>NC_064752.1:38781862-39451028 GCF_011397635.1 Epinephelus fuscoguttatus
TTCCAGTAGCTAATTTTTTTATAATTGGTCTAGGAGAAGTTAAAGGGACAGTTCACCCCAAAATCAAAACTATGTATTTCTCCTCTTACCTGTAGTGCTGTTTATCAGTCTAGATGGTTTTGGTTTGAGCTGCCGAGTGCTGGAGATATCGGCCATAGAGATGTGTGCCATCTCTCCAATATAGTGAAACTAGATGGTGCTCAGCTTGTTGTGCTCAAATCACAAGAAAGACATTTAAATAAGTCAACAGCAATGTCTCTTTCCAGAAATCATGACGTGGTTACTCAAGAAAATCCACAGACCTTGTTGTGAGCAGTTTAATGTAGGAACTGTTTCTCTCTACTGAACTACACCCACCAACTGTATCACCGTACAGACGGAAGCGTACATCTATTGCTAGCTCACCTAGCACCACTTAGCTAGCAAACATTACAACTCAGTCAAAGTGGATGCCATTAATGTTTACATCTGGTGCTGTCATGAGCACGAGCCTTTTGTCCATGAGTAGATGCACACTTCCTTCTGCGTATTGCTATGGTTGGCAGGTGTAGTTCAGGAGGAAAAATTAGTTTCTGAATGAAACTGCTCACACCAAGGTCTGTGGATTATCTTGAGTAACCAAATCATGATTCCTAGAAAGAGACATTGCTTGAGCACCACAAGCCGAGTGCCGTCTAGTTCCATTATACTCGAGAGAAGGCAGACAGATGATGGCCAATGTTTCCAACACTCAGCATCTCAAACCAAAACAGTATAGACTGATAAATAGCACTACAGGTAAGAGGAAAAATATTCAGGTTTAATTTTGTGTGAACTAAACCTTTAACCTGACATGTTAAGGGAAAAGGCTACATATTTGTTAAGTTTATCATAAGACATTGGATATGTGACTTGAGTGCAACTGGCGTTAACACCTCCGAAAAGTACACACCAGTCATATCACTATGTAGGTCAACCCCGGTAACATACCATATTTGGTTCATATAGAATCAACACCACATACCAGAGGTAAACACACCCTGAGTATGGATACATACTGTACTGTACATCATGCCCTTGACCCTGACTGACAGAGAGTGAACAGTTCAAATGGCAAAGTTTAGTGTGTTTGTTAGTTTCTCTCTCGCCCTTTTCTGTCTTTCACTTGCTCGGCCTCTTGCCCTCTGTGTTTTTGGTGACAGATGGTCACTGTAAGCAGCTCTGTGTCACTGGTTTAGTGGCCTGGTTCCTTTTTGGAGTGATTATGTAACTCTAACCCCATCGCCCCTCGCCAATCCTCTCCCCTCGCCTGCCCCTCCTAGTGTGTCTTTTTACATAACAATTTATGTGGAGCATTGCCTTTTATCAGTTTCCTTTTCCCCTTGGTGAATGCTGTGCATGGAGGCACTGGAATCTGATCCTGCAGAGTGGTGTCTGCCCTGTGTTCCCATTGTTGGTGTGAACCATTAAGGAAATTAGAAAGCGGACGTGGAAAAATCTGATTGTTGTGTTTTTCATCTTGCTCAGAACATGGCTCAAAGTGAGAACCTCTCACCTGGTGTTTACTCATTCCTGAGTTTAGATGACAGTTCCAGTGTGGTTTCAGTTTTTGCTCAGTTTAAACAAATATTAAAAGAATAGTCTGGCATTTTGGGAAATGGGCCTATTCTCTTTCTTGACTTTCTGGAGTCTTAGGGTTACCGATGCTAGCGGAGACTCTAGGCAAGTCACTTCATCTGTCAGAGAAATACTCACATAAAACCACATTTATAGTTTTCACACTTAAGTTTTTGTGAGGTTAAAAAAAATAGAGATAATATGTCAATTAGGAAGCGTTAGTCATGGTTTTTACCTCAGGGCAGAGCCAGGCTAGCAGTTTCCCCCCATTTCCAGTCTTTTTGCTAGGCTAAGCTAATTAGCTGCTATTGCTGCTGCTCCAGCTTCGTACTGTATTTACCGTACAGACACGAGAGTGGTATTGATCTTCTCATCCAAATCTCAGCAAGAAAGCAAATGACCATATTTCCCAAAATGTTTAACTCACTTTAAGACAGAGACTTGGAAATTAGTTAAGATGAAGAAAGAAAGCCAATTGCCTCATGTGTGCCTTGCCTATGATGTCAAGGAAATTTGAAAAATGAATGAATGAAATCATACTGGACTTGTCTTTTAACATTTTATTTAAGGAGAACTTCATTCCTCAAATGATATTTATACATCAGTTACTCACCTTGTGTTAAATTCTTCAAGGAAACGTTGTTTTTCTTGCATGTCTTCATGGTGAATGAAGAAACCATAAACTAGAAAAAATTCGAAAGATGGCTGCATTAACCAAAAGGAAACCTATATAAAACATCCTTTTATAAACTCTCACACAACATGTGTAGTATAATCCAAGTCTCATTTATCCAGTCGTATGCTCAGTACTTCTCCAAACAGCCCTTTTCCGTCAAAGCCAGACACCATTGACAAAAGCAGTAATTGTACCTTACTGAACACGAGAGCCACTCTTCTATTGCTGCCTTGATCAGTCAGATTGTTTGTGTTATTGTTTGACTTATGTGTTTTAAAGGGCTAGTTTGGATTCACTAAAGTCACACAATAGTAATTGTTAAACGTGGACCCCTATGACTTCAGTTCATCAAGATTTTTCTTTGTTTTTTGAATTTTTCATTCACTTGAGGCATGCAAGAAAAAAGTTTTCTACTCAAATTCAATGTAACATGAGTTAAGTAATTGATACAAAATGATCATTCAGGGGTGAAGTGTTCCTTTAATGGTACTAATAGTCAGCACTGTACACATCTCCTGGCTCAGCTCTCTAAACCCACCACAGCCATAATGCCTCTCTTATGATGAACAGAGCAGTAAATGCATGGCACGTCACAGCAAGCAGACCTTTGCATGGCCGCTTGAAATAGCTGAATAGGTACAAGATGTGGTTATTAACCTGACTTTAGGTTATTGCTTGCATGAATACTAACCCTGTGTTTGTATTTGTTGGACCACTGTGCTCACACTCCTCACTGCACAGCAGCTGGATCAGAACCAGCCTGAGAAGCTGCTGGAGGACCAGAAGAGGGTAGGTTCTCACAGCATGGCAGCTTAACTCAAAACTTACATACTTCAGAGATTTAGAGTGACATATCATGTTTTAGACATGCAGTAGATGTGCATCTTGAATGAAAAATGACCTTATGTGCCTTTTTTTCTTGCTTTTTGTGTTTCTGATCAGTCTCTTTTGCTGCTTTAAGTAACACCAGCTAACTAACTGAAGTAGGAATAAACAATTTTAATAACCACCATATTTCCCTCAGCCTTCTCTCAATAATTATGTTTATGGCAATGCAGGGACTTTGCAGAGCCTCAGGTGTTCCCATTTAAGAGGCAAGCTCTAATATTGATATTCCAGAAGAACAATATCGATTGGAGTTCATCAATATATAATTATCATCTGCAAGAGAAGAACATTATTTAGCAACGGCTGCTCAGCTGTGATAAAATATGCCCCAACAAGAAGTCCTCATCATACCATGACAGGCAGAAGGTAGCCCTGCATATGTTCCAGGAGGGTAGTAATTTTACCATATCTAATCAATCAATTACTGACCAGCTAGAGACTCAAAATGACCACAAAGAGTGAAGAATAAACACGAAAGGGGGCTAACAACTACAAAGGAGGGAAAAATCGAAAGACCACAAAGACACATAAAACCATAAAGGATGCGTAACAACTACAAACAGTCATAAAATAACAAAAAAAAGAGAGACAAAAGTCAAAGTCTGTGTGTCTTGCTCCTATGCAGGAGAAGCGGTGGGGCCTTCTGCATACCCGTTCCCAGGGGCCCCTTGTATCACAGTATGCCCATGCCCAACCTCAGGTATCAAAGAAAACAGAACAAAAAGAAAAAGAGAAACTGTATTTAAAAAAAATAACTGAGTCATACTATTCAAAATGATTCAGTTATCTAACCATGCGGCATAAGTGTCTATGAGAGATAAACACGTCGTACAGAACCTCCTTGATCTATCCATCATAAGCTGAGGACAAAACATGCTTCCAAACAAAAGGCCTGGCTAGCAGGGTGCTGAAGGCCACAGCATGGCGTGACCTCATGTGGCATACCAAAAATGGCAGAAAGGGGATTTGGATTTATTGCTGTATTGTCAGTTTCTTGTAATGTGCTAAATATTTTACACACAAAGTTTGTCAATTTCAGGCATGAACAAGACATTCACAGGGTTTGCAGGGGACTGGCCACATCTGTTACAGGCATCACAAACACTGGTGTATATTTTTGACAGTCTGTGGTTAGTATAATGAATGTTTCTGTTTCTGTTTCTGTTACTCACCAACTTTTTCTACAAGTTTAAGAGGACAACATAATTGAAATTCTGTTTTCTGGTGTCATAGCCTCAGTCAGTGATGCAGCCTGTGTTTGTGCCAACAGTTTAGATGACATTTAGACAGGACACAATAAGGATTTGGCTCATGACTCAAGACTTGACAAAAAGGGCAGTGTTCTCTAATGAGACCAGGGAATCATCCCCTACGACTGATCATACAGCTGACTAACCTCCTGCCAATAAAAAATGAGAATAGTGTTCTTCACACCTCCTCCTACATAATCTTGACCTCCAGAGCAAAACTATGGCAGCGGAGCTTACATAACGCTGCTGTCGTCTATCATGGACCACCCACTGTTGACAATGATTTGCACATAATCACGCACGAAAAAACTCTCTCTTTCATTTCCTTCACTTTATCCCATGGGAGGTCTGTCAGGTAGCTATGGGCTGCGGTTGCCATAACAACGACAAAGTCGTGCTGCTGACTGCTCAACAGTGGATGAGTCACAGTGTGGGAGGGCTGGCCCCAGGTCTGTCAAAGTGAACACCAGGACCTCACACTGTCACTACAGGGTCACTGCTGCTGCTGCTCAAAAATGTAGAGCAATGTTGGTTGTGTGGGAGGTTATTGACATAAACTTTAGGGTCATGTCTGCAAATTTTCCTTGCACAGAAATATAGGAATTTAAAATAAAACATTAACATTAAGTTTCTCTGTAATTATGGACTACAGAGCATGGTTGTAATCGTGTTCTGAGGTCAGTATTTTGGTGTCTTCATATGCATCTCAAATGGACAATACATCATTGATGATGCATGCCATCCCTGTTATACAACATCTCTTCTCTCCCTGTTGCTGACATCACATCATTACATCCTTCCCTTTCTTTCCCTCTTGTAGGGCGAGGCACTGAGACAGATTCTGGTGAACCGTTACTATGGCAACTTTCATCGAAGTGGTGGGCGAAGGGACAGCCTGACGTCATTTAGCAATGGCCCCCTCAGTCCGGTAGGACCCGGCAAAAACCAGTCAGGTGGGATAGTTGTTTCTCCTTTTTAACACCAAACACAGAAGTTAGTTAATAATTCTTTACAGCAGAAAGTGTAGCTTAGCTAGCATGCACAAGGCCAGAGAAACACTGATTTCAACATCTCTAACTGAGCTGATGTTTCTGTAAAGCCTCTGCCAAAGAGAAGCATGACTTTGCCTCCAGCAATGACTACGACTGCTATCAGGCGTGCAAAGTCCAGATAAACCTTTTCCTTTTGGTGAGCCAAAATGTTTTCCACCCCTGAAGTCATAGTAAAGCAAGGTTCTCTCAATAATGTTATATAAGTTTGGGACTCTGTCTGTCTGGCCCTGAGTCACTTATCAGCTCCACAGTTGTGCTGTGAGATGCCCTTTGAGCACGCAGAGCATAACACTCTTATCACCACCTGATAACGTGGTCATTGTGTTACTATATCTGCAGTCAAAATACTGAAGCAATGCATCTCTGTGCAGCGTTTCTTCCTTTTATTTGAGTTATTGGTTCTGATATGCAACCTCTATGATAAAACATTTTATCTGCATGTAGATGGAGGACTTGGGGGTGTCGGTGGCTTAGTGGTAGAGCAGGCGCCCCATGTACAAGGCTGTTGCCGCAGCAGCCCGGGTTCGATTCCAGCTTGTGGCCCTTTGCTGCATGTCACTCCCTCTCTCTCTCCCCCTTCATGCTCATCTGTCCTATCAATTAAAGGCTTAAAAATGCCCAAAAAAATATCTTAAAAAAAAAAAAAAAAAGATTTGGAGAACATGTTGGTGCCAGTGGTATGAGCTGTGAGTGTCTTTCATATCAGTTCAGTGCTCCTGTGTTGACCTAGTGACCAGAATGGTTTCTTGTCTGCTGTGGCATGAACGGCAGTATCTTCACATGTGTTAGAGACAGTTGTTATGAATGAACCAGACATTAATATTGTATTTTTAACTGAACTCAAAGACACAGACGTGAAAAAAAAATTACCCAGGCTCCCGGTTCACCATCTCTCCCATGTACACCAAGATGTTGGCAAACTTCCAGACTACAGGAAGTATACCCCTCTCCGCTGTGCTCCACTTTTCACTGTTGCTAGGTGACAAGCTGCTACTTCCCGTGAAAACAGCCTTTGCACCTGTTGCAGAAACAAGAGCCAGGCAGAGAATTCCATATGTACCCTGAAGCCGAGGCCTCAGGGGGGAAATGTGCAGGCGAAGTCATGTACAGTGAATTACACAACTGTACAGCTACACTGGTTAGAACAGGGTTAGCATCACAGCAGTATGAAATCTAAGTGGTGGTCTGTTTAAGTAAATTATTTTGAACATTGTATGACCCAGTAAACTGTCCATGGTAGCCTAGATCAACAAATGTCTTACCTCACAGGATCAGAGAAATCACATCTTTTTAATCCTTTAATTTTCTGTGTGCAATATTGCGTCATGTCTCAATATCAAGCTTTAATATAAATGAAGAGACTAAACAAACTAAAATATAAGTTTGAGAAATTATGTTTGTTATCAGAGGTGTGGACTGGAGTGACATGACTTGGACTTAAGTCACAAATTTGATTACTCTAGGCTCAACTTGTCAAAATCACAAGACTTGCGACTTCACTCGGACTTTAACACTGATGACTCATGACTTCACTTTGATTTGACAATACGTGATACTTTCCCCTAGACCAAAGATTTAAAAGTATGTTATATAAAAACTTTGCCACAAATCAATTTAATTTCCTAAATCACCAAAAGTTAACATTATTTATTCCCATCAAAATCCAACAGCATCCAGTCAAATTTTTGGAAAAATGATACCAAAGATCATTTTGTTAACATACAAAAACTATGCAGTGGTCAACAAATTGCAGTATGCAAAATGTACAGGTAAAAAATAAATACAGAATTTAAAAAGCATTCATAATTTTTGTAAATTTAATACAGTATTACTCTGTTGTTAAAATGGCATTGCGTTTGCTGAAAAGCATAATGTGACTTGTTTAGAACTTGAATTTCAAACTTTAGGACTTGGGACTTGCCAGTCTTGACTTGGGATTTGAGCGTAAAGGCTCGACTACCTACATATGGCTTGCAAAACAGTGACTTGGCCCCACCTCTGGTTGTTATTATAGTTATTTTTCATAAAATGAAAACAGAAACGCCTTAAGTTCAAGGGGCAGGCTAAAATGAGAAAACATGTAGATGCATACAAAATGTATCAGGTCTCTGCCATTGCAGATATTGTGAAGTAAGATGCTAGCAACTACTGTGTTACCAAATTAAGACCAAAATTGTTATTATTATTATTTCAGTGTAGCGTGTTGATAACTCATTAAACATCCTGTCAGGATTATGATATAGAAATGTTGGCTATTTTCTTTGTTTAATACCTGCAAATTAAAATCTGTAATCACAATGTTAGCTCCTGTTTACATGCAGTGAGTTTTGCTTTTAAGCTATATTTGATTATATTTGATACATAATGTGCCATATACCTGAGGATTCTGATCTGGCCTGTCAAACTGTCTCCCTCCGGCAGCATTAGGGGGTCCTGGGGGCCTGAGTCGTGGGGAAATGACCCTGGCGGAGGTACAGTGTCACCTGGACAAAGAGGGAGCCTCTGACCTGGTCATCGACCTCATCATGAACACCACCAGCGACCGAGTTTTCCAGGAGAGCATCCTCCTGGCTATTGCCTTGCTGGAAGGTGGAAACACCACCATCCAGGTCAGTTAACCCTCAAAGCTCTCACCGTGTGGAGACTTAAGGGACATCCTTTTGTCCACTGTCTGGGCAAGTCAACTGCAACAACATGTCTGAATGTTTTCGTAAAATGATACAAATGACACACTTACCCATTAGCCTACACTTACTGTAAGTGACCTGCAGTGTTTTAAGCTCATAGACGGTTATCTGTTGAAAGGCTTAGCTTATCCTGCAGAGCATCTGTATATGATCCACAGTTTAATCGGTGAAAAGAACACAATGTGCCAAGGATGGTTTTCATTACCAGAGGATCTGCAGTATGTGGGTCAGTGTGCCACTATAGCTGCACATATTCTGTGCATTACCAAGGCAGCTCTCCTCCCCCTCATATCTAGCACTGCATCATCTGGCTCAAAGGCCGGGCCAGCTGCTAATCATGCCAGTCAATCACTTAGTAGACATAAAATATTCTTCATTTTCTGACTTTGGACTGTCTCATGTGTGCACCAGGTGATGTAAATGATAACTCTTTCCCTGTTGTCTTTAACTTGAGCCACTCCAGCTCCTCTTTCTGTCCGTCTGTCTTTTCACGTCTGTTGATTTGTAGCACCGTCCGTCGTTCGCCCTGTCTTTCCATCTGTCTGTCCGTCTGTGTGTTGTTGTGTAAGCACTGGGCTTGCATAATCAGATTAGAGCGAGGAAGCCACTGTGGCGGAGATAATGCTTCGGCTTCCCACGGCTGCCGCAGAGCTGCGTCACGTGATCCGTCTGTGTTACATAAGGCCTGTGTGAATGAACAATGAGGAATGTCTCAGCCTTCAAAACATTCCAGCCTCTCTCCCGCTCCCTAGCGCCTCTCTCGCCGGCCCAAACTGGGTCATGCTGGGCCTCCGGAACTGGGGCAGTGGGGAGAGAGGGCGGAGGGACGGGGGAACACAGAGGGGATTGAACCCTCGCGTTCTTAAGTTTGTTCTGAAAAGGGAGGTTTCTTTTGGGGGGGTAACTGCTCTGGATCCAGTGACAAAAATGTGCCACATTAGTACAAATATTTGTGTTCTTTGAGTAACTGGAGAGGTCTCTAAAACTTTATTTTTTAAATTAATAAATAAAAGGAAGCATGAGGTTCTTTTCATTCAAATACAAAAATCAAGCATACCTTTTCTGCAAACTTAAAGTGACACTATAAGAGAAAACAGACTACTTGTGGTCTCTGCTCTCTTCAAGAAAGCACTCCGAGGATAATAGCAGTTGATTTTTGTCAGTGTCTTCATCTGACATGCCGCGCTGAGCACCTGTTGAGTCTTGGATATCTGGTTCTCATGTAACTCAGTTAACTATTTACTCATGACCTACATAGCGCACAGAAATAACCCATGCAGAGTGCCTTCAGGATTGCACGCACAATCACTCACTCACACACAGACATAGACACACACACACACCAATGCATAGGTGCCCTTGGAAGACTTGGATATTTTGCAGTCGGTGCATTTTAGTGCTTTCGAGGCTTGTTGGCTCCTCTTTTATGTCAGTCACATGCCAGCTCTTCTGTGACGGCGACGAGAGAGCTCAAACAGCTGTAAACTGTGTTGTGACATGGCGACTTGTGACATTTCTCTCCTCAGCCATCTGGCGTGTAACTACATGGCTTGCAGCTCTGTTTCCCTCCAAAACTTGCATCGCAGACGCACTTTAACAGATATTGCAAAAACAAAAAAGCAGACAAACTCTCTTTCAGGTGGAGAAATAAGGATAGACGCTGCTGGATTGTAGAAAGGAGGAACTTGGAGCAGAGCAGAGCTGCGTTTGGTTTGCATGCGGTGCTGCCTGACATGAGAGGGAGGGTGAGAGGGAAAGGGAGCGCGAGTATAAATAGCTGTTACATAACATCCCTTTGTTGATGCCAAGTGGCGGAACGGAAGGAGAGAAGGGAAAGCGCTATGACCTTGTTTTTCAGTGTTGTCCACCCCCACCTCGCCCCACTCCTCTCTGTCTCATTCCACTCAGGGTTTGTCTCCATGGATACAGACAGGCACTGTGTTTACCCAACACTACAGGGGGGCCCCTGAGATGCTCTTCTCTCTCATCCTCCTCTGTTACTATCACTCCATTCTCTCCTTGACCACCATGTGTTGTTACTTCATCTATCACATCATCCCTCCATCATGCCGCTCTTGTCCCCACTTTTCCAGTGATATCCAAACACAGATGGTGTCCTGAAACGGCGGCACAGATTTTGTCAGCGGGTGTGTAAAAAGACCAGCGTCGAAACACTACAGAGGCATCGCTGTGGTTAAGACCTGAAAGTTGGGTTTTTTTCGTTTCGGATTCGTTGTAAGACGCAACCTCATACACGATTCTGAAGAAACCATAAAATGAAAGTGTGCTGCTGTGTTTTTTTCTTTACTGTGGTGTTCCAGCTTTATGTACAAGGTTTTGTTTTTGTTTCAGTGAGTCACTTCATCCACTAAACTCAGCTCAGTTCTTAGAAACAGGCTGTTTGGGAAAAAAAAGACTCTTTCAGTTTGTTGCTGCAGGTGAAGACTTTCACCTCCAGACACAATAATTAATAACTCTTACATGGCCGATACATTCACCTTGCAGCTGCCATCAATCAAACAGACTCACCTCTGCAGCAGTGAAATATAATTGCTCAGCTAACCCTGATCCATACAAAGAAATATCCCTGCCAGCCTTGCACCGTGAGCTCGACTACACACTGAGACTGAGCTCAGTGTCTCTAACCTGGGATATCCCAGTGATGAGGACTGCAACATTACTAAAATGATAGGAGGCGGAAAATGAACGTGATTACATAAGAATAAAGTTGGCGGTCGTCATAGTTTTAGGGAAGAATACAGTAATTCTGCATGTGTGATATGTGGGTGTGTCCTCTCAGAAATTGGCATGTGCCTGTGCCGGAGACAGCTGACCTAGTTTTGTGAGTGTAAAAGTCAGTGGGCGTATTAGCGTATGCGCTCTCCAGCTTGCGTGTGCTTGTACTGTACAAGTGTGTGTCTGTGTGGGTTATGTAATGGTAAAAGGCAGGAAAGGGGGGGGGGGGGCGAGGGGCTCTTCTGTGTGTTTGCTCTGGTCCAATAAATGTGTGTTAACCTGCTGGGCCTCATGCCTCACCCCTCCTCACCCTCGTGTGTGTTGGAGGACACTGTTATGTAAGCAGAGACAGACAGGCAGGAATGACCATCACTGCCCCCACCCACCCCCTCACCCACACCTCTCTCCTCAGGCATGCTGTGAGTTGTGAGCTGTGAGTGGGTTACCAGTGGTGCGGCTAATCCTCCTCCCTGCACTCTCCACTCTGTCATCAAGTTGTTTATTACGTGATGGCCTTGCTTGGCAGCCCCCCCACTCCCCTCCCCACGCTCCTATCTCCTCGTCCCTGAGTGTTGGCAGAGTGTGTACGTGCAGGAGGGCTGCTGCTTAGTGGTGGAGGGCCGGGGTGGGGCACAATAAGGCTCTGGAATCTGCTTCGGGGCACAAGCGCACAGTTATGTCATTGTTTCTATGGAAGAAACTCGGTCACAAAGCTGTGTGAGCTCGGTTATCTTAATAAGCTGCACACACTCTCTTGTTTGGCGACTTAAATGGTTGATGACTATTTTGAATGAACCGATTTAGTGGTGTGTTTAACATTAAATTCCAATAACCCTCTTGGTACAACAAACACCCTCACAGCGTCCTTGAAGTCAGAGAAACAAGGCTTGTTTTGTCTGTTTTCCTTGTGACTATCATTTATTTGTTTCCTCCAGTAGCCCAGTTTTACATCTAACCTGGAAAGACAGATGGTTATGTAACAACTTTAAGAACTGCCCTACATACTGTCTGTTACTCCCTCATTCCCTCTTTGGTGTCTGTCTTTCGCCTCAAGCTCTTTTTCTTCCCGTACCCCACCGTCTCTCTTTATCTGTGTAAGTAGGCCAGGCTTCTCCCTCTCGTGTAATTTTTCACCCCGTTAGTGTGGTGAGGCGGCTTCTGCTGGTCGAAGCCTTTCCATAGGCTGCAGCAGATAACAGCACTTACATAATCAAAACAACAGCCCTGTGGGTTGGGACACGGTGTATGCATTGCGCCGGCAGGCTCGAAAGTGTTTTGCATGACCCCATTCCACAGCAATAACTGCAGCGTTTAAACCCTCCCCTCGTGCTAAATCCAGACTCGCTTTGCTGTAGTTATATAATGTTTTGTGAAGGTCCAGTCAAAACCGTTTTCCTCATATTGAGCCATGATTTATTTGTGAAAACAGAATGTGTGTGTGTGTGTGTGTGTGTGTGTGTGTGTGTGTGTGTGTGTGCAAACACAAGACAAAGGATTTTAATCAAAAACCATATTTTCAAATCCATGCTTCCTGTTCCAACATCACGTTTTGACCTCAGTTCACTGCACTCTGAATATCAGTTGCATAATACAAACTTGGAAGGAAAAATAAGGTTGACTATGTACTGCATGTGATAATTCATATCAGGGCCAAAACAAAAGACTCATTTCAATATCGATTAATCTTTTTTGCTTGTTTTATCTTTAAAACGTGTGAAAATAGTAAAACAAATTGTTCATCGTTCAGCTGAAAAATTTAAATGGTTTAAAATAGAGAAAAGCAGCTCATTTGAGAAGCTGGAACCAGAGGAACTTTGCTTGAGGAATGATTGACATGCTTAGTCAATTATCAAAAATTACGTTTAGCAGACAATAAGAATCTTAATCTCTTTTTTCCTATTCTTGTCTCTCGTATCCAGCGCTCGTTCTTTTGCCGTCTGACAGAAGACAAGAAATCTGAGAAGTTCTTCCGCGTCTTCTACGACCGTATGAAGGTGGCGCAGCTGGAGATCAAAGCCACAGTAACAGTAAATACCAGCGACCTGGGAAACAGGAAGAGAGATGATGACAGCCAGGACAAGGACGTCCCTGTTCGCAAAAAAGGTCAGAGGTCACGCAATGTGATCCCAAGAATTAATTTATGTCAGGTTGTTACCAAAAGATGCTCAGGCAAGCAACAAATCATAGGCCATTAAAATGTGTTTGCAAATCCTGAGCAGAAAGACGATATTTGTGGTTTTTGACTGCATCATGAGTCTCTTCTTGGCGCCTGTCCGTGTTTAGCCAGAGACTCAGCGGTGGTGATGACAGAGGATGTCAAAGAGCAACTATTAGAGGCCTCGTCTGCCACCAAAAAGGCCTTTAACTCTTACCGGCGGGAAGCAGACCCCGAGGACCACTTCAACTCAGCTGACGGCCAGGCCAGCACTGGGGACAAGAACCAGGACGAGGGAGAAATGAGTTTTGTAATCATCATCATGCAGCCCATCCTTCGCTTCCTCCAGCTGCTTTGTGAGAATCACAATCGTGATCTACAGGTGGGACAGACTGATCCTCAGACTCTGTTAGTTTTACAGATATCCATCAGGGTGGATAACACTTGGCTACAGTATCTTCCTTACTCTGAACCATGGTTGTGACATCTTACTCAAAACAGGTCTAATAGATGTATTAAAGATCCCCTCCAATGAAAATTAAGTTTTTAACCCTGTCAACATGCCATGCTACAAGGCATATCATGAGCAAAATAAGCAGTCAACACAATGGCTGAGCATTTCCTCCTTGGAAGTGCAGTGTGCTAGAGACAGTCTCAAACACACAGATTCAGACAGCCAGGATTTCATATGTCACATATCTAAGGAGGCAATCTCATCAATTTGCAGGATGGGGCTTTTCGTATCATTAGCATAATGTTACAGCAGAACGAGGTGAGTCAGAGGAGAAGCCAGGTGTAGTTTTGCGTAGCTATTATATAGTTATTATGCTCTACTGTTCCTATATTGTTACTGTAATTCTGTTGAAGATATAATTGTATGTTTACCACTAACATTGTGTCAGCCACAGTCAGTTACAAGCTAACAAGCTAACCAACAACATAAGTGAAGATGCTAACTAAACTTACCATTCTGATACATCTGCTAGTTGCCGATTTCAGCTCAAACACGTATGGCTAAACCTTTCCGATGTTTCCTCTTACATTAACACTGGCTATCTTGATGCACACTGCTCTATTGCTGGTCAAGCTGCTAACACCCAGCAGACGTAAGTAGGGCACAAGGCCAGATCCAGGATTTCTCAATGAGGGAGAGAGAGAGTACATCTGCCTCTAGGCCCCTTTTTTCAGAGGGTTATTTTTTTTATGTGGGAAAACTTTGTTAAACAAAATGTTAATCACAGCAGAGTATTTTTTACATACTTTAAAACATGTCTGGAGCAGGTCTTTAATCATTATTGTTATGTCTATGAGACGTCAGGCCTGACTTCTTAAGCCTGTGGAGATTGCTTTTCTGGCACATTCTTATTCAAAGACATATGAAAGGGAAAATCTCGACTTCATTACTTGGGTTCATGTGTTCACTGAACTTCCTGATTTTCTCTGCGCCTCTCTGTTTCACTGAGCCAAGAAAGGGCAGCTTTCAGTTACTTTCAGTTAATTAACCTGCTGCCATTTCCAAGAAGGCAGCTGGAGAACTTTTATTAGATTTACAGCATTATGCAAACCTTAGAGTGAAGCCTGCAGATGTCTTATAGTATTTGCTAATTAAAATAATTGTGCTATTTGCGTCTCGCAATTTCTTAAAATATAATTCCCTCTTATATTACACAGCACCGACTCAGCTGGTCGTTGTTTCATGGTTCAAATTTAATTTATGGCAGTAAAAAATATTCCTCTAAATTATTTCCATGCAGGAATAGCTTTCTGTTTAAGACATAGTTCAACCAAAAATTAAAAATAATTAATTAAGTGCTCGCTCCTGTGTAACAGAGATCTATACTTCAGTTTTTGTAAAAGCTCCCACTGAGCTCTGACTAACAGAGGAGTGAGTTGTTAATGGTAGAAATTTTCATTTATAGCCTCACGGATCCTTTGCTGTTTTGCTTTTGATTGATTTACTGTTGGTTTGTATCCAGTTCAGTCCATATAGACCCAATCACACCAGCCCAACCACTCTTATCTTCTCAGAACTTCCTTCGCTGTCAAAACAACAAGAACAACTACAACCTGGTGTGTGAGACTCTGCAGTTCTTGGACTGTATCTGCGGCAGCACCACAGGTGGTCTCGGTCTGCTGGGCCTGTACATCAACGAGAAGAATGTTGCTCTCATCAACCAGACTCTGGAGAGTCTCACAGAGTACTGCCAAGGCCCCTGCCATGAAAACCAGGTACATAAAGAGACTATGCCAGAAGGGAAGTTGAGGCACTGTCTGTCTCTTTTATTAATTGTTTTGTTTTTTTTTTACTTCCTCCAGAATTGCATTGCCACACACGAGTCCAATGGAATTGATATCATTATTGCATTGATCCTTAACGACATCAACCCACTGGGGAAAAAGCGGATGGACCTGGTGCTGGAGCTCAAGGTGAGTTGGCTGGGTTGGTTTAAGTGAAGTGGAGGAAGGATTTACACCTTTGTTTGAAGCAGGGGAATGGGTTAACTCTGGCTTTGGGTCTTGGGCCAGAAACGAGTGTGCAGTTTCCTTTCACAGCAGGATGGAAAATCATCAACAGGCTACAAGTATGAGAGTATACATTCATCCGTCTGAGCCGAACTAGCTTTTGTGCTTGTCTGCCAAGACAAATAGCTGCAGAGCACATTTTCCTAGAGCACCAGGGTTTCTGTCTGTTTTCCTTGGACGTAGAAACTGATGGAGCTTAAGTTCTTATCTTGGAGCTCTCTTATCCCCTTCTCTCTTTTTGTCAGAACAATGCATCCAAGCTGCTGCTCGCCATCATGGAGAGTCGTCATGACAGTGAGAACGCGGAGAGGATCCTGTACAACATGAGGCCTAAAGAGCTGGTGAGGAAATGTTGTTGTGAAGCTGCTTTTTATATCTCAAATACAACAGCTACAGTATCACTGAGTAGAGTTGTTCTGATACCAGTATTGGAAATGCCACCAATATACCACAAAATATATAAATAAAATTTAACTCCCATGTATACGACATCAAAATACAGTATTTGCTAATTTTACAATATCTCCAAAATACAGTCTAGAAACAAATGCTGCGTTTATACTTCAAGTGACAGCACAACAGGCTACAAGTCATTTTCAGTGGAAGCCACTGGCATAAAGCTACAAACTGACACCTGACACTTGTCACTGCGGACAGGTGTGACATGCTACACATCAAACTTTTGAGCTGGCTTCAACTTTTGTCAGCACTCCAATAGCCTGCTAAAGCATAAACCAAACATATTATACATATTATTTAGCTTAATTAGCTGAAACTATGCTTTCTGTGTATTGGAGTGCACACAGGGATGCAATGGGACTGCAAAATGTGATGTTAAAATGAGACTCAGACATAGATGAAAAGCATAGATATTTTTTGGACCAAATGATTATGATCCCAGAGGACATGCATAATAATGGAGTAACATGTATAGTGACCACATCCTAGTATCAGTAGATCTGTGTTGTGTGGGCAGCAGATATAATGAGTAGAATAACAGGAGTCTGTTAGAAAATGGGTAGATTATCCTTTGCGCACTTGAATAATATTGTAAGGCACACATCCAGGGCGTAGGCTGCTGAGCAATCCATGGACATATATGTATATATATATATATATATATATATATACACATACACACATATATATATATATATATACAGTACAGGCCAAAAGTTTGGACACACCTTCTCATTCAATGCGTTTTCTTTATTTTCATGACTATTTACATTGTAGATTCTCACTGAAGGCATCAAAACTATGAATGAACACATGTGGAGTTATGTACTTAACAAAAAAAAGGTGAAATAACTGAAAACATGTTTTATATTCTAGTTTCTTCAAAATAGCCACCCTTTGCTCTGATTACTGCTTTGCACACTCTTGGCATTCTCTCCATGAGCTTCAAGAGGTAGTCACCTGAAATGGTTTTCCAACAGTCTTGAAGGAGTTCCCAGAGGTGTTTAGCACTTGTTGGCCCCTTTGCCTTCACTCTGCGGTCCAGCTCACCCCAAACCATCTCGATTGGGTTCAGGTCCGGTGACTGTGGAGGCCAGGTCATCTGCCGCAGCACTCCATCACTCTCCTTCTTGGTCAAATAGCCCTTACACAGCCTGGACGTGTGTTTGGGGTCATTGTCCTGTTGAAAAATAAATGATCGTCCAACTAAACGCAAACCGGATGGGATGGCATGTCGCTGCAGGATGCTGTGGTAGCCATGCTGGTTCAGTGTGCCTTCAATTTTGAATAAATCCGTCACCAGCAAAACATCCCCACACCATCACACCTCCTCCTCCATGCTTCACAGTGGGAACCAGGCTTGTGGAATCCATCCGTTCACCTTTTCTGCGTCTCACAAAGACACGGCGGTTGGAACCAAAGATCTCAAATTTGGACTCATCAGACCAAAGCACAGATTTCCACTGGTCTAATGTCCATTCCTTGTGTTTCTTGGCCCAAACAAATCTCTTCTGCTTGTTGCCTCTCCTTAGCAGTGGTTTCCTAGCAGCTATTTGACCATGAAGGCCTGATTCGCGCAGTCTCCTCTCAACAGTTGTTCTAGAGATGGGTCTGCTGCTAGAACTCTGTATGGCATTCATCTGGTCTCTGATCTGAGCTGCTGTTAACTTGCGATTTCTGAGGCTGGTGACTCGGATGAACTTATCCTCAGAAGCAGAGGTGACTCTTGGTCTTCCTTTCCTGGGTCGGTCCTCATGTGTGCCAGTTTCGTTGTAGCGCTTGATGGTTTTTGCGACTCCACTTGGGGACACATTTAAAGTTTTTGCATTTTTCGGGACTGACTGACCTTCATTTCTTAAAGTAATGATGGCCACTCGTTTTTCTTTAGTTAGCTGATTGGTTCTTGCCATAATATGAATTTTAACAGTTGTCCAATAGGGCTGTCGGCTGTGTATTAACCTGACTTCTGCACAACACAACTGATGGTCCCAACCCCATTGATAAAGCAAGAAATTCCGCTAATTAACCCTGATAAGGCACACCTGTGAAGTGGAAACCATTTCAGGTGACTACCTCTTGAAGCTCATGGAGAGAATGCCAAGAGTGTGCAAAGCAGTAATCAGAGCAAAGGGTGGCTATTTTGAAGAAACTAGAATATAAAACATGTTTTCAGTTATTTCACCTTTTGAGAGAAGGTGTGTCCAAACTTTTGGCCTGTACTGTACGTATATATATATATATATATATATATATATATATATATATATATATATATATGTGTGTGTGTGTGTATATATATATATATGTGTATATATATAATATGTAGTATACACACACGCTATAATAGTTGTTATTCCATTTTTACTTTTTTTGGCTTTTGGACACAGAAATTGGATCACTAAGCCTACTCTGTATTGGCCGAAATGCAAGTTCAGGTTTCAGAATCAGTCCTGGGAAGAAAAAATGGTATCAGAACATCTTTATCTCAGAAAAATAATATCCCATGTTGTCCTGTAAAAAGTGTAAAGTTGTGTGTGTGTGTTTGTGTGTGTGTTCAGGTGGAGGTGATAAAGAAGGCCTATCTGCAGGGAGAGGTAGAGTTCGAGGACACAAAAGAGGAGGAGGATAACGGGGAAGAGGAGGAACACGATGCTGCTTCTCCCCGAAATGTCGGACACAATATCTACATCTTAGCTCACCAGGTGTGCCCTTCATCTCTGAATCCCATGTTGACAATTCTATTATATATATATATGTCCATTCATGCAGGAGTGTGATGACACACACGGTATCTATGTAATGTTGCTGACTGTTGACTGTGTCCTCCATACAGTTGGCACGTCATAATAAGGAGCTGTGCATGATGTTAAAGCCAGGAGGAGCCAGTGGGGAGGGAGATGAGGCCTTGGAGTTCTACGCCAAACACACGGCTCAGATAGAGGTCATAATACACCACCCTTGTTACTATCTGTTGCCCTCTGTAGTACAATTACACAAAACAATCATCAAGAAAACTAAATGTTCATTTCTTTGCAAATATACAATAGTGTGGACATGAAGAGGCCAATGTGACGTGTGTGTTCCTCTGTTCAGATTGTGCGCCAGGACCGCACCATGGAGGAGATCGTGTTTCCTGTGCCCAACATCTGCGAGTTCCTGACCACCGAGTCAAAGCTGCGAGTCTACTACACCACAGAGAGAGACGAGCAGGGCAGCAAGATCAACGACTTCTTTCTGAGAGCAGAGGATCTCTTTAATGAGATGAACTGGCAGAAGAAACTCAGAGGTGGGGGTCAAGTAGATGTTGCATGTGTAGTGAACACAATGGTGAAATACACATAAATAATATCTGTGTGATACAGGACTACATGTACACGATTATTCCATTGAGTTTCATAAATCACTTGCATTCAGCTCTTGAAACTCTTCTTCTGTGGGTGATTGAAGCACAGGATTCTAGAGGTGTAATATCGCTTCAGTGCTCCTGGTAATATATTAGATACACATAATTGAATTAGCTATGTTCATTATTAATTAGTGTTAAAAACAGATTAATCAATAGTGATTGGATACCCATGACAAAACTCACCCCAGCATGACGTCTTCACATTGCTTCTTTAGTTTGACTGACAAAACTGAACCCAAAGATACCGAATGCGTAAGTGTTAAACAAAACCTCACACCTCCACACACTTGAGAAGGTGGACGCAAATGCATTTTTTCTTGATTAGTTATTCAAACTACTGGAATGTTATCGAAACCATTGCTGATTCATTGTCTGTTCATCAGCTGATGGATCAGTCATCCAATTGTTTCAACACTTTTTGTAATGCTTCAGACAGGAGGTGCCACTGACAATGATCATGGTAGGAAACTACAACAGAATGACAAAGGTGGTGGAAGAAGTCTGTTCACACAGTTGGTGCAGCAGCACGGAGCAGCTTTATAATTTAGTGAGCTTGTTGGTTTATCATGACCACTTTATTTGCTCCATAAATGTGACTGTTTATTTCAACACTTATCTGATGCTAATCAGATTATAGTGTGCACAGTGTCACTGTCTTTTTTTCCAGAAATTATCTTGATGCTTCATCAAAGTGGACATGTACAACTTTTTTTTTTTTTTTAAGATATTTTTTGGGCTTTTTGGCCTTTAATTGATAGGACCAACTAGTGTGAAAGGGGGGGGGGGGTGACATGCAGCAAAGGGCCACAGGCTGGAGCCGAACCCGGGCCACTGCGGCAAGAGCCCTGTACACGTGGCGCCTGCTCTACCACTAAGCCACCGACGCCCCGACATGTACAACTTTTGAAACCCCCACCCCACACCCATTCCACAGTCCATCACCGTCTTTGTTAACTGGGAATAGCTACTTATAGCTACAAGGAAAAACCATAGACTATGTAAAAGTAATAGACGTAGCCACCACGATATCACTCATTCATTTGTGGACTTCCATTTTGAAACTTTGAGACTGCCATTTCAGATGTCGCAATCTTGGATTTTTGGAGCGAAATGTGACCATATTTGGGCAAAAGGGTGACGCTGTGGAGCCTGTCACTTAAAGCAACCACACTCCTTAATAAATCAACTTTAAGCCTTAATAGAATGTAAACGGCTAAGTTATGTTAAAATTCCCTTCTTGTATAGTTGTCATGAACAGGAAATTAGGTATAGAGACCACAACCTTTTTTATTTCTTTCTTTATTTATTTTTGTACCAGGCTGCAAGCATGTTTATTTATGCTGTAAATTTGGGCATTTCAGCACAGGGATTTTTCTCGTTTCTGGAGCCAGCCTCAAGTGGCCATTAGAGGAACTGCAGTTTTTGGCACTTCTGCGCTTGCTTTTTTTCAGCCCTGGACGTTGCCACTTGGTGGAAACAGACAACCTTTTAACTTATCCCGCCTTGCATTTCTGAGTGATATCATTGTTGGCGCCACTGTTGCAAAGACAACTACATCACTTTTCATTTTTCCTCACAGCCTAGCAACTATCAATAATATGTGACACACTGCATTTTGATTTCCACCATTACTTTGGTTCTTCTGCCGTCCACCATCTCTGCTACTGGGGAGGAAATTTGCAAGTCCTAGGATAGCGAAGGAATGACTAGTACTTCTTGCATTTATTGGTTGGATGGGTTAGGGTTAAGGTTGATGTCAGGGTAAGCCAAAGGCAAAGGCAAAGTAAAACGGGCCATTCTTTCGCAATCCTAGAATTCACAAATTATCTACCAGAAATAGTAACTGCAAAACACTTACAATGTTTCTCTTCAGTAACTGGCTACCGGGGGAAACACAGTTATCCTCTTCCTGTTTTTGTTGCGTGATTGTTGACGCACTTTATATGTGCCGTAAATGAAGCGTTAACTTTCCAGGAAGATTGTACCCTGGCAACCTGTTGGCCAGCCGGGTTAGGATTTGCACGTGGCAACATATCCAGGGTGTTCCCCCACCTCTTGCCCAATGCATGCTGCGATAGACCTCAATCCCTGCAAGCCTGAACAGGATATAAGCGGGTATGGAAAATGGATGGAAGCATGTGTATCCCCAACTCGACAGCAGGGCTAACAATGTCCTCCTGTGTGTGCTTGTGTTATGTGTGTGCATGTTTCCACTGTCTAAAAGCAGACAGGGGCTTTCCACATTCTTTGAGCCGTGAAGCATTTGTACAGTAACCTTATGAATCACAACTGAGAGCACACTTGCTCATGCACACAAACATACACACTCACAGACCCGCACCCACTCAGTCACATTTCTAATCCACGTACAAGACAGTGTACCCACACAAAGCCATATTTTGTCTGTCTTTCAGAGGAGGGGATGGACAGAGAAAAGTCCCTGCATCTGTTTCTCTTTTCCACTAGCAGTAGAGGACAGAAAATATCAGGTTGTGTGTCAAAGGTCAAAGAGACATGTTTTAGAGTTTTGGCCTATTGAACTTTTTATTTTCAGCATCCACATTTTAACTTACATTAGTAACAGTGTTGGCTGCTTTCAGTTTTGTGTACGTTCTTACATACGTTCTGTCCTCATATTGCTTTATGTAACACTATTGTCTTTATGATCAGGGGGATTTGAGCTAAATTGTGTTAAATTCTTACATTTTTTTTCTCAGATTCCCTCTACAGCTTGTTCACAGCTTGTTGGGCATGTGATAATCACTTTGGTGCTAAAACAATTAGTGGATTAAACAGCTATTCAACAGATATTTTGTTGGAAAAATCTTTGTTCATAGATTTTTGGTTGAAGTTATTACTTTTTCATCATTGATTAAAGTCTTAAGTATTGGTTCTAGCTTCCTATATGTGCTGCTTTTCTGTGTTCTATATCCTTTTAACTGAGTATCTTTGGCTTTTGAACTGTAGGTCAGAAAAAAAAAGAGATTTGATGATCTTTCAGCAATTTTCACAATTGTCTTTCATTTTTGACAATATTTACTAAAATCATATCGTATGTCAGCAATTAAGTTACCAGGGATTATGTGGAACTGTTGCAGCTCAACTAATTTGAAAAAATTAAATGACAATTTGGTTAGATAATTAAACAGTTTTTTCATATAGTTGGTAACCCATAACTTAAACACAATATGTTGCAATTGAAATGGCGGAAAAAGTAGTTAACAAGTGGGTAAAGGAGTCTAAACAGTAAGCTAAAAGTAATGTGTCAATGCTTAAAAAGTAGTTACAAATAATGAATATATAGTTAAAATAGTTACCTAACTTAAAGTAAGGAATAAATTGCTGAAAGATTTAACTAAAAGTTATGAGTATGCAGTTGAAATAGTTACCTAAAAGTAATGGCTAAATGGTTGAACTAGCTAAACGACTTGCTTCTGTCACTAGTAGCACAAATGCAAACTTGACCAAACTAACCTACACATAGACAACATTGTACGACGAGGGTAATAAAACACCAAGGTTTTCTATAATAAGTTTTATTAATGGAACAAGCATAAACAAATAAACAAACAACAAATAAACAATGTAAACATTTCATACATTTCATGTCAACATCAGCTGTTGGCAGCTGGCCCTGTCATTCTGGGTAGGCATTGATGCTGGCGTTGTGGACTTTTCTCCATCTTGGGAGGTGAGATACTTCACCTTCCTCTTCATCTTCATCTCCTTGCTCTTCCTCTGTCTCAGACTCGCTGTCTTGAGGCTGGTTTTCTCCTGAAAAGAAGAAAAAGGAAGCACATATTAGAAAGAAGTAAATGCAACGGGAACACTTGCACGCACACACACACACACACACACTTACACACAATTACTTTACCAACTGACCCCTAACTGACCCTTGAGCCCCTAAGTGTCCCTCAAACCTGACTCAGGGATCCATTCTTCCTGATCCACTCCCTCACTGTCACTGTCAGACAGCTCACTGTCCTCACACTCTTACGGAATGTCCCTAACTGCACATTCCTGCTGCTTTCTGCTGTAAAATGTTCTTATGTCCATGTCCTGTACGTATCAGTAGATTGTAAAGTAAAAAACATTGACTATGATCATTTAAATGCATACAAACACATCTCTACACACATATGCTAATGCATTATATTGCCTGAAAAAAATTGGGCTAACTGCACAGTGTTGCCTTGAGGCGACGAATGAAAATAAACAGTTTTACTGTATAAATAAAAACAAAATAAGTACTCAAACAATCAAATATACTTATTTACATGTTCATGCACATGCAAGTATTTTTTTATATACAGTTATTTCAATGTAAACATGTAAAATAGTGATATTAATCTTACCTACTAGTGGCGATCTGTCCCATGTGGTGCTGCTTCCTGAAAGGGGGTTTCCCGCCCCCAAATGAATGGCATGCCACCTTCAACTCATCATTTCATTGGCCAGAGATGTGTCTGGTAACATTATTTGAAAAAAACATTTTGTTTTCTTTTAAAGGGCCAGTGTGAGGTCTGAAAATGTGGTTTGTTGCCTGAGGGCAATGCTATGCAGTAGAGGGTTAACTGTATAAAAAATATTTTGCTACAATATTGTAAGATTTGTATGAAAACATACATTGAATAGTGTTAAATATTATCCAGTTATTAAAAAAAATAATCAAATGAAGACATTTGGAACTTGCTTGGAGGTGTTAATGAAGAGGTACCTGAGTTCATCTGAGAGGGGTTCAGGGTATGTCTCAAAGAAAAGGTGGGGAACCACTGCTGTGTGTGATTACATTTGTGAAATATGCCTCATGTTTCACTGTGTCTTTTCCCTCTTCAGCCCAACCAGTGCTGTACTGGTGCTCCAGAAACATGTCAGTGTGGAGTAATGTTTCCTTCAACCTGGCGGTGCTCATGAACCTGTTGGTCTGCTTTTTCTACCCTCTGGAGGGGGTACATGCAGGTCAGTCATATATTAGAACACACGAGTGGGAAAAGAGGCTTTTTAAAAACCACACCCTGACCCTACTTTCACCCTACTTGTGATCTTACTGTGAAGTCTCACTTCATGTTTCCAGTGGCTTAATGATTTTGAATGAATTTTACGCTTTATGACATCAGCTTTGTCCCCGTTCTCGTTCATGCATGTGAGACATTTGCAGTTCCTGTGGTGAATTCTTTCATGCATGTTGAGGTTGTATTGATGCAGCATGAAAGAGGCATATTTGTCTGCATTGCACTGTTCTTGCATTCAAACTTCTTTTGAAGCCAGGGTTGAGCAAAGGTTATGTGCTCAGTGATGCAAAACAGGAAGAACAGGGACTCACTGACATGTTGTTCTGATGCAAACAGCCTATTACATTTTAAAGCCTGCAGGGACATAGGACATTGAAAATATGCTTAAAGAACAGATAGAGGGGATTTCCTACACTGATGGGCTATATTGAATTTGTTGCACTAATTTCTACAGCCAGCAATAAAGCCCCAATGTACAATAAAGGAAGAACAGGGATGTCACTTTCTGTTAATTTTGCTTTCGATAGCCCGACACTCATTAACCAGTAACTAACAGGTAAATTTTTAGGGGGGAAAATGTGCAATGCGGTAAAATACAAGAGTCCTTTCCTTTTAGTCCACTGCTCCATTGACTCAGCGAACTTTAGTGCCCCATTTCAAAGCACTAGCCATTTAGAGCTGGTGAAATTTGAATGTTTTGTGATGTAAATATCTTGCCTTTTATTGTATTTTCTGTTGGCTTTGCTGACAGACAGCTGGCTCTCCACATCAACATGCGGAAACACAGTGCCCACTCCCAATCCTATATTCTCCACTTGTTACCTAGCCTTGGCTACGTTGCTCTGCACACCACCTGG
The DNA here is from genome assembly GCF_011397635.1 of Epinephelus fuscoguttatus. Lineage (NCBI taxonomy): Eukaryota > Metazoa > Chordata > Actinopteri > Perciformes > Serranidae > Epinephelus > Epinephelus fuscoguttatus. Next base: position 38,807,163 of record NC_064752.1, read on the forward strand.
GTCTAGTGGGAGCTAGCTAGTGGCATCACTCATTTGCAATTACCACTGGTAGCGCTGTCCAGGTGGCAGGACGGCGTTACTGCAGAAACATGGTGGCCAACCTCCTGTGTCCTCCCAGGTAGCCCTGGTGAGAAAGCAGCTTCATTTCAAGCCATGAAAACCCTTTCGCTAACTAGCTATGTTAGCACCACTAGCTGTGTTGACACTGCTAAAGGTCCCAACAGAGCTAACAAAGCTAAAGCAGCTCAAAATCAAGCTGTTTACTCACCCATGCGACCTGGAGAAGACTAGAAATTGTACAACATGTTTTCACAGGACGACATGGACAGTACTTAACTACAGAGTGACATGTTTAACTAGTTAAAAATATTCTCTGCGGTTACCATTAACATAATCAAGCAAGAAGTAAAAAAGCCCCAACTCATTACCATATTATGTAACCTATTTTACGGTATACCTAGCTGTATATCAACTGTGATATAAGAAACTATCTGGAGAGGCATGTGACATGGTGCAGCTACCCACAGAGCTAGACTTTGAAAAAATGACTCCCAGTCCCGGGCCTCACCATTGACCCACTGATCTCCTTTTAACACAATGTTCTGCTGACTTCTAATCACCTGACCAGGATTAGGAGCAGGACCTGAGAAGCCCTCTACCTTTGTTTAAAGGACAACTTCGGTATTTTTCAACCTGGGCTCTATTTCCCCATGTGTATGTGTGCGTATGATTCATGGGTACCACTCGTTCTAAAATTGGTTCAGTATTGAGCCGCGAAACGAGCTAAAATGGTAATGGGGGCAAATGCGTCCCGTATAAATGTGCTTTTTTTCGCCACTGACCGGTTCAGATCGCCAGTGCTATCTCTGTAAATAGCATATGGTAGTGGCCCTGGGGCAGTGGTGAGTGTGAATGAGTGGAGTCAGCTGTCAGTCAGCGTTGGAGCAGAAAGGCGGAAGTTGTCCCCACTTGGTAATGTAAATGAGTATGTGTGTGTGACGTGTGTGTTACGCTAGAAGAGTCAGAGGACGGAGTCTTTTACGTGCTACCCCCTGGAGTGTTACCGGAGTTTTTGGAGTGCTCAAATAAACGGGCCTTTTTCCCGAACGCAAGAACAGGATGTCGCGCAACACCTCGTACAGCTTTCGTAGGCTGCCTTTGTCGGACGGCGAGATGCTGAAGTTGTGGCTAGTTGTGCTACAAATGGATGTTAACACTCGTGTCCAGACACTGCGCCTTGCAGACCATCGGGTCTGCAGTGCTCACTTCTCCCAAGATGACTACTGCCAGCCGAAGAAGAGAAGACATCCAATCCCGAAACGCCTCTTCCTCACGAAAACAGCTGTCCCACGAGTAGAGAGAGCTACAGACACAGAGGAGCAAAGCTCGAGACATCACACAGCCCAGAGGTAAGGGAAAGGCTAAGTTAGCATGCTTTTTACAGAGATAGCACTCGCGATCTGAACCGGTCAGTGGCGAAAAAACACACACTTCACACACACACATACTCATTTACAATACCGAGCGGGGATACCTTCCTCCTTTCTGCTCCAACACTGACTGACAGCTGGCCCCAGGGCCCATACAATATGCTATCTACAGAGATAGCACTGGCGATCTGAACCAGTCAGTGGCGAAAAAAAGCACATTTATACGGGACGCATTTGCCCCCATTACCGTTTTAGCTTGTTTCGCGGCTCAATACTGAGCCAATTTTAGAACAAGTGGTACCCATGAATCATATGCACACATACACATGGGGAAATAGAGCCCAGGTTGAAAAATACAGAAGTTGTCCTTTAAGACTCTCTCTCACACACAGACATGCACACACACACACACACACACACACACACACACACACACACACACACAGACCTAACCCCAACCCATGTCCTCAAAGCCTGAGTTCATATTTGACTTTCAGTACTATGGAAACCACAAAAACACAGCAGCACCCTGTGTCATTTGATGTCCCATAAAAAAAGCTTACACTGGCTCAGGTAGGGCAGAGTACACAAAGCATGCATATCATGTGATCCCAAAAAAGTCATACATCATGTTTTATACTTCAAACAAGGCAAACTGTTTAGCTGCCAAATCCTCCCTGGTGGTGTTTGTCTATCCTGTCAGTGGGTTCAGCTTTCCATCTGAATCTGTTCCAGGCTACTTGAATTTATATGAACAGAAGTTTGCACATTCGAATGACCATTTCTATAAATAAAAAAACACTCAACCAGGAACAGAGAATATGAAAATAAGAATGCAAATAAAAGACTATCAAATAATAAAGTTTTAACAACTACTGTCCCTTCACATATCATATCAGCTCTACATTTCAGATTGAACCCACAAACAAGTTTGCATGCATCTTTCTTTAAACAGTTGTTTTACACCTGTCAAATTACATGACTGAATGGAAAGTTATGCTAAGTTACCAAAAATGCTGTATTTTTTGTGAAATATAAAAATTGCATGTAGTGCTAACTGAGCAGACAACTACAATCGTAGTTTTAACTTTAATTTTGTTGGTCATTATGTAAAAAAAATTGAGTGCACAACATGAGTCAGGTCTGACTGTTTTACTTCTCTACTCTGGAACTCTTTCTGTGTGCAAGACATCATCACGTGAGTCTAGCATACCTTGGCCTGCTTTAACAGGCACTTTTATGGCTTTGGGCCCCTACCTCTCTCTTACACACACATACTCACACACTGTGCTTGTTCTCCCTCTGCTCTCTTCCTTCCTTTGCTTGGGGCTTTAGAATGAGGGTTATAAGAGCAAGAGATCTAGGTCAGTGTGTTCTGCCTGCATGCATGACTGACTGCCTTTTGACGAATAGCTTTGGTTAGCACCACACACCCAACACCACACATGCTCACACGCAGACGGTGCATGCTTGCGGCCTCTCTCAACAGTTCATTTTACAGCTGTTTGCATACAGTCGTTCCGCCTGCACGTTAAACTAGAGTGCAAGGCAGCTACAGAGTTTGTGAGAGCACGTAAGCGCCCCTGTTTGAGTCTGCCACATCACTGGAGCTGTGTGTTGCTCCCTGCTCGTTTCCTCATGAATCTTTCAGCTGAGGTATTTTTAGAGATGGCTGTTATGTAAGTGGCACCTGTCATGTGATCTCCACAGGGATTGGGAGGGAGAGAAAACTAGAGGAAGGGAAGGAGGGAAGGAGGCAGAGATAGGCAAGGTGGGAGGAGAGGGAGTAGTGGAGGAAATGATCTGCAGTACTCCCCTTCTGCTTTCTCAACCACTACAGCTCTGTTTTTTTTTTTATCCTTGTAGTTCTGACCCTATTTTCCTTTTCTTTGTCTTTCACCGTGTTCTCTTGATCTTTTCTACCTTTCTAACATCAACGCATTCATCTATATTTCCTTTTCTATGTTCTCTGAGGTTGATCTGTGACTCATAAAGTGCTTACAAACATACACACTTGTTATCTCAGTGTTCTAATAAAGGGAGATCAGTAACAGAGGCAGGAGGTTGGGTGTGGCCTTGATTTTGGGCTGGTCAAACCTGGTCGAGGGTTTTAGCCTGAGTGACACGTTGCCACATGAAACCCCTGACTAGGACACTAATCCTGGATTTACTCTGGGATCAAGGGAGGCATCAGGTAGGCTCTCGCCAAAGCTTAAAGCACACACACACACATACACAAAAAAGTATGTCATATTCTTTGGGGTGTTATGTAACTGGCTCTCTTTGAGTTCAAAGTCTCACTAATGAAGGCCTGAGGCCTGCCTGAGAGGCAGAACTCAGCAGAAGCCTGTTAAAAATCTGTTGATCCACACAAGTCCTCTTTTAAGCTGCAAACTGCGCTGTCATCCTGCAACATAGTACATTAGTATTCCCTATATAGCAAATTCACTATGTAGCAGAGTTGCTAAATACAGCAGTTTTAGCAAGTATCCTTCATAGCTTGCATGTGCATTAATACAAACATTTATCATCCGCAGGTATGCTGGATCCCCACCTGTCTGCGCTGCTGTGGATGGGAGTTTTGGCAACACTGGTCATTGTTATCATTATGCCCCAACCGCTGGGCATCCGTGCCCTCGTCATTATCACAATACTCCGTCTCATCTTCTCCGTTGGCCTGGAACCCACCCTGTTCCTTCTGGGCGCTTTCAATGTGAGTAGCCTTGCCTTAATGGGTCAGTTTACCCAAATTATTAGTGGTAGTATCCAGTCATGCAATAACTTTTGGTTTTAATCACACAGCTCTGAGATATCTGTCTCTAGAATTCATGTTGCCACCTCAATACAATGGAAGGGAATTAATTTTGTCGAGCTGAAACAATTAATTGATTAATCAGTAAGCCAATCCAAAGAAACTAAATGCGCAGCTACTATACTTTGATAATTGATCAACCATTTTAGTCATTTTTCAAGCAAATATACCAAATATTCTTTGATTCCAGCTTCTCAAATGTAAAGATTTGGTGCTTAACTAGTTTATTTTATCATTGACAACTAAGTATTTTTGGATTGTTGGTGCAGGCAACCTGAAGATGTCAATGGGCTCTAAGAAATTGTGATGAGCCTTTTCTTGCATTTATCCCAACATTTCATGGACTCAACAATTCATTGAGTAAATCACCAGATTAATTGACAGTTATAAGAATTGTAAGTTACAGTCCTAGTCCTGGTTGTTTGTGTTGTTCATAACATTTAAATATTACACACAAAAAGACAACAGTAATTTTTTTTTCCAGAAACAATGTTCCTGGATACTCCAAAGACTTAGTTATGGACAGTTTTTATTGGAGCAGTTTTATACAGAGGAGCTAGTCCATTTAAAAACTGCAGACAGTTTGTGAGCACCTCTGATGAAATTCATTTTCCTCCACTGTATTGGGGTAGAGACAGGAATCTGGAAAAATGAAGTCAGAACTATCTGTGTAGCTAGATTCCACAGAAGGCAAGTAAAATGTTTTTCCCCTATTTGGGGTGAACTGACCCTTTAAACATTTCTTTTCTCTTGTGTGCGTTTCTGTGGTTTGTTAGTAATTTTCCCCAGAGGATTGCTAAAAACATACCATTTCTATTTTCCCATTCACACGCACCGCTGTACTTTCATGTACTGAGAAACCTCCACCGAACTAGTTCCAGTTCTCCTTTCAACTCTCACTCACACTCATGCCCACTTGGCAGGCCGATGCCCAGTCTGCCTGTGGTGTCGCTCCCTGGCCCTACAGCTCTCCTTGGCAGCGCCTGGCTGCGTTATGGGGTGTGAAGTGCGTCACTGGACCCTTGGGAGTGTGACACCACCCCTGCTCCCGCCAGAGATTTTCTAGATGTGCTCTTAAACACACACACACACACACACACACACACACAAAATAAAATCTGGCAGACACCTTTATCCTCTCTCCCCTCAATTCCTTTCATGTACACAAGAAAACAAAATGCTATGACTACACCCTCTGTTCCCTGATGGAGAGGAATGAGGTGTAACACATATAGTATGGGATAACATACCCAATGTGACCTAACTGAAGTCACCTCTATTGGTCAAAGCGAAAGGCAGTGCAGTCTTGTGTAAAAGAAATACAGATGGCCATGGCAAAACACTGAGCGCTTGGTGTCTCTCCATCAAAACCAACATGACAGGTGGATATAGTCACCAAATAGACCTTAATGGTGGAGAAGGAAAGACCCTTATCCTAGCTCCTGAAGGAACATCAAAACATCCACAATGGACCACTGAAATGGGAGTACATTGCGGACCTGACACTACTGCTTGAACACCCACCATTTATAGGCACATAGGCCTCTAGTGGATGATGCCCTCACACTTTGGATCATTGCCTCCATGCTTGGGGGCAGACCTTTAGCTATTATATTGAGCCTCTCAACAGGTAGGCATGCAGCCACCTCAATTCTGGATGCATATAAATCATCTCTCCTCCTGATTGACAGAGGAGGTCCCTGTGGAGAGGGAGCGGCGAGGGCCTTGCTGCCAACAGACTGATTATCTCTGCATACCATGACTTCACAGGCCACAAGAGGCTACCAAAAGGACAGGCCCTGCCGTTGCACCCTATTCAGAGCATGCAGTATCATTTCCACCAGGAGGAAATGCATATAGTTGTGTGTTGGTTCATGGGCACGCTGGCACATCCATTTCCAGAGACGCACTGTTGTCCGTCGTTGAAAAGAACATGTGGCGATGGGTGTTTGACCCAGAGGCAAGGAAGTCCACCACCGCCCTGGATGCACCAGTGGTTGCAACCTCCATTCTCTTACAAGAGGTCCCACCCTGGAAAGAAGGTCTGCCCGCAGGTTAAGGTGGCCTGGAACATGGGTGGCTCTAAGAGACAGAAAATTAACACTTAACCAAACAAACAGAGAGAAAGGCAGTTCCAACAGGGGAAGCAAACAGATGCCTCCCTGCTTGTTTATGTTGAAAGCCACAGTTGTACAGTCTGTCCTGTTTAGAACATGCTGGCGTGTGAGAGCTCAATGAAAATGCTTTACTGCTAAGAAAGTCGGCAGTAGCTCCAGGTGGTCAGTGTGAAGTTCGCATTTTACTAAAGTAGCACACACAGGCGGTTAAAATGAATCAAGCGCTAAAATGCTTGCATCTTAAATCACCTGAGCGACACTATAGCGATCATACTGTAGATGCCATCATGCCTGCTAGCTGTATAATTGTCCGGGAACACAGTTTGTGTCCCAGCTGAAGTTGAGCAAGGCAGCAGTAAAACACAGCCACTTTGCATTCTGACAGATGTGCTCAGCTGAAAATTGTTGACTCTAGGTCAGTAAACTTTTTGAAAATTCACTGAAAAGCCCATTGCTTGCCCATTACAGCTGCTCTGCTGCCTGCTCTCTTGAATTCAACACCTAGAAACTGCCTGTGGTTTGGGTGTACCATTACATGAAAGTAAGTGTTTGTGAGACTGATTTTTGTATGCAGTCCCCCAGGCCTGGATGGGATCAAGCAACTGCCCAAACACACTCTCAGCAGACACCAGCTCATCTAAATAAATGACCTTATTTGAAATGTTGAAAAGAGTCAGGCACAGGTGTCTGCACGACTGCTGTAGATGCAATCCCTGTGCCCAGGAATAGGCCACAGCATAGTGGGACACGCAGAGAATGCAAGCTCTCTGAGAGGTCAGAATTTCAGTTTACAGAGTGCCACCAGACACATGGCTCAATTTGTCTAGAGCATGGTGATGGAGCTCAGCCCATGGGCAGTGCCCACCTGTGCTCAGTAAATCCTTTACAGCTAGGAAGCGCAGAACCTGCGGTGCTTGGATGGGAGGGCTGTGGGGCCTCCCACACAATGGTTATGAGACAGGGCCAAATAAACTGCCAGGGATGGGTCCATAGGTGGAGGATTTACCAAGCTACCTTTTTCCATCTAGAATCCAGTACTGTCAATTGTCGGGCACTGTGATGCAGGTAGACAGCAGTTTGTTCTGTGACGAAGTTAATTCCAAGACCGTTGTCAGCTCAGGGGGGAAGGAAATATCCAGCGGACCGCTGCGGTTTCTAAGCTGGGCCACTCTCTCTCAGCCGCCCAGAGGTACAGTGAGAGAAAGGATGTATCATCTTGGCCAACTGATGCAGTAGCATCGGTATTCTGGCCTGACAATAAAGCCTTCTGTTCATCCTTCGATAAGCCATGCACGTCCAAGCCGATGGACCGTGGCTGGCTAGCTCACACAGAGGGCTCCGACTCAAACTCTGCTAACCCCTCAATGTACTCCACATGGTCAGCTCAGTTACGAGCAGGGAATTTGACCAAACACTACTTGCTGTCAGAATTAGATGAACTCAGAGTGGAGGCGGTCATGCCATACATCCGTTTTTCCCAACCCGTTTTCCACAAACATAACTTGTCTCTCCAGAGTTAAGCACCTGAGCTGGTGCCAAACCACACCAGACTTGGGCTCAGTCAACGCTCTCCTGGCATGGACAATCCCCAGAGAGAGGGGACATGCCTCATGCTAGTCCTTGTAATGCATAGAGATGCTGCACCCTTAAGGGCAAGGGCAGACAGAAGACATCTATACCTTTTTTATGCCTCACTGAGGGATGACTGTGGTGACAAATGTAGAAACACAGGTCATCTGCCTTAAAATGAATAGAGGTGTCATCAGTTAGTTCACATTAGGCATGATATTACATGCTACATGTGTTGTAAGGAGCGAATCAAGTGAAAGGGAACTGGGATATTTAGAGAAAATCAGGTTAATGCAGGAAATCAGAGAACATGTTACCATGGATTGCCATAACATGGTCATGCTGTAATCTAGTTGACATGCAGGCGTTGTGTCATCTTATGTCTCCCTGACTGTAGTTCTCACAAAGTGTTTTCTTTGCAGAAATGTAAATTTTTCAAATAGCCCCTAATAGTGTCAGTTTCGTTCTTAGTCAGACTTTAGATTTCATTACTAAACGGATGGACATCTGATGACCTTTCCTTTTGTCTTTATCATGCACATGCACTGTAGTAAAAAAAACCCTGTCTGAAACATGACCAAGAAGTCAGGCATGTATCCACAGAAGCCACGTTAACTGGGTTTTCTGTTAATCCCTTTCCCTTTTGTCTCACACTTTAAGAAATCCTTGCTGCAGAAAGCCAACGATATTCAGGTTACCAATGTTCATGTAAACACACTCATTGTGTCCTCATTTATCCTAAGAAGCCACACCCACCATGTTGCAACATTTTCTGTGTCAGCCCCAGAGCCCCCAGCCAAGGCCATGATGATTTCTCAGTATTAAAATGATCAAAGGTTGATTATCCTGTATTCAAATTATTAAAGAGAGGCTGACTTTATCTTGCAGGTGTGCAATAAAATCATCTTCCTGATAAGTTTTGTGGGGAACCGAGGAACCTTCACATGGGGCTACAAAGCCATGGTGTTGGACTTTGAGTTCCTTTACCACCTTATGTACCTCATCATCTGCTCTCTGGGGGTGTTTGTCCATGTCTTTTTCTACAGTCTGCTGGTGAGAGAAATACACACACCCTGTGAACACACACATTGAAAGACTGATTCCTTATTGTGCTTTTCCGAGAAAATTTGTTGCCACAGTCTGTACAATAAGAAAAGTATGCTTGTGAACACACATACACAAACTTACTGGGACAGAATGAAAAGCAGCAGGTTTTGAATAAAAACATGTGTAAAATATTACATCTCTCTGAATGTAGCCTTAGCTTTCCTTTATGGTGCATTCAAGGACATACCCTACTTGCAAGCCAGACGTTGCCTTATTTAGTGCTGTAATGGTGTTTCTGTTGTTGTTTTTTCTTGTTGTTGGGGGTGTTAAGTGCCGTGTGCCTATGCCTCAGGCCTGCTTTATAATGTGTCAGACTGAATATCTCAGTATTCTGAGATGTTTTCCATTCAAACAGGCCAAGCAGCTCTTCTGCAGATGCAGCGCAACATATTTCCATATTTCTTCAATAACAAGTTTCTGAAAACGTATATAATTCATGTCAGACAGAGAAAACATTCAGCACAAGTGTAAAAGTATAAAAGCTACATGATACAATCTAATCCAACTCAACTATGAGTTTCTTCTCACTTGTGCATTCTTGTGCAACCCCCATGTTCATGTTGCAACAAATACTGTTAACACTGTATATATAAGATGGCTGTATGTAACCTAAATTGGTGCACCAAATGTTTACAATTTCTGCCTTTTGAGTGGCATTAAGCAACTTTACAATCAATCAGTTGCCACCTGATATTTCCTAACGTGCTTTACCTTTGTAGCTGTTCGACCTGGTATACAGGGAAGAGACACTGCTGAATGTAATCAAGAGTGTGACCCGCAACGGACGCTCTATCGTGCTCACCGCTGTCCTGGCTCTCATCTTGGTCTACCTGTTCTCCATTGTTGGCTACATTTTCTTCAAAGACGACTTCATCCTGGAGGTGGATCGTATCCCCAACACGACTCTGAGTGAGGACAGGCTCCTGTCATTTATCATTTTTTACAAAAAGCCAGATTGTAGGTTTCCATTTGAAAAGAAAAGAAAATGTGTGCACTGTCTCCTCCTTCTTTCTAGAAAATGGAGCCAGTCTGGCCAGTGAGTTTGTGTCTGCAGGAATATGTCAGGGGGGCATGGATGAGAACTGCACCACAGAAGCCCCGCAGGAAGGTAATGTATGCTGCAAAACTGGGTTTTAAATTGGTTTAGCTTGAGAAATGTGTTTTTAGCTAAAGATTTAAAACAATAAGCCTATTGTCTGCACACACAACATCTATTGCATGTCTGCCATGCTGAGAGACTGATCCCTCCACAGCTCTTCCTGAGGTTTCTTCCATTTTTTTCCCCATTAAATGTGTTTTTTTGCGGAGAGTCTAGGGGCTAAAGTTGGGTAATGTTCACATTTGAACCGATACTAGTATATGGACTTTGGTACTGGTACCAAATGGTACCTTTTTTTAGGACTTAACTCTCTCTTTAAATAACAAAATTTATACAAAACTTTGTTGATTTATTACCTGAAGATGTTGATGAAATTGTTGATGCTTCACGTAAAGTCTCATCGTCCATGAAAGGGATGAACGTCTTCGGCACTGTCTGTAGGTGTGCTAATGTTAGCTGTGAGGGACTTAGCTTTCAGACTGTCGGACACGGCACATCATCAGCTGTATTGTATTGTATTTTTTGACCAGGTGCTCTTTCAGAAAAAAAAAAAAAATCACAAATATTGTTGCAAACGTTGTCTGCGTCGTGTTTTGAAAAGTGTAACCACACTCGCAAATAATTTTGGCTAACCATTAGCCTGTGACTTTAGCAAGTAGCAGGGGTGATATAGTCTCTCGTTCTCTCTTTCTTTCTAAACTCTAAGTTACTCTCTCACCCAGGTGCACTCTCAGAGATGGAAATTTACCATCAACTGATTTAAAGCGAATCATAACTTGGTAGAACTGCTGTAATTTATTTGGTCTCGTGCCCTACTAAGGACAAAGGGTGTCTTCTGCTGTACAGAATGTAAAAGCCATGGAGGCAAGTTTGTAATTTGTGATATTCTGCAGTATAGGTAAAATTAACTTGTCTTCCTGTGTGGATTTCTTGTCATGAATTAAACCTATTAAAGTATGGTAACAACAAGCTCAGTTTATAATGTGGTTAATTTCAGTCGCAAGCTTAAAAAATCCAGGGGTCAAAGTGTCTAGACTAGCCTGACAATGCTAGCCATCATATTTGAAAACAACCAAGAGATTCATGTAGGAAATGATTGATAGTGATATCTAAGAGAAGTGTGGAATTGACTCTACTATTGTAGAGTCGACTTGAAACACGGGGAAATCATACTTGGCCTTGTTAGGCCACAACAAGTGAAAACTGTGGGATGTTTTTGGACTGTTTCCATTTGTTCTGCAGCTTCACACCAACTCACACTCTAATTCATGTGACTCTGTCAACTGTCACATAACTGCCATTTGACAAGTTCACATGTGACCTCACCGGCCCTCATGTGACATCAGTTAATCCAGTTAAAACAGAACAGTGTCAGTTTCATTCCCACAGCCATCAGACTGGACATAAAAACTATCAAATCATATGGCCCATAATAAACACAGTTAGCGGGAGGATCATAATGTCCGCCATATAACTGAGTCAGAGGTCATTTTACAATGACCCACAAACTTTATCTAACGGAATAATATTTTAGAAATGTTGATCCTTGTCTCCCTCTGGGTTAAAAACAATCTCAAAACCAAGTGGTTATCGCATTCCATCGAAACAACAACACTTTTGCTTTGACTAACCGCCTTCACACTGTGAGCCAAAGCACGTAAACAAAACAGTTTCAACAGATATCACGTTCTGCAACTAAGTCAAGGATATTTGAGTTCATAAATAAGTACATAAATGTATATTTATAATCACAGAAAATATTAAAAAACAGGCTCATACTTCTCTTGGATTTGCTGTCAAAAATAATTTGAATGAATACTGTATATAAATGTTATCAGCATAATATAATCATATCAAATACCATAACATACTCAGTGTATCATGAATATGGCTTTAGATGCTTAGAAAATTTAAGGGAAACTAAAATGTAATGGAGTGCATCACACTGTCTCATATGCAATGTATTAAATCCTCATAATATCTGAATTAAAGTGACATTAGTGTTACTATGCAGTGATTCAAAACAATTATTCTACAACCTTAAATGAAAATAATTATATAATGCCGTATATTGTACCATTCCCCCCTTTGATGTTACTTTTCCTCAAGCAATGAGTCTTTGAAGAGGGTCTGTAATGAGCGGGTCATGTTAACATGACATGTAAAATAAAACTAATAATTATTAGTTTTATTTTACATGTTCATATCCCTGCATAATCTTGTTGATACATAGGTTAGTTTAATAGTTATTATGAGCCACAATTTTATTTAACATAAACCAAAAAGTATTAACAGTTTATAAAGAAAAACAATGTGAATGACGTTCTCTGGTGCCGCAGTGTAGTTTATGAAGGCCTATAAACAAATACACACCTGCTAACGATAAATAAATTGCCCTTTTTACAGCCTTTTACAGCCTCTTAAATGTTTAGATTACAGCTTTTCATTCTGCTTCCCCAGATTTTGGGAACGACAATGAGGAGGACAGCGACATGGAGCGGACGTGCGACTCTCTACTTATGTGTATCGTCACTGTGCTGAGTCACGGCTTGAGGAGTGGAGGGGGTGTAGGGGATGTGCTCCGCAAGCCTTCCAAAGAGGTACATGCAACTATGATTAGGCCCCTGACAATACTGTGTGTGTGTGTGTGTGTGTGTGTGTGTGTGTAGGCTGAGAGGGTGTAGTAGCACCCGCAGCTGCAGCGTGGGTCATGTGAGCTGGCTGCAAGCCCACCATACGCGGAGCTTGTTTTTAGAAGCCATGAAGTTTCACAATGTTTCCTTAAAGCTGCACTGCCACAACCTTGTATGAGAATTAAATTTCAAAATAGATTTCCACCGAATTCAGGCGCAACCGCTAATGATGTCAAAAGAGGATGTGAATATGTGTCTCACGTATTCACAATGCAATGCAGCTCAGGCCAGAAAGTCTCTGCTGGCTGCCGAGATAAATTACTGCAGCAAAATAGCAGTCAGTCATATAATCACACAGGTGGTGGCGTGGCTCAGAACTTTGTTGCTTCAGAACAAACTTGTCATTAATATGTGTGATTGTGTGACTGCATTAGGCTGGTGGCTATTATTTTAAAGGTACAATGTGTAATCCATGGTCACGTGCTCCAAAGAAAGAGGGGGCAGCATTTCCTCAGTCTACAACAGGGTCCATACAATCTAAATTTACTGTCATCAGTTATCACAAAAATAGCTGCTAGCTAACAGCAGGGCCAGAATAAGCAATATTCTGCTGACACTGAGAATTGCTCGAAATAACAATGCGATCTTATAATCTTCACATTAGCTTGCTTTAGAAAACACATAGTAGCAAGAAAACAGCTGCATCAAAACTATATTTCAACACCATTTGGAATATTTTTCAGTCCAGTTTGTGTTGTCATTAGTTGCACTGATGATACATTCAACACATAGCCAATGTTAGATGTAACTTGCAAGCCTAAAAGAAAGGTTGTAAGTCCAGCATTAGACCTTATCTTTTACTCATGGAAAGCCAAGCCACTCTCAAAACTTCTTTTCTTTGCTGGCAAATGGTGTGTTAATGTGCCACTAACCAGGGGCTGTAGCTCTACTTCTTCATCTTCTCTTGTTGGACTGGACGCTTCAGTGACCCACTATCACCTCTCGAGGTGCAAGTTGTATTACAAGACAGGAAGGGCTGGGAAAACTGGTCAGCATGCTAATTTCAGTAGATAGCTCTGCACCTGATGCTGCCTTCAAATGGAACTCATGAGCTTGTGGTTACAACACGGGAAGCTGTGTACACGATATGCTGTGTGTTGAAGTGGTAAAGTCATTAGAGCACTGCTGCTAGGCAACAGCAACATAGACAATACTGGTGGCATCTAGAAGATACCAAGGCTAACAATTTAGCAAGCTAGTGAGCAGGTCACTTTATACACTTTATACACAACAAAAATTCTGTCTGTTTCTTACATATTGCACCTTTACAGAGGATTAACTAAAAATGGAAAAAGAGTGAATGAAACTGACCAATGCATTTAAAACACAGTATGCAGGCACTGATGTCCGTTGTAGCTCTACTGGCCAATGATGTCAAATAAACATTTCTATTTTTCTAGGACCCTTTTAAACAGTGTCCTACCTAGACAGAAACAGGCTGTATGAGGTTGACCGGCTTTCTGCCGTTTCTGTTACTGTAGCATATGGCAGGTTGCACCTGTGGTCTTGTGTTTCCATCAACATCTCTGATGACGAAGGTTAACCTCGTTTTCAAATCACAACATAATCCCCAACATATGTTTTTGTAAAAAGCTGCCCTTTGGGTCATACATTTGAATGGGACCATCTTTCGACATTTGATACTGAACAGCCTCTTTTTAAATTTACTCTTATTGGCAATCTGTAGTCAAAATAAAGTTAATAATTTGCCTATAATTGTTATTTTCTACTCACTACCTCTGAACACTTCCTGTACAGAGGTCACTGCTTTAGATTTAACCCCGATTCCTGTTTCTTTTCCAGGAGCCACTGTTTGCAGCCAGAGTGATATACGACCTGCTGTTCTTCTTCATGGTCATCATCATTGTGCTCAACCTCATCTTTGGTGTCATCATTGACACCTTTGCTGACCTGAGGAGTGAAAAACAGAAGAAAGAAGAAGTCCTAAAGACTACCTGCTTCATCTGCGGTGAGGCTGCTTGGCTAATCTGTTAATAGAGTGTGTCAGGGCTGACGTCAAAACCCGGAAGTTTAGCATCGCGCTGGTTCCCGGAAGAGAAAGTTAATGTGATTTTTGCATTGCGTTTTCAATTATGTCAGAAAATAAGCTCTGTGGCTAACATAAGTTTATGATACTTACAGGTTTTGTTCAGTGAGATAATCTTCACATATGAACACCTTTCATACCACATTTGAAGCTTAAATGCGATCGCCAGAAGTAAAAAGCTAACGTTAGGCTTTAACGGACTACATGACTACTCCACGGTCGCACAACTCTTGACGTCACCGCCACTAAGCTTTCAACTGATTTCGGCCGCTTTATTTTAAAAACATTGTATAATGGGGAAATCGGACTGTTTAAGCTAAATAAGAAGCTGTAATGGCGGACTGCCAGCACTCTCGCCTGTTTGGGGGTGATGACGTTTAATGTCCCGACAGGGTTTGTAGTCGTATTGAGCAACTTGTTAGCAACTGCCTTTTTTACGACACGTAAAAGCTTCAAAATTCACAAGTAGGGTATTTACTGACATGTTTTATGTCGTAGAACAAAACCTGAAACTTGCTTAAGGTTTTGTTAACCACAGACCTTATTTGAGGCATTTCACCAAAATCCCATTCAGAAAACATGTTGACTTTTAGACGAGAGAACCAGAAGTGCTAAAAGCGCTAACGGAGTTCCGGGTTTACTGGCACACTCTATAGATAAGCTGTAGGCTCCCTAATTTTTTGTGTCGGTCTCATCAGGTGACCAGTGCTTAGATTATTAGTTTAATCAATTAGTCAGTCAGCAGTAAATTTATTACATTTTTATATACTATTAAGTTTTAAGGAAAGAAAAATGGGTAATGTATGTTCCAACCATAACCTGTATAAACATAATGGACGTAGCCACTGTGACATCACCAGGTCCCATGGAAGTGCGACAGGCTTTGAAGCCAATTTTCAAAGAAGCCAAACAGTGGAATTAAAGCAGGTGGTCATGTGATGCCATTGGGCCCATAAGACATTCCACTAAGACTTACATTGTGAAAGAGTTGTCTGGATATGCAATTATTGGCTATACAAAATGATTTATCTCACTATCGGGATTTGATCCATTCAATCCGATAACATTTCAAAAGTCTAAAAGAGCCAGACGATTGAATCATTTTATCCCCATTCAACTTAGCAGACAGCTAAACCAAAAGTTGGCCACATGGCTTCAAAGGTCTGTTGCTGTATGGGCTTAATGGTGCAGATGATTGGGTAATTTCATACTGCAGAAATCAAGCTTTTTTGGCTTCTTGCGCCACTTTCATAGGAACAAACAGGGCCCTGCCTCAAATCCCATTTCCAGTTCTCTTTACTCATCCATGGCTACACTCACTGGTTTGTGAACTCCCATTTTGAAGCCTCAAGTTTTGCATTTTGGCCATCCCCATTTTTGGAGCCAGAGGTAATCCAAGGTAACCTTATTTGTACCAGGCTGTAAAGTTACTTCAAAGAACTGCAGTTTTTAACACTCCCACTTTGGCTTCATTTTTCCGCTCTGGAGGTTGCTGCTTGGTTCCAACTCAAAAAAATGTTATCGTTGTTTAGACAAACTCAGCAACTGGAAGACAACACTTTGAGCTGTTGGAAATAGCAGTGAATATTTGTCTTTATTTTTTAACACCATATTGGCTAAGTTAATTGAAAAATAATCGATGCTAATTGCCTCTGCCAAGGAGGTTTTGTTTTTGGTTCAGTTTGTTTGTCTGTTAGCAGGACGTTGGAAAAACTACTGACCCAATTTTCATGAAATTTGGTGAAAGGGTGAAGCATGGGCAGAGGAAGAAGTTCCTCCTTTGAAAAATCAGGTCTGCTACAAAAATGTATGGGTTCCTCCAAGGAACCTATACATTTTTGGAGCAGACCTGATTTTTCACATTGGATAATATTGCAAGATAGAGCATTGGTGGAGGTCTGTGCTCTCCGACCGCCAATATTTAGTTGCAGCACTGAAGTCGAGTACACTGCATGTTACCTCAGACACACTGGTTATGTATCTCTTCAAGCTTTTATCTTCTTTGGCACAGCTCTCTCTGCCAAGCATTCAGCAGCTTGCGCTGAAATATCTTCCTAATGATATTGACATGGGAATCAAACCTCTAACATTCAAGTGCCAGGATTACTTCTGTAATCATCAGAGCACCCTTCCAGCCTGGTGGGTGCTTTCCTCTGTTGCTGGAAGGGGGTGTTTCAAAGCCTGTGCGTCAATAGTACTCTTCCACAATCCAGCTCGTGTCACTCAGTTAATTCCCTAATTCCCCTCTCAGGACGTCTGATATCTTTGTGTTTTTTGTGGTTTCTGGTAAGCACGTCTGTTAAGGTGCATGTCATTTGTTGCAGTCCCCCCTCCTCCCTTCCTCCCCCCTTTTCACTTAGCTGTCGTTCCAAAGAAGGCTGAGTCATGAGCGCTTCCTGCCACTGCTCCGCTCGCCTCCATAATTCATGTCTGTCTCACACACGCACACACATTTTCTCCCACTCACTCACTCGCAAACACTCACACGCACAAACTTAATTTTCACACCATATGTTTTTTGTGCAACTTCACTGATTACCCATACTCTTGAGCCTCTGCGTAGCCTCATCTGCATTTCCTTATATGTACATTACATGCGTTAGTGCCTAAAAAAAGTACAGCCGCCTGAGTGTGTGTGTAGCCGTACTGTGCATGTGTGTGTGTGTGTGTGTGTGTGTGTGTGTGTGTGAGCCCAGCAGAACATGCTGTATGTGAGCATGTGTGTGCGTGCGTATGTTGGGTCAGGCGGTCGGGACAAGTGCTAAGCATATGGAACGAGAACAGTATTATGTCACCCAGCCAGCCATCAGCTCTGACTCACTCATGTTAAAGAAGGCCAAGCCACAGGGGGAGCTGCTGTCTCTATGGTTTCCAGGAGAACCACAAGGGAACAGGAGATGCAGAGATTAGGAGCCGACCTCTGCGGGCTTAAGTGGCTCTCTGTCCTCCAGCTCAGTTTTATAAGCCGTCGATTGTTCTCTCAATCTTGTATTGATTATTAGGTCTTTGGGTCTGTAGCCAGTGATTTATTCATGTCCAGGACTTCTGTGCAGGTTTGATTTTACCTGTAGCTAAAATCATTTCTGCCCAAGGAATTAGACTCAACCTCACTCTGCATCTTGTATAGAAAAAAGGGAAAAAGGAACTAAATCTTAAGGTACTCTCAAGAGCTCTGTTTGGATGTTGTTATCTTGTTTGATTACAAATTTAAATCTAATTACTGAACTTGTCAGTAATTAAGACACCAGCTGGTTCAGTTTTTATTATTTTGGTGTCCTATAGCATCAGTCTAAATATAGAGACAGCTCCTTCTTGTTTAAATCATGCAACAATCTCCTGGGCTTAAAAATGAAGCCAACATGGAAGTGCCGAAAACTGTACTTCTTCCAGAAGCCAATCCCCATAGAGACCAATATTAAAATGCCCAGCTCTACAGCAGAAACAAAAATGTTTACAGCCTTGTACAAAAAACAGTTTTGTTCTCTGTAACTAATTTTAACACTCGTGACAATTGTAAGGGGGTGAATTTTTATATAACTCATCCATTTACATTTTTTTAAGGCTTAAAGTTGCACATAAGTAAGGGTGGGGCTGCTTGAGTGACAGGCTGTCTGAGAGGCGTCACTGCAATCTCTGAGCCAGATCCAGTCCTCGCTTCTCCATAGCTCCACCCTCTCGGCTTCAAAAACCCGAGAGGGTGACAGCCGAAATGCCAAACTCAAGGCTTCAAAATGGGAGTCCAGAAACCAGCAGGTGACATCACGGTAGCAGCATCTATTATTTTATACAGTCTATGGTTTAAACGTAGCCCTCAAGGTTTTTTTTAATCCTGGCTCCAAGACCGAAATTTGTAGTAATGTGTTGCTCTAATCCACATGACAAGTCGACTGATTTTGTAGATTAGCATAATATGTATGAATCAAACTGATTGTAGTCTGTTTTACAGCACTACACTATCCCTAATAATAGTGCACTATCCTTTCGATAGTAGCATATATAATAGCATATCTGTGTTCTCTTTGGATTGTGACAAAAACTCTGCTCTTAAGTTTCTAAACTATAACGTTGCGCCATACCTAGCATTTATTCTGCTTGTCAAATCCACCTGGAAAAAAAAATCCCCAAATCAAATGACCGTCTGCCATGCACTGCAAAACAAATGATATGTTGTTTCATTTCTTAAGAACACACTAGCTCAGCTCATCTGACAGCTTGTCATGGTGATGTTTAATTTTCCAGAGCTTTAACCTATAATTTAGTGCGGATGAACTGGTTTTTGTATGAACCCTGCTTTATAGTTGTTATGCTTCTGTACTCTGCTATTTGGTACCGATACTGTTTTGTCTGCTTGTCTTCTTTTCTTAACGTCCATCCTGCCCACTCTGGAGAAACGATATCTCAGGAACACTTAAACAGAATTTCTTCAAATTTGGCACAAACATCCATTGATGAACAAATTAGATTTTGGTGGTTAAACGTCAAGGTGACTGTGACCTCACAAGACATTTTCTTTTCTTGTCATAGCGCAAGAATTAATACACTAATTATGACAAAATTTCACACAAATGTGGGATAATAGGATAAAATGGTGAAGTGATGACATTTTAGATCCACAAGTTCAAAGGTCAACTTCATTGTGACATCATAGTGTTCTACCAAAACCCTTTTGTGGCCAAATACTCAATGCCATAACCCGGGAACAGAAGGGGAGACATTTGGTAAGACATTGAATTGGTGACGCTAATTATCAAACTGTGTGGTTGTATAGATCTTCTGAGTTGCTGGGTTGTATACATGTTTGTAGCTTCTTTGCAGAAGAATCCGCTTTATTGGCCAAGCATGTGAACACTAGGAATTTGACTTATGAACTTTTATTTAATTCCTTCAAAGTCTTTACTATATATTTAATATTACTAATGTTTACAGCCATGTCTGGACAGACATGGATGTAAGCTGCAACTCGCTGGTGGAGGCATACAACCACGAGGCAGTAATTCTAATTTGATATATATTTGTTCAATACTGAGCGAAAGAATATCATGCTTCCAATCAATATTACAGGATAAGTTAGTTTAGTGACTCATTTTGCTGTGATCTATTATATATGTAATTTGGTCTCCCATCTCTCTTGGAAAACAGACAATAACATCAATGAGTCCTCCTGAATACAGACGGTTAACTTTCAGTTTTCTTGTCACCTTACCACTTTGTATGCCTCGGCGCCAGCGATAGCCATGGCTGGAGGCATTATGTTTTGGGTATGTTTTTGGACTGTGGACAGACAGACATCTGTTTGTCCTATTCTCATGAATGCAGTATGTCAAGAACACCTTAAAGGGAATTTCTTCAAATTTGGCACAAATGTCCACTTGGACTGATTACAATGAACTGAGTAGATTCAGGTGGTATCTGTGACCTCATTTATCTTGTTCTTGTGAAAACAATAACTTAAGAACACATTTTATATCCAAACGGTCAAAGAGAAGAGGAGATATTTGGTCAAACTGAACTGATGACACTAATCTTGGGTGTCCACTTTAAAACTGTGCTGCTTATATAGACTGTCTGTGCTGTGGGGTTGAAGGTGTGTGTGAAGCATCTGTGTTTCAGAATGTATAGCTTCTTTGCAGCAACATCCATATTTGAAGCATTGTCCTCTGTCATGGCTATGTACGAGTCTGGACAGACATGGATGTTACTTGTAATTACAACGTCACTGGTTCACAGAGGCATACAACCATGAGGCCGCAATTCTGGTTCTATTCATTTATTCCTACAAAGTGGCAGGTTCCCTTTCCCAGCGTCATTGCAGAACAGAAACTGGAAACCGAGTAGAGGCCAGTTTCTTTTTTTTTTATCCCCCTTAAACGTGATGTAACTTTGGGCCATAAATATTGTGTGTTACTGCCTCTTCCACAGGCCTGGAGCGGGACAAGTTTGACAACAAGACAGTGACTTTTGAGGAGCACATCAAAGAGGAGCACAACATGTGGCACTACCTGTTCTTTATTGTGCTGGTAAAAGTCAAAGATTCCACAGAATACACAGGCCCCGAGAGCTATGTGGCTGAGATGATCAAGGTAAATAAAGAGCACAGACACACTTAAAAACACAAATCCACCTTCTCAGTGCAGGCTGACTGTTTTTCTTGTTAATGATTTACACTTAAAATTTGTGCATTCTGTCCTGGAGTAGATTATCTGCAGCAATCTTGAATGGAAGAGCAGTAAGATGGGCGTTTACCTTTGTGTCATGTTTCTGGTACAGAAGCTGATGATTGAGTAGACTCTATGAGGTTATGCTACAGAGTCAGACGTGTAAACATGTACAGGCTCGTCTCACACACGTTAATACAGTAATGTGTTCCTCTTTTCTAATCAACTGACAGACATGCCGGTCATGCACATTTAATGATACAAACAGACTCGTGCAGACAAACAGGAAGTCTACAAGACGGTACACTAGTTGCAGTCAGACCCTAAAACTGATCAAAGCCTGATAAGAAGGCGCTGGTCAGTGTACTGGGATTTCCATTGTAGTAGTGTTCAGTCTGAGGTCATTCACTCCCCATTGTTTCAGTGTGCCAATAATACCATACAGGCACGTTCCTGAAAAAGAAACCATAGACCAGTGTCATTTGGAGTTCAGATTTAAGCACTTGATTGCCAAACAGTAGCACCTTCCTGTTAAAATTACCAATACTCTTTTTCAACATAACTTAAATTGGTGGTCAACCACAGGAGCACAACCTGGACTGGTTCCCACGGATGCGCGCCATGTCACTGGTGAGCAGCGATGCAGAGGGTGAGCAAAATGAAATCAGGAACCTGCAGGAGAAGCTGGAGTCGACCATGAGGCTGGTTGCCAACCTGTCTGGACAGCTGACTGAGCTCAAGGAGCAGGTATATCATGTATCCGTAAATCAGGCACTCCCCGATGTCGCAGCAAATCACCCATGATTTATGTTTCTTTTTCCTCCGTTTGAGCCAGATAGCTTTTCTGAGAATGTTTTTTAATGTTCTGCTACTACTGACAACCTGCACTGTAATTACTCATGACAACCACATTAACATGGGAAGAGTTATTGGCGTTTGGTTGCTTACAATTGCACAATCACCATAATTGAACTGGTGACTCAGACAACCTGCATTAACATATAAATTAGTTTATTTTCAGTTTTTGTTGTTCTGTCTCTTCCTTAAATGAGTATGTTCATGCACAAGATAAAAACGCAGAGTACTTTCAACCCAATTTTCAGAGTATATGTTGACATTGTACGTTTCTGCAAACACTATATGAAACATTTGTACATTTAATATGCAGTGGATACGTTCAAACTGTATGTTTCCACAGCGCAGTGTTAAACTTGTGGTTATGTTTAGGTCAGGGTACGGAAAAGATTATATTGTGGCTTAAAATACCCGGGTTTTGTCTCCACAACCACTCCTGGAAACTCAGCAATGTCTCGCTGAAACACACCCGTTTTTGCGAAATAGACTTATTTGCTTTCTTTCCGAGAGGCAGATGACACGATCGATAATAATCTCATGTCTTTATAGTAAATAGGAAGTTACTGCCAGTAGCCAGTTAGCTTTGCATAAAGACTTGAAACTGGGGAAAATGCTTGCCTGTCTCTGCCCAGAGATGACAAAACACACCTACCAGCACCACTAAAGCTCACTAGTTAACACCGTAAAACCACGTGTCATTTTGACACCTCAGTTTTCGTGTACTTAAAATCCTGTTTTGTTTTTATTCATGTTTGCTAGCTTGCAGTATTCTTAAAACGACTCTTGTTGTTTCTCTGTGTAGATGACAGAGCAGAGGAAGCAGAAGCAACGAATTGGTCTTCTCGGTCATCCCCCTCACATGAACATTAACCCCCAGCAGCCTGCCTGAGGGCCGTTGGGGCCAGTTTCACCAGTGCCTGCGCAACTCCTGTCGGTGCACCACATGTTAGACAGGAGGATGCCAAATCGTGTCCGACTCCAGTATGTATTTAGGTCGATGTCTGACTGAACACTTCTCCAGAAACTCCTACAATAAGTGTTTCTGCAACATGCGTGCTTCTGAGTGTCTGTGTGAAGTGAAAGTTTTGTGACTACATTACTCGCGGTCTGTAGTGTGGACGTGTCTGTGTGGGTGGAGTGTGCACCAAGTGCCTCAGGTCCTGAGAAGCCAGTCCTGTGGTTTTAGGAGATGAAAACACTGACTTCAGCTTTACTACCCTGAATGCCTTCTGCATTGTGACAGAATGCCAAAGTTCAGCCATTGCTCCTGAGGGGGGGTTCCTCTCAAGTGGCCTTGACTTGAGGTTTTAATCCTCAGCGTTGCACCAGCAAACTCAGGTCACATGTGGATTTGAAGGTTTGTATGAACTCTACAACACATTATTTAATATTTTTGTTTCTTGTCTGACAGCAATAGGAATACTCACTCATATGCAATGTCTAAATAAGAATTAACTATTTTTGGGAACTGGTATTTGATTTTATATTTGAAACATGAAGACTTAAACCTGTAAACAATCCTGAAGAGGTCACCATGCTTTTACAAAGTTTCTCAATGCTGTTATAAAGTCTGTACAGTGTTCATTAAATATCACTTCCACATTATTTAGGATCTCAAATGAAGGTTCTACTCATTTCAGGACACTAAAGATAAAAGAGGCTTTCAAGGGGACATTGAAACTTGTTAAGAGAAATAATGTTGACCTTTTTTTGTAACCATTATTTTGAATAATGGACCATATGAACCTACAGGGGAGAAGGAGCAAATTATGTGACCACTTCATTCTGAAGCTGGTTCCATGTTGTGCTTAATAATAGTAGTGATATGGAGTCACGTTGTTAGCGTACTGTAGAAGGATTTTGTGAGATACATTAGTCGAATTAGATTTATTCTTCTCTGCACTGAATATGTAATCTTTCTTTCATTCATTTAGTCCTAAAGCACTGATATTTTCTGTAGCACACAAATGATTGTTACGTCACTTTGTAAAAGACCCACTAGAGAATGACTGTTTGAGTGCTTGAGTGTGTGTGGGGTGGGTGGGGGTAAAAAATAACTAATAGATGTCATTTGGAGTGCTACTTGACCAAACTGAACTTTTATACTAATGGATGGTTTGTGTCTAAATTGTACATTCCATTCTTGGAGTCTATTTAAATAAACAAGCGTGTAAAATAATCTCTTGGTGAGTGTTTAACGGTATCTGCATCACTGTGTATGGACGTCTAGCCAAAGACCAGACCATGTGAGAGACTAAAGATAATGAGGATGTCGCCATATTATTATCTGCTTATTGGTTGACAACTTGAGTGTTGTCACTCTTTCTACGTGCTGCAGTCGGATGAATGAAGAGCCTTAGAGAAGCGAATTTGGGAATTGCCCATAGATGAACTCTGAAATCTTATCTGTGGTCCTCTACAAATGAGGAAGTGCACTTATCTTATAACCACGTTGCATGAGGAAATATGTTAACACGTTAAGTACAAACAGGGGTTGCACATTTTTAGCTTTAATTTGACCTTTTCGGACTTTGTCACAGCACAGATGGACCACGTGCAGACTGTTTAAATTGTAAAATATCCTTTTATTTTTGTTTGTGAAGACTGACACTATGTTACACTTAAACTTACAGCAAACACTCACTTTGCACCCAAAGAGAATTTTATCACAAGTACATTTCTCAACACTATGAAAAACGTTTTTGTCAAATAACATAAACACTTTTTTGCTTCATGCTGAAAAGCTAAAAAATGTTTAAATTTACTACTACTACTACTAACAATAATAATAACTAGTCCATACCCATTGGTAGCTTTGTCACCTTCTACCTATGCCAATCCTCAATGCCTATGTGCAGTTTCACATAGATTGACCACATCAGTGAGTAGAAAAACGTGGGACAGAATGACACACTGACAGTTTCCGTGATTATGTACAACATACCATACCATGACTTAGTCATACCAAAAATTAGTGGTGGAAAAAACCTTGCGCCCTCCGCAATATTCATTGCCTTATAGAAGCTCAGTTTTAGTACATTTTCCAACTTTTGCCAAGAGGGAACTTTAGATATTGGTCCCTAGATTATGTTCACCGAGTTTCATCAGATCGATCAAACTTCCTAGGAAGAGATCGATTTTAAGTGTTTTTCCAAAAATTCAAAATGGCAGAAAATCTATATAACCAGAAGTTATAGGTTCTAAGGCAAATGTGTTCCTCATGAGGAGAGGCATCTCTGTGCAAAGTTTCATGTCTCTACGACATATGGGGCATGAGATATGCCCATTCAAAGTTTGCAATTTCAATCGGTTGCTATAGCACCCCCCTTTGGGCAATTGATGTAATATTGCTTCATTCACATCCTCCCATGATCCTCTACCACTGTGCCAAATTTCACATGGATTGACCAAGTCAGTGAGGAGAAAAACGTGGAACAGACACACAGACAGAGTTTTCGTCACTATATGGTAAGATAATAATAACAATAAAAGACGTGCACATCCCAGTGTCCAATGGAGTGTTGCTGGATCAAAGAAATATGTGGCAGAGTAAAAACAAACACATCTGCACAACAAGTAGCTCCCATAAGAAGGATTTTAATGCTGTGTAACGTTACAAGCCAGCAGCTCTTCCTCAGAGTTCTGATAAACAACAGAAAGTCGTTGGCACCTATGCAAGTCATGTGACATACAAAACCTGTGGCAAAAATTCATCATTAAATAATAGTAAAGAATTAATTATATATGAATTGTATACACTAACGCCATACCAAAGCTACATGTATATATCTTAAGTGCAAATAGGCACAAAAAGAAAATACTGTTATATACAAAAAGGAGAACAGTAGTAGGCAAATCATGTATCTCCCATAAGGTAGTACTCCAAGCAGGTCTCTGGCTACATAGCTGTAATATATATACAACAAACTTATCTGATATGCCACAACTGCTGCAAATTATTGGTTGCAAAGCAGCAGAAAATGCACTTCAATATTAAGCATGTACACAAATCTAGGCCACGCAAGGATGGATTACTGAACAGGCCTTCTGGACACAGGCCCAGGGGCCCAAAGTGTGAGGGGCCTCCCTGGCCTTCACCTTCAAAATGTCACTTTATTTAACACGTACCAATCAAGAAGAGACTCAAAATGACCACAAAGGCATGTAAAGAAACTACACAGACACAGAATAACTACATAAATGGGCAAAACAACCATAAAAGGGCACACAACAACCACTGTCACTTTCGGCTGTGCCGAGTCAAGCCATGCTACACCAATTTACATTTCCATCATCAGTTTAGACATGCTGTGCCATGCTGAGCTGCACCAGAGATGGACCTTCTCCAGAGTAGGTCCAAAAGCTGGACGGCCCACCCTCAAGTGGGTATAATTTAGTTTCTCTCCTGTGTCCCTGTTTGTGAAGTCTGTGTCTTGCTCCTGTGTAGGAGAGGTGGTGGGGCCCATTGTCTCATAATCCACCCATGGCCACACATACATATAATTAAAGGTACATGAAGAAAATTAGTTCACAGTATATACATATTTACAAATTATATATTCCCCAAGGCTAAATAGCCGTCATATACTACCTATTAACTATTTATGCTGAGGGCAAAAAGTGTTTCCAAGAATGTTCCAACATCTACAAGTGAACCAAACAAGTGTGCCATTATCAGGATTATTATAATCATATTGAGTCTTAAATTGTGTTACATTAGCCCAGACTGTTTTTAAGGGGCTTTCCATCATTGTTGTTATTTAATTACAGCTGCATCAGTGTGACCTGTGTCATGGTCATTTTGTAATTAGTCCTGTAGCCTATACCCCAATTTTATTTGATTTACTACACTTAAAGAATTTTCTATCAGGGCTTTAGTTGAACTTGTTGAATGAAGACACTCACGTGTTACAGTGAAAGAGACTATTCTAAAAATCTGTTTATGAAAATGTCATGAAAGCCAAAGTTTGGCTGATAGTTCTGAGGTTGTGAAACAACCACGACAGCTGCTACTTTTCTAACCGTTTTTTTTGGTCAGATAAGATAGATGGATAGTCAAAATGAACAAGCTCCGCTTAGTGTGGGGAGGAAACCTCAAAATCAGCCTTTAAATACTTTTGTGAATTCTGTGTAAGATATCAAAATGACCTAAATAATACGTGAAACTTAATTGGGATTAAAAATACATACCAAAAAAAAATGAAGTTTTTGAATCAAAAATACATATCAAAAAAGCTGCCAAGCTCTACGTTTCAAAATTGTGCCAGAGACATTTCTGTAGCCTCCTGGGAGAGAGGATTTTGGGCTTCTCTCTTGAAAAAACAATAAGCAATCCCAAAAAAAGACTGCAAGCATGAGTCAATATGATTCAGTTACTGCAGGAGTTCTGCTAAATGTGATTTCCAGGCAAAATTCCCAAGAGATGTGGTCAAATGAAAAAAAAAAAAACCTGTAGGGGAGAGGAAATGTTACAGCTTTTCTCCAATCACATCATAATTCCTGGTGTGATAGATATAATAGTTTACAGCTTCACAAAACCTCTGTCATTCTGGCTTCATATGGTGGTCATTAATCCACATTTTGAGTTTAACTTGCAAAGGAACAAATTATACATTCTAAGGAGAATGATGAAAAAAAAAAGTCAGAGTCTTGCACACTGATCATTGTGCACCAAAAATGAAGCAACACTTCTTGTTTACATGTGATATAACTGTTGTTGTATTAGGGTGATTAGTCTTGATTATGTCTCATTAAGATGTCTGGTAATAGTCTGGAACTGTCCTTGTGTATTGAATTTGTGAGGACATAATCAAACCCCAGAAAGAAAAATAATGTTGGTGGATTTAAAGGCCTTTATGCTCTTATTTTAGCTTGCACATTACATTGGGGTCATTAGAGATATTTCCCAGTAAAGGGAAGTAATTGAGGAACATTCATAGTTTACATGTAAATTTAAACACACATTTTCATTTTCAAAAAAAAAAGAAAAGACTTCATGAAAATCAGCATTTAAATAAAGGATGTCGGCCTCTTCTTGTGTGATGTGTGTTTCCAGCCTGCAGCACACAGGTGCAGCCGCCGTGTGCTGGATGAGCTGGATGTGCCCCGCGCGCTCAGCAGGCTCCCGGGGCCATGAGGAGATCAACGTGACAGCCTGCACCGCCTCATGACAACAAAACACTCCATCCACTCCACACACTCATCCATGCACAGGTGCACGTGTACTACCGCACTGTTGATACCGGGACCCACCTGCACGCTGCAGACATGTGGGTTTATGGATTACGCTCCTGAATGTTGTTTATCATCATCATCATCATCATCATCATCATCATCATCATTATTGTTGTTGTGATCTGCGGGAATTTAATCTTGATTAAAAGGAAAAATCATTTTGTTTCAGAAGCTGATACTTTCCCGTCATAATTAATGCTATGTTTATTATAAAACAAACCTGGATGCATCATAAAACACTCATAAAGCGCTCAGTTAAAAAGTGACGTCATTGCTATATAATAATCCAGCAGGATATCAATAGTGCAGAGGCCCACTGTCGTATTTTAATTGTGTTATTCTATATTTTCATTGGCAGTAGGCGCCGTACCCACTCGCCTCTCGTGCCTCGGGCCTGTTGAACTCCTGCACTGGTTCTGTGCCAGTAAGTTCCCCGCGCTGTTTGCTCACACAGCCTCGTTTCAATACACTTCAGCATGGTGGTACACGGGATCGGACACGCGCCGCCCTCCGCTCTGACGTCCGCCGCTGTCCGCCCACTGAGGCGCCTTATCGGCAGAAAGTGGGCCGTCCCTCCGCCGAGGATACAGCGCCGTTTAACACGTGAGCCTCATGTGATAGAGGTAGGTCAGGCGGAGCGGAGAGTCAGAGGGTTTATTTAACTCGTCGCTCTGTCCTCCCCCACTTTCCCAACGCGCCACCAACAGGGTTGCCTTCCGTCTGCGGCAGGAACACGGCGTGGAGCTCGCAGGGACTAACTTGAGACGCGCAGAATAACCTTTAACACCAGCGAGACTGGTTTTTAAATAATGATATATTAATACAAATCTCTTTTTGGAAGCATTTTTTAGTGCATTTCACGAACTGCTGCTTTTTTCCAACTTTTCTCATCGTGCGTAAACAAATGCGTATTTATTTGTGACTGCATTGGAAAAGTACACCGACTTTACTGCGTAACTGGAGTAAAAAAAAAAAAATGGAGCGAATTCCAAGCGCGCAACCACCTCCTCTGTCCAAACATCAGACTGATCTGTCAGACGTGCAGGGGTAAGTTATACTTTGAAAAAGAAAAATCCTCAAACGCACTTGATGTATCATGTACTCAGCAATTAAAGCATTACCTCATCACTCACTGTTGTTCTCCCTGTATCTCTTTAGGATGGATTTCCCGATGTATGTTTATAAACCAAGGCGAGGAATGAAGAGAGGAGAGGAGAGCAAGGTAATAATTTGTGTTATGCCAACTTGTGAAGTTCTAACCATAAATCTTTTATTAGAGGGTGTGAGCTACAAGGGAGGAATTACGCAGGCAGTAGTCCTCAAGTTCCATAAATGGTTGGCCTAATTTCTGCTATGACATAACTCCTAGAGTCCTCCCTATCGGAGAGGCTGCCTGTGATCATAGAGAGATAGCAGTGTTACTCTCAGATCGGCTGCATTTCACTAACGATGGCGTTTATTCTTGCAGGAGACCTACAAGCTGCCTCACAGACTTATTGAGAAGAAAAGGCGTGACCGGATCAACGAGTGCATCGCGCAGTTGAAAGATTTATTGCCAGAGCACCTGAAACTCACGGTAAGTTCACGCTGTGGCTGTGGATAATGGGCTTCTGTGTAATGAGTGGCATGCACCCTCGAGTGGCTGTTCCGTGGTATTACATCCTCTGTGCTGAGTGCGTCAGCAGCCAGTGAGTGACAGCTCACACTGAAGAGGATGTATCTTCTGTTATGTGTCATGGTGCAAACTGGGGATTTTAATTATTCAGTCCAGTACACAGTGAAAAAAATAATAATTGCAGTATAAGTTATAATTTACACTGCCTGTTATTTATGATATTTATATTATCCCATATTTGACAGATTATTTCTTATTGGTTGTTTTTGCCTTTTGCTGCTGCAGTGTTTTGATGATGACAGCCAAGATCCTGTGTACATGAGCAGCAAAGTGTACTCTGTGTGTGTTATATAAGAGGTGAGGATGTGCTGACTGTGTGTGTTTCCTTCAGACTCTGGGCCATCTGGAGAAGGCTGTGGTTTTAGAGCTGACACTCAAGCACGTGAAAGCCCTCACCTCTCTTCTGGAGCAACAGCAGCAGAAGATCCTCGCTCTGCAGAACGGCATGCAAATCGGTGAGCTGCAGATCACTCACGCACACAAATATGCACACGTGCAGCACAATGGCTTTGTTGGACAGAATGCAAATTACCAAGATAAACAGACAGTGATGGGACTGTGTAGAACTATAGGCAAATGAGTTAGCTGGAGAAAAGGCATCTATGTCAAACTGCAGGAGTTCTGACCAAGTGGTGTCTTGTTGTCTTTACAGAGCAGCCTCCCGTCAGCCAGGAGAAGTCAGAGGAGATGTTCCGCTCCGGCTTCCACATGTGTGCCAAGGAGATGCTCCAGTATCTCAGCAATCATGAGACTGACAGAGACTTGACACCATCACATGTGATCAATCACCTCCACAAGTTAGCGGCGGAGGTGCTGCAAAGTCCAGCCAGGCCCCGCACTCCTCTCAGCCCGCCACCTGAGGAAATCCCCACCTACCACCAGCACCAACCTCACAAGGAGATGCCCACCAGCTTACCCCCTAAACCCAGCGAGGGCTACGGGAGGAACTGTGTGCCTGTCATCCAGCGGGCGTATGCTCCACCAAGCAGCGAGCAGAGCGGCAGCGATACAGATACGGACAGCGGCTACGGGGGAGAGCTGGAGAAGACTGAATCCGGGGCGACACAGGGACGTCCAGAATACTACGGTTCAGAGAGCCAGCTGAAGCGAGCGCTGGGCGACAGGCAGAGCTCCAGCATCAAGCGGGAGGATGACGAGCCGCGCCACAAGCGACCCCGGGTGGAGTCGTCTGAGGATGAGCTGCTCTCAGGTGGAGAATCATCATCACCTTCCAGTGGTTATGGCAGTTACGTGAGCGTATCCCCCAACCATCCACCTCCTCCACATCCCCTCTGCATGCCTTTCTACCTCATTCCACCTTCTGCTGCAGCCTACCTGCCAATGCTGGAGAAATGCTGGTACCCCGGGGCCGTGCCCATGCTCTACCCTGGCATGGGAGGCTCTGCGCCCACCATGCCCAGCGAAAGACCGCCCCCACCTCAGCTAGTGTTGTCTCCCAGGGGAGGCTCTCCAGCCCCAGCCATATCTCAGACCCCCATGGACTCCCCTGCCCTCCTTCAGGCACTAAAGCAGGTACCACCCCTCAACCTGGAAACCAAAGACTGAGTGATAAGAGAACAGGGCTGAAGAGATGATCCTGTTCTCGTACCCAGGAGCAGAGACAGTAGTAGGAATGAGAGCGTGACTGAGCCTTTCCATAATCCATCCTCATTCCTGTCCTCTGTTCCGCAATGTGCAGAGGTCGAATCACAAACTAGTGGACTTGTAGAAATGATCGAGAGGAGGTGGAGGAGAGAGCGACATCCGTCCACACTCGGAGGATGCAAAGCTCAGGTTGAATGTCAAATGCTCAGTGGTATTACTCAGTGCAAATGTATCATATAAACTGGACCTGCCCTGCACACACACCAACACACACACACGGTTGAATGTAAAGAAAGATAGATGCTGCTGTTAAAAGTCTAAACGCCGATGACACTGATGCATCTCACTTGTAGCTGTTGCAATAGAGACACGCCATCTTTGTACTTTAGAAAATGTTGCACCAAATGTTAGCGGTAATATTTCACCCAAAGTTCGTTGCCTATGTCCTTTAGGTCACCATTATCTTCTCTGAGAGAGCCCTCGGAGCCAGACGCTATGATGACCGGCACTGTAGGGTTTCCTCAAGTGTGTACAGACAAGAGTAAGGGTACACCCAATGCATGGATGAAGGAATGGGCCGCCACATGACCACGCTGAATGAGAAGTCTTGTTTTCCTTTGACAAACAGACAGTTAAGATGGATATTTCTGTAATTATTGTTCATAGACTTCTTGTACATTTCTATTTTTGATACCCGTTCTCGCACTCTGTCCGTCCGAAGAGATAGAAGGCGGACAGAGTGCGGACAATTGTACGTTGTGTACTCAGAAACTGTGTACATACTGTAGCACTGTGCTGGACCTGGTCTGCATACTCAACATCTGTTTCTGCTCAAGTCAAACCTGGTGTTTGTTCTTGCTGTTGCCTTTTACTTGTGAAAAGCTGATAAATCTCAGATGTTTATTCTCTGTATTACGTATGAATACTGGAGTCA
This sequence comes from Epinephelus fuscoguttatus, assembly GCF_011397635.1. Taxonomy (NCBI): domain Eukaryota; kingdom Metazoa; phylum Chordata; class Actinopteri; order Perciformes; family Serranidae; genus Epinephelus; species Epinephelus fuscoguttatus. The sequence goes on from NC_064752.1 coordinate 38,839,495, forward strand.
AAGGAGGAAGGAGGAGAGAAGTTGAATGTAAAAGTTTTACCAGAAGACTAGTTTTCTATAGAAAGAGGTACTTGAGATTTTATATTTTGGGACCTACATGAAAGATGTTTGATGTACATATTTTGTCTATAAATGTTGGTATACATTATATAAGTGTATTAATAAAGTATTTTTTTTTTCCCGTGGAAAATGGCTTGGACTGTATGTATATGAAAGAGGACGAGAGCGTGTGTGAAACGCAATCTGTTCTCTTACAGCGCCACAACATTCATGTCACAGGGAACACTTATGTAATGGCAGATCTGTAGCCCGGCTCTCCTGCTGGTGAACCGTCTGTGCCTACTAATACAACAACAAGTAAATACATGTGAGGGTAAACAGTTTCAGTTAATCTCCTGAGGCAATAATCAGGATCTATCTGCATCTTGTTGACAGCATGAACAGAGCGACGATTTCTGTTTTTTATTAGCCATATGATTCAATATGAAATTCTTTTATTCCAGAATTGCAACATCTCCCCCTGTATTCACGCTGCCAGCACTATAAACTCATAAATTGTAATAAATACTACTTATCATCACAACATGTATTATGCAATCACATTTTTTAGCTGTGTGACTGCACTTAAAATCAACAAGGCTTATCTCATGCTGCAGATTTCTACACAGGCCCAGCGTATCCACTGTCAATGCTCAAACAGTTCTACCACATATTACTGTTGTTTCCACTATCATTTCCAGGGTGTAGGAGTGCTGTCTCATTCCATATCTAGTCTGTTTGTACCTACGGAAGTCAAAGGCCATGACCTGCAACCAAAATGTCGTTAGTTCCGTCATAACTCATTCTCCTGAAGTTCGTCTCCAGACATTGGTTTCAGTAGGAGTTCTATGTTTTATAGATGGCATGAGATATTTGGAGCTGTAGTAAACCCATTATTTTGGACAGAAAATTCTGAAAAAATGTTATTTTGCTATGGTTAAATAATGGAATATATACAAACCACAACCACAACATCTCTGGTTTGACCTTTGTTGTATTTCATAGCGTTCTCTCCCGCCCTCATCGTTTCCTGTCTGTTACTATTTGTGTGATTCTGTCTGATTAAAGGGCAAAAATGCCACAAAAAATCTAAATCTTTTAGTTTGCCAATTTTAGTACTTTATTTTATATTTATGTGGTTCAATCAAACACCCAGACTTATTTAGTTCTTTTAAAAAAACTGTTGACAATGAATTCAATTTACAATATGTAGCAGTTAAATATGTATTGATGTCTGTATCATTCAGGAAAGGTCTGTTAATCAAGCAGTGTGCACATGTACACTGACACTGCTCCGCCTATTTTTAAATGTTGACTTTGCATTTAAAAACAAGCTGAAAGACCAGATAAAGCAGGTGTTGCTGAACATGTACCAACATCCGGTTAGGAACCGCCAATTCTTCCCTTTTTTTTAAAAAAAATTCCCTCTCCTTTAAAGGCTTCGGTATAAACCTGGTATAAACATGCAGATAGATCATTGAGTCTGTACTGCCACCTGCTGGGCATTTGAAATATTTGCATCCTGTTAATGTAGACCTGATTCTTTTCCCACAGAAGATGAAACTAGTTCATTTTATTATCTTATGTCAGGTTACCTTGGAAATATCTGACTCACTGGAGACAATTAACTCTTTGTGACTATGTGTTTTAATACAAATGAACTTCAACACATTATATTCATAACATAACATTGTCAAACATATACATATGTTAAGACTCCAGTCAGCCAAACTAAGACATAATTATTTTACCACTGGAATATATGGTATATGTATAACTTAACTCCTAATATGAGAAGTTAAATATACTCATATTTACCTTGATGTTGTAAATTTAAAGCCCCTATGTGAATGATTGGAAAATGTGTCATGTCTGCCACTTGCCATGATTGCCTGAAATTTCTACAAACAAAATCTGATGCTATCAGAATAAATTGAATGATACTGCAATCACATCATATGTTGTGATTTTCATATGTAATTAGTTTTTCATTTGTTGTTTAGCCCATTAAATTATTAATCAACAACACTGTTGTTGCTACCAAAACCTCTTTCGCACTGTTTAGTATTTGCTTTTCATCACATAATAGAGCGCTAGTGTTTATGTTCCCATGTGTGCTCTCCTTTAAGTTTGGACATACTCTGCCTTTGAGAGCAGAGGAACAACTGTTGCCTATGGACACTGGGATGAGAGGACAAGTTTGGATTACGACAGTCAGTGGTTCGAGCCACAATGTTTGGTCTCAAGCTAAAGACCTCCAGAGTAGGGAGAGGACCCCGTAGTGGAGGAAAGACCCGGGTAGGAGTCCTGTGTTGGGGCTCAAAAGCTGTCTGGGGAATGAAGGATCTGGAGATGTGTGATCCATGGCCTGGGTTGGCCTGAGATTTGCACTCTGACATGTTGTGAGGGGGGCTGAGGGAAAAAGAAAGGCTCCGTGGGACCAGAGTTGCCCCAGTGGCACCAAGACTTAGAGCCAAACGCCGTGCTTTCCTCTGGGGTTCGGTGTGTACCACCAAAGGCTGTTCATAGGCCACACTGTGACTGGACCTGCAAACAAAAGAGGTTTTCCGAACCTCTGTTCTCTTTTCACACTCCCTCTTAGCAGATGTTGATGTCACCTGCCTCCTCTTCTCTCGATTCTCCTTGCCTGAGTGGTGAAAAGCAGAGACTGTGTAAGACTTCTGACCTGATGCTTTATGTGTCGTTTCAAGCTCCTCTGATGACGACTGGTCTGAAGGGAACTGGATGGTGAGAGGTCGGTTAGAGATAACAGTTTGTCTATGAAACGGAGGTCTGGATCGCCTTATGGGAGCTCCTTCCACCAGCAGGTTCACTCCCACATACTGAGGAACTTCAACTGCAGCCTGGGAGGGTAATCAAGTAAAACACAAATAAATGCATTTGGTGAAAATCCCCTGGAAATTAACATCTATTGTCTCTAGGCATGACATGCAAAGATATTCCAACCTGTTTGTAGATTAGCTGGAAGCCTCCTGTGTACGCACTAGGATCAGTCCGTCGGTCTAGCACGACCCTCAGTGTGTCCAGCTGTACAGCAGGGCAGAGGCGAGCAGTCACAGTGGTGGAGCAGGCCATAGTTGGACTGGCATTGATCTCCAGAAGCCAAGGCCTCAGATCTCTGCCCAACATAAAGTCGGCTCCGTAGAGCTCAAAGCTCGCCTTGCGGGGCTCGACCAGGTCCTGGGCTGTCTGCAGGGCACGGACCACTGCTTGCTGCATGCCCGGGACCACCACTGACTCCCACTCTGCCCCACGGCCCTGCCGCTGCAGAAAAGCCCTAAACTGAGAGCAGGACCACATGTTGTCCTCAGGCACTCCTGGATGGCGCTCACAGGACGGCTGGAAGTGCTTCTGGATTGAGTTGTTGCACAGGTGGACTGAGCTGAGGAAAGAGATAAGGCCATGAAGCAAGTGTTAAACATGCTTTGAGTAACACAGGTACATTTGGTCCTACATGTACTGCTGCATTGTACTCTAGATACAAGATGAAGTAAAGGTCAGATGTTATAGATAATATCAAACATTTGTCTTTCTCTTTTGTTTGACCAACTGTCTGACCTGTCCAGAGTTTTTGTGGAGTAGGGCTGAGTGGAGAACCGCAGGTAGCACTCTCTGTAGAACCAGACAGTCAGAGGGTTCCAGTCGGTGACGAGGAACCACTGGCGGAGGTCAAACTTGGTGCCATGGACCAACAGAGGACGTTCCAGGTATTTCTGAACCACCCACTTACTCTCCTTAGTCAGGGCTCTGTCACTGTCCACAAGTGCCAAAATGTCATCCAGGCGATCCATACACATAATACCTGGGTGGTTGGTGAAAAAACAACAACAAAAAAGTGGATTAAACAAGTCGAACTTAAACTAAGAGGACACAGTGTTTTTGATGACCCATGAACAAATTGCAGGCTAACGTTCCTTGTACTGAAGCTGAGGGGAATTGTAAGCATTATCATTTTTTTCCCAATAGAACGTATAACTTTTTTTTTTTTGCCTTTTGGAATGGAAACCTAGAGAGACAAATGAGAAAAAAATTCTCGTGCTCCATTTTCTAAGTCTGATCTGAATTGTTTTCTCTCCTGTGTTAAAGGCTTAAGAACAGGTGAAAACAGATTTGACCTTGATTATCTTTATAAGTTTCTCAAGAAAAAAACAAAACGAATCAATCGGTGAAAAAGGCCAGTGATTTTTCTTTTTTTGGTCAGGATAATTTTTTAAATGTTTGCTTTTGTAATACTCATTTAAGCTACTAGAATCTTCCATTAGCATTAGCTGCACTACACAGATCTGCACCAGCTAAAATATATTTCTAACAAAAAGAAAGACATGACAGTAATGTAAATCAACTTGCTGACACACAATAAACTCACCTGGAAGAAAACATGAAAGCTTTTAGTGCTATTTAGAACATGAGGAAGTGGTGTACATCAGCCTCATATGGCCAAAATTAGTATTACAAGAACAAGCACTATGAAAAATATCCTTGCAAAAAAAAAACCCAAACTTTTCACAGATCAGAAAAAAAATAATAATAATAATAATAAAAAAATGGGGGAATTATCCTGACCATTTAGATCAGAAATGGAAAAAGGGTTACCAGATTTTTTCCTCACTTGCCTCTCAGGGCTTCCACAGAGGAAGTGAAAGACTTATATATAAGATAACTGTGTAACTTTTTTTTACACACCTCGCCCTCTTGACTTGGCACCTGGTTTGATGATCCAGATGTTATTTAGTCCATCTGTGTCCAGCTGAGGGCAAACCTCCTGCAGTCTGATTAACATGGCCTGGCAGCGCTCCACAAACACACTGCTACCCCTGATCCATCCACCTTCACTACACACAAACATCAGACTCACAGACTGAGTTTATTATATGCAGATTCATTAAATCTATCACACTTTCTTCCAGACACTAATTACGCTCACATACTGCACAGTAATTATGCAGGTAAGCAAACAGTATATTCACAGTGGAAATAATGACAAAATTGAGCATAAAAATGCAAACCAGTGAATCATAAATCCACTTAATTTCTGAGTACATAAGGGAAATGGAGGAGCTTCTCACAGCTGAAAGAAAAATGCTGGACTGTGAGGCTCCAGGTCCACTTAGCAGTCCAGAAAAAAATAAACAGGAAAGGCAGGTTTATATTTTGTTACATTTTTAGATTTAAAGGAGATGTAGCCAACATGACATTCAGAGTATAACTATGATTCAGAGTCTGATTCAGTTTGTCTGCACATTGTTCTCAACATGGAGGTTGTTGAGCTGGCAGCTATCAGCAGCGATGCTAACAGCACGATCAACGCTAACGGTGCTTAGAAAGCTCATGCATTACCCTAGGGTGGGGGGGACTGGAGGGTGGGTGTTACGTTTCTGCAACGACACCTTGATGGGGTTATCAGCTGTAACTGCTGTATGAGCACTGTGTAGAATGTAGGTGATTGGCTAACCAGTGGGACGCCATTACTCCAAGCTACCATGCAACCTACCCTACAGTGTCATCAAGTGTCTTTACATAGCAAATAGTTGTTTGTCGCTATATTAATGTTCTGAATGCTGTATAGGCCCTACAGCTCCTTTAGAATAGGCAGAAGTGTTCTAACAATGGTGCTGCCGATGAGGTCTGTTTGCATGTGCGTTATTCAAATATATATATGTACTTAATGTATAATGAGACTGACTCTATTCTGAACCTCACCTATTAGAAAAGCGTGGACTTTTTTTTTCTTTAAGATACATTTTAGGGTGAGTTTTTAATGGCCTATATTTGATAAGCTGACTTGGACTCAGTACTGCAGATACATTTAGTGTGACCTAAGAAACATCTTTCCAGGAAGCTCCCAGAAAACATACTCACTGCACAACCATGTAGTAGTCTTGCAGAAACTCTGCCCACTGTTTCTCCTCCACCGAGGGTGGTGTTTCTACAGTTATATCAATGTCGCTGTGCTCCAAAACACTGAGAAACTCTTGACACACGCGCAAAGCCGTGTCAATTATTCCTGGACCAACAAATCGATGCTCCACGTTATCCAACTCTGCAGAGAGACACACGATTTGTAGCACAGAATCTGTTGCATTCTTTTTGTCCTGCATTTCATATTGTGGCATTTCTATTACCATCAGAGACACTGTTCCCGCCTTTTTGTTCCTCGCCCTGTGCTGTGTCTCTCCTCCATCCACTTGACTCGACCACGTACTGCAGCAGACTGGTGCATGCTGTCCTCCTAAAATCCTCTTCATCATCGTAGAGAACAGGACGAGAGAACAAGAGCACAAGAGGGAGAGGAAGGACATGTAGTTTTGATTAAGATGACTGCTAATAAAATGAAGACAGCTGGTGTGATAAAGCCACATGTAACTTTGTGCATACATTTTTCTGTATTCCATTTACACCTGGACACGTTTGCATTTTAAATGGAGCAAAATGTTGGCTATGTGATAACAGAGCCATGCAGCAGACCTATGAATGCATGCTTTTCATCCTCTGCCCCAAGCTTGTAGCATCGTGGGAAGAAGGTATCAGGATCTGCTGTATCAAACCACTGAAGGTTACGCAGGTTCACACAGAGTCCAACCTGAAAGAAACAGACGTGAATACATAGAAGATAGAGAGTACTAGTTTGTGAGTTTTGCCACTCAATCAGTAGAAACCCTTAAGAGATGAGACCTTGGTGGTAAACGACCCAGAATTTGCATAGTGGTTGGTCATTTGGTCATTCTGCAAGGAGCGATAGTCTATGTCATCACGACGCGTTGTCCAGTGGAAATAAGTTGTCTCATTTCGAACCAGACGAGACTAGAAAAGGTTGAGAAAAGGTTAAGGTGACGAGCTGAAGGAGCTAGAACAACACATGAAGGAAAAAGACTTGTGGAATTAAAGGTCCAGTGTGTAAGATTTAGGGGGATTTAGTGGCATCTAGTGGTGAAGACTGCAGATTGCAACCAGCAGAAACTTCTCCTGGTTAGGATCCCTTAAATGTTCATTGTTCAGGAGGTGTCTACTGTGAGCCAAATTATCTGCAGAAGATTCTTCCTCTCCAAAAAAAAGGACCAGGTGATTAAAATCAGTTAAAACAATGAATAAAACAGTGGCATAGAACAAATCAGTGTTTTTCTGATGCTGTTTGGCATGTCGAAGATTCCTGGAAGCTGAAAACATCCCAGTTCTTGCATGGCCAGCATACTCACCCGAAATGTCACCCATTGAGCATGTTTGGGATGCTCTGGATCGGCGTATATGACAGCGTGTTCCAGTTCCTGCCAATATCGAGCAACTTCGCACAGCCATTGAAGAGGAGTGAACCAACATTCCACAGGCCACAATCAACAGCCTGATCAACTCTATGCGAAGGAGATGTATTGCACTGCGTGAGGCAAATGGTGGTCACACCAGATACTGACTGGTTTGCTGACCCCCCCCCCCCCCCCAATAAAGCAAAACTGCACATTTCAGAGTGGCCTTTTATTGTGGCCAGCCTAAGGCACACCTGTGCAATATTCATGCTGTCTAATCAGCATCTTGATATGCCAGGTGGGATGGATTATCTCGGCAGAGGAGAATTGCTCACTAACACAGATTTAGACAGATTTGTGAACAATATTTGATGGAAATGGTCTTTTGTGTGTATAGAAAATGTTTTAGATCTTTGAGTTCAGCTCATGAAAAATGGGAGCAAAAACAAAAGTGTTGCGTTTATATTTTTGTTCAGTGTAGATATAAACGGCTCAGTCCAATGTAACAAAAACATTACTCTTCTTTTCAGGTGATTATACATTAAAGAAAACATATCTGTTATATTATATTCCATTTTTGCCAACATACCCCCCTAAATCCTATACACATTTAAGTAATGCAATTATAACAAGAATAGCACATCTGATTGCTTTCAGACTGCAGGACATCAGTGTCGTGTTGGTCAACTTGAACGTTGTCTTACCATGAGGTCATACATGTCATCAAGGTTCTCCTCTTTCTCGCCTTCATCTGCTCCCACTGTAAAGAGATAAGTAAAGAGTGTGCATGTGTTTGTGTGTGTGTGCGTGCATGCAGGCTTATATGTGTACAGGGGTGTGTTAAGAGGGTAGGGGTCTTTGTTGTAGGTTGGTGTCTGTAATGTGGTACACAGTGTATCATTTATCAGGTGTAGGGGTATCCATGCATCCATCTAAACTAGTGCTCCAATTACATATAGGCTGGCCCCTCCTTTAAACTGTGAGTAAAGGGAGCATATCACTGATCTCTCTTTTAACATTCAATTTATGAAGACAGACAAAATATGACTGATTGATGGTGCTTTGTTAGTGATACTGTGTGCAAGGTCCTATAATACACATCCGATCCCAGTGTCACAGTCACTTATATACAGCCGTTTCTCCTCCCACAGACTGAGACTAGTGTTATTGGCATCGACACTGCATCTCCTTTTCTCAAAATAGATGTTTGTCTTTGGTAGCTCAAAGACTTCATTGTATCCTTCATTGTCTCACCAGTAACATCAGCACTGACATCACCATCATCGCCATCCTCCTCCTCATTGCCATGGCAATGAGGTGGTCTCTGGGCAGGAAGGGGCAAACGACGTTCCACCCACCCTCTGGCCCACAAGGCAGCACGGATCACAGGGTAGGGTCCCTGCACTGAAAACACTTTCCTCAGCTGAGAAGGAGTGAAAGAGAAATAAAACGAGTCAAATAGGACACTGAGCACGTAAGCAGGATTGTGGGCGATAATGCAGAGGTGTTCCAGTGACGTCTGACTTGTGCATACAATCACCTTCACTGCTTTCTCCACCAGCGTTTTAGCTGTTTTTAGCCTGTCTGGCTTGATTGCTGGCAGGCTTGGCACACTGCGACGTAACCTCCCCTCCACTGGAGCCACTTTGGATTGCAATGCCAAGACACATTGCAGATTTCAGTATAAAGTAAATGTGTCAATGTGCATGTATTTATATATTCAGGTGTCTTACCTGGAATTTGTTGCATGTTACTTTTATATAGCCTAGTCTTCTCTTCAGCTGATCAACATTCAGTGTTCAGTTCTCTGGGAGCAGTGATACATACAAAGGCATTATTTTCACATCATGATATTCAGATAGATAGATAGATAGATAGATAGATAGATAGATAGACAGATGGATAGTAACAGTCTCCTCTGTAGTTGAGGAATAAACAGAGAAAACATCATATAAACTATATGGCACGTGGCATCTCAAAGCTTCTTGAAGAAGGATGTAAATTGGGTCAAGCAGGCATCTAAATCTGGACAGAGCTGACTGTCAGCTTCTCACTGACCCATGCGCAAAAAGGCGCGCTGGCGCACAGGGGCACACATCAAGTACATACACAATTAAGAAAAAATATCATATATACTGGAAACACATCTAGAGTATAGGCTATATGTACAATGAACGACCCTAGATTTACGGACTAGCGCACTGTATGATATCTATGACAACGGTTAAACAAACTGCTCCTAGAATACATCACACCGGGAGAAATGTTCCTTTGAATATTAATATACAAACCTAATCTTGTCACCTCCGCAGTGACCCGACCACTCTGACCATACACACTCGCTCAATCCTGCTTCCTTCATGCTCCCGCAGACCGTTCCCATAACAACTGTGCATGCTCCCGCAGAATGTTTATAGTTGCCATAACAACCGCTCCGAGGAGAAACAGGACGCCCGTGCGGGTCGATGAAAAATCCTGCCACCTTTAGCCATGCGTTAAAGAAAGTGGATCACTTATCTGACGCTATCAGTTGCAGTGTGGCTTACACGTGTAGGCGACATGCACGAGGGCAATTAAACCTGCAGCCGCGACACAGCGAGACATTTGCGTGGACATATTTGACTGCAATCTGAGCTCACAGAGACACTGTCTGAGGTGCAGCCTGCTGAGATAAATCCAATCAAGTGTTTGACAATGTGGCAGGAGGACAGTGTCTTATTTGTTTTGATCGACAGAGTTCATCCTGAGGTCATTGCATGTGGAGGTGCTCAGTTTCATATTCTTTGCTTCCTCACTACAGGACAATCGGCCCTGCATTTTCAATAATAAGCCTGCAGGTATTGTCATCACTTTGTCAGACATGTGCATATAAACTGCATGTCATGTGCATGGATTATAGCAAGCATACAGCATTAATATCCGACTTTGCACAATGCGTTAGCCTCCCACAAGGTGGCATCCAAGGCCTTCCAGTGTGCTCTGTTGCAAGCTCAATAATGTTTTCTTTCATTTTATGTGCTCACTGCTGACGTTTGGGCTCCCACTGAGGACTACACGTCATGTCTTTTAGATAATTTACAGGGTAAATTGGTGATATAATCTATCAACACTGATGCTGACACAGACCTTTATTCAATGGTGGAAAATAACTACAATATACTGTATAATGAAATATAAAATAATATATTTCTGAATTGTTTACATTATTATTTAATATAAAGTTAAAGTATATCTTGCTGTTAATATTCCTCTACTTCCACCACTTCCTTATTCCACCAAAGAAAATAAACAAGTAAAGAAGATAAACATAAAGTTTTGTCAACACATATTCAGTGGTTCTAATGATCGCAATGGTTGTGTGGATGCAGAGTGCAACACTAAGAGTGAAAAGAAAGCAATCACTGTGCAGCACATCTCAGCAGCTGAAATGTGAGAAGCTGCCAAAGTGGACATTATATAGAGTGACGTAGCTCTATAGGCTTATAATAGTCTTTGCTTTATTGTGTTGGGTAGCAGCAGTGCGTCGCAGCCCGTTGTGTGCCTCTGCGCTCTGATTGGCTGAAGCTGCAGTGATGCTCTCCGCATCCTGCTCCCACAGCCAGGACAGGAGGGAGGGGAGCTGGAAGCGCGGCCGGGGAAAATCATCATAACACAGGGGGGACAAAATTCATTCTTTTCACCATTTACCTCATCTGGAGGAGAGATGTTTACTCTCACTATGCCTGCGGAAACACAAGCAGCTGCTGCTGTGACCAACTCGTGACTGCTTCTTGAAAACGTCCTGAGACAGCGCTGAGAGGCTGATCAGCCCCCTGAGAAAGTCTCACCTGTGCACTCCGTGAACACTGAGCAGGGTAACCCAAAGGCCACGAGCATGCCCGTCAACGACCCCGAGATCATACTGAGCTACCAGGTAAAGTGCCCTTTAAATGTCTAATGCACGGCGCGTTGCTTTGACACCGTGGGATGGCACAGAGCAGCCTGCACACAACCTCTAACAACTCCAGCTCTCAATTTGAATCAGAAATTCATCATTTGCAGCTGTAACTATGACCTGTGCCATAGTTCGGGAACTATTCAATGACAGAAATGTCACCTGTTTTCTTTGCCACAGTTGTATTTTCCCATGCATGTTCCAGTTTGCTGCAGTGTTTTAAAATTATTGGTTTGCACATTTTATGTTAAAGTGGACTCAGTGATTGTTCTCCCATGATGCTAAGTTGCACCGGGTCTCTTGTCCTGCAGAGTGATGCTGTTTGCGCAGAATTGTTGATATTGTTATTCCGAGGTGCTAACACGTGCAGTAATGCCGGGGAGCGCATCACATTGCGATGCACTGAGAAATCCCAGTTATATTTAATGTTCCTCAAGCATACGGAAATGTGTCCTGGCCACACTGATGTGAGCTTGCAGCAGATTATTGATACAATCTAAACATATAACAATGTCATCTTCTCGTCCTGAAGCCGCGTGTGTGTGAGGAACCACAGCAACGGGACACTTTGCTGTGTTTTCAGATGGCACTTAGATGCTGCTCAGACAGCGGGTTGTTTTCTCAGTTACCCTCAAATGACCTTGACGCCATCCTTACACCGCGAGCGTCTACTTCCATACATGTGCGTTATTAGCCAATCCAGGCAGCAGGGGGAGGGCAGCCTATGGTCATGAGGTTTGAAGGAGAAAATGGCATGATCCCCTGTTGATGTGTGATCCATTACCAGATCCTGGGTCAGCTGGTGAGATGGAGGTAAAGAAAGGGGGAGCCAGTAAGGACAAATGGATCATTGAGCACATTATTCAAGCTGACAGGCGGTAATGTTTGTGTAGCTTGATTGTAGATACCATGGCATCCAGTATCATAGCTTAAATGAGTTAATGTAGCCTACCTCAACAGAGTCATGTCATGGTGATTTATAATAACATCTCATCAGAGGGCAGGAGACAGATGGAGGAGTAACAGAGAGGGAGCTGGGAAGTCTCTTATATGGTTAGACAGCTGTCAGACAGGCAGGGGAAGTTGCCCAGGAGCCTCACTCTTCAAACATTAGGGTTATGCCAGTTTACTGCCACTACAGAAAACTTGTAGGTTTGTGTCTCCAACATTTCTGAGGCAGTCTGGTCAGTCAGCATGTACTGGGATCTTTGCCATTCTCCCACCAGAAACCAGTTCAAATGTTTGCCAAAGCGCTGATGAGGTGTCCCATGTAGTGGGAAAGGTAATCAGATCATTCGCATGAGTACCAACAGCAATATCGCAATGTAAAAAATACACAAGTCATTCAAGAATCCAAAATAAAGTGAGTGAAATGTTAGCAGAAGTAGTGCTTTTGATATGCAGAGGTATGTTGGCCAACAGTAGCCTGAAATGTGCTGCAGGTTCAGACACTATGCTAAGTCAAAAACATATACACAGAAGCCAAAACAAATACAGCGGAAACGTACTGCAAATGGAACGTATGCTGCAGAAAGCCTCAGCTAATACATTAATAGCAAACAAGCTGCAAATTAAAAAAATGTGCTGCAGAAAACCTGAACAAATACAGTAGCAAACATGCTACAAAAACAGAAATGATGCAAAGTCAAAAACACACTAATTCCAAAAAACAAATAACAGAAAAACATTTCATATTTAGTCATATTTAGACAGTTAGCACTCTCGCCTCACAGCAAGAGGGTTTCTGTTTGAACCCAGGAGAGAGCCCTTCTGTGCGGAGTTTGCATGTTCTCCCCGTGTCAGCGTAGGTTTTTCTCCAGGTACTCCGGCTTCCTCCCACAGTCCAAAGACATGCAGGTTAATTGGGGACTCTAAATTGTCCATAGGTGTGAATGTGAGTGTGAATGGTTGTCTGTCTCTATGTGTCAGCCCTACAATAGTCTGGCGACCTGTCCAGGATGTACCCTGCCTCTCGCCCAATGGCAGCTGGGATAGGCTCCAGCCCTTCCGCGACCCTCAAGAGTGTAAGCGGTTAAAGAAATGAATGAATGAACAACAGGTGTTCTCCATAAGTACCTTTTTATGTCACCTCTGTACTCTACCTTCATTCCAAAAACAAACTCCCTCTCCTCTCTAGTGTCTCTCTCTCTCAAGTTAAAAATAAATCTGTTCCTGTTTCTTTTTTGTCTTTTTTTTTTTTTTCATTTGAAGCACATTTTTGTATTGTATTTGTTTGGTTTTCTGTACATGTGTTTGAATTGGCATTGTGCATTATGGTTGCAGGTGATACAAGTGGCTCTAAGCTTTCTGCGGCAACTGCAGACACAGTAGTAGGGCACCATCATCGACTCATTTGAAGATTAGATTCTGGATTATTTGCTTTAAAAAATGTTAGAAAATGGCCATCACAAGTTCGTTAAGATGAAGGTGACGTCTTCAAATTTCTTATCTTCTCTGACCAACTGTTTGACCAACCATTTTAGGGCACGCTCCACACACAGCTTAGTTTGATCACCAGTGGGCCGGACCAGTCAAACCATTATATAATAATCTATAAATAACTACCGCTTCAGATTTTTCTCCCTTTTTTAGTGTAAATATTCAAAAAAACAAAATGAGCAGTCTGCGATATCCCGAGAAAAATATATGCAAATTCAACAGTATCTCTTAGTTTTTCCACATTCAGTCAGTCTGCTACTCACTTTCATTACATGTGTGTTTTTTCATAGTTTTCCACTATAGTGCAACCTATTGAAGAAGCAGGATAAGTCATCCCCTGCCTTATAAACCATTTACACTCTGAAGTTTCATCAATGCCTCAGCTGCAGAGTTCCTCCCATATTGTTTTAAGATAGAAGTCTGATCCAGATTCTTTTCTTCTGAAGCTGCTGGTTGACAATATTTTGCGCAGTGTTCAATATCTTTAAATCTGACCACAGTGTGTATTCATTCTTACTTCAGAGAACTGTTTTCTAGGTGGAAAAGCCTCTGAGGCAGCATCTTACATGAACTTTCACAGGTATCACAGGTGCATCAATATGAGGTGTGCAAAGTCATCTAGTGGGCCAGATTGGACCCTTTCTGGCCCCTGTGTCTGACACCACTGAATTAGCAGTCCTGTAAATAAATAAATAAACAAAACTGTGAGTAGTTACTTAGGAACTAAGTAACTACTCACAAGTGTCTTGGTACTCACAAGTGTCTTGGTATGTATGCAGAATCTTTAGGTACAAGATTTTGGCATCAGAAGCATTCTGGTTTCTGTTTGTAGCCCAAGTAGAATTGACCAATCTCATTTGAATGAAGGGTAAACGGTCCATGTGAAGAAGCGGAATGCATTGGGTCAAAAACAGTCTTGGAACCCAGTTATTATCTGACAACAAGTGAGCTTTATGTTGGTTTTATATTTTATTTATCCGCATTCATTGAAAGACATCAGTTTATAGAGATTAGCTGAAATGACTGGTGCTCAGAGGAGGAAGTCCTGGCCTGATATCTGCTGGCTACACCAGATCATCCCAAAATATTGGCCTTCATCCCCAGAGGCTTTATCGTCATCAGATGATAACTGATGAGCTCTGAGACTGTAAAGGAGCCAATCACGAATGACCTGATAATTAATGAATCATTTGTAAGTACTTCCTGAATAACTTTGAATCAGATAATGATGAGTCAATAGAAAACAGACTGAGCTATACTATATCAAAGAATCATTAGATAATGATTTGTTCATGAATATCTGTGAACTGACATGCCGACCACTGATTAACATTGAATCTGCCATTGAGAGGCTTAAAACTAATAATGATTCATTATTTACTCATTACTTAATCAGCTGTTAATGTGTGTCCCCCTGTAAAGCAATACATCATACTGAGTGGATAGATCTGACATAGTTCTGTTAGTGCCATCAAAGAGGAGCAAATCTAAGCAAGCAAACCTCAAGAGAAGTAATATTCATGCAAATACATCTCTTACCATACTGCTGCTTCTGAAGGGCTAAGGTGGCAGTCAGTATTACACTTTAGATGTAATTATTCTTTGAATCGTTGGTAGTGTTCGCTGTTTTCTTGGTATTCTCTGTAGTGCAGGTTCACAGTTACATGCTGAACAGCCTCTTCACTGTTAGTGGTTATTGTGTACTTTTCAGTGCCACTGATGCGTAACATATACCTGAGCCTCAGAGGAGCGCTGTATTGATACTGCTCCAGTTACAACACTGATTCTCTGTATCTTTATAACCATGCAGAGATACTTGGGAATCAATAAGTAAAAAAAAAAACAAAAAACAACGAAACCAAGCAAAGACACAGTCACACACCACACTACAGTGCAATGTTGCCGTCACTATCAGCCCCCATGCTGTAAGGCCGTGACTCTAGTTCCAGTTTTGTAATTATTTATGACAATCCACATCATAAATTTGTTCCCCCAACATAATTGTCACAGTTCCTTTTTTTCTCAGTCTTTTTTCCATTAGCTATTTGGCATTCCTCCCAAGCTTTCATTTTAATCAGTTTGGACTCCATTTAGTGGGAGTGATCCATAGTCGCCGATTCGACAAATGAATGCATATTCTAAAGAGCAACACCGTAGTCTTGTACAAATCACTGAAGGAAAAAGTCCATCTAATTTAATCAGTCTGACAAAAGTGCCTCAAAACTCTCAGTTTAATGTCTGAAAGTCCTCAGTACAGCCACACCATGTTTGAAAACTATTACAGTAATGCGGCATATGCCCAAAGCCACCGTTTAATGGGATTCATTTAGTTTGAAAGCACACTCATTAGAGTGAAAGGTTTAAACTCCACCCGACTTTTCAAGCCTTTGAACAGCACGTCCACTTGTATTTCACACAAGTACTATTAGGTATCAAGAAGACCAGAGAATCATGCAGACACAGACACAGTTGAGTATTTGGTCCTTTCAGTGTTTGTCTTTGATCAAGCATGATCTTTAACTTTTTATGGTCATGATTTTATTACATATTTTTCAAGGTGTATCTCCAAACTTCTGCAGTTCTAATTAAGCATTGGGGAAACTAAGGCTGCAGTCTGTAAAGAAAACAATTAGAGAGTGCAGGCTGTGGAGGGGCAGTGTTATATGTGTGGTATTGATAAAGGTGTGTATGACTCATGCTTCCCGTGGGCTGAAGCAGTCAAAACAACCGCCCCTTTCATCCTTTCTCCTGCAGCTCTCTCCTCTCTTGTCTCCTTTTTTCACCATTACCTGTTCCTTTCATCCATTCATGTTAACCCCCTCCTCTGAGTGAAGGACCATTACATGTCTCTCTAGTGTAGATTAGTGATGGCGCAATGCTATGAAGGAGCAACAGTAGCCATCAGCTTTGGCACTGAGTGTCTGGCCCTGCCTGTCTGACATGAAGCCTAGTCTGGAAGTGACAGGGCCAGTTGTCTAAGTCAGGATCTGTGTCCCTGCTGTCAGTTCAGGGTGCTTCTGGGAGAGGAGGAGAGAAGGGTCAGCTACTGAAGGGTGGGGGTGGTGGTGTCAGCATGGGCAGAAACGCAGTCATGAGGAGTGGTAGACGTTCTGTTGAAAGAAATGTTCAACAAGTGTTTTGTTAGCGGGAAAGAGATGATCGTAACGATCAGTTGAGTCAGCAGTGACAGACATCTCGAAAGACTGGAAAGCCCACGCTGTGCTGCTGAATCATGGACGCACTTTTATGAAGCCACCATTCACTGCTGATCATTATATTCATACAGAGTGAAAATCTCACTTTTGTAAACAATGATATGTGCTCACACAAGAATCATTTCTTTCTTATGACAAACTAGCCAGTATCTGCAATGTGTCTTGTCAGTTATCCCTCTGGGTTTCAAGCCTCTACATAGTAACCAGCAGGCCTCATTCCACAGAAGCTCTTCTCACAGTTCCTCTCAGTCTCTATGGAGTGAAAGGCCGTTTTGGCCCAGCACATTGATCGCCCCTCTCATTCCAGAGACTGGGATGGAAATCATTGCTGCTCTATTTGTTCAGGGCGGTGGCCAGTTCATTGTGTATCACTGTAATGCACTTTGACAATACCCTTTGATTTTGCTTGAAGTTGTCGCCAAAAAAGGTGAATGGGTCTATGATGTTTTCTCTTCTGTACATGCTGTTGTGCATGCAAGGGCGTCGTAGTGGGGGGAAAAGTGGGACTGATTACTCAGGACTCCAGTGGGAGGGGGTCTTCAACAAACCTGGAGTGAAAAGTTTGTTTGTTTGCATGTTTTAAAATTTTGAGTAATTAGTGCCTTAAATTCAAATTGTAAATCTATCAAAAGACTTAAAGGCGCAGAATGGTTTAGTCTGGCCCTGCACTAGGATTTCTGAGCGCTAATGTGCATAATCATGTCTTTCACCAAGAAAGGGAAATCAGGATTTTAAAGCCGAAAAGAAAGAAAGTAAAAGGAAAGAAAGCAAACTGACTCTATAAAAATATGAGCCGTGGATCAAGAGAGGAAAGGTGGGGGACCCAAAGAGAAAGCTTATGCATAGGGCTCAGACTTTGGTGCTGTGTGTATGTATGAACTTGTGTGTATTCATGTCACTTTCTGCATCAATGGGAGGGTTATCAGCAGCATAAGTAGGACACTGTGTGCGGCTGCAGTATCCTGTTCTGCTCAGGAAGTCTAACATCTTTCTGGGACAATCTGCCCTGCCAGAAAATTCATCTTGTATTTGTTTAATTATCAAACGTAGGCGAGTGATAGTATCTCTCTATCTTTAGCTTTTGCTGAGACACTAGATCAGGGCGCCCAAAGTCTCCGTGTGTTTAATCAAATAATTAGTTTGTGTTAAACAAGATTATCATCGACAACGAAATAAGTAAGAATGTGTCATCATAGTAGACACAACATTTCAAAGATAGGGTCACAGGTTTTTAAGTTAAAACAACAGGTGCCCTTATGGACATTGGCACTGTTTTTGCTTTTTGTAATCATTCCTCCTGTTCCTACTAGCCATTAAAAGATCTCATCCTGACATGTTTCCAGTGGAGGTGACGGGGGACAAAATCCTTGATTTGTACAAATAACATTCCAATGTTTATTTAAAGCTTTTGTGAGGGTTCAGCAGTCTGAGTAAGACAGATCCAGTGGATTTCTCCCTTTTAGTTCTCTCTTTGTGTTACTGTTTCTCCACCATACCAAGTAAACACTGTCTGTGGAAACACACAGAGGGAATTTTACTAAAAAGACTTTGGAAGATACCCACTTGATTTAAAGCCACATATTTATTTCACAAATCGAGCACTGTGGATTTTGTCCCATTCAGAGTCCTGCACGGGTCTGATGTTCAAGACATGCTCCCTCACCAGCACCGCATCCTGCAACCGCACCCACCACACCACCTGCACATGAACAATCAGTTTCATAACCTGACCCAACCCATAGACACAAGATCCATGGCCCAACCCGAAACCACAAGTGAAGCTAATACAGCATATTTTAAAATGGTAAGTGGTAAAGGTAATTCAGGAAACACAATTTTTTAGCTTATTTTCATAATACTGAGCAGCACATCTCCACACCTGCATCTGATTGAAGCAGCTTCTATATTCCAGATTGCGCAGATGACAGAGCAGACACAGTCAGCAGTCAGAGGATTAAAATATTAAATTATTCTTATTGTTTTCATTTAATTTAAATCATTTTTTATACAACACCCATGATCTAACCCGCAAGTTCTTTCTTTAACCCAGAACTGAACCCGGAAATGAAATCAAATCCTCCTGTGAATCACCCTTTTTGCGGGTCACCATCACCTATGGGTACCTGATCCAATGCAGGACTCTGTCACAATCACATACATTGAAAGCGCATTAGAGAGGGATCTTTTAGTCACCAGTATGAATGGAAGGAATTAGTCCAGCAAGCAAAAACAGTTTCAGGGCTCATATGGACACCCGACAATTGTTTTTAGCAAAGACTTAAAAAATTGTGAATCTGTCCTTTAATAACCTACCACAGTGGAGGGGTCCAAACTGAATGTTATGTTATGTGCCACTGAACCAAAACTTAATTAAAGCAAAATGTCAAAGACATACAATACAGTGCTCGTAAAATGTTCCATTTGCCCTTTGTAAATCTACATGACAGTGTTTCGGTCATTTGATTTGGCACGATTGTGTGTTTCCTTTCTCATATCCAGCCACAAGGCAGCTCCAGTGTGTTTCCCATAGGCGGTTACCACTGATATGCTCATAAAGGACGGAAACTCAAGGACAGGCAGCCATTTTGGGGCCAGCTGTAGTGTGCCTCAATGGTGCAGCAGCAGTAATCTGTGTGGAGAATTATTTTTGAGTCATAAACCCTCCCAAGCACTGTGACTGATCCACAGCTAGAGGACAAGAGAAGAGAAAAAAAGGCGACGGTTGCCAGGAGATAGAAACAGGCAGCAAAACACAAATTATGTGCCCTGTCAGTGGAAAATCACGCACACGTGCATGCTTTGAGGGTCACAGATGTGCTCACCTACAGAGAGAGAGCACAAACAAAACTTGAAGTGCCATGTGAGCTTTTAATTAGCTGAAGCACATAATGTGACACAAGGGAGGTGAGTTGTGAATGACAGGAAACCATTAACCTGCTGAAAAAACACATACCTGCATGAGATTACCATTAAAAAGGCACTCATGTGACTCCAGGCTGTGAGTCATATTGTGTTGTAAAGAGCATGGATTGAGAAGAACGAACATTGTGATCCGGTCATGGACATAAAGTAGTATAATTTGATGTCGCCCACAAACAATGACCTAACAGAAGATATTTTTCTGTCATGTCGTTTTCTGAAACACAATTTCACCCACTCTGTAGTTACAGTTATTGAATGAGCCTCAGGAGAATGATCTTTTCTCTGTGTGTGTTTTCGTGTGTGTGTGTGTGTGTGTGTGTCTGTGTGTGTGTGTGTCTGTGTGTGTTTGTGCGCACCAAATGGATCCAAACTAATTGATGATCTGATGGTCTCCCTTCCTTTCTGGGACAAAGAGCTTTTAGAGTCTCTCTCTCTCTCTCTCTCTCTCTCTCTCTCTCTCTCTCTCTCTCTCTCTCTCATCCATTCTCTCTCTTGTTGTGTGTCTATATGTTTGGTAAAGCTCCAGTTCTAATGGAGCCGACTGCCTCCAGCCTGAGCCCAAATCCACACACTGCATAGCAGCCCTAATTCACCAGCCACAGCTGCACTGACTGATAACACTGTGTGTGTGCATGTGTGTGTGTGTGTGTGTGTGTGTGTGTATCAGGGTTACGTATGAGAGCAGGGAGAGATTCGCCCAGCGGATGTGTGTATGCAGAGGATTGTTTTCTTTAAAGAGGCTGTAATCGATATTTATATAATAAAAATGTATCAAATGATGATGGAAAAACAATGTGAAAATGTGAGAGGCATCACTCGTAGTGATGACTCGAGAGTTACCACCTGAATCTGCAGCTCACCTCCACTTTACGGAGCTTTGTAGTGAGTTTCAGCTCACTGTTTAGCTGTCAGCCAAGTCAACTTTACTGTTTTGCTTCACTCTCACCGCTCTCGTTGTTCACCGCCACAGCAGGCAGCTGTTTCAGTGAGAAGGTTATGAAAATTCATTAAATGGCAGACAGCCAAAGTAAGCGACTAGCTGGTGAACATTAAAGCAATAGCTCATGACAGACCATGGTATATTTTAATTACCCCTCAGACCCCTCAGGTGATACAATCACAACTTCTCAACAGTCAGGAGTGAGCTACTGCTTTGATAAAACCAAGTATGGCAATATGATCTTAAAGACGTATTCCAATTTAAACCATTAATATTACCATGTTCATAAAGCATTGTTCTTACAAAGAAATAGGTCCTCCTGGCTGCCTGCACAGTTGCTATGCAACATACTTTATTTACTAGCACTAGCATTTGGGATCCAGCACCTTCTTTATTGGTTTGAAGTCATCTTCTGATATTGATGCATCATTAACTGTCATGTCAAGTCCTTTCGTTCTAAGGGTCAACATCAGACATTTCCTTTGTATTTGTGCACGTGTTCTGAAAGCTTACAGATACGGACAAAAAGGAGCAGTACCATCGCGGATCGTGGGGATAGTGTGGCATAGTTCAGGCGAGATAAGTTCATAGGTGATGACGAAGACCTGGCACACAACAAATTAGAAATTTAATGAAAAGAATTCTTGTATTTAATGGCCTCACTGACCACTGCTGTCTGCACCGCTGCCTCCGTTAAAAGATACATTATTACAACCTCCTTCACCTTCGCCTTGTTCATTGTTGTGTGAAATTTTGACTCTGCCCTCTAGTGCCATCTTTTGGCTATATCTATGCCTATATAAAGGACAAATGGAAGTATGAGGAAATGGACAAATCTGTGTGGGTATAAATGAGCCCTGAGGGTTTTCTTTGAGGACACACCAGGACTGACTGACTGACTCCTTTTTACATATCTCTACATGTCATCTTTTAGGTTCATCATGGATTTGCATAGTTGGTTGGTTCAACACTATGGTTGTCACTATGGTTGACAATAAATGTTTCCATTTTGTAGCACTTTGTTATAACGAGCTAATTTGTTAGGCCAACTTTTCCCCCTCAAACACAGAGTAGTACAGAACTGTGTAAAGGAATAAGACATATGTTGTATATGGTTACTACACCACGGCGAACAGACAATACAGATTGCTTGATTTAAGCTATCCGTATTATTACATGGAGTATTTGGCAGCTAAAGAGTCAGATATTTCCCTCATGACTTGGTTGAGACCAAAAACAGAGCTAAAAGAGAGCGATAATTGGACTTGCACTCGTCAAGTGGACACAAACACATCTCTAAATGGATGATAATGTTGCTCAGTAGCTGCTGGATGTGCAAATACGCGACTGTTTGCTAATACGCTCACCATATCGACTTAAAGTGCTAACAATTTTGCTGCATCACAGTGTCAAAAAAAATCTGTTATTGCAGATTTAACATGGATACTGAAAAATAGTGCTTTTTACTTAACCTGTAAGACTAAGGTCTGTAATGATGACTTGGACATTTTGATCGGTACAGTTTTTTAAATCTGACATAGTCAATGACTGTTCTGAGAAAGAAAGTAAGGAGAAATTTTTGGTGTCAACCTTACTCAGTAGTGTTTTATCCAGGCAGGCTGAGTGGGTGATGATTGTAAGATACAAAGATGAAGACGATAGTTTTATGTCACACAGTATGATTCATATTTTTATTTTTAGGAGCAGCCCAATTCTCTATACGAGCGCCATTGTAGCTACTGTTATTTATTTACACTTAAAAGCCTTTTCCTCTGTCACTGTACTTCCATCTCTTCCATAAACATCATTATAAAACCACCAGTCACATTCAGTATTTGGCCCAAGTATGACTTCTTCATTAAGTGGCCATACTCTTTATAAGGGCAGAATTGTCTTGGGATAAAGAAGTGCTCAGTCATGGAAAGAGAAAGAAATCCCACAGCACTGATACGGTGGAGAGGGTGTGAAAGGAGGCAGGGAGGCAGCGTCAGGCCACCCACACCTGTGAATTAAGTGGATGTCTTGGGATCCCTAAGCTGTTTTAAACTGTTTATAAGAGGCCGTCTGCGCTGATATTAGAGCAGTTGGTGTAGCAGTTGGCTTTTTGGAGTCTGATTTTTTTGCTTCTAATCAGGTAAGACATTTATCTCTCTGCACTGCATGTTAATTACTTTTTTTCTTATCACAGCCTTGTGTTAATATGCTTACAGTAGCTGTTCGGTTTTTAGCAGCATGCAGAGGCTAAAGGAAAGAGACAGAAGATAAAAAAAAAGCTTATGGACTTAAGTGTGCCTGTAAATACAGTCTGAGACGGAGATAATATGCATGCGCGCGCACGCACACACACACACAGAACCATCCCCATTTATCACATTTCATAACTGCAGGCGGAAACCAGCATGATTTAAAAGTGGGTTTTTTTGTCAATAAACTGTGCGTGGTGTTTTATCAGCCAAACCCCAGGAGAAGTAAGAAAAATCACTGCTCGCTCTCAGTCCATACACACACTTAAAAATAATACACACAGTCAGACACACACACAGGGTATTCTAACAAAATTTTAATAAAGTGACCAATCACTCATACTAACAGGACATATGGTTTTATATTCCTCATAAGCCAAACTCTAATGGTTGTTTTTTCCTTCACCAGAACAGATACTGTTCTTACATGCTGCTCCGACAAACGGAGACATTTTCATTTCCACTCTACTAATACAAACTCTCAGCTCTCTCCAACGGCCCTTCAGGAGAAGAAATTGCAATTATTTTTGAGTCTGTGGCCGTCATGCAGCAGCCCGAGCTGCATTGCGTGCTGCGTTCGCTACTCCCTGGATATCGGACTGTCCAATTACAGTAAAAGTCTGCATGACAGAAACTATATATCTTAAGCGTTTGCCTGTCACTTTTCACCCTGAAAAGGAGACTTTTTGAATGAGCTGTCATCCATCTTTTGATGCACACCTAAGCACACACATGCATACACATATATATTTCATACACAACTGTGAGTTTCATTGTTGAATAGTATGTACTCCTCTTCTGCGACATTTTTCTGTATCTGTGAATTTAGTCATCATAAATATTTTATTTTCAGATCGATTCTTTTTTTTTTTTTTTTTTTTTTGCAAGTAGTTCAACACCCTGCACCGTCATTTTTGAAGAGTGGGTGTCAGTTTTGCCAAACAGCAGATATCAGCTAATTCCGCATTCGCCACCCTCACACACACTGTTGGAAACACATCCAGTATATTCAGATCATGTGTTCATATACACTAGCGTGGGTGGAAACATCTATTATATCGAGAGCTGCATTTACATACCAGTGCGCCTGTGTGTGTCTCCTCTAACCGTTTATTTATAGATTTTTAGCTATTGATTCAAACAACCATAGCATGCTTTTACATATTGTGCTCACATATTGTATTGTTCTGTGGGGTAATGTAGCATCCAGATGTGTGTCTATCCTCCTACCTGGGTCAAAGGTGACATTTCTGCCAGTAAACAAAGGGTGGGTTGAACTTAGGCCCTGTCTACATGCATACAGATAGTTTTAAAACAGGTATCTTTAGTCTTCGTTCAAAAAAATAGTTCTGTCCACACAACCTTCATTTTACAGAATATCTCCTGCCACATTAAAACTCATAAACAACCCCAAATGCTTGCTGGTGTTAGCTATCTTTAGCACTCACAAAGGTAGTAAAGGGTACAGGCTAATGTTACCTTTTCTCAAAACACCCTCTGGAGATCACATAACAGCTGATCCTCATTCAATTTAAGGATGAAGGAGCTCACTCAAACATACAAGTGATGCTCTGGACATGCTAAAGTTTTCCTTCCATTCTTCATGGACAACAATCCCACTCTGGAAAGCGTGCCACCATCTGCTGGTTTAACCAGGCCTGATCCAAAACTGTTGTTTCTGGTGTACTTTAAACCCCCGATGCTGAGTTGGAGCAAAAACAGTGAGTGCAGCAGATGGCTGTGTTCGTCCATGGAGTGGTACCATAATACAAAGTTTTAATGTAAAGTAGTCATTAGACCAAGTACACAAACCGGTAATCTGCCATTGTTGTTTGTGGCACATTACACAAAGTCATTACACAGAGACATTTCATCATTTCCCAAATGCTCCATTTTGCACACAAATACAAAGTAAAACGATTTAAAAAAAAAGAAAAAATCAACACCTTAAAAGGCATTTTAAAAAGTGGCCTAAAACTCAGTTTGTGTGGACGAGAGGCTAAAATGTAGAGGAAACTATCTGTTTACAAAGATATCCATATATGTAGACAGGGCTGTATTTATACTAAAGTGCAGTGGAGCACAGTTGCTTTCTTTAACAGCATGTGGGTGGTTCCCAGAGATTAGAAATTACAGATTTACTGTTGCATGCACTCGAGGGATGGTGAGAGATCCTGGAAACAGAGACACTGCAGCAGCACAGACCTCCAGAGCCACTGTAGAGGTTCCTGCAGCACTCTGCCCTCATTATCATAGGAGCGATTCATGACCACAGTTAACACTCGCCACTGTACTTAAGCAAACAGCACTTTTTGTGATAGTCAAACACAGTGGCATCCTGCAGCGGTCTGACCACAGCTGCAACCCTGATGGATGTGGCTCTCTGCTAATTTGATTTGATTTCCCCTCGATAGTAGAGCCTAGCACATTCTCCAACTGACTCATACTCTGTTTACCTCTGGGGTGTGTGTGTGTGTGTGTGTGTGTGTGTGTGTGTGTGTGTGTGTGTGTGTTTATATGGATGTGTGCACGTGCCAGGCGGCCTGTCCTTCTCTGTGTGTCTGTGCCAGACAGTCTGAGAATAGACTGTCTGGAATTTGATGCGCATTGTTGAAAAGCTGTTGCCAGTTTGGCCAATTAGAGGCTTTGTTACAATGTCAGTAGTTTGTCTTTAACAGGACACTTCTGAACACAATGACCTTTTCACGTTTCCTTTCACGGATTCGTCTTGAACAGCTGAAAGTGTTCTACAATGCTGAACTTTTCCACAACGACAACATAGCTGATGGAAACAAAGGGCATTGTAAAGAAATGTATAATGTGCACTGAAAATAACTGAAACGAACAGAACCATTATCCTTGTCTGTCTGTGTGTCCGTCAGCGGCCAGATGAGGAGGTGGTGGTCGACCAGGGAGGGACCAGCTCGGTGCTGAACATCCACTATGAGAAAGAGGAGCTAGAAGGTGAGTAACATGCAGATGGCAAACACCATCAAACTCTTTACTTATATGGTTCTGTTGGGATAAGCTTTTATTTCTTGCTTTTCCTCTGGGTCGACGATATGGGAGGTGTGTGGTTCAGCATGACCTGCTGTCTGTCACAGTGTATCAGTAGTTAAAGGTCCTCTCCAGACATGTTTTAAAGTATGTAAAAAATACTCTGCTGTGATTAATATTTTGTTTAATATGGTTTTCCCACATAAAACATTACAACAAAACTCTGAAAAGGGGCTGGAAGCAGATCTACACTTTGTGCCTCATTGAGAAATTCTGGATGTGGCTTGTGCTAGGTTTCTGCTTTTTCTGGTGCTGGCACAGCACTAAAAACCAAGCAGCAGCCTCTGGGGCTGAAAAATGGAGCCAACATGGAAGTGCTAATAACTACAGTTCCCCCAGTGGACACTTGAAACTGGTTCGAGAAGCGACTCAATCCCCATAGAGACCCATGTTAAAATGCTCAGCTTTACAGCAGGAATAAACATGTTTACAGCCTGGTAGGTAGCTAACTAACTATATAACTAACTTCCCTGTCCATGACAACTGTATTAAGGCTTAAAGTTATGCATAATTAAGGGTGTGGCCATTCTGAGTGACAGGTTGTCTGCAGATAGTTTCATCAGCTTCTCAGTCAGATCCACCCCTTACTCCTCCACAGCTCCACCCTCCCATCCAAATATGGTCACTTCTGGCCCCCACGAAACCAAGGCTGTGTTCGGAACCGCATACTTACCTACTACTCATACTAACTCTTTGAGTATGCAGTGTGTTTACACTGCGCAGCATGTGATTTTGAGTATGCGAGAAGTTCCCGGATGCATACTAGATTCGCCAGAAATGTTGATTATACATCATGACAATACTACTCACACTCAAATTACCCAAGATGCAACGTACCGTGACGTCATCGACCGTCACTTCCTTGCCGCGAACAGGACAAACAAGAAGTTGGTTTTATTTATTCATATGTATTACTACTGTATATATTATAACTTATTAAACTTAATGAAATCATTCAATTCACAACGACTTTGTTGTTCACTGATGTACATTTTTCCCTCCAATTTTCAGGCTGTGAGGTATGTTATATTGCGTTGTATATTATGATTAGATTTATAGTTGATTAAAAAAGAAACTTACATCTGCGAACAATCCCAGGTCGATTGCGAGCATCATTCTGTACCGAAGACGGCGGGCCGATTTTCGTCTCAGAGCTGAGAGGACTCTCCGGTGAGGCATTTTGTACGGTCAAATTCCGTTAACGGGACGAGATCGGTCAAAACGGCAGTTTCAAGCTAGCTACATCAAGGGTAGGTTCACCTCCCGTTTTCAAAGTAAAAGCACAAATTTTATCGTTATGGTTTTCTGTATAAGAAAGGGCAACGGGTGTTTTATTTTGTGAAAATAACCGGAAGTGCGTTGCTCACTGCGGCTAGCTTGAGTAGCGCCGAAATTCCGAAATCATCCGAACAGAATTGTAATTAGCTGTTATTTGGTCATGTTTTCAACACGTTGTGGATCTAAACGGCTACTTTCTTGCCTAAAAATGTTTCAAATGTTGCTAAAGTTATATATTTACAGAGTTTAGAGCTTAAGTGAAATCAGCTGAAGGCCGGCTGATTTCAGTCCGGGCAGGAGCGGAATGCATTGTGGGTTATCATGTAGTATGCTACAGTGTAAACGGTCTGCATACTGTCTGTTGATTGAGTATGTAGTATGTAGTATGGCAGTATGTAGTATGCGGTTCCGAACACAGCCCAAGATCGCCATAGCCAAAATGCCAAACTCTACAAAATGGAAGCCCATAACCAATGCGTGACATCACAGTAGCTACATCCATTGTTTTATACAGTCTATGACTGAAATGAAGTGTGGCGATAGGTCTAGCTATGGGAGAGTAGCACCACACTGACTGGTGAAAAAGCAGTGCACATCAAGATGACTAATGTTGGTATTAGATGAAACATCGGAGAGTTTCAGCCATTCATGTTTGAGCCTCAGTCAGACCCAGACTTAGATAAGGAGTCTGTTGTGCACCAAAATCGGCAACCAGCAGACATATCAGAAAAGTAAGTATAGTTAGTATCATTTATTTATGTTGTCTGTTAGCTTGTTAGCTTGTAGGCTAACAGGCAGTGGCTGACACAGTATTATGAATCATGCATTAATATCTGCTACAATGTCACAGTGTGTTCACATTGAGCTGGTTTAAATCTAAAAACCGCACACTATCATGTTAGCTGTCAAAACTGTCACTATGCTAATGCTAATTTTGCTAACTCTCTGTACTGAGAAGTCTGCTCTGTGCTGGAGGTTTCAGGTTTCTTTCCTGGTGTTACATTGAAGTATGTTACCCCATCAATATGTGTTTCCTGTATTAGATAGTGACTGGCTTTTGCGTTAGTGACGGCATACATTTGAATCTGAGATTTGAGGGAAGAATTGAGGGATGTACAGGAATGTAAACACAGCTCTCTTGTGACAAACCTTTTACTAATACAAGTCAGTATAGTTAAGGTCAGACATTTTAGGGGGCAAAAACAAGAGAAAAACACATTTTTCAGTGGAGATCTTCAAAATAATAATTTATTAAGAATGGGTTTTTTGATCTTTGGTCGCTAGGGGCGCAATGTGCGGTTGACGTGTCTCCCTCAGCTGATATGCTCATAATTTAACGAGTTTTGCAGTTACATCGTTTTTTCCCTACTCATACTCTCAGTATCTGATTTATGAGGTGCTTATGTACATTTTGGATGCAACAACCAGTCGTTGATGAATTTGAGAAGTGCAGGACGTGAGAAAGACGAAGGTCAAGCCACAGAGAAGCGTGGGAATCGTGGAAAGTCCACAATGGCGACGGGCACGGAATCAAACATTCTCAAGGCGATTGCCGAACTGAAGCTGGACTTCTCCACTTTTAAAGCGGGTCTTTCTGCCACGCTGGATTCTCGAATTGAGACTGCTACTCAGCTTCTTCGAGGGGACATTACACGTTTTAAAGAAGAGATGTGCCCCACAATACTAGGTCTAACAGAAAAACGGAGTTGCACACCACCAAAATCAGTGATCTTGAAACTGCTGCCACCGCCGCTTCGGACACAATTACGGCGCTGGATAAAGAAGTAAAAAGACTGTCTAAGGAAGTGAAGGCTGTGCAACAGAAATGTGAAGATATGGAGGGGCGCTCTCGCGGAAACAATCTCAGGATATTTGGCATCAAAGAAAACGTGGAGGGTCCCCGTCCCACCAATTTCATCGCGGGACTGCTGAAGGACACACTATTGCTGGATAGCAAGCCTGTCATTGACCGCTGCCACCGTGTTTCCCAAGGCAATCCAACCAGCGCCACCGGCGAGCGGGGCCGACCTCGTGAATTCATCCTGCGAGTGCATTTCTTTCACGTAAAGAATGAGATCCTCCAGCTGGCACGTAATTCTACTTTGGAATATCAAGGGCAGCGTTTTTTCATCTACCAAGACTATACACCTACAGTAGCAAAGCAGCGAGCGGGATTCAGAGATGTCAAACGGAGGCTGCGTGATTATCCCGGGGTGAAGTATGGTCTGCGTTTCCCCGCTCGCCTCTGGCTGTCTTATGAGGGAAAAAAATTTTCATTCGATACTCCGGAGGATGCACTGTCCCACTTTGAGCGCCACATTAAAAAAGAGTGAAGAAACCTAAAAACTGCAGGACCTGATGATGGACCATTACATACACGGCTGATGTGAGTACAGTAACGGCCTGTCTGTTATCTGGCTGCTGTTTAATTGACTCTTTACTAATCTTCACATCATCGAAGTGCATACACTGAACTGACATCTGAGAGTTAGATATGTGTATATCTCTCTTTAAGTTTATTTATCATAGAGGGCGATGTTTACACCTGGATTAAATATGACTCAATTGTTATCTACATAGCCTAGTAGAAATATATTTATTTATTTTTTTCCTATTATATTTTCCTCTCACCAAGGAGCATCGAGTCATCTTCTTTATGTGATAGTCTATGTGGTAACCCACAGATTTCTGCCAATCAGGGGCGAAAATCCCATTTCATAGTTGGGGGGGACAATAAACAGTAAAATTTTAGAGAATAATTCCAGGGGGGGACAAGGAAAAAAAGTTGTAGCCTGTCTTTTATACAGCACCTTTTACCGCAATTTGATGCTTTAATCTTCTCTCTATCTCTCAGAGTGAATGTCTATACTTATGAGATATGGCTTAACAACTAAAAATTTCCTGCAATTAAACTGGTTTATAAACAGTGTGCTGTGAGATCTGCCGCTGCGCACCTCACAACTGTGCGTAATAGTCGTGCGTAATGACCGCTCTTTGTCTGTTAAACTGCATGTCTTTCATGTTTGTTTTCACTGACAAGTGGAGAGCCTACAGACAGGTACCCATTAGCTACGCTCTGTCACAACCGTGTGCAATAGTCGCGCATAATAGTCACGCGTCATGACCGCTCCTTGTCAGTTCGACTGCACGTCTTTCATGTTTGTCTCACTGACAGGTGGAGAGCCTACAGACAGGTACCCATTAGCTACGAGCCGCTCCGCCACTGACTGCTCTTGTCCTGTCCTCTCCCTCTTCTTTCTCTCCTGTCCTCTCTCACTATCACTAAACCCTGAGCTTAATCATTAGCTTTTAGCTTAGCAGCACTCGTAACTGAGTAGGCTTTTGAACAATGCAGGAGAAATGTTGCAGACAGTTTATATTATCAGCCTGGGCCTGGGGCTTGTTCAGTGTTTCCCACAGGATTTTGGGAAACTTTTGTTTATTTCCAATCCAAACGACTCCCTACCCAAGGCCTTAACGGTTATGAAAGCATTCGGCAAAATATCAGGGTATAAATTGAATGTGGGGAAAAGCGAGCTGTACCCAGTAAACAATCCTGCCTTGAACACTTCATTTTCACATTTTCATTTCAGAGTGGTCCGAGATCAATTTACAAACCTAGGAGTAAAAGTAACACGAAATTACTCAGACTTATTTAAGGCAAATATTGCTGTCCTAGTTGATAGTCTTAAGCAATGTTTTATATATTGGAAGTCACTACCTCTCTCACTCACTGGCCAGGTAAATATTATTAAAATGAATGTGCTCCCGAAGTTCTTGTATTTTTTTCAACATTTACCTGTTTTCATACCTTTGTCTTTTTTTACTTCAATTGAACAAACTTTTTTGTCTTTTATTTGAAATGGCAAAACACCATGCATCGGTAAGAAACATCTGCAAGAGTCCAAGGACCTGGGGGGCCTTGCATTGCCTAATTTCCATTCATACTACTGGGCAGCAAATTTCAGAAGTCTTTTATATTGGATGGCACCAGACCAAGAGTACATAACTCCTCTTTGGGTTCAGTTAGAGTCAGAATCATGCAAACCTGCTGCTCTCTCCTCATTACTATGTTCAATCAATCAATCAATTTTATTTATAAAGCCCAATATCACAAATCACAATTTGTCTCACAGGGCTTTACAGCATACGACATCCCTCTGTCCTTATGACCCTCGCAGCGGATAAGGAAAAACTCCCCCAAAAAAACCCTTTAACGGGGAAAAAAAACGGGAGAAACCTCAGGAAGAGCAACTGAGGAGGGATCCCTCTTCCAGGACGGACAGGCGTGCAATAGATGTCGTACAGAACAGATCAGCATAACAAATTAACAGTAATCCACATGACACAATGAGACAGAGAGAGAGAGAGAGAGAGAGAGAGAGAGAGAGAGATGCAGGTAATGACAGTAGCTTACAACAACATTGTTGAAAGTAATAATATTATAGTTATAGTTCTGGCTACTGTGGTACAATATGTTGAAAGTATGTATTAATATCTGGCAGTATACATGTGTGACAATAGTCATATGTGTATAATAACAGTAGAAGTATGACTAATGACTAATGATGGCAGCAGCAGCAGGAGGCATCTGGCAGGACCACGGCAGCAGCACAACCACACACGTCAAGCTGTCCAGGCACCGTTGCGATATGAGTTAATCTGAGAGACAGTGGAGCACAAAGGCTCAGGAGAAGAAGCCGAGTTAGTGACATCCAGAATGGCCGAGGTGCAGTAATAGAATACGAGAGAGAGAGAGAGAGAGAGAGAAGGAGAGAAGGTGCCCGGTGTATTATAGGGGGGTCCTCTGGCAGACTAGGCCTAAGTCAGCCTAACTAGGGGCTGGTACAGGGCAAGCCTGAGCCAGCCCTAACTATAAGCTTTATCAAAGAGGAAAGTCTTAAGTCTAGTCTTAAATGTGGA
This sequence comes from Epinephelus fuscoguttatus, assembly GCF_011397635.1. Lineage (NCBI taxonomy): Eukaryota > Metazoa > Chordata > Actinopteri > Perciformes > Serranidae > Epinephelus > Epinephelus fuscoguttatus. Next base: position 38,871,744 of record NC_064752.1, read on the forward strand.
GATGGTGTCTGCCTCCCGGACCGTAACAGGAAGATGATTCCACAGGAGAGGAGCCTGATAGCTGAAGGCTCTGGCTCCTGATCTACTTTTGGAGACTTTAGGGACCACGAGTAACCCTGCGTTCTCAGAGCACAGTGTTCTGGTGGGATAATATGGCACTATGAGCTCTCTAAGATATGACGGAGCCTGACCATTTAGAGCTTTATAAGTTAACAGTAGGATTTTTAATTCAATTCTGGATTTTACAGGGAGCCAGTGCAGAGAAGCTAAAACAGGAGAAATATGATCTCGTTTCTTAGTTCCTGTTAGTACACGTGCTGCTGCAATTAGCTGGAGAGTTTTTAAGGACTTACTAGAGCTACCTGATAATAGAGAGTTACAGTAATCCAGCCTTGAGGTAACAAAAGCATGGACCAATTTTTCTGCATCTTTTTGGGTCAGGATAGGCCTAATTTTTGCAAAATTACGCAGATGAAAAAAATGCAGTCCGTGAGGTTTGTTTTAAATGAGAATTAAAAGACAAATCTTGATCAAATGTTACTCCGAGGTTTCTTACGGTAGTGCTAGAGGCCAGTGCAATGCCATCTAGAGAAACTATGTCATCAGATAAAGAGTCTCTGAGTTGTTTGGGGCCAAGAACAATAACTTCAGTTTTGTCTGAATTTAACATCAGGAAATTGGTGCTCATCCAGGTTTTTATGTCTCTAAGGCAGTTATGGAGTTTAGTTAATTGATTACTTTCTTCTGGCTTCATCGATAAATACAACTGTGTATCATCCGCATAACAATGGAAATTTATAGAGTGATTTCTAATGATGTTACCTAAAGGAAGCATATATAGAGTAAATAGGATTGGTCCGAGCACAGAACCTTGCGGAACTCCAAAACAAACTTTGGTACGTGAGGATGATTCATTATGAACGTCAACAAACTGAAAACGATCAGATAAATAAGATTTAAACCAGCTCAGTACAGAACCTTTTAGGCCAATTAAGTGTTCCAGTCTCTGCAGTAGAATTTGATGGTCAATAGTGTCAAACGCTGCACTAAGATCTAATAAAACAAGTACAGAGACAAGTCCTTTGTCTGAAGCAATGAGAAGGTCATTTGTAATTTTGACTAGTGCTGTCTCAGTGCTATGATGCACTCTAAATCCTGACTGAAATTCCTTAAATAAATTATTATCATGGAGAAAATCACACAGCTGGTCTGCGACTACTTTCTCAAGGATCTTTGACGGCACTCTCCCTTTTTCTTTAAAAAAATGTGGCAATAATCCTTTGGTAAAACACTCGTGTAGGATCTGGAAACAATTTCGATTAACTTTTAATTTGAAACATCTTTCTGTTTCAGGTCAGATGTTTCAAAATTCTATGTTTTCCCCTTCATTAAATGATGGAGCCTTTAGAGTTTGGCACTCTTTGGGATTGACATCTTTATTGCAGTTATATATTGATGGTACATTCGCCTCGTTTGCACAGCTGAAAGAAAGATTCCAGTTACCCACGTCTCAGTTTTTCCGCTATTTGCAAGGGAGGGATTTTGTCAACAAAAACACAGTTCAATTCCCCAGTAGGCCCACAGGAACTCCACTAGAGGATATTCTGAGTTTAAATAAAGTTCATAGGGGTGTAATTTCTTGTATAGAATAATTGCCAACCTCCTGATCCCACCATCTCCTTTTAAGGCACAGTGGGAAAAGGACCTGGGGGAAGAATTTGATGAGGAGATATGGACCTCTATTTTAAATAGGATTCACTCTTCCTCCTTTAGTGCGAGACATTCTCTCATTCAGTTTAAGGTAGTCCATGGCACTCACTGGTCCAGGGCTAAACTTGGTAAGATATTTCCTAATAATGATCCTATCTGTCCTCGTTGCAAACTGGAATCAGCCACTCTAATACATCAATTCTGATTTTGAACCTTGTCCCCTCACAGCTATTTTTGGGATTGCACCAGTGGGCAGCCCTTTAACATGTTCTCAGTCTGACTCAGTAGCCTACGCCACTCTGTTGACTAGACGTGTCATATTGCTCAACTGGAAACTTACCTGTTTGCCTTCTCACACTCAGTGGATCAGAGACTTACTGGGCTGCCTTAAATTAGAAAAACTTAAATTGAGCTCCCGTGGAAAACCTGAATGTTTTCAGACAACCTGGTCTCCATTTTAGCCTATTTCAACCGTATCACCTGTGAGCCCTTTTGTTTATTCTCTTACCATCCTGCCACACTACTGACGGTCATATATCCCATAATGTGATGATTTATTGTGAAGTGATGTCTTTTTATTTTATTTTACTTTATTTGTTTGTTTGTTTTTACTATTATTTGTGTCTATTTTAAAACATGCTATATATTTGTGATCATTTTGATTTTTGTTCATGTATTTGCTCTGACTGTTCCTTTATGTTGATCTTTCTTTGTTTTGTTAACAAAACCAATAAAAGTATATATATAAAAAATGACAGAAACCATTTGGACGAAAAAAAAAGAATGGATTTTTACAAAAAATCGTGCTGTTGTTGTGCTATAGGTCATGATTAAACAGAATGCACTGTTGCACTTTTGTTGTTGTTGCGGTTTTCTTATGCTCTCCCAAGCCATTCACCTTACACCCTTGGGTGGTAAATGTGAATTGCACAGTATGTCACTGACACACAGACAAAACAAAAAACAGCAAACTAGTGGGACAAATTTGAATTTGTTATTATTATTGTTATTATATTATTCATTGTCAACTCAATCCAATTCTGAGGATTCTGCTCTGCTCATTATTAGTTCTTTCTTTCAGCCATGTTGCACACTTGACCTCACCAGACCAAATTGCAAATAATAAAACATGAGCTTGAGCCTGACCACACCCCAATCATGAGTTACATGAAACTTCTTACTCGTTGTAGTTTTGGCTCCTTTTCCTTTTCTTCAAGTTCAACCAGCAGAGATATTTTTATCTCTCCACAGCAGAGCTCCATTATTTATAATTATTCATATTTTTACTGGCAGTGCATACAGTGTAGAAATAATGCCCCTTGTGTTATCAACAACCTTTACACAGGTGCAGTTTGTATTTCCGCTTAATTCTGCATAATAACGCTGCCGGCCAGGTCCAACTCTAACCATGAATCATATTTTATGAACTCAGTAGATGAAATTTTCATTTGTAATATAACTGCATCCATCATTTTGCCTAAAATTAGAAAAGTTAAGAAATGTATGACGGTATTTCACTGAGAAATGTTGTGGAACAGAAATATGGCATCATAAACAATGGACATATTTAAGAAGAAGTACCTACACCTTGAGTAGGGGCAGTATATTCCTCAGTTAGTTAAATTACATGACCTCAGCCTCAGCAGATCCCCTAAGACATGTAGATTTCATGAAACCAAACAATATGATCGAGCATGTTTTCGGCGTGATTGAGTCAATTCTATCATTCTTGTGAGAGTGTGTGTGTGTGTGTGTGTGTGTGTGTGTGTGTGTGTGTGGGCGTGTATGTGTGGGGGTGTGTGTGTGTGTGTGTGTGTGTGTGTGTGTGTGTGTGTGTGTATAGATAGTTTACAGTGTGAGTTGTTGTGAGAACATGGGGATGTTATTTTGTCTCCTTGTCTGGTGGAGATGAATTGAACATTAAAAATGAATCTTCCATCTACCCTGAGGAGGCTTGGGGGCTGATCTGTCATCGGTGGGTGAAGACAGGTGTGTGTGTGTGTGTGTGTGTGTGTGTGTGAGAGAGAGAGAGAGAGAGAGAGAGAGAGAGAGAGAGAGAGCGAGTCACCCCATTCTTTCTTTCATGGAGAGATAATAACACGTTCAGAGATTGAACACACACACACACACACACACACACACACACACACACACACACACACACACACAGCTCCATTTTATTCATAACAATTTGCCAAACAATTTCATTAATTGCCTGATTACTTCCACTGTTCATTCTTTAATTTTAAAAGGCTCTGCTTTGATATTCAAATAAACTCCATTATTGTCTGCGTCATGAGCTTTCAGTCTGCTGTTATCACAGCATGTTGTGTGAAACACTGAATGCACTGATGATAATCACAGGTGGCAGAGGTTGAGACTAGTATCAGGCAGGAAGTAAAGAGTTATTCCCTGATTCTCCCCATGGAGCTCTGGGCCAACACCTAACCCTCGGTTTAATGGCTTTCACATTCAGTTCCTTTAACCATCTGAGCTGAGAGACCGCAGTGCACCTCAATCAACTCTGCCTTCCTCCGTTAGCACATGTTCTCTCTCCATCTGGAACACAGGAAGATGCCAGTTTTATCCTCGGCTAATAAGGATTTTATATTTTGTCATCAGAAAGTCTGAAAGGAAATGTACATATGTATATATTTATAGAAAGTGGATGACACACACACCACAACCCAATGACAGGAGAGTGAAGCAGGCTGGGTGTTCAATTTTATTTATAAAGCCCAATATCAAAAATCACAATTTGCCTCAGAGGGTTTAACAGCATATGACATCCCTCTGTCCTTGGACCCTCATAGCAGATAAGGGAAACTCCCCAAAAAAACCTTCAATGGGGAAAGAAATGGTAGAAACCTCAGGAAAAGCAACTGAGGGAGGATTCCTCTTCCAGTATGGACAGACATGCAACAGATGTCCTGGGTACAGAACAGATCAGCATAGTTCTGTATGCTTTTTTTTCCTGTATCCATTGTGAAAAGTTGTGGATGGCGCCAATGGAAACGTTCTGTACCATCCCCATTTTAGATCACTGTTCATACCGTGGAGAGTTTTACATAAATAAGCTGTATCTATAAAAATGACAGGATGTTTTGCTGCCTCTCACAGCAGCTGGAGTCTGAGAAAAATAATTCACTGGGCCGACTGCCAGCAGCATTTAAGATGGAATGTTTACTTGTAATGTTACTCAATGCATGAGTTGACGATGTGAATCCATAAGCACACCTTCAATTTCAATATGACAACTCTGACTGTTCCTTTAGTTATTATTGTTTCTCTTGGATGACATGCACTTTTAGTAATGAGTAAGAGAGGGGGAAAGTGAGACAGAGAGACGGGCACGACCAACAGTAATGACAATAGCTACAATAACATTCATTTTAGTAATGATATTGTAATAATAGTATTTTGGTGGTATATGTGGTATAAGTGTATATTAATATTCTACAGAGTTCGACAGGCTGTATCAGCTTTAAAAGAAGTCCGTTAATCAGACAGTCTGCAGCCACGTTATAAAAACTGCCAAAATTAACAGCAAGTAAACACAAAGCAACAAAAAAGTAGAAATAACAAACAAATTTGAAGGGAACAAAATGTAAAAGTAACAATGGTTTGTTCCTGGTTTTGTTTTGGTGGAAGTTGCCAGGAAGTAGAATCAAAAGCCTGTGTTTAAAAACAACATTTGATAAAGATGCAGCCCAAAACTGAAGGGCTGATCTGTTTTTTTTTTTGTTGTTTTTTTTTTTAAAAAGATGTTCATAATACTCTTCAGGCTAAAGTGAAAAATGTATTCAGAAGTTATGTTTAAGTCACAACCTTCTGCAGATAACTTGCCAACAAGTTCATTGTGAGACTTTTTGCTCTTACTAGGCTGTTACATAGGGACAGTTCAGAAAGGCCTGAGGCTCATGTAAAGACAACATTCTTTATTATTTACTATTCATATATAAACTTTTTATTTGGTCCTCCCCTGTATTTCTCCACGTTGCAGCTATCTTTATAGGCATTAATATCACCAGAATGATGTTTTATGGTTATTCCCATTCTCTGTTGAGCAGTATTTCAGCTGCACTTAAATGATTCACATGTTTACATATTTATTTTAATGTTAATCATGACACTATGTAAATGTATTAAAGTATAACAGGCCCCGGGCGTAAGAGCTGTAGTCAGATTATAATATTGTTGTGTTAAGAACGAGAAAAAAATGAAACAGGCAACAGGGAGTGTGCTTCCTTCTCTTGATTCTGCCAGACTTTATTTTCAATGTAAACACATGTATGTACTTTAAACTTTATTATTCTCCACTTCCCATTTCTCATTATAAACCCATTACCAGGTCACATAATCACAATGTAACGAAAACAGTGCAGACGCAACACACAATGTAGTACCTGTGTTATAATAAAATCAGTTGTGGCTGACATTACAGGGTGCACCCAACAGACTCAGTGCTGCTGTAGCTCTGGGGAAAAAGCTATTTCCCAGTCTGGAGGTGCAGGCTTAGAAGGCCTTTTAACGTCTGCCAGATGGAAGGAGTTCAAAGAGATGGTGGCATGGGGGCGTGGGGTCCTTACAGATGCTGGTGGCTTTTCTGAGGCAGCATGTGTCGTAGATATCCTCCGGGGAATGGAAGCTGTATCCCAATGATCTTCTGTGCTCCGGAGACGACCCGCTGAAGGGCTTTCCTATCCACTGCTGTGCATCTGAGATACCACACAGAGATGCAATATGTTAGGATGAGACAGGCAACTTTATCAAAACATCCGCTAAGATGTTCTCTGTGCTGCAGCGGTAGAAGGTCACCAGTTTCTGTTGAGTCAGTGCTTTTTCGGTATCCTCAGAAAAACAGATGTAGCTGTGTCTCTGTAGCAGTGCAGTGGTGTAAATGGACCATGATTAGGTCCTTGGTCTTTCCTGTATTAAAGGACAGGTTGTTATCTGAGCACCAGCCCACCAGGTTCTGCACCTCCGCTCTGTAGGCTGATTCATCGATGCTGAAGATCAACCCGATCACTGATGTGTCATCTACTGATTTTATGATGGTGTTAGTGGCGAATGTAGGAACACAATCTTGTGTGAAGAGGGAGGATGGTTCTCTAAATTCAGTTTTTCAAGCTTTGCACCTTCAGTTTTACAAATAAAAAACATAAATAAAGAAAATAAAAATGTTCACAATCCTTGGGCTTTGTACCTTCTTGTACAAATTAAAAAGAAAATACATTTTCTCCAGACTCCTTTGGTCTGCTGCTTACGACTTTAAAGGAATTCTTCACCCACAAAATGACTTTATCAGTTACTCACCCATGTTACATTTAATATGTGAAAGCTTGCTTTTCTTCACATGCCTCCTCGGTGAGCAAAAAATCCAAAAATTTAGAAAATTCTTGATGATTTGGAGTAAAGGAGGGCAATGTTTAACAGCAGCAAGACTATATCAGGTGGAATCATGCAGAAGGTTTTAAGTAGTACGGTTTTTGCTAAAATGTGCATTTAGAAAGTACGACTGGATAAATGAGACTTGGATTATAATGCACAGTGTGTGTAAGAGTTTGTAAATTTATGTTTTGCTGGTTTGGATAGTTTTGCTGTTGTTAAACACGGACCACTTTTACTCTAGTTCATCAAAAATTTTCTGTTTTTGGATTCTTCGTTCACCCTGGAGGCAAAAAAAAAAAAAAGTTTTGAACGTAACGTGGGGTGAGTAATTGGTATGCAAATAGTCATTTTGTGTGTTTCTATAATAACTGCACTACAGATGGCAAATAAGATTCCTGATAGACTGGCTGATAATAAGCGGTTTGATCTCTGGTTCCTCCAGTCTGCATGTTGAAGTATTCTTGAGCAAGATACTGAACCCCAAATTGCTCCTGATGGCTGTTCCACCGGTGTGTGAGCGTGTTAAAAACTGAGTAGGGATGGCACCTTGTATGGTAGCTCAGCCACCAGTGTATGAATGTGTGAGTGAATGGGTGAATGTGACTTTGCACTTTGAGTGGTCGGAAGACTAGAAAGGCGCGATACAAGTGCAGGTCCATTTACCATCTACCAATGAGAAATCCCATTAAAAATAGCATACATGGTGGGAGACATTACACTCCTAAACTTTAATTAAAAACAAAACAAAACACGAATTTACACCAAATTAAATAAATACAGCTCCTTAACAACAATTTACACACAAATACTGTACAAAATATACAAAGGTAAATCACATAAAGTGACCACACACTGCTGGGAGACACAAAAGCATTACTCAGAAGTAAAAGTGAAATCTCTTCTCTCGCCTCTTTCTCAGGTCACAGGACTCTGTTTGTGGGCGTCCGGATGCCCAGGCAGAGCCATCGTCACCACAAGGCCCACGGCTCTCGCCATCGCAAGAAAGACAGAAGGGCAGGAAGCGTCGCAACACAACAAAGCGAGGGAAGTGAGACAGCCACCTCCAGTCATGGTAACACACACACACACACACACACACACACACACACACACACACACACACACACAAAACCCCTCATCTCAGCTTTCTTTTACTTTTGAAATCAAAGTATTTCTTCAGCTCACCCAGTCATCTATCAGTCAGAGAGAGAGATGGGCAAAAGAAATAGACATTTGGTCATGACTCTTATACTCGTATACTTGCAAACCCACCTCCCAGAGAGGAGGTAGCGGTTGTTGAACAAAGCCTATCAATACTGTGGGCACTTCACACACTTGCACATACACACAGATCACTCCAGGCTAAAATTGACAAGCCTGCTAATTATCTCCCAAAGAGCAGGAACGAGTCAGCATGTTGCATGTGTGTGTGTGTATAGATTTGTGTGACTGTGTGTGTGTTATGGACCCAATGGTCATTTAAAAGACATGTTCTGACAAAGGAGGCAGTGTTGTGTGTGTTTGTAAAGGTCTTTTAAGAGCCACAGTTCACCTCTTGTTCCTCCCTCGCTTCATCAGACACACCGTCCCAGCGGGTCCAGTTCATCCTGGGCTCAGAGGAGGATGCTGAACATGTGGCCCACGAGCTGTTCACTGAGCTGGATGAGATCTGTGTGAAGGATGGCAAGGATGCTGAGTGGAAGGAAACAGCCAGGTCAGGATCTCCTCTGGGAGCTGTTGGCAACAATGCTTGGCAATAAAGCTCCTGACAGCCCGGCAGCTCTACAGCTGTATTGTTACGAAGAAAGAGCGTTAGTTACATTTTCAGCTTAGTGGATCATTTTTTGGTCGGTTTGCTCAAGGCAAAAAGCTCCTAAGAGAGGAGTGACACAAAACACTGCTGTGACTCATACTGCAGTTTCATATTGTAGTGTCAAACCTCTGCCTCGTGTTGTGTGGTTTGCAATTACAACAAAAACATCTGTCCTGAGGGGAAATAGTATGAACCACAGATTTAAAGATTTAAGGCTGATGTTTGTGTGGGATGGGAAACATCTTTGCTTTTAAGGTTGGATGCTCCTTTCTTCCCATCTGTTTTGAGTTGCTCTGGGTCTGTATTGATCAAACGCTGAAGAATTACACTTAAGACCCAACATGGGAGCAAAACGTTCTTCCCTAACTGTAAAGAGTTAGACATGTCTATCAAGAAAATGATATGATTAAACTTTGGTGGCTGACAAGGACAAATGCGCTACAATGGCCCTTCAGGAAAAACGTGCTGCAGATTCAGAAAAGATGCCAATTGAACAATAAATACAAAATTCTAATGGGCTGCAAATGAAAAAACATGCTGCAGAAAGAATAAATACTTTAACAATAAACATTCTGTAAATACAGAAACGATGAAAACAAAAACTACAAACTGCACTTCAACACAACGAAAGTTCTCCAGGCCTGTAGGGGGAGCTATGTAAATCTGTTGCTCTTGTATGTGCTTGTAAAAGGCGAAGGCCAAAATATAAGAGTCCGCACCTTTTTTTCTCCAGTTTTCTTCATTCTTAAGAACCAAACACCAGATACACCCTCTCTTCTGGTTTCTCTCTCTTGGTCGAAAATGCAGTTGTTCTAATTAGCGCTCCCCAGGACGGGGATTTGCAGTATATGTTTTCGTATGTGTCTTTTAATTGTTATTATTTCTGAAGCTGCAGCACTGTCTCCTGGTGGAAATGTTTTGGACTGTTGCGGTACATTTGTCCCTGTTGGCCATCAAATTAATTACATGTAGGAATAACCAATCAGACACAAGGATACAACTCCTTTTCGACATTTCATTAAACATATTTCTAATGCTGTTATTCACTTGAAATTTAGACCAGACTATGGTATTAATGCAATAAAATTATACAGATCAAGGTATTGTAACATTTCGGTCCCTAAAAATGATGTGCAGTAAAGTTGAATGACAGAGGAGAAATGTATTGAACACGCTAACCGAAATGTATTTAATACTTGAAGAGGCCTTTGTTTGCATGCCAGCTTCAAGACACTTTCTGTATAAAGAAATTAATATCTCACAGTGTTCAGACAGGATTTTGGCCCATTCTTCCACATTGACAGCTTTTAAATTTTGAAGATTTAAGGAGCCCGCTTGTGAATCTTGAGACAGAATTTCACTTTCAATTCTTCAGCAATTAGTAATTAGGGCTTACTGAGTTTTGTTAGAAGAATGCTCCTGTCCCAACATTTTTGGAACGTGTTGCAGGCATCAGATTCAGAATAAATGCATATTTTACAAGTTAGTCTGCTAAAACACAATTTTAATTATTTTCAAAAACTGAATTTAATTTTTGTGAAATCATTAATATGATCACTAGCATTTAACATGTGAGACAATAATCCAATATATTTCTAATATTAAAATAGTAATTCATAAACCGGGATTAAATAACAGAAAAAATGCCTGAAATAGAAACACAAAGAAAACCAAACTAAAGCAGGAAATAAATTCTGCTGCTGGTAGAGGAGGGGGAATACGGTATATAATGACAGTTTAATACCACATTGACAATGACAGCAAACAAAATTAGTGTCAGCTTTATACCTCTTGTTGGCAAATAATTGTGTTACACCCTGTCACTGTTCAAATGAATTGCAAATAATAGGCTAAATCTACTTTGCTGCTGCATGAAATATATTGCTTGAGATAGTGTAATATTCATCATGATGAATGATATTTTGTACCATCACTCCAGATGTTTTAAAAGTTGTGTGTTCACCTCTGTCTCTGTACTGCAGTCATGCAGGATCTAGCCAACTCTAGAAACCTCTTGAGCTCTCGTTAATTTAAAATCATTTGTAAGTGACAAGAAATTTGATAAATAGAAATGATTTTTTAAAGTAATAGATAAATATAGTAACGGATCACATTTACTCCTAATTCCAAACCTCTCATCCTGTCTTTACCTCACAGGTGGCTGAAGTTTGAGGAAGACGTGGAGGATGGAGGGGAGAGGTGGAGCAAGCCTTATGTGGCTACTCTCTCCCTCCACAGCCTGTTTGAGCTCCGCAGCTGCATCATCAATGGCAGCGTGTTGCTTGACATGCGTGCTGACAGCATCGAAGAGATTGCAGGTGAGAATCTGTCCAACTGACACATATTAATATCTCAGTACCAGAGCGCTATCTGTTCCTAGAGAAAAAGGCAAGCTGCGCCTGAATGATTTCTCATAAAGACAGAAATCAGTTGTTATTATTGCTGTAAGTGACTGGTGTCATTTCTTCAAATGGATATATGATTCCACAATTTCCCGTCCCTCTGTTTCCTGCTCTATAAAGTCACTTCTTGCTGCTGTTGTTCAGTAGATATTATATTCATTGATATAAAACAGACTGTATTTCTCAGCAGAGATGCCCGCTGGATGTCTTCTACAAATCAATTTATCCTCCTAAGAGAGGAGACACACATACAGTACAGGCCTGCGGGGAGCATCATCATCGCGCTGGATGCAGAAACACAAACAGACACGACCCCACTGGTCTAATGTTGAAAAGTCTAAATGATTTTCTGGAAATGTAAACATAAACAAACACAATATAAAGACATAGTTTGTGCCACTGAGCTGTATAGTTGCCGTGTGGTTGTTGGAATATTGCAGCTGAACTTCTGCTGAACCTGATTTGCATTAAAATCTACAATTACATAAAGCTGCTGCCACAGCTCGAGCTCATTTGCATGCCAGAGGAAGCACACAATTGGAGTAGCAGTGACCATGTATATCCATGAGTGAGAGGACAACCACAGTTTTTAATCTGACGGATAAATAAATGATTTATATACAACTGCAAAAATTCACACCCACACATGAACAATGGTTTTCAGCACTACACTGTCCATCCACACACACACACACACACACACACACACACACACACACACACACACACACACAAGATCACATGGTTCAAGGTTTTCCATCGGTCAGCCTTCCTCATGGTGTTATGACAGGTTTACACCCTGAACGGCCTTGTTGCCTGCAGTCGTTACTCTTCTCCAGCTCTCCACCGCTCTTCTCACTTCTCTCTCCTCTCCATGTGACTCCTGCCAGCAGCACCTGGACCCCGAATAGGATCCAAGATGGTAGAGGAGATAGAGACAAAAAAAAACCTACTTGTTTATTTATAGAAGAGTGGCAAACTAAGAGAATGTAATAAAGATGCCTGAAGTTGCTAATCCATGCACCAGTTCTTTGAACATGACAAATATTATTAAATGTATTACATTGTCAGATGAGTAACTGATGGGCACCAGTCAAGTGATACAGGATGAGGATGAGGCGGAGCTGTTGCTGCAGTCTTAAATTAGAAAGAACGTGATCTATCTCAAGCCTATGAAGTGTGAGCGGAGGCTGCGATAGATGAGCCATTTATGGCTTTTGATTTAATTTCAGGCGTTTCTCTTGTCGCTGTCCTTATTAACATGGCTGATTATACTGGCGCTGAGCTTGACACAATGGTGCTGGCCTTGAAGTGTGCTCTGGATGTATGCAGGGACTGCAGTGTGTGTGTGTATGTGTGTGTGTCAAGCAGACACTTTGATTGACTGTGGAGGAGGGAAGGAAAGAAGGAAGGAAAGTTCCAGTGCTGACTCAGCAAGTCAGTAAAATAGAAAGGCCTGGGAGAGGGAGGAGAGCAGAAGGGGTAAGAGCGATAAAGAGATGGTGATTATTCTCTGCAGTCCCACATGGCCAGATATGTTGGACACATATTGACCGACCACTGCCAATATGCACTTTCTGCTCAGCAGTGTGCTAGTTATTTTGTTTGTGTCTAACTTATTGATTACAAATGAATTAAAGTTCTGATCAAAAGAGCACAAATAAAATACATACAGTACAAAATTAAAGGTGACTGATGCCTTTAAGGGCGGCACGGTGGTGTGGTGGTTAGCACTCTCGCCTCACAGCAAGAGGGTTGCCGGTTCTGTGCGGAGTTTGCATGTTCTCCCCGTGTCAGCGTGGGTTCTCTCCGGGCACTCCGGCTTCCTCCCACAGTCCAAAGACATGCAGATTGGGGACTAGGTTAATTGGTAACTCTAAATTGTCCATAGGTGTGAATGTGAGCGTGAATGGTTGTTTGTCTCTATGTGTCAGCCCTGCGATAGTCTGGCGACCTGTCCAGGGTGTACCCTGCCTCTCGCCCGATGTCAGCTGGGATAGGCTCCAGCCCCCCCGCGACCCTCAAGAGGATGAAGTGGTTAGAAGATGAATGAATGAATGATGCCTTTAAATGTTAAGTCTGGTTTCACAAACATGAGCATTTGCGCATGTTCTTTGCAGACATGGTGTTGGACCACCAGGAGGCGTCTAAGGAGCTGGACGACAGTGTAAGAGTAAAGGTACGTGAGGCTCTGCTGAAGAGACATCACCACCAGAACGAGAAGAAGAAGAACCTGATCCCCATCGTCCGCTCCATTGCCGAGGGAACCCGCAAACAGTCAGAGCCCCTTCTGACTGGTGGGTTTCACACTGTGCACCAAACATGTTACGTTTAGCATAAAACAGTTATCACAGATTGTTTAATGGTATGAATCGAATGTAGAAATCCACTGTCTGGAGACAGAATCAGTGTAAAGTCTCAGAAATATGAATTGACTCACAATTACTTAATGGAAAACTTGTGTATTACCTACAGTAGATGGCGGTCAGTACATCCCCAGTTTGGAGAAGCAGACAGGAGAACTGACATGGAAGCTAAGCAATGTACTGCTGTGGACAGGGGCAGCAGCAAAATGTATTTTAACCACCAGAAAAATCAACATCAATATGAGCGTCTACCATAATGAGATCATGTTCACTTCTTTACTGCTGATGGGGAGGCCGTTAGCGGCTTCAGTTCCACATCAATGCTCTTGTCAAAGCCACCAGACTCCATTGACAAAAACAGTAATTTTGGTTCATTGAACACATGAGCTGCTGGTCTACTGCTGCCTCGATCAGTTAGTATGTTTGTGTTACTGAACTTACCCTTTTAATTGCTAAATTCACACAATAACATAGACTAACTGATCGAGGTAGGGGTAGACCAGCAGCTCCTGTGTTCAGTGATGTTGAATTAATTGTTTTTCTCAATGGACTCTGGCTTTGAAGAGATTTATAGACAGCAAAGTAAAAAGGTGAAAGTATTCTCAACGAAGCGTCCATTTAAACTGATATTATCTTTTTAGGTGGGACTTTTTTAGGGGGCTAAAATGTGTTTTGCTGCTGTCCCCAACCACAGCAGTACACTGCTTAGCCTCTGTGTCGATACTCCTGTCTGCTCTTCCAAACTGGGGGTGTGCCAACCTGCATCTACTGTGTGTAACAGGCTGACTATGGATAAGTGCCTCATACAACCCCACTTCAAAAAATCAGAACTTTCCCTCTAAGTAAGAGACAGCTCTGTTTGATATACATTTTTATCAGAATAATGAATGGAGTAAAACTAGGTAATAAAAGCAGACAGGAGGAGACTAAGAACAATAAGACTAAGTAACAGACAGACTGATACAACAGCACAGTCTCTGGACAGTGAAACAGGGACGGACTGCCAAAACCTGTTCCTGAGTAAATGGGCCATATTGGCAGTTAAGCATTACTACCTTCATAGATATTTCTTTGACTTTGCACTTGGCAGGCAAAAAGATATATGTACTAACTCTGATTCTCTTTCCGTTGAACACACATACACACTCATATGCACACCCACACCCTTACTGTCTAGCAGGGTCAGCCACATCTCCACAACCTCCACCAGCTGTAGAACCCGCTAAGAACGGTGCAGCACAGGACAGTTCCCAAATGGACCTCAGCAAGGTAAACAAGCTGTTTTTTTCCTCATAATAAATATGTTCAATTTCTCAGTGCACACTGTTTATGTACACATATAGTAGATGCTGTGAAGACCACAATAGACTATGAGATTAGAAAAGGGCAGATATAATTAACACATCTGATAACAGCAGTGTAAGATCTTTTTTGGTTCTACAGGGCCATCAGCTCTATGCATGATGTGCTGTAGCACCCTGCTAAGATCTGTAATCAACGTTTGGTGTGCTGTCAACATCAACTAGGTCAGAGAGTGCCCCCTATGAAATAACAGGAGAATTACACGTGTTCAAAGTGCATCCCACAGCAGCCCATCACTGCAAGACTGTTAAGTACAGCCACACAGGACACAGATAAAAGCTTCCATTTAGACATCAATGTCAACCTGGGATTTTGAGTGCATATAACACCCTTAGCACTGAAATGCCAGCATGGTTCTCTGGCATTATGCTGCACCTGTGGTGGGAGAGCTTTACGTACAGCTCTAAGACTGAATACATTTCTGTTTGCACTGAAGTGACAGGATGATAAAAACATATTGCTGTTGTAACTCTTTTATCTTTATTCTTAACTCATATTAGCTACTGCCTTGTCTGACCAGGTGGACATGCACTTCATGAAGAAGATCCCAGAGGGTGCAGAGGCCTCCAACGTACTGGTGGGAGAACTGGATTTTGTGGAGAGGCCCATTGTGGCCTTTGTCCGCCTCTCCCCTGCTGTGCTCCTCACTGGACTCACTGAGGTCCCCATACCTACCAGGTAGACGGCCACATGAACAGTGGTTTAGTTGCAAAATCAAATTATGTGAAGTCCATAATCCAGGAATGATTTACATACTCCAAATCATCTGCTGACAAACAGGTTCCTCTTCATTCTCCTGGGCCCAGATGGAAAGGCTCAGCAATACCACGAAATTGGGCGCTCCATGGCGACCATCATGACAGATGAAGTAAGAACGCGGCATCAGTTAAAATCTAAATTCAGAAACCTTCACAGAACAAATCAAATCTCTAGATTTGTCTTACAAGGACAGGCAATTAAGTTTCTTCTGTCCTTCACTTTTGTCCAAAACAGATCTTCCATGATGTAGCTTACAAGGCAAAGGACAGAAGTGACCTGCTGGCTGGGATAGATGAGTTCCTGGACCAGGTGACAGTCCTACCGCCGGGAGAGTGGGACCCCTCCATCCGCATTGAGCCCCCAAAGAATGTCCCCTCTCAGGTACACAGCTATTATGACAGAGAGATTTACTTTTCAGTTTTGACTTTTAGCTAAAACTTTGATTAGGTGCAGAACAATGAGGATTGGATGTCTGTTGTGTGTTGGACTGTTATTGGGTGCCTGTAGGAGAAGAGGAAGATGCCAGGAGTCCCTAATGGCACAGTCTGCCAGGTAGAGGAAGACCTGCATCCTGAGCGCCATGGGCCAGAGCTGCAGAGAACTGGAAAGTAAGCTGTCAATTGCTTGTAGATTACTTAGGCTTTTTGGTTCAGTAGTAGCCATTTTAATACATAGAAATTACATAAGATAAATTTGGGTATAGTCACCCCAAATATGGTGACTATGAGAGCATGCTGTCACAAAAACAGCCTGTGGAAAACATGGATTTTGCCAGTGGTGAAGCCAGATATTGTAATCATTTGGGGGCTCGGCCCAAAACTGGGGAGGTATGGGGCATGCTACCCTGGAGAGATTTTTTTTCTCCATTTAACGGCAGCTACCTGCACAATTTTCCAGCCATTTGAGATAAAAGAATGCCTAAAATCAACACATCATAAGGAAAAAAACATGATAGTGGCGGGGGGGGGGGGGGATCATCCTCTCTGTCCTTTCACTCCTGCCTCCTAAAAAAAGGCAAAAATTGTATGACGTTACTATTTTTAGGTTGCGTAACAGGTAGGCTAGGGATTTGGTGTAAACAGCAACACTAATCTTGAAAGCTGTTTTTGTTACACTATGCTGGAGTAGAGTTCAGAGACTGATTGTTTATCTAAAAGAAAATCTGCTACATTCAAATCTGTTTGTCGTAGTCCAGGCTGTTCTAATTGCAAATCAAGGATTCCCAATAATTCCACATAAATGTGTTTTTTTAAATTTCTGAATTGAATATCAGGCCAACAGAAGAACATCTACTCAATTATATTAGATTTCTTTTAGGGAATAGTATAGTAGGATAAACATGGGCATGTATTATCATCTGGATGACACAAAGTTGAAGGTATTTTACAAACCTAAAAGATGTTTTTAGGCCTCACAGACCCTTCATACAGGCCTCCACCCCCCACCCCGCCCCTGGCTTTAGCACCTGTTATGTTTTCTGAAGGGATGTGTGGAAGCCTGGGGCTCACTTAGCACTGTCCACCATGTTTGACAGTTGCTGAAGCCACCAAATCTAAATTTGGATTTGTGAGGAGCTGAGGTTGGACAGGTGAATGACAAACCAAGTGTGATAGCCTGAGAGACAAACAAGCACCAAAACACTCCCTTTTATTTCTTAAACAGTAAGTTACGGTCCCCTGAAAATCTTGTTTTTTGCTGACCTCCTGTGGTTTAACTTCTCATCTTGATGCCATGATGTAGAAGTCTACTCCAGGATACTTTGACATCACTGATAAGTGTAGGTACAGATGCAAGCGACACGTCTGACCACACTCATCAATTGTTTTGGGTGTATCAGCTCGACAACCCTTCACCAGATTGTGCTCTAAACTTCAGCACTTCTCTTCTCTTGTTGTGTGCTGTGACCAGGTTGTTTGGCGGTCTGATATTGGACATCAAGAGGAAAGCTCCATTCTACCTGAGTGACTATAAGGACGGTCTGAGCCTCCAGTGTGTGGCCTCCTTCCTCTTCCTGTACTGTGCCTGCATGTCTCCTGTCATCACCTTTGGAGGACTGCTGGGGGAGGCGACAGAGGGACGCATCGTAAGAGCACAAACACACTCAGACACAGTCACATACTGCATTGAGATTAGAACATTATGAATACAGCATTAAAACTATTACTGAATACAAGACATACTCTATTTCCACCATGTGTTGTAGAGTGCCATTGAGTCCTTACTGGGTGCGTCTATGACTGGAGTAGCTTACTCTGTGTTTGCTGGTCAGCCTCTCACCATTCTGGGCAGCACAGGGCCTGTGCTTGTTTTTGAGAAAATCCTCTTCAAGTTCTGCAAGTATGTATTACAACCTGCCTGTGACATTTTATTATCATCACCCCAGTCCTTTTCTAACAGATAATGTATTCCCTGTCATCCTTCTCTTCTCCTTTCACATCAGGGACTACAACCTATCCTATCTGTCGCTGAGGGCTTGCATCGGCCTGTGGACCGCTCTGCTGTGTCTGCTGTTGGTTGCCACTGATGCTAGCTCTCTGGTGTGCTACATCACTCGGTTCACAGAGGAGGCCTTTGCCGCCCTCATCTGCCTCATCTTCATCTACGAGGCCTTGGAGAAGCTCTTCCACCTCGGAGAAGTCTACCCCTTTAACACACACAGCGATCTGGACAAACTCACACTGGCGTAGTGAGTAACTAAAATTATTAATAAATGACTCACCTGGTAGATTTCTTTAGTGTTCATTGTTTTTTCAGTGCTTTGTTCTTCCCTAACCTCTCGATAGTGCAGCTGTGCCACGTTCTTGCTGCAACATATCCGCCAGAGCTAATCGGGGCTACTTTAGACAATGCTTGTGATTCCACTAGACGTGCCATAATGCTTTTCAAAAAGCTTTGTAGAAGTGGCTCTCTGCTTTGCTCTGCTAAAAACGTGCATCGTGTTCAGTCATGATGCACTACACCAAACAAACCGGATAGGAAATGGAACGGCAGCATCCGGTCAATTTTTCAAATAAACACCCTGTCAGAATTAAATACATGTAAATATCTGGCCCCCAGGAACATTGCCCTTCCTTGAAGCCAGTGTTTCCCAATGGCCACTCGCAGTATTGCAGCGACAAAATCCCCTGCGGCCTAAATACCATTTTCTCATCAGCCACTGATATGAATGAGACGTCTGTAAAACCGTTGACAGGACACCTGGAACTGCTAACAAGGTCAACTATGACTCTTCTTTGATTAATTTTTGAGCCATTTTAGTTTTATACTTAGACTTATACCTTAGAAAAGCGATTAAAAATCCATGGCATCAACACGATGTAAAGCCTATCAACGGAGAGGGAACTTGTGGGTGGGGCCAGCAGGAGAAACACTACTGTGCATATTCAGTGGGTCACATACTGCAGAAGTAAACCCGGAAGCTAGACACTTTTTGTGGCCTATGTGCCAGGTAAGCAACTTCATTGGAATAAATAGGCGTGTGTGGTATCTTGGTACAACAATTAAAACAGACAATAAAGCAAAATAAAATTCAATAACATAGCCTACTTTATTATGGTAGTAGCACAAATATCAAGGACAAAGGACAAAATCAATGAAATCTGCAAGTCTACTGAACCATGCAGGCAAATGCTCCGCTTCTGAAACACTTCTTGTGTGGTAGGATCCTGTGCAAAGGACAGAACAAAACCAGGTCACAGCTGTAACTGGTGGAATCCAAGGATAACAATATATAGCTGCCATTCTCTCTCTGCAAGCATCTCCACACATTGTGGCTTTGCCCTTGCTGTCTCTTCATTCCTGCTCTCCTCTACAAGCCTTCAGATCACATCCTTGCATGCAGTTCTCTTTTTGTCTGGCCTAATTTAAGTGATAAAAGCATGTGAGCCCATCATTTTTTGGCAGAAAAAAATACAAATTTTTGTTGTGCTGTCTCTCTGTCTGTCTCTGTAGCTGTAGGTGTGCAGAGCCTGATAACCCCAGTAATAAAACCTTAGAACTGTGGAGTGAGAGAAACATCACAGCCTCTGCTGTATCCTGGACCAACCTCACTGTCAAGGTAATTGTGTGTGGAAACACACACACACACACACACACGCACACACACACACACACACACACACACACACACTTTGACTCCTAATCTCAGTGTGACTTCCACATGATAGCACACACTGTATCCGTGTTTACTTTTGTTAACATTCAACTAACCCCCTCACCTTCCCTTGAGCACTTGACCTCTCTGAAGGACCTTTGCAAACACTGACAAGGACACTCAATGGATTGACCTTTCACTGAGCACACCAAAGGCTTCTCTTGTTTCTTCTGTACTGTTCTTTTCTTTAAGCTTTGTAGACTCCTTCCTGTCTGTCAGATAATTGAGATAAAACAGTCTTTTGATCTATTTATTCTCCTGAGTCATCTGAGCAGTTTTGTTTTTATGTAACCCCTGTGAATTTCTGCAGGAGTGCATCAGTCTGCAGGGACAGTTTGTTGGGACGGCATGTGGCCACCACGGCCCCTACACCCCAGATGTTCTCTTCTGGTCTACCATCTTGTTCTTCTCAACCTTTTTCATGTCTGCCTTCCTCAAACAATTCAAGACAAGTCGTTATTTCCCCACCAAGGTAATCAACTGATAAGACTGCCCAGTAAGTAAAGGTGACACCAGACATTGTGAAACTTGACATAAGTGCAGTGGCGCCCTGGGAAATTCTTCATAGCAGATGAAGCCACTGAAAATCTTGGGATGGCACACCAAGAGCAAAGCTATAACTGAATTACAGGAGTTCCATTATGCTGTTGAAGTGCAAAGGCTTGTTGAAAACCTTGTCAATATGGAGAATTAAGGGAATCGCACACTGATATACTTTGGTTTCTTTTTTTTTTTTTACAATGAATATTGCTAATTATCTGATGGGCATAGACTGATACCTGTACAAATAACATTTTTATTTCTACAACCACCCTGTTTTAATGTGTTATGTACCTGTATATACATGATAGATAAATCATTGTTCTTTAAATAGGCAGGTTATCCTTTTCCTGAAAAGACAAATATACGGCTTTAATTTGAAGGAGTACAATGGTTGTTACAGACGAAACATTTACTGGAAACTAACCTTCTAAAGTTTAGGGGAGATTCATGGGTACCCATAGAACTAGGACCCCAGGGAGTGCTGTGGGTTTTGAAGCCAATTTTCATAGTGGCTTGACAGTCATTAAAGTTTACATGACATAAGAGAAAATCAATTTTCTGTGTTAGTTCGACTAAAGCCAGACAAAAAAAATATATATATGCTAACGTGTTAGTCCAACAGAAATCGTACCAAAACAAATTTCTCAAAGTCCAACTAACACTAATGTCATTGGGAGTCAAATTACTCCTGCATGTATACAGTCAATCGGACCCAAACTGACCAAGGTGCTTTGTGCATGCGCCACAGTTTCTGCCCCCCGGCTTCGACCTGGAAGTCGAGTAGCATTAAATGTGTAACAGAAGAAGGTAAGAAAAAGAAAAAATAAAGCATATAGCACATGAGAAATGTATAGAGCTGTTAAGTTGTCCACCATGGTACCAGTTTGCTGCTAGCTAACCATAGTTAACTTGTTCATCAATTGTTTGGTCTGTGACGTAATAGGTCAACTGGAAAAAGGTCCAATATTAACAAGCTGAAAGGGAGCATATTGCCACCCATTGTAGAGGCATGGCAATAATCAATAACTTGATTCCCCTCCCGTGCTTGTATACTGGGACAAGGACAGTAGTCCAGTTAAATGGCCTGGTCGAGCCATGGCTGTAGCTTGACTTAACTGTGCATGTAAATGTACTGAGTGTAATTACATCCATCACATGATGCCCTGGGGCCCTAAAACGACTTTTTCCCATTGACTTACATGACGAAAGAGACATCTGTAAATCAGTGGATACATTTTTTTGAGCATCACAACCTATCAGAATTTGATCCATTCAGTTCAATAACATTTGTCTAGAAGAGTCTTGAAGAGCTGCACAATTTAATCACTTTAACCCCATTCAAGTTAGCAGAGTTAGCTGGCTCAGCTGGTGGTCTCCAGTGCGCCTGCTTTATGGGCCACATAGGGCGGAAGCAACGCGATCAATTTTCAGAGTAATTTTATACCAGGCAGTTGAGCAATTTCGGTTCATGCACCACTGAGCAACTGTCATAGGAATGAACAGGGTCCCGCCTCCCCGGCTGTATCCAGTACTCTTTATACATCCATACATAGAACCCATTTTCATTCAGATATCTTGAGAAGAGAGTTCAAGGGACCCTTTTAAAAATCGCCATGTCAGTTTTTTCCTAGCCAAAATTTAGCTTAACTTAAGAGTGTTATACAGCCCCCTTCCCAAAAAGCTATCATGACCTGGTTTGCAACAGTGCCTTATGCTGTCTAGTTTTTATAAAAGCTTCCAATAATTTTCGCTGGGGTTGGAGGGACCAGTAATTGTATCAGGGTGGCCATTGCCCCCCATGGCCACCCTTGGGGGCTCCACTACTTGACGTGACACATTAGGAACAACTGATCTCTGAGTGTTGTTATCTCCTGTTCCCAGGTGCGATCCATGATTAGTGACTTTGCAGTGTTCCTCACCATTGCTGTCATGGTTCTGCTTGATTATGCCATTGGAGTGCCCTCCCAGAAGTTAAAGGTGCCCAGCAAATTCCAGGTACAAAGGGAAGACATAATTATAACGTTGATATAAAATGCCACGTGGCTGATTCATGCCCTCACACCTCTTTAATGTGATCCTCAAGCCTACCAGAGATGACCGAGGTTGGATCATCAATCCAATAGGACGCAACCCATGGTGGACAGTCCTAGCTGCAGCTATTCCCGCTCTTCTCTGCACCATCCTCATCTTCATGGACCAACAGATAACTGCCGTCATCATCAACCGCAAAGAGCACAAACTGCTGGTAAGAAGCGTATACATCTGCCCTTTGAATCTGTGCAGACTGTTGCTCATGTACCTGTCTGTCCTCCTCTCTGTTATGCAGAAGGGCTGTGGGTACCATCTGGACCTGCTCATGGTCGGGGTGATGCTGGCGGTTTGCTCCGTCATGGGTTTACCCTGGTTCGTAGCAGCCACGGTCCTGTCCATCTCTCATGTCAACAGCTTGAAGCTGGAGTCAGAGAGCTCGGCTCCAGGAGAGCAGCCTCGATTCCTGGGTATCAGAGAGCAGAGGCTCACCGGCTTGGTCATCTTCCTGCTCATGGGCTGCTCTGTACTCATGACTGGAGCCCTGCAGGTCTCTCAGACAAGCTACACAATACTGCCCCCCTCTGGCTGGGATATTTGTGATAATGTTACTCATCAAAGCTTATTGATTTATGTTTTGTTTTTCAGTTCATTCCTATGCCAGTGCTCTATGGTGTGTTCCTTTACATGGGAGTCTCTTCATTGAAAGGCATCCAGGTAATATGTGACATATATAAATGTGACACAGGAGCATTAAACTATATGGTAAAGAGGATTTACATTAAAGTCACTATGGGTACAATTTGAAAATGTCTGCCTTTAGCACTCCTTTGCAAAGAGAGTGTCTGTTTTTAAAAAAAATTTTATGAATAATTTGAAGGATGCTATAATCACACTGGCATGTGATCAAATATGTTTCCAACTTTTACCATATTCATACTTATTTCTTAATCTGGAAGTAATTTAAATACAAAATATCTCAAGTTGTTCTTTTCCCCTCTCCATCATCCCAACCTCTTATTAATGTGGCTGTCCCTCTGATGCCCTCTCCTGATCAAATTAATTTCGTCGCAATTCAATGAAGCCTGACAGTTAATTGTCAGACTAATCTAACTAAATTTGTCATTCAAAATCGCTTTCTCTCTCTTGCCATATTCGCCATCTGCCTCCCTGCTCTGCTCTCATTAATTCTTCTGTCTCCTTTACCCTCTCTGTCTCTAACGTCCCCACCACCTGCATTCACTCCTCAGTTCTTCGACCGTCTGAAGTTGTTCGGCATGCCGGCGAAACACCAGCCAGACTTCATCTACCTGCGCCATGTGCCCTTGAGGAAGGTGCACCTGTTCACTGTCACTCAGCTCACCTGTCTGGTGCTGCTCTGGGTCATTAAGACCTCACCTGCCGCTATCGTCTTCCCAATGATGGTGAGTTGACCACTGCCAACATCACTTTTCTCTCTTCACTAGTTCCTAAATATCCATTTAAATAACGGATTTTTATTATTCATGTGCGTGAAGGTGCTGGCTCTGGTTTTCGTTCGCAAACTGCTGGATTGGTGCTTCTCCAAGCGAGAGCTAAGTTACCTGGATGACTTAATGCCTGAATGGAAGAAGAAGAACCTGGATGATGCCTCCAAAACAATGGAAGAGGTAGTCTAAATCAGAGGTTCTCAGTTGTTTTTCAACCAAAGCCCCCTTTACCAGATAGAGAATATACTGGGGAATATGTATATGTATATTATAATATGATGTGGCCTATTTTCAGTGTTGGGTACATTACTCTAAAGGAGTAATATATTACACATTACTTATTACATTTAAAAAAGAGTAATGCATCACTTTACTTGATTATTCAGTGTTAAAAGTAATTAATCACACTACTTATTACATTACTCCACAACACTGCTTTAAATGTATTGTCATGCAATTGCAAGTTAACAGTAATATAACATTAGGCATAGGTGGAGGATAAGGAGAGAGAGGGAGGTGGGTCTGTCTCTTGATCCACTTCTATACTCTTTGTGTCTTTCATGGCAACATGGGTGGTAGGTAATAGGGAAATCAAGAAAAATTTGAAAGAAGGAAAGGTCATGATGTCGCTGACAGTATTCAAATTTTGCATTGGAGTCAGAGTTTGGCGCCAACTCTATTGGAGTCCATGAGTCGGGCACACCAAATCACACTATAACCCATCATATCTATGTTGTTTCACCTTTAACTGAAAAATCCTTGCACATAATTAAACAAATATATACATTACATAATGTTGAATGATGTTTTTTATCGAAATGTGTTTGTTTTCCTTGTTATTGGTCTCCAAACAGTTAATCTGTCTCTGTCTCTGTTTGTCATCATGGGAGAAGATGGGATCAGCACCAAACTGTGGCTCCATTGCAAAATCTGATCGCTGTCACTGATGTCATGACCTTTCCTTCTTTTATAGTTTTCTTGACAAAAATGCAGAACTACAGCCTGTAGCTTGAGCAACAGCCTGAGAGCCAGCAAAATTCCGCCAAATGACGTGTTGTGTCATCCAGCAGAGTTTTGCTAGGAAAGAAGTAGGAGGATCTAGGTACTGGTTAGATCGAGGGAAGTTTACAACAGCTCATTTACACAAAGCTGGTTGAAAATTGGCGAAGTACCCTTTTAATTGCCTCAAAAAAAAAAAAAAAAAAAAAAATACAAGTAAGCCTACATAAAATAACATAGACTGGCCTTCCTAACACCATTACATGACAGACTTAAAAGCAAAAACACTTGTTAAAATGACAGATGAACTGTATCCATTATGCTGATAATTGAAGAATTTATGTAATGCAAGTAATGACATAATTGTTTAATTAGTATCTGTAATGTGATTACTGAATTTAGAACAGTAACATGTTACTTTACTGCGTCACTGACAAATGTGATTACAGTAGTGCGTTACTTTATACCGTTTTACACCCAACATCACCTATTTTTTTACAGTGCTATAGTTTTAAACATGTGAAAGAAAAAGACAACAAAAATGTATTAGAAAAATATTAGACATGTATAAAAAGTATTTGGACTATCTCAACACAGAATACCGATAAAACATTGCAACTAATATCAATGCAATTAGCTGCAAATTACACTGTAATTTAACAAAATATCAGACGTAAATAAAGAGATATGGGGTAATTTAAAGTACATTTCAGAAGTGTTTCATTGTTAGAGCATACATATATAAATAATATACAATTTGTTAGATTAAACTGTAAGGTTATGACCTATACAAGGTATAAAAAAATCAAATATTCATTGAATGATGAAGCCTTATGTATTAAAAAAAACAACTTTATATCATGATTATATAAAAGTCTTAAATTTTTTTTACTGAATCACTGGTTTAAAAGGCAGCTTGAATTACTCAGATGAACATAAATAAACACACATGTATTGACGAGATATGTTTGTGGCATGGCATGGAAACATTTTGTCTTGTAGGAATCGCAGGTTATGCTCAGTATAAAGAAGGAGGATACAGCTGTTGTTCAGATTCCCATGGAGAGCAGCAAACCAGTTCAGACTCCCAAAGCACATGACCCCAGGTGAGCACACATACACACACACACCCCCCCTACACACTCAAATGGACCAGATGGACACCAGATGATTGGTGTGGTAAGATAATGAGAGCTATGCCTACTTATTGTTCATCTACATGCACGCTTGTCTTGTTTGGTGTGTGTGGTGTTCTGTCTTCAAGTGCACCCTGTGAATACTAACACACTGGCCTCTCCCTAAACCCCAACTCACTCCCAACACTATCTTCTTGTCCTCTCCCTGCTCCTCAGGTGTGACCCCTCTGATATTAATATATCTGATGAAATGTCTAAAACCACCGTGTGGAAATCCCTCAACTCCAATCAAAAGGACACTCGTCCTGTGGCTGCTAAAAAGGCAAGGCCATACCCTCTTTCTCCTCAACCCCCTGTCATCTGTAAATATTTCCACTGCACACTGTGGTCACCCACCTCTTTTGTGCTATGAAATTTTTGCTCCCACTGGTAGCTGTAAATCTGGGGCAGCCAAATTGTTCTCTGAGCTTTGTTAATTCAGGGTTTGTTTGTTTAACTCTGCAGGATTGATGGGATCGCGTTCATAGACGATTAAAGGATATCCGCAGTCCTGACAGACTGTAGCTCTGGACCACAGGACGCTGCGATTTGGCTGCTTTAACCGTCAGGCACCTCAGTGCTTAGAGAAACAAGTCTGGATGATTTCTACCAGCTACCTGCAACACATAATACTGTCCACAAACACACAGACAAAGAGAGGGTAGTACACTCTCACACACATAGACAGACACACACATGCACATACCTTTGTGAGGACCACAAATATTTTTAAAACCTTATGTCCTAAAATTAAAATCAGTGCTAAGCTTATCCTAACTCTGACTCCTTAACCTTCTTAACCATTTAACCAGTAAAATCTCTGATCTCAACCACCATCATCTGCTGTCAGCTCCAAGACAGGGAAGAAGTCCTTTATGACACATTTTGCCCTGTACACTGCCTTTGGCTTTCTATCTTAATTGTGAGGTTGGAGGATGAAACTTCGAGGCATTCTCTCCTGCAGCAGCATCCACCAGTAAAAACTCAATACTAGTGAATAGCTTGGTTTTAATTAATTTGTATCTGATAATGTAATCTAGAGACACATCCTGGAGCTGCTGCTCCTTCCACGGTGACAGTAAATAATGGAGGACACTGTGACAGCTGCTGGCAGCCCTGGTGATTTCACTGAGATATGGGGACATTGGCTGATTCACACCTGAAAGCCATCCATTTATTTTAAACTCATTCAGATGTAACATCTCAACATGCCAGTCAGTCAGTAATTCACAGTGTCACTGGTCTGTCTACAATGTCAGCCAAAAAGTCTGGATGGTTTGTTTTCAGCACATGGTGACACAGCTGTCATTTGTCTATAAATATCGACTTTACTGCCCAACATCATAAAATAGCCCATAATAAATTCCCTCGTAGGGCAGATTTTTTATTTAATACTAGAGATAGCCTTAAACTGAACCCTAGCACAGATATAAACCAGGAATATGCCCATTTGCCAGTTTTGTTGAGTCAACGTTATAGTTATTTGGAGGATGCAGTTTATAGTACTGTTACATTGTAGTGCATTATACTCACTGGTGTTTGTATTATTTTGTCCACCCCATTTAAACTGTTAAAGACTGCATTAGTTTAAATGTAATCATTACACTCCTTATTTTACTACTGTTTTAATTTGCATTTTTTGGCCACTTGAAACAAGTTGTAACCCCAACATGGAAATATTATCACATTTAAATTTGATACTGTGAGCTAAGCGGATGCTTCTTTACACATCCAGCAGATACAGAGAAAAATTAGCATTCATTTCATGTTTCCAGCCTCCTGATGAATTTAAGTCACATGTTTACTCTGCCTTTTGCTCACTTTTTGGTTTCTACAATCTCCTGGGGGATATAACTGAATCTTTGGTTGCTAAATGGTCCAATATGTTCACCAGCTAGTTTGGTGCTGAGCAGGCAGTGTACAGTGGGTTTTTTGCTTAAGTAATCTGCCTGTTGGAGTTAAAAGCAACACTATGAGATGATTTATTTGATTTATTTAAGTTATTATCAGTTAATCAAGTAATCACGTGAGCCACTGTTGATTAAAAATATATAAATTATATTTGCCTTAAAGGAGTTGTATACAACATTCTGAACATCATGATTCAGGTTGTGTGCACATGGTTCTCAACATCGAGGTGGCTTAGCCGGCAGCTAGCAGCCAGCGGTGCTAACAGCGCAAAAGGCGCTAATAACAACAACAGTGCTGACAGAGCTAATGGTGTTAACCTGGGGGGGGACCGGAGGGTGTGTGTTATCAGAAATAACTGCCGTGTGACGCAGTGCAGAGCCACAGCGATTAACTGGCCAGTGGGATACACTCACATGGGCTAACATGCACGTGCAGGCTGACTGTTTACCGTAACAACAAACAGAGAAGCTTGGATTATGACACACACACACAGAGGGAGGGTGACTTCATTCTCTGCTCAGGACGGTATTACTCCACTTTACCTTTACATAGCAACATAGTTGTTTGCTGCAATGTTAATGTTCTGAATGCCTACAACTCCCTTAAAGACATTTGGTCCTCACAAAGATAGACAAGTGCACACACACACACACACACACATACAAACACACACTCACATAACAACAACAACAACCTCTCTACTCCACTTTTTCACTCCATCAGAGCCAACACCCAGGTTTCACCTCTGTACACTTGGCTGAGCTTCATGATAGAGAGTAAATGCTCCTTTAAAAACAAACCAGTTTGTTTTATTAATCTAAGTAGGTCCATCTGTCATCTTTCCTTAAATCTGCTAGACTGTCTTTTTATTTAATGTGCCATGGCTGTGTACTTTTTCTAATAGTGATGATATGGTCGATTATTTGGTAGATTTTAAAAATACATTGCAGGTTCAGTAATACATAGACAAATCCTCTTTTGGGGCATAAAACTTTGTGTCAGTTTTGTGTGATGATGTAAACTGAAAACTGTAAATGTCAGAAGACCAACTTCAGCTGAAGCAGCAGCATCAATAACGTGTTTTTGAGATGTAGTCTTTTTCCCTTTATGGATGTTCGTCTTTGAACTGATGGAGGCTGTTCTACAGAATATTTGTCGTGTTAGTACAGTGACTTATTTCTTTACCTCAGATGAGTTCATGAAGGCTCCAGCAAGGGACTTTGGATAATGTCAGGTCAGGGGAAACCAGAGCAGAGAGATAGTGTGTGTGAGTGTGTATGTGTGTGCGTGTATATGTGTGTGAGAGTGAGAGTTTGTGTGTCCCTTTGAGTATCAGGAAAATAATCATTATTTTATTATTTTGTGGGGCTGCAGGAATTTCTGTTAAGCAATAACTCACCCAAAATCCGACCCAGATTGACCTCTCCACACCTCTGTATGTATCAGGCCCTTTTTGCCAGTGCAACCTTTCTTCTCCATCCCTGGGTTGAAGAGAGGCAGTTCAGGGAAATGCAACATTTAACACCTAAAACATTTAACATGTGCCAAAAAGAAAATTCCTCACATGGTTAAAAGGATATATTTTGACATCGTCACACTTTCCTTCATTATACGGATCCTTGAGACATGTCACTTTGGATAAACACAGTTCCACTCTCACATGCTCCCCCTCATTTTTAATTATCAGAGTGTAACCTTTAATTAATTTAGGACGGGACTCTTCTGTTTGAGTTTTACACACCGGTGTCACCTCAAAGCTCGGTGAGCCAAAGGGAGAAGAGAGATGATGGTGTGAAAGAATGACCTCCAATAATACTTTATTTGTAGTTGCACTTTCTGTAGATAAAGAAATTGTGATATATTTTATTTTGAAGACCTCTATCAAGCAATTAAATGATTTTACAATAATTTATTACAGTTATTTATTTTTAGATATGAAATTCCAATGTGTTCTCTTTACTTTCTGTATATATTGTAATAAGCAAGATGATCTAAAAGGAATTAATATACTTATAACAGTGAATTCAATAAAATGCATTTAAAGGTTATTACAAAGAGAGCAAAGAGCTCAGATGGGCGACATCAGGAGTTTGTCTAATAAATCGGGATTGTCACACCTTTTTTGGCCTCGATGGGGGAGCCTTGAAACTGTTCGTAAATCAATTATTGATTGATATTAACATGGATAATAAAAGAAAGGAAAAGTGAAAGAATATGATTTTTTTTTCATTTTCTCAGGCATTTTTTTGCCTTTATTTTGACAGCAGGGTGACAGGAAATGAGGGCAGAGAAGGGCTGACACCTTTTGGGAGAGGTCTTCCTCAAGAGCTTTACCAGAATGGGATTTTTTTTGGGTTAATATTAACAAAAAAGTGGGAGTGTGGGTTAAAATGAATAAATTTCTGTCAGAAAGGGCTCTCTGGGAGAAAGCTTACAAGGAAAACTTCTCCCATGTGCGAGGGATGACATGCAACAAATGTCCTGCTCTTCACTTAAATTTATCTATTGTGTTAAATATAACACAATAGATAAATTAATCAATTAAAAAAAATCTCCATTTCAAATTTTTGATCCATTCATTGATGGATTAATGAAGTCATGTTTAAAATCTATTAACTTTTTGTTTTCCCATCCAGTTAAATATCAATCCATGAGTTCTTTTATTACCAGTTTCAAGGCTACTTCCTCCACAGTCCCCATCATTTCTATTCAAGTGACTTCAAAGCAAAGTGCACAAGTACAGTAATCTATCACTGTAACGCCACATGCTGTAATACCTCCTCCGAGACGTGTATGAAAGTTTGGACATTGTGTTTGCTGTCATGTACCTCTGCTTTGACTTATGAATGTGTAGTCTTTGTGTTTCCAAGGACCCATCTCTAAACTAATGAATGGCATGACTAAATATTATTCGTGTAAATATATATATTCTAAATGACACGAATGAGCGCAAAGGATGTGTAAATTAAGAAAAGACAAAATTGTGAAAACACTTTTAAACATCCAATGACTGTAGCTCTAACGAAAGAATTATTTAGCAGTCTTTAAAGTAATTTTAATGAGCATCATGTGTCTTAAACTTGATTTTAAAAGCATTAATGTATATGTGAATGTTTGGTTAACACACTGTTAAATGCCTTCAGTGTACTGTAGGTTTACTGCGTGTACATGTGACCAAGATGGGGTCATACATTTCGATGGATGTGGGTATAAATATACGTGCAGTACGTGTGTGCCTGTCATAGATACATAACCACTTCCTGTTGTGCTGTCATTTTTGACCGTTGACCATCTTACGTCTGACCAAAAACAGAATAGCCATTTATGAGGTGCAGGTTGTTGTTGAGAAAACGTCGTCACTGTGTGCCCATTTTGTACAATTTCCTTGTCGCATTAAAATACAGCGAGAGACTCATGTTTCAAAATCTCTTCTGCCAGAATACTTCATTTTTATGTGTAGATTAAAAAACTGTGCACTGTGTGAGGCTTTGTCCTTTAAATGAATATTAGACTAAACTTGTGTCTGTTTCAAGGACAGCGTCAGGGTGACAGAAGAAAAGGATGAAAGAGAGAGATGATAGAACGTGGGAGGCTTTCAGGGAGAGGAACACCTTAATCTTATAGTCATGGAGCCATAGACAGAGCGATGCCTTGTCTCTTCAACCACTGAATGATTAGTCTGGATGTTTTATATGTATATGTAATTTAATTTTTGATTATGGAAAAATAAATAATACCATTCAAATGAAACAAGCTTTTTGTTTTATTTTTGCATCGTGTCTTTTTGTTAAAAAATCTGATCGGACAGTCAAAGATGTGTGTTTGAGGTTTTATATATAGATGTATTAAATGACTTATGCCACTAGGCGGCAGCAGAGTCACAATCCTTGCAAGTAGATTCATTCTATGAGGACATTGTCCTCCTAATATTTATTTAAATTGAAGACTGTTGGATCAGTTTAAAAAAGACAAACACTGGTTCCAGCCCCAGATCCTGATCGTCAAGTGTCCAAACCTCCTTCCTCTCCCTCCCAACCTCTTGGAGCTGTTTCCATTTTCATTGGATTGTCCCCTCCCTCCTTGTGCTGCACCCCTCCCTCCCCCGTTTTGTTTTTTTTTAAATTTTTTTTTATCCTGAGGTGAGAACACAGTGTGCACATCTGGAGGTGATCCCGGCTGCAAAGGAGTAGCCTGTGGGAAGGGGTATGGGGTTAAAGATGCACTGCACCCTCTATGTATATATCTGTGTGTGCATGTGCGCCTTGAGGGTGTCATGTGATCCCGACTCCCAAATGCTCCTGATTACAAACAGCTGGTGGGCTGTGGTCTCAGCCAATCAGAGGAGCTGTTGGCTGTGACATCAGGTGGAAGGAGGGAGGTGGATAGGGTATTTCAGATTTTTATTTAGCTTATGAATTGAATCGGAACATCAGGCTGATCCATTTGGCTGTGTTGGATCTCCCATACAGTGCTTGAATGTTGCCAGCTGATAAACACATATATCATATTAACTCACTATGTACTTTCAGCTTTTCTGTTTGAGTACTGATTGTTATCATGTAGGTCCAGCATCATTATGGCCCATGGCCAGCACAGGGCCAGTCAGCTGAGGAGGGACCCTGGCCCTAATGTTTCTGTTCTAAGACTTTCATTCAAAGAGATCCTTTGTGCTCATGTGAAGGTCCTGTGGTTTTTGTGAAGGAAAGCTATGGAGCCAACTGGAGCTGGAATGCAGACAGGAATGCATGTTTTTTTCTGCAGGACAGAATGCTAAATGATTAGCAGTCATTTTGGGGGTAATTATGATTTTTTTAAATAGTTTGCAGTGTCTTTGATTCGTCACAAAGCATCCGATCTGATTCAGGATTGTGTGCATGAGTTATCCCGTGCAGTAGGTTCTCACAGCAGATGTGTTGCAGCAGGAACAGCACAGGTGTAACCAATAATATTAATGATATGCTGTGTTCCCATCTAAGTTTACCACTAAGCCATGAAAGTGAGCCTCATGTTTAATATCTGAAAGTGACACAACTGAATGGAATGTGGCCTTTACTGTAGTTACAGCTGTGTTTGACGATCTAAACATCCGTCTTAAAGATATGGTCTGACATTTTGGAAAATACATATATTTATTTGGTAACACTTTGTAATATGGAGCACAAAATTGTGAGTCCTTCCTAAGGCCAGAGGAACTAAAGCTATTAGGTTTCTTGCTGTGAGAGTTAGATGAGTAGATCAATACAACTCAAATATGTATTTCAATAACATATACATTTGCATTGCAGTCAAACAGACAGACTGAATGAATTTATGTAATAGGTCGTAGAATTTACCTAATGTACTTTATAAAGGTTTATGTAATCACTTAACAAATTCAATAACATATCTGAAATACACTAAATGTATTAACAAACATTACAACAACTTTAATTAAGTAAATTAGGTAAATTCTATGAGCTATGGTTATATATATTCTCATAGACTATTCATCTCATTTTGATTTAATTACATAAGAGGTATTTTTTGGTTTATGTTAAAACTACTTGACTCATTTAGATGGAAACTTTATATGTGATTGAAATATTAAAAGCAGCAACTGGGTAGCTTAGCTTAGCGTATAGACTGGAAATAGGAAAACAGCTAGCATGGCTGGTAACACATTTTGTCTAATTGTTTTTACACTTTTTGTTGTTATGGATTAAACAAATGAGATATAACGTATTATTCACTGAGCTTCAGAGGTGTTAGTAGGCAGATTTCCAGCCAGGCTGGTTGTTTTCTCGTTTCCAGTCTTTTTGATAAGCTAAGCTAACTGGCTGCTGGCCCCAGCTATGTAATTATCTTACAGGAGAGTGATATTGATCTTCTTCTTATTCTTTGGCAAGAAAAGGAATACGTGCAGTTCCCACAATGTGAAACAGTTCCTTTAAAAAAGGTATAAATCTTAATTTTGCTTATGGTTTTAATTTGTTCAGCATTAGCTAAATTTTTTATTTTTTTTAAAAAAAATTTTTTATGTAACACATGACTGAATTGTGCTTCCCAGATTTACCTGAAGATATTTTGACATGAACAGGTGCACATAATAACAATTAATTACAGCTGAATTCCATTTAGCTGCATCAGTTTCAGGGTCCTGGCAATGTGCATGCTGGCTCAGTGTCACACTGTCATGGCTTACTGGGATACTTAAATAGAACAGAGCCATTGTTAATGTTATTCGTAACATCTGCTTTTCCTGCGATCCTACCAGTGAAAGAGGCCTGTTCCTCATATTGCTCATTAAAGAGTAATTTAAAGGTATGACTTTAAGATGTAACTCTAACATTCAACATACTGAGTGTGAGAGGAATAAAATAATGAACACTATTTTATGAACGTAACTTTTCTGGTTACGACATCATAAAATATGATAGTCTATGCCTCCTACAAACTCAAGGACAAAATTGTTGATCATGTGTAAAATCCAACCAAAACAGTTGTGTCTTTTTTCTCTCTCTTTTCTCTGTTTCTATTTAACTCACTGAGCTGTTGTCCTTTTTTCTCACTGAACAGAGGCGGCCCTCAGCTCGTCCCTCCCCTCCATCAATCTCTGTCATAAATCTGTCAAGCGGAAAGAAAGGGAACTGCTGAATACAGATTTGTCAGCAATTAATCTAACCTCTATTACTAGACTTGGATATTGTGTTCGCCATAGCAGAGAACAATAAGCCACTCTAACATGGAGCACTGCGCTGCATGTGTGTGTGTGCGCTGTGAAATCATGTGTGTGTTTATGAGAGGAAAAGAGCATGTGTGTGTTTATGAGAGGAAGAGAGCATGTGCGTATGTGCATGAATGCAGTAAGATTCCTTGTGTGTTTTGTTGATTAAAACGAATCAAAGTCCTATTTTATCCACATTTGTCTGCTCAGCATTAGTCTCTGTGTTTTATTGCCTTTATAAAGATATTACACAGCAGTTAAAGCCTCTGGCGGACAGTTACCTGCCATTTAACCTTGAAGAGATGGACAGTGTGCTGAATGTGAGCCTGGCTAATTGACATAATTGACATTCACTTGATGAGTAGAGAGGACACATGATATTAGTGTGTGGTGTGTGCATATGTGTGTGTGTTTGTGTAGCAATGTGCTTTTCAGCTCTGTCTTATTGATTTTCTTAAGGATATGAATTAAAGTCAATATCATGTTTCCGAGACAAGGCGACCATGAGAATAAAGAGTCAACAAAAACATCACCATTTGTCATATTAATAGCATAATAAACGTGTACTCCTCTGTGCATGTGCTTGTTTCCAGTTACTGTGTAAATGTTTATATACAGCACATGAATTCCTTTTAACAAATGAAAAGATTCAAACCAACAATGCTTTAGTTCCTGACCTTTCTACCCTGCCACACTCAGCCCCAAGCACATTTGTTTTTACTAAAGAAGTACATCTTTAAAATCAGCTCCCGTATATGTAGTTTGATTTATTAAAAATAGCTGTGAACATAAGTGGATTACTGAACAAGCCTTCTGGGGAAAGGCCCAAAGGCCTTATGTGTAAGGGGCCCCCCAGCCTTCGCCTGCAAAATATCACTCATATTAGCATGCACTGACCAGGAAGAGAGTCAAAAGGACCACAGAGACATGCAAAGGAACTGTAAAGAGACAAAAAAGAACTAGAGACAGGGGTAAAACAACCGCAAAGAGACACAAAACTACAAAAAGATGCATTATGACTACAAAGGGATGCAAAACAATTATATAAAATGAGGCCAAACACCTAGAAAGTCTGTGAGTCTTGCTCCTGTGGAGGGGAGGTGGGGCAGGGTGTCTACAGGTATCAGACTGTTAAATCAAATGCTTTTTAAGACCCTTTCAAGATACCTTTAAACAAAATTTAGGGCATATTTTTAGACAAATCATATTTTTCTCATTCAAGCAAGTTATATGTGGTCTTGTGCAGAGGTATGTGTTATGTAGAAATATGGTTATTAGAGAGAATTAAGTTTTGCCAACAGCTAAATCCAAGTATGAAGTAAAATGACAGTATAATAGTTTTTTAAAGAGTTGTAACATTAGAAATGTGGACTTTTACATGGAAAGGCTTAACTCATCTTTACAAAAAGACATTTAAAGATGTATAAATGGTAATAGATAAAAATGTTTATAGTAGTTAAGTTATAGTAGTAGACCTCACAAATTCAAATTTAATACTATTTAATGACCTTTCAGGCCTAATTGTTATACAGTTGCATATAAGACATTTTAAGACTTCTTAAAGGGGCAATAAGTGAACAAAAAGCGAAATTCATCATTTCTAGATTGAAGGAATTAAAAAATTGCTATGTGAAGAACTAGAGGTGTAATTTCATCTGGAGTATAGCATGACTTCACACACCCTCTCTCTTTGTTGATCTCCAGCCCATTGTTTACAAGCCGGTCCGGCTGCGCGTTCATGTACGTTCATGTGAATCCCCCCCACCCCCCCCACCCCCCCCTCCTCCTCTTGGAGCCCTTGGCCCTTCCTCCCTATAAAAGACTACAGCCAGTGAGCAATGGTAGGGCGTATTTTCAAAGTGAAATGGCGGAGTCAAATGTCTGTTTTAGTTAGTGTTACAGTAACGTTAGGCACATGTAGCTATGTCAATTCAATTAAATTTAATGTTACAATCGTAGCATGGGTTAATGTCCGGAACTTGAGTTATTAGTGGCTCGGTCTCAGCAATGGGTCAGGCATTTCGGTTGTGTTAGGTGAGTAGCCCGGCAGCCCAGCTAACATTTGAAATTAACATTGTAAAATGTAGCCCGGCGGGCAGCCTGGCGGCTGTGTTTAGCTATTCCCCTGTCTACTTCAATGATGATGGTACCTGTAATAAATGTAATATATTTGCTGAGACGGAGGCGAGGCTCAGTGACTAGAAGAGCTGGTAGAAGCGCTCCATAGCTGTAAGTTACTCCAGTCGCCGTAGTAGCTCTAGTGCTAACTCCAGGAGCTAACGCTAACATTCCTACTCTTCTGCGTGAGCCAGAGTCGTGAGCATGGTAGGAACGTTAGCGTGGCAGCTGACCAGTGCTAACGCTAACAGGAAAGCAGGGAAATAGCTAAACACAGCAGAGACAGAGAGTGAGTGAAAGACATCGCTAACTGCTCCCTGCTGAAAAAAACAGCATGGACCAGACCAGCATGGACCAGGATAATTTCTATGCTGGTCCATGCTGGTTTTTTCAGCAGGGATAAACTAAGCCAAACTAAGTTGGTTGTTCAGGTTTTATTTCCTCGCCCTTGTGGCGAGTGAATCTGCCTGTAGTGAAACCTAACCGGTGCTTCTTCCTCAGGCTCCACTTCACTCAGCTGCCAGCACAGCCAGTTAGCCTCTGCTAGCTTCCCAGCTAACGTTAGCGCCGGCTCTCCATTTGGATCCAACTGGAGCACCGAGCCCTGGTTTGTTTTTCAGGTTAATGTGGGAAGAAGCAGCGGGTATATCGGGCAGCTGAGTGAAGCTGAGTGAAGCTGAGTGAAGCGGAGCCTGCAGAAGAAACACCGGGACCGTCTGGATGTAATAGTCCATGGAGAGGCTGCGGTGCTTGGCTGCACAGACAAGGCGAGTGGGATGGGGGGTGGAGAGGAGAGGTGTGGCTCATGACACACTTTGTTTTGGTCTACAGGCAGTGCACAACAGTAAATGTAGCGGTGAAACGATTTTGCTTTTTGCCCCTTTAAGGACCTGCAGACACCCTGTGGAGGGCTTTTGCATATCTGTGCCCAGGGGCCCATTGTCTGATAATCCACCCCTGAATGAGCACTTTATTTTGTAGCAAATGTAATTTAACAGGATTGATAGTGCATTGTGTAAAATAAACTACAGTACTAAGAGGCAACCTCCAGGTATGAAAAATAAAGCAGAACGCAGGAGTGCCAAAAACTGCAGTTCCTTGAATGGCCACTTGAGGCTGGCTCCATGAGCGAGTCAATCCCCATAGAGCCCCATGTTAAAATGCCCAACTTTACAGCAGAAATAAACATGTTTACAGCCTGGTACAAAAAACAGTTTTGAACTCTATAGCTAATTTCCCCATGCATGACAACATTATGGTGAATTTTTCTTAAAACATGCCTGTTTGCTTTTTATTAAGACTCGAAGTTACGCATATGTAAGGGTGTCACTGCTTTTAGTGACAGGCTGTCTACAGATAGTGTCCTCTCCTTCTAAAGCCCTATTCGGACGGGATTAGTTTTACATGGGCACGTGAGGTAATGTCACTTTACCACAGGACGTCAGTAATATTAATGGCCGATTCGCATGGGATAAGAAATATCAGTAAAACTACCACAAGTGAGAGGGGTAAATTCATTCACGCACCGCCGTCCCCTCCTGCCGTCATGTGCGTATGATAGGACTGTCAAAAGCACCATGAAATTGAGTTAGAATATTTTCGAATTAATTTAGTAGAATTCGAATAATATCAGAATTTATTATTAGTAGTAGTAGTAATAGTAGTAGTATTAGTATTATTTCTTTCTTTCTTTTTTTTTTTTTTTTTACAAAAAACCCCCACAAAAAATAAGATGCTTATTGTTGGCGCAATATGAACGTGACACTCGGATGAAAACACCTGTTCTGACCTCACTGAAGTGCCAGGTATGATCAACTTCTGCCTCGCTATCTGAGCCATGTTTGGATACTTCAGTGCGTAGTTTTCCACCACAAGAGTGGATCCTGGTTGGCTCGCAGTAGTGTAGGCAGGGAGGCAGCAGGTGCAACACTCTCCCTGTATGTCTCCCCGAACAGGTCACACATCGCGGACAGTGCAGTGGGTGGTGTTGGCGCAGCGGGCTCCTCCATTGGCGCCTCTCCCTCCCGCTGCATCCCGAACAGGATTCGCCGTGATATACAACATTATTGATAGTATTAATTAATTATTAATGATGACTCCAATTTAGGTTCGAAGTTATAAAAAATATATCTATTCGAATATATTTCTAACTTCAATTTTTTTTTTTTTTTTGACAGCCCTAACACACATATTTACTGCTGGTCTATTTGCACGGGATTAGTATTACTCTGGAACTCTGGAACTCACTGCCACCTGACCTTCGTAACTCTGCCACCCTGCCCATCTTCAAATCTAAACTCAAAACTCATCTGTTCAGACTTGCTTACTCTCTCTAAACTGCTTCACACGGTCCCCCCCCTCCCTTTTATTGTTTGTTGTCTTTTTATCTTGTATTTTTATCTTGGTTTTTATATTTTCTGTACAGTGACCTTGGGTGTCCTGAAAGGCGCTTTCAAATAAAATGTATTATTATTATTATTATTATTAGTAGTATTACCTGAGGTAAATGTCCTGGACCCTTTTACAGAAGGTAAAAGTCGCGGTAATCTTTACTGACATGATGCGGTAATGATTACTGACATGGCACATTCGGACGGGAGTAAAATCTCTGGTAATTATTACTTTACCCCACGTCCCTATGTAAAACTAATCCCGTCCGAATAGGGCTTAAGTCAGATCCACCCCTTGCTCCTCCAAAGCCCCACCCTCTCACCCAAATATGGTCAATTCTGGCGCCAGAAAAAAAAAAGGTGATGACCCAGTGCAATAGTGTGCAATCTTGACGTGTTTTTAATAGTTTTTGAACAACAATAAGGCCAGCGGTGCAAGGTAGTTATTACAGGGCCCAGTGCATGCAATGATGACTAGTTATGCAGCATTAACACAGAGACACACACACACTATTAAGTGAATATACAAACCAAACTAGCTACAATATATTAAATAGAGACTTGATGTTGGACAACATAAACATACATATTACCCATGTTACATATATTATTTACAGTCTATGATATTACCCAGCAATCATTATGGTACACGTGTATATGACATACATATACATATCTGTATATGTGCATGGTTTTTAGAGTTTCATTAACTTTACTACACAGTGCTACTGGCTATTTTACAAAAAAAATAAATACATTCCCCTCGTCAAGGACATATATATAGCAAATGCCACTGAGAGTTCTTTTTTGAACACAGGTGTACTCCCGAGGTGAGAATTTAAATCACACCCAGGGGGGTCATTCTCTTCTCAGCACATCATTGGAGGGCCTTCTCTCTCTACACCCCCAATCCCAACCCCACCCTGCCCCACGGGCCCCAGCGCGAACACACTGCCTATATTTACGCCCCTGAGTGAACCTCTGTGGCCCAGAGGATTAACAGACCGGCAATGCTTGTTAGTAGGATCAATTCATTGTTTAATTTGGTCTTGTAGGTGGATTTGTTAACAGTCAGAAAATATAAAATATCACCACAGTTATCCATTAAACGCAAGCCCAGTACTTTGCTGACGCTGACATTGCCTGTGGGAGACAATACACACATTTCCTGTTCTTTTCCCAAATATTTCCTGTTCCTGTTTTGCCCTCTCGCTGTCTCCTTCTCGCTCTCTGCCTCATAATTCACCCTTCAAATCATGTATGTGAACATGCTCGGGCATGTGGAAATGAAAATTGTACTCTAGGTATTTAACTCTATAGCTACAACAGCAGTCCGGCTTTTGAAGGCATGGATGTATTTTCATCATTAACCCCATTCCTGCCTCCCCGTGCGCACGCGCACGCACACACACGCACACACACACAATTATCATTACTGGGACAGTTCATTGGAGCAGTGGGTCAGTGCTCAGCTGCTTGAGACAGAATTAGAGTGGCAAACAGCTGAGCTTCTCTGGGGTGCTATCATGTGACCTATCCCACCCACAGGGCCAAAGGGACCCACGTTTAGAGTTACCATGTCCAATTTCCAGCATGGCCGTTATGTGTGTATGGTTAAATCTGTCTTCCTGTTTGTCATATATGTTCCAGTAGTTGAATTGTAAGTGGAATTTCTCTCCTGTGTCTCTGCCAGTAAACTCACTCTCCAACCTGCTGATAGCCGCACCTTTCTGTTCGCCTGTCATTAGCACACACTCTGCCCTTTGTCCCTCCGCCTGTCTCAGTGACCTGCTCAGGGCCGCACAGCTACATTTGGAGGTGTTCCTGACGTAACAAGAGACCACATCTGGGGGGCGGGGGGTGCTTCGTTATGTCAGTGAGAATGTATCAAACAGCCTACCTTACCTCTAATGAAAAGAAAAGCCCCCACAGCACATTTGGGATTGTTTAGATGTATTGTTTCCTAGCCTGCAAAATCACAGCGTGGCTTTTTTTTCAGTGTCCGTCAGCAAAGCAGGTAAGGGGGGGAAAGAGCTGAGCACTGCACTAGCCATTACTCCTCACCTGATGAAAGCTTCAGTAACAAGCCTCCACCTCCACTGCTATTATTGGCAACAACCATGGTACCTTTAGATAATAGTCCACTTAAGGCTCATGGGCACTTTATCTCCATAAATCAAAAGGACTGCAGTCAACCACTATTGTGAGATTGGTGTAATAAAAGCATTAATTTTTGTATTATTGAGTCTAATAAAATGAAATCACAAAGGAAAGTTACAGTGTGAGCAGTGAGCGACCTCCTTCTAAAACATGGCTCACACATGTCAAACATGTGCCTGTATGTGTGTGTGTGTGTGTGTTTGGGATAGGGCCCAAAGCAGAAGGAGTGTGTCCTGCAGGGCCTTGGGTGTTTACAACAGAGTAACATGAGGAGTGGACCAACTTGTCCCGCCTACTCCATAACTCTAAATGCAGAACCACAGCTGTGTTTCTATGTATGAGGGACTGGGGAGCAAAATAGGGACTAGAGGGAAAGAGTTGAAAAAAAAGCCCCTGGAAAGACAGTGAATGAGTAGATATTCAAATATAAGATATTGATAAACTGCAGGTGAAAAAAAATGTACCAACTG
Organism: Epinephelus fuscoguttatus; assembly: GCF_011397635.1. Lineage (NCBI taxonomy): Eukaryota > Metazoa > Chordata > Actinopteri > Perciformes > Serranidae > Epinephelus > Epinephelus fuscoguttatus. Next base: position 38,913,666 of record NC_064752.1, read on the forward strand.
CTTAGTCAAAGGTTTGAGGCCGATGTGGAGGTCATTTGCTGTGGCCCACGCATGTGTGCAGGCTAGTGTGTAAGGGGGGGGTACCGCAGGAATTAGGTAATATTGACATGGTTGTTTCAACTCCACCCTCCCAACACCACTAAGATCAATGTAACAGATCAATAGAAGTCATTGACAATAACTGAACTTCTCATGTGATCAGTGAAGGAGAAAATTCAGTATTTTTCAGCAGCGTGTGTCCCACATGCTCATTCATCACACCAAAGGTCTACAATTAAAAAACAAACATGCGGTGCATACACACTCGCAGATAAGATCACCCTCGACTGCACACACATAGAAAATTCGTGCACAAACACACATACACACGCAGCAGGGGGAAACGGGCTCTTCTCTGACACTGCATGATTGGTCACTTTTTCCCTCTCTCTCCCTTCCTGCTGAAATAGTTTTAACAAAAGAGAGGGAGAAGGAGGAGGAGGGGGAGGGGTGGCGTGGTTGGGGGAGGGGATGCATGTGCTGCTCTGTTGTCACTGGGCGAGGGAGAGCAAGAGGGGGGAGGGAGAAGGGAGCTAGAGGGCGAGCGAGGGAGTGTAGGAGAGAAGGATAGGGTCCCACAAGAGAGTACCAGCCTCACACACACACACACATACATATACATTCACGTCGGCTCCCCTGTTGTACTTTGTGGAATAGTGGATTACTTTCTAAACTGAGCCACTCATCGAGCAAATCCAGGCATGTTCAGGTCAGTAACCACTTACTCACTTGTTGGAAAAGATTTAGCTTTTATCTCATTTCAGCAGTAATGACAATGTTTCTGCTGGTTCTTGCACATTCCTGTTGTTTCCAGTGCTCTCTGTTCTCTCTTCACGTGTGATATGCCCTCTTATATGTGCAGCTGACTCCACTGTGCCTGCTTTACTGTCTTCATACATTTGTATGACATTCTCACTAGTTTGTCCTCTAAATGTCAAACCAGGTTACACATCTGTGCACTCTCCTGCTCTTTTTCCTCCTTCATTCATATAATCCATGTTGGACATGATAGCTTCCTTGCTCTGCAGAGTACAAAGTTCCTTTTGCTGTTGTGGTTGTGTTCAAAGAATTAGAAACCTGTCTCCGCTGGCCGTGCGGTTTCGTGGTCTGAGGGTAAAAGCCTCCTCTGTCAGGGAATTTAGCGTTCAAACTCTTGATCGGTCACTCACACGTGCATGCACATAAACAGACTGAAAAAAAAAAACAGAGGAAAGCAAAAGTGAGCACATGAGAAACTCATTATGAGTATCAGTTGCCTTCTCCAGATATTTAGTTATTTTTACAACTGTCTTTTTAAAAGGAAGTGAATTTAACATGTACCCAATGCAAACAAGTATGTTTGATTGTTGGCGTTTTACAAATTTAATAATTTCTCAAAAGTTCCCTGCAATCTTACTTTGAGTGGCTGCAAAACAAACACCCTTGTCTCCTTCACTGTGTCTTACGGCTCTGACGTTGGCATGTGTGTGCTCTTCAGGTGGCAGCGTGTCAAAGCGGTGTTGAACTGTGAAATGAACCATGGAGGGCTCTGGGAGGCCAGTCACTAGCCGAGCCAACAGCCGCAGGAGAAGCAGTAGCCTGGGGAGGCCCCGCAGCATGCAGCTGGGCCCTCAATAGCACCAAGTGGACCCGGTCCTCTCCTCTTCATCTGGGGCCAGGGCTGCAGAATGCTCAGTCCTGTCACCCCATACAGTAAGTCTGCACTGCTTTGTATTATTTTGTTTACAGCCTGTGCTTGGATTGATGAGCTGTAAGGTCACGTCCAGTGATGGCTCTGTTTGGCATGTTGTACGTGAAAGATGTGATCGCGATTGGTCTGAGTCTGTTTTTCTGTACAGCTTCTTCTTTCGGCTCCTCTTTTGTTCATCTCCTGTGGCTCAGCAGAGGGAAGCAAGGGGCTGGGGGGGTCTCTGAGAAGTCAAGAAGGCAGATATTCTAATGGCTTTAACAGCTGAGTCTTGCATTAAGGAATTTCACAGAAAGTATTCAGTTGCTGTTTTTTCAGCCCCTCCATGAGAATAAAGTATAGTAATTTGTTTAAACAGAGAGCAGCTAAAGCAACACTGTCTGTCTTCTTTTAACAAGGAGCATGAAGATGGAGGAGTGGAGCACTTGGTTGTATTCAGAGCTGCTCTTTGAGAATGTTAAAATGTTTGTTATACGTGTTTTTTAGATGATAGCACCATCACACCTTGAGATTCTGGGGACAACCTTCATGTATGTTTATTTAAGGTGGAAAATAACATGTTTCAATGTCAAAGTGTGAATACCAAACTAGGATGTCTTTTATGTTGAAATATTCATAAAAACACATTGTAGCGTCATATTTTGTTTCCAGTGTTATCAGAGTGGACTGATATATTTTCTGTGTGTGCAACATTAGTATGTAAAAGCTGATTAAATCACCTAAATCTCTGTGACACATCACAGCACAGGCCTTGCTTGCACATGTGCTAATCATGAGAGGTTGCTATCCAGGCTGATGAATATGCTTATATTGATTGACTGGGCTATTGATTAGACCAAGCTTTAACAGGATTACAACGCTAACCTGATTGGAATAATGCAACAGGGATTTACTGCAAGCTTTTTTATATATATTCTAAAGAGCTACACAGATGAACGGAGATAAAAACAACAGAAATCTTGGAGGGAGAGAAAGGGAGTTTTCAAAGCGGACAGAAGTTTTTAGTAACATATGTCTGTCAAATTCCTCTTTTAAAAAGACTCACAGCGTCATGATAGATTTCTTCCCACAGAAACTTCCATTACACTCAATCCTATCATGGCATTTCCCCCCTCTTTTACAAACACAACTAAAATTGTCACATTTCTTGTTCATCTGCACACAAACACACTCAAACAAGCAAACATCCAATCACCCACACCTCATTATGGGCTCTGTCCATACTGATAATCAGCAATTATTAGTAGTTTTAGCCCTTTTTGGCTGCCAGTTACCAGGGTGAAGTCATTATGTGAATGAAAGCCAGATCGTTAGTAACCCTGTGTCACCAGCTTCTCATTAGGCCTGTATAGAGGAGCAAATAAACATCACCCTCCGCCTCCATTCACACACACACAGTAGTGCTCCATCATGAAAGCTTGTTAAGTAAATTGTAGCACACCTAAGATTCTCATTAGGCGTCATAGTAAAGGACCTGTGCTACTGGTGGTAAAATGACAGAGATAGAGCAAAGTGAAGGGCAGATGGAGGCGACGTGAGGAGGGACTGGTCAGCTGCAGCCTGATATATGAGTGGACACAATAAGCAAAGAGGGGCTAGGCCAGCCTCTGCCACATGTTTGTATGTGTGTGTGTGTGTGTGTGTGTGTGTGTGTGTGTGTGTGTGTGTGAGCTAAAGCGGTGGGGGAGGGGGAAACTGACCACACAGGCTCGGACACACAGTCCTGTCTTTACTACAGCACGGAGAGAAGGAGGGAGGCTCAAGAAAAGGAAGACTAGGAGGCAAAAACAGAGTGAAAGGAAAGGAAAGAAATTAATAAAATAGAGAAAAAGAAATTAAACTAGTTTCTCTGTGGTGCTTTGAGATAAATCTGCCTGATCGGTGTGTCTGTTAAAGTTGGAAAAGCCACAGTATGGCTTAAACTGTCATGTGATTTGTAGACAGACTTGACTTGTAGGTTAGAGATGTGTAAAACTTGAGTCAGATATGGTACAGTAGTTGATTGGCTGACAGCAGTGTGGCCTGGTGGACTGTGTAGGCCTGGAGAAAAGGGGGAAGGGGAGAGAGGAGGGAGAGAGGAGGGTTTTCTCCTCAGCAGATCCTCCTGTACACTGGCTGCATTTCAGACTATGGTCATTCTTACATAACAATCTAACCCTCATGTAAGCAAGGAGGACAGAGATATATGCGGCGTGTGTCTGTAGTGCATTGACCACTACCTCACGTATATTCATACTTAATTTCTCCTCTAATGTGCTCTGTATTGATCTTACAAGCAGTGGTGTGAATTAACTCTAATGCAAACAGCTGATAGGGTCATTTATCAGCACTGTAAGTAAGCATGTTCTCTTCCTCCCTTGCTTCAGCCTGAGACTGGGCAGTGCATGTAGAGCGTATGGAGAGGATATGTGCTTTGTAAATAGATCTCAGGTTGGATTCCTGGAATTCCAGCCGCCTGACTCATCCGATAGATGACCGAGGAGCTCCTCTGCCTGTTGGCCAGCTGAGGCTAAACGCAGCACCAAAAGCACAGTCTAGTTGTTTGCTTGAGCCTGCGTGTGCGTCTTGGTGTGTGTAGTTTCAGAGTGTCTGTCCATCCTCAGGAAATGTAAGTCTTTGTTTATTGTGAGTGAAGTAAAGAGCCCTAACAGAGGACCTTTCAGCTCCAGAGGGGTGATTTTTGTTTCCACTCCACATCTAGCCAACCAGCCAGACTAGCAAGACGCCCTCTGATGCCTCGCAACCCCCAAATCCCCATTCCAGTCTGACCCTTCCCCCACACCTACTTTCATCTAATTAACCCCTAATTACTCATACTGACCACGCAGTGGACCACGAGTCAAGCGAGCCTCCACTGACGCACAGAGAGCAAGCAAGACTTGCATAACTGTGCCTCCTTGAAAGAGATTTGGTGAATTGGTCCCTATACATCCCCATATCCCTGAAGATAACTCTCATTTATTAAGTAATGATTAGAGCACTGAAACCGGTTTTAGTGGAAGTTGTTGACAGCCCTTTGGAGAGCTGATCGAGTCAGTCCATCTCTTAATTGGATGGATCAGTCTCCAGTTTACAAACACCCTACTCCCTGCATACACACATACACTGAATATTTTGCATTTTGGTGAACCCCGAGGCCATGTAGCATTCGTGCACAGATCTTGAAGAGGAGAGAGGAGGAGGAGGAGTTTACCACGGTGCTGTTACTTTACCTCACTTCCTTCTCTGGGTAGGCTAAAGGAGACTTTCATGCTTGTGTTGGGACGATTAATTACATGCAAGCTAAAGGCAGATTTGAGTGTGAGTGTCATGGCTGCCACAATGGAGGGGACAGCGTGTTTCCCAGGGGAATTTGGTGCAGCTTACACTCGCTTCTAACCACATGTATATAACTTCAGTGTTCACTTTAGTGTCTGCAGGATTGGTCTGCTTGTAATGTTAGTATTTTGCCCTCAACTTCTTGAACCCCTCTTGCCTCAACACGTTCAGCGCTCTGACAGGCCATCTCCTCTTCTGATGTAATCTCGCTCTTCTCAATAATGCTACACAAAATTATTAATTTTCATGGAGGGAAGCCATTTTGAAGCTTTAATGATCTCTTCACAGCTGTTACTGGTGTATGTGAAGAAATGGATGTGAAAGTATGCAATCATAACTGCATTTGGATTTAAAATAACTGCATAACAATAAATAGTAGCCTACAGCAACACCCTCAAATTGTTACTCAAGCACTCATCTGAGCTGTTGCAGGCAGCTGGTAAGCAAGGGAGGGGGCTGCTTAGATTATCATTCAGTTTCTTAGTTAGTTACTTTTGGGTTTTGAACAGACACCGATTTTTTAAGTGTCACCTCACCTTAGTTAGAGGTTAGGTGTCTGAGTTGTCTGCATAAATACAAATGTTAAGGGCCACGTTCAGCCCAACATTACAACAGTGTCATAAAATACACAGCAGGCAAAAAAAGGCAGGATACACCATGCTCTCTAGATACACTGTTGCTGTCAAAATCACAACTGTAATGTCAAGCATTACACAAGCAGTGTAACCATATTTTTAACAAATGTTTCAAGATGTTTAAAACATAATGAACACAGAGATTAACAGTGTAGCCATGAATTACACTGCAGGCAGGGATGTGATATAATATCTGTATGTCATGGGTATCTGCAGATAAAAGACTGAATCACATTCAGCCGGAAATGAACATTTCTGGTGATATAACAGGCCAATAAGATTTAGACTTTAATAATGTGACTTTAAGCAGCCGAAATAGGTCAGATTTGCCCTGCTTATGACTATTGTCAGGTTTGTCTCAATGAAAGCATCAGCCAAGCTTGTTAACATAGGATCGATTTTACAGTTTTGTTAAAAAATGTTACATAAAAAAAAAAAAATATGGCACTTTTTACATGTAATCTAAGTTAAAATAGTTTTCCTTTTTTGCCCATTTATTGTGTAAATTTTGAAGGACTTTTACTTATGTCTGCATCTGCCAGTGGGCCAACACAATAAGAGTAGGCATAATAATATGTTAATTCCACCACTGGAGAGACTTATTATTCTCTGCAAGTAGGTGGCAAAAAAAAAAAAAAAAAAAAAAGCACTTTAATCGTTATTGGCAATCAGCCAAACTGAGGTGGAAAACATCAGCTTATCAGATATTGGCAAAAATCCACTATTGTGCATTCCTATTTGCAGGAAATGTTAGGACGTGTCTATGGAGGTTTTTATTGCTCTTTCTCTGTGCTAATATGTTACTCTAAAAAAATTAGTCTGTGTGTCTGTGATTTTAGACAGCTTGCCGGCATCATGGAAACATAAGGGGCGTTATGGGCATAACGTAACACAGCTGCGTTGGCCTGTAGTGTGACATATAACACCATGTCGGCAGCACTTTAAACCATGAAAATGGCATCAACATGGCAACAACAATCATTTACCATGTTTGTTATATGGCGACTGATTTCATCCTCTGCTTGGAGGGTAAGGAGCACTCAAATCTAATTGCTTTCCCATTTTGCAGACATTTTCCGTCTTCATCTTCTTTGAGTTAGCTGCTAACTGCTATCAGCTACTTTTTAAATCTCCCATGGTGGGTCACACACATAACACATTGCCAAAATGTCACACCAGTGCTGCCCATGGTCTGATCCAGCCAGCTTTTTATACGAACATCATTTCAGCACTGTTACTACCTCCGATGCCAGCTTACATGTGAGACAACTCTGTCCCCCCATTCTGCGACTGTACCTTTTGAACAGAACGGTGAGGCGGAATTACCACCTTGAAGAGGTGGTGTAAAAGGGGCTACTGAGTAACTGCACACTATATTGCCATATTACAGTGGCGTTCGACTGTAGTGTGTCTGTAGATCACCAAACAGTAGAAGTGACCGTTTTAATAGCTCTGTACAGCAATAGAAAGTTAGAGCCTACACAGTATTACAAATGACCTTGGCACACATAAGAACATTGTAGTGACAGCCCAATAAATTTTTTTCTATATTAACCAAATGGCCTGAAAGATATAACTTAAGTTCTTTTTCCTGTTTCACTGGTTTTCTCATCCCTATGAGACTCCCCTTCCCCTCTGAAGTGTCTGATAGCCACACTGCTGCAAGACAAAGAGACACCACTGGTGCTGGTCGACAGTATGATAATCACGTTGATTAAGAAAAGCTGTCATAATACCAAGCCAGCTTAGTACTCATCTTTGCCTCTTGGTAAGCCAAGCATTGCCATGAATGATGGGGTGTTTCCAAGCTTCAAGCTGACATGAGGTGCTAGATTAGGGGTTAGGGGCTTCCTCACTCATCCCACCTAATACCCAAACCCTGTTCTCTAATATCCTCACTTGGACACAGATGTCTGATGCTACAGCACTTGTGAACAGTAAGAGGTTTTAATCTGTTGCAAGAATTCACATTTCATCTTATAAAGAAGGGTTAAAAAAAATCTAAGACTATCTTTACTGTATACACAGAGTAAAATTCTCAACGAACTTCTGCTATAAGGGACTATAACTTTAACATAACTGAGTGTGCTATATCAGCAGTGTTGTGCAGGTTTACACTTCTCAAGAGGTAACTCAAAGTTCAGTTCACACAGTTTAAAATGAATTAGTTCACATTCACAGTTCATAATTTGAATAGTTCATAATTTGCAATGAATTGTCATTGTTTTTTCAGACCCAGCAGGCACAATTTGCATAAAAATGTGAGATTCTTCACTTGGAATCTGTACTGATTTGTTCATAAAACTCCCTCAAATATTCTTATGAACCGGCTTCACCAGACCCAGAAGCTGCGTTGCCTGAATTGCCAGTTGTACTAGCCATGCAGGTGTTGTCAATCAATCAATCAATCAATCAATCAATCAATCAATCAATCAATCAATCAAACTTTATTTATATAGCGCCTTTCATACATCAAAAATGCAACCCCAAAGTGCTTTGTGCGTTGTGTCAAAGTCTGTTCCACAGCTGAGCAGTGTTTCCCTCCTGTTAAAATGCATCAGTGCCACCCTCTGTGGTTTTATATGTCATGTAAAGGAAAATTTTTGGTTTAGATTTAGGTAGGGGGGAACTGTCTTTGACACAGCAGCGACATGCTGGATGCCTTAAATCCTCTGATGCCATAAAACACAGTAGGTGAGTGTTGGTAACGGTCATGACGTGAACAATGCCCATGTTTACATTCATTAGTTGCAAATTCATATGTGCAGTTCACTGTTTACTGAAAACATGAGCATGTTCAATAAATGTTGGTCAGCTGAAACAGAGCAAGGTTGTATGTAGAGTTACAGTAACAAACCATAGCGTCTAATTGTGAGACATCTCATTCATTTTTACAGAACGTAACTGTGATAATTAATCACATTACATAGTAGATCTACTATGTACTTTTTTATGTACTTTTATTCAGAGAAACATCTGCCAATAAATAAAAAAAAATTCTTTCAAAATGAAATAGGTTTGACACTGAACTGATCACCGGCATTAATGCATAAATCAGCGCAGCTTTAAACAGTCTTATTTTGTAGCCATATATTTGTAACTGTGTAATTAATGTCTATTTATGTTTACATTAGCATCATCCTTTTGCCTTATTGCACAATAATTATATAATGAATAAAGTCTTCTTCTAAGTTACAAGCTAACTGGCAACATAAGGAGTAAGCTCAGCAGTGGTGACGTTTCTTTAATTCTGGTCCATGACTGTCAGATTGTCACACAGCACCGACACTCCCATAAGCCTTGTGTGCTCTAATCCTTCATTAGTCTGGTTTCCTCAGTCTGGTCCTTAACTCATCCAGACCCTCCAGTTAACTCTTCTACAGTCTAACCTCAGAGTGATCCTCAGTTTTTTACATTACTCCGCTGTGTTCCGATGAGGATTCCAGACACATTAGATTACTGCGCTCTAATATGTCTTGGGTAGATTATGGACCTTCGGGTGAAGACTGGGTGAGAGGAGTAGATTGAAGGCAAAGCGGCAAACGAATGGCTCATGTCTGCAATCAGCATGACCAGTGAGTATTAATCTGATGACCCAGTATGTGTCTGTCCATTTGCATGATGCTAGGATTCAAATAAGTGGTAAATCCTGCCATGTTTTTTAGCACAAAGTTTTTGTTTCTTCTCACACTGATGGACTTTACATCGTGGATGAATGCTCCGTAAGTCTGAAAGATGTTTGTATTCATTAAAGCAGTTTTAATCAAATTAATATAATGTATTAAGAATTTGGCTAAAGTCTGCAAAGAGCTGCGGACAGATTCTCATTGGGATCGGCAGATAAAACCTTATTTAAATACAGAGAGTCATTTGATAATACAATAATTGTTGCGACCACCCACCACAGGTCAGCACTACTCCATGACTGAATTCACCACATAATGTTAGCTACAGCAGCTGTGTAGTTCACTCAGCAAATGCTATTTGTTGGAAATTTAATGTGACTGACTAACCAGCTATTTCATTTAAATGATCAGACATTACCTAACTAAAGGTAATGTGAATATACCTTTCATACTTATCCTCGTCTGTAAACATAATTTCTACCTTATTCACGTCAGATAGATTTGTATCGACAATATATTACCGCACGTTACTTCACAACGTCACCAAAGTCTGTCTTTTGTCATTATTTAGATTGAGAAACAGAAGAAATTACAAACTGTGGATATAAAACGTGTAGTAAGTATTGACGACAGTTGAGGCTTTGGTTTTGTCTATTTATCCTGTTTACACTGTCAGCTAAAACACTTACAAAATGTTTTGAACTGTCTGCACAGAGAATCTGACATGCTCCTAACCAGAATTAAGATTTCTGATGGTTTAATGTATTGACATTATGTTGATTATAATTGTTTTAAATCTACCTCAGATTTGTCAAATGTTCTGCTGATGGGTAAACAGCACTTAACAAATGGTTTCTTCAACTTAAACTTCATGAGCACACTTCATACCAGATTTACACCAAAAAAAATCTGAAACAGTTTTATTGTTAGAGACAAATTTTCAATGTCGAGATAAAATCATCATAATTTTGCTAGAGTTTTGGCATGCTTCTGTGATCTCAATCGTTTGGTGTTAGGCGGTGATAAAACTCAGTCTGAACTGTCTCGAGTCAGTCTTTTTATCATCCTGACGTTCCAATAAAATCGAACATGTTAAATAATCTCACAAGTTTTAGCACGGATGTATACCTGGGTACAGCATTGAACCCCATTCATTACCATGAAAGTTGCTCAGTGGCGGATGAAGCCAAAAATGCTCAGTTACCATGGAATGAAAGTACCCAGATATTTCAGCGTAGTGGGGTTCATAGAGCAAGCACACTAGAGACTTACGGCCGCAAAACATAGCCGAATGCAGCCACGTGGCCAACTTCAATCAGCTGAGTGACTGACTTCCTGTTTAATGCTCCACTAACTTGAATTGGGATAATTGGTTTTTGGTCCAAGCTCATGGAGACAGAGAAGTTTCCAATGTTCAATGACATGAACACTGTCAACAACCTCCTCCAGCATCAAACAGGAAATAGCAAACTGGGAAGACACAAAACATGGAGGGGTCTGTTTTCATGTAAAATCATGAATGAAAATTTATATTTGGTGTAGTCATACATATATGATTAAATCGAGCAATCTTCAGCTGAAACATACAGTTAGTTCGTTGGTTAAAACAAGCAGAATGTTAAAGCAAACAGTCCAGTCACTAACGTTAGCTTGCAAAACGCCCCACTGAGAACAGTGTTAAGATAGGTAGCTATGGCATAAACCAAACTGACTGGGGATTTCAAGGGCTGCAGCAATTTCTGTCCACTTTTTTCCCACTTAAAGCTAGCAATCATGCAAATAGTGGCCCTGCATAATCTTATAGTCTGTGAATAACAACACTCTGACCTATGACAAATGGTCTTTAAATGTAAGAAGGTGTTGGACTTTGGTACTGTGAAAGCATTTTCAAAGTATTTAAGTGTATGGTAGGGATTTGAGTGATACTCTCATACATTAGGGTGGCAGAGAAGATGATGCTTATCTTGTTGCCAGAATACCCAAAGCTAAATGTTGAAACTTTTTATGTAAAAAGTTGACACCTTTCTCTTCAGCCTAGAACTAGGGAGGTGACATATAGAGTTTATAAAAACACAGGTTTTTTGCTGTTTCCTCAGTTGAATTCTAGTGTTGGGTATATGTTCATTGAGAGGAAATATTCAGTCAAGTTAATTTTACCCATATAGATCAAAATCACAATTTTGCCTCAAAGAGCTTTACAATCTGTTCAACATATTACACTATCATTATAAAACCTAAATCAGGAGGAGAAACAATCCCACGCTCAGGAAGTGATGATCATACAGAGGAAAAAACCTTAACATCGACAGAAAATACAAGGGGATAAACACTTCCTCATGAGATGTTATAATGGTGTCTTTCATGTAAACATTTAGTATATTTCTTCAGGTTTTTCAGAAGGACTTTGGGCTCTGATATTGTCTAAAAATGACTGAACCTTCGGGGTTTGTAATGAGAAATGTTAATAACAGGCTTCACAGTAGGCACTGTGGTTCAGGGTTAGGGGACTTAAGGGCTCCCTAACCCTGTGCCCAGAAGACCCATCAAGTAATCCAGCCTTGATCTGTAGATTACTGTGAAATACAATGATTCAACACCCTCTGGTCAGGGTTAAGTATTTTCCTGGATCAAGATATACAGTTATTTTGATTCTTAACTACATAAGTATCTCTCTTAGAACTTTCTGTTGAGCATTTATTTGTGGCACGGTATTTACACAGGTATGACTGTGTATTGGTGGTAATATGCCAATCATGTTTTTGTGCCTGGGATGTGCACCTTGACCAGTCAGAATTCCCAGAGGGATAGGGATTTCTCTGATCCAGGGGGGAGCTTGGGCTGGTCAAGACCGCTGCGATCCCTGGATTGGATGAGTGGGATTATTGGGTTGAAGGCTCATTTAATTTAGGGATCAACATGTGGCCCATTTGAGGCCCATCTGGTGGTCCTAGTGGACATGTGACACAACCTGACATAATCCACATGTAGACCATTTCAGACCAGACGTGTGAGCGAGTAAGTATGTATATAAACACATACCACTGCTGCTATTATTCCCTGCTTTTTTTTTTTTCCTAATGCAGCTTTTGAAAACAGGCGTGGCCCAATTCCTAAAACATCTGGATGAGCAGGGGCTTGAATGAAGCTGAAATTATATAGTCGATTACAAAATGGACAGACAATTAATGAGAAATTATTTTGACTATTATCATTTTCTTCAAGCAAAAATACTAATTAGTTTTTGATTCCAGCTTCTCCAATGTGAGAATTTGCTGTTTTCTTCTGTTTTAAATATCACTGTAGAATGTAAATTTCTTTTGGTTTTCAGACAGCTCTGGTCAGTTTTACTGGGCATTTTTCCTCATTTTATCAAAAAAAACAATTTATCAGTAGGTCAAAAGAATTACTGGCAAATTACTCAAAGATGAAATTAAACGTTAGTCGCAACCCTATCCTAAATCAAAGCTTAAGTCATGAAACTATCACAATATGTCTGATTGCAACATGCTGTTTTCTGACAAAATGAAGAAAAAACATTCCTTGAAGTGTAAGGATTATTTTCAAAAAGAAAGAATGAATGAACCTCATTTATTCAGAAGTCGTTTTAATTCTGCAAAACTGAGAAGAAAGTGTTAAAAACTGCAGAGACTGCAAAAGGACAGAAAAAAAGTCACAAAGGAAAGATATTTATGCCTGTCTGCATTGCTAGAGAATGTACTATGATTTTGTTACCAATGTATTGATAACATATGAGGCACTAACTTCTTCCTCTGTCCAGTGCTGTTGTAGAGAAGCCTCAGGCCTGGGGTCAGGACAGTTTAATAATACTCTGCAATGCCTGGAATGTCAGCCTAATGCCAGTTCAAAAAGACAAGGCCTGCAAAAGCCAATCAAAGCCCCCGACCACTAAACCAGTGGATTACTCTGTTTGTGTAAATGTGCATACATAATCACACATGGCACATGAAAATCTGACTTTTTTGACTGCTCAATCAATCTGTGTATTTGTAAAAGTGTTTTCAGATATACTAGTCCAGTCTCTATGTGTTGTATGATGAAAAGCTACTCTGACCCCCCCCCCCCCCAACCTCCTATTCCCCCTGCTCAGCAGACCCCTGAGGTTTGGGCCGAATTAGATCACACGCTCGGTGGGGGTGGCTCTGTGGACTAAGAGAGTCACTGAGACAACAATGGCCCTAATGTGAGAGAGGCAAAGGCAGCGGGCAGCTCACAGGCTGATAGAGGCTTATCACCGTGGAGACCAGGCTGGGGGCTATGTTTCTCGGCTTCACATAAAGATTAGAACAGTTGTCCCCTGCCTGGATGAAACTGTGTAGAAGAGCACAGGCTAAGCATTGACATGATTCTGGAAAAGGGTCAGCGAGCTGATGTGATTATGAGGGCAGATATTCATGAGGCTGGACTCATAGCTTGCTTGTGAGTTTTTGAAGACAGGGGAGGTAAAACACCTAAAATAACTGGGCTATACAAATTACTGCACTGCTAATTTGAAACATCTGATACATAATTTCGCGAATGTCTGGACTAACTCAGCTTCTCGTTTCTGTCAGGTTTGTTGAAGATGCACTGGTCCCCGGAGCACGCCGCCCCCTTATCTCAGTGGCCTGAGCAGCACCTAGATGTCACCTCTACCACCTCACCACCGTCTGCCCACAAACACGACCCCTATGCTACAGCTGCTCGCCGCAGCTATGCCCCTGCAGGTTACCCTTGGGCAAGTGATGACATATCTGCCCTTACTGCTTCTTCTCTGCTCAAACGCTATGCTGAGAAGTACTCAGGCTTGGAGCTGTCCTATGAACGCCCCCCTACAGGGGCATACTCAGAGCCTGGAACTTTCCTAAAAACTGAATCTGAGCCATGGGCTCTGGGTCAGGGCATGGAATGTTACCCTGGACTAGAAGCATTAACTGGCACAAAGGTCGGCTCTGCATCAGTGGGCATCCCAGCCACAGGAAGTGTGACAGTAGTGAGCAGTAACTTGGCCTCCGAGCCAGGCTACAGTGGCGCTGGCTCCTGTAGTACCCCATCATCTCAGGAATATCCTCCTGCCTACAACAGCACCTACCTGTCCTCAGGATACTGCCCTCAGCCCAGCGCAGCACTTCCGCCTGCCCCCCTACACCCTTTGCAGGCCGCACCTACTCTTGTGCCCAGCTACAGCGCCAGCACTCCAGTCTACAACTATCCTCCAGGCTGCTATCCCCAAACCAGCCTGTCGTCTGGATACAGCCACCCCAGTGCCTCCTACCTTCCCCCTGGGATTAGTGCCCCCACTCCTCTGGCCCCTAGGCCGACAATGGTGGGGGGCAGTTACAGCTACCCATCTCACAGCCTTGGAGGGAGCTCCGATGGAGGGGTGCCACTGAAACGTAAGGCCTTTGAGATGGCAGAGGAAGGACAGGAGGCTGGAGAGGTGGAGGGATCACGCTACAGAAAGTATGGCAATGGCCATGGAAACAGTCATGGCAAAGGGCACGGTAATGGCTACGACATGAGCGGTTCGGCCTCGGACCCACAGGCCTACAAACCAGGAAAGCCCATGATGTCACCCCCTTATGGCGGGGCAGGAGACTACAGCCCACCATCAAGCCTAGCAGGAGAGAGCGTGTCAGGGGAGCACAACTTTCCTCAGCAACAGAGAATGTCTATGAAGATACCCGCATCGCACACACGATCTGAGGACTCCACTGCAGGGCGCTGACAACACTGGTTGGACATGAGAGGATTCTTGCGCTCTTTGAAACCAACCAGGGTTCTCAATCATGACAGCCTTGGGGGGAATAAAGTTGGATTTGTCAATGAAAGGTTTAGTTTCACTAACAGACACAAGAGGACACAAGACTGGGATTTCTTGTGCATCTTTAACATTTTCATTATTAATGTTTTTCCAAAGATTCACAGGGGCATTTTGCTCTGTAAGGTTAGGGTAAGTTTTAGGGGTTAAGGTAAGGCATTCTAAACATAACTAGCGTTAAGACAGTCTAAACGTGTGAGTGTCTGTTTCTCTCAGGATCCTATTTATTTCCTCTCTGCTACTGCGGCAGCAGCACTGCAATGTTGCTGCTTTAGAAATTGGTGTAATTATTTGTGGCCATTATGTATGCAAAAGGCCTTTGACTGCAATACGTTCTACCACAAAAATCATTACCGACCAAAAAGTAAGGAGAGCAATAACTGAAATGGTGAGGTTGCCATAGTACTTCAGCACAATCACTGCTTCTTTACACAGCTCTTTAAGTCTCTAACTCTAAGGCTTGGTCTGTCACCTGGCCTCGAGAAATGAATGTTTTCCTGCTCAGCACTCGCTTTCCCCCCAAACTTGACTTGTCTTTTCAGTTTCCTTAACCTCTTCTTGTCATGGTCTTTATCATATTCTATCCTGGGGTCCTGCTTCTTGTTCTCAACCTTTTTCATTACTGAACAACTTTTTATTTTTGTCCAGTTTATACATAACAAGCTGCTTATCAAATGATTACATAGTATACATGAAGCCGCCCTCTAAAATAGTTTTGATGTAAAGAAAGAGTGGGGAAATGAATCGAAGATTTTATGTTCATTTGTTCAAACGTATTAAGCGTTCACTCAATGACAGTATATATGCAGACAGTCTTCAAAGCGTGTTGTTTACTTGCAGATTTCTGCTGATCCTAAACCTAGCAGGTATATTTTCAAAAAATCTGTTAATAACAGTGCAACTTACACCTTAATACTCAAAGTAAAAAGAAGTAATGACTATACAAATCAACCAATCAACCAAAAATCAAACAGCAATGTAGAAGTTTGCATACTGCTAACATTCACTCAGAGAAGCTTAAAGGCACGTAAGCCTGTTTTTATCTTCTGTTTGGATGCACAGCCCAGACTGAGAGGCATACAGATCTCAATGGAGGATAAATGCTTCTGAGTGCCTCAAATAATTGTCGCTTAACATTACATTCTTGATGAAGATCCACCTGCCCGTCTGCAACAGGATTTACTTCTTTTTAATATGCATTCTCTTTACTTTTGCCTCTCAAAAGGATGATTTATAGTCGTGTTATTGAATACTCAGGAAAAATATTGTTACCTCAGAATGATAAAATAAGAATGTATGTTATTACCTTAGGGTGTTTGTAGGGAGCTTTATGGAGCAAGATGAAAACAGAGCCATGGCTTTTATTAAGAGCAAAACATACTCTGAACACTTCAGGGAAACAATGAACTTACAAGGCCTTTGATACTAGTAGAAAATGCACATACACACACATACATGCACACCTACACACACACACACACACACACACACACACACACACTGCTTCTTAGCTCTGGGAAAATTAAACTTGAGGTTTTTTGTACCAAGGCCTGAAATGTTGAATGTAATTCAGATATTTTTTTTAAAAGGACAATACATGCCATAATGTACATCAATGGTGTTTTTAGATATATGAAACATATTTTCTTCATGTATAGATGTAATTCTCTTCTAGGTTTTGGTGGAGAATTGAATGACATGTTAAGTGTTAGTGTAGTTAGCGGTGGGAAAACGGTTTTTGTGGACAAACTGTCAAAAACAAAGCACTCCTGATAAACAACTTTTGACATATCAAGACGTACACATGCTACAGTATATGCTTTATAATAGGTGTTTATTAAATGTCTTAATAAAGTGTCCAGTCTCCATTTTCCCATATCAGTATTTTAAAACTGCTGACAGTGTCACCAGGCAATCAGCTTGATTTTAACTCTAACATGAGGCCATGAAGAAGGGAGAAGTTAAAAATTTACCAAGTATGTGCACTGTCAGAAACTATGTACAGTTACAGCCGTAAACATTTGTTTTTTTGCCAAGTTGTAGCTTTGTTGCTCCTCTATGTCACCCCTTCATCAGTTGTGCCATATTATTATTTTGTTAAAATCAAACAAAAGTCTTGCCTAAAAGCCTGCCCAGAGTGGATCCCCTTTAATAGTAAGATTTAGGCTGAAATGCAGCTTCAGATTTAGTCTGAAATTAAATGTGATTAAAAGTATTTTAATTTGGAAATATAAGCACATTCATAAAATTGAACTTGAATTAAGAATGTGGTTGAGTGTGAAAAATAAACCTCACACAAAGATTTAGCTTCAAAAAAATTCTGGAGAAAAGAAAACAGATTAAAGAAAAGGTGTTACACAAATAATATTGTTTGTTACCCCCAGATTAGTATTTCAGCGCTTAGCTACAACAATTGAATGCTCTTCAATGCCACACAAAGAATGTGCATTACATTTACCTACACACTGCAACAAACGACAGTGTTTGCTGTTTCTTGGTGTTACTCTGATTCATTGAAGTAAGTGGAGTTGAATTTGTCCAGCTGATGGCAAATGGCATTTCAGTGTTATCTCTGTTATCCAGTTGTACTTTTGTTGTATCTTGTACATTCTCTGTAACCAATTCTACCTCATTTTGAAGACATTGTACATGGAAATATTTATTTCATGTCATTTCACATGCCAGTTTAACGAGCAATGCTTCTAACTCTTGACCTGTTATAGTCTACCTCATTAAAGACTGTTGTGTCATGGAAATGAAGATATCACACCAAAGAAAGGTCTGACTTTGTCTTTTTGTCCATGTAATTTGAAAATGTTTAGTGTTATTATCATTCACTAAAATATACTAATGTTTTCAATTTAAAATATTGACTCCAGGTCCAACTTCATGTTGCAGCATGATAGCAAGTAACTTTACCCAGTATTGCAACATGAATGTGACACTGACAAAACTGTTACTGCACCCCAAATGTCCTGATAACAAAGGTATTATTTTTTTCAAGAAAAAAGGGAAAAAAACAGTGCTGTTTTTCCAAATTAACAATATAATAATTTAATTATTTAGAAAAACAGCAGATATTTTTCATGAAAACTTTTTCTTTTTTTTTTTTTTACAATTCTGAGATAATAATCTTGTTAATTCAGAAAAACACAGGGCATTTTTTTCTCAACCGAATGTATTACACTTCCATACAATTCAATTCAACATACAAGAGGAATAAAGTTTTCTATATTAAATTAAAGATTACACATCTTTAATTGGATTTAAATGGAGCAATACTTTCAAGAAAATTCCTCAGGAAAACAAAACCTGCATTTAAACCCAACTAAGTAATTTATTTCAACAATCAGTGTCTGAACATTGTCCCCCTTTCCTTAAAATTTGTACCGGTAAAATCAAGTTCACGTTGTAAAACTGGTAAGGGAGTCATTTGTGTTATGTAAAGACCCTGTTAGAAGCTCAAGAGAGCGTAGCATAAATGGACAGGAAGAGTTGAGGAGATCCTGACCCTCTTCCCCGGACACCACCCTCCTAACCACAGCTTTATTGTCTGGAGAGCAGAGGGCATGCGCTGGCGTGTGACAGATGTCTAAAACTTTTGTCCTTTGTCCACAGTGAATCTAACCCTGCTGTAGCGTCAAAGTATTTCCCACCAAAACTCTCTTTGCCCCAAACTTTTAGAATCAATTGCCTCAAGTCCTGCATCTAAGGAAACCTCAGACCACATTTCTGTTACTGGCTGCAGGCATTAAACCAGCCATCTTCATTAAAACATTTCACTAAGCCTCTATTCCCCTGTATTAACATGAGCTCAGGAGCCTTGCAGAGTATCAGTTCTCATTTTGAGCAACCAGCTCAGCAAACCACCAAAAAGTAACTGTGTTAAATAACAATATTTAACTTTAAATGTCATGTATTTGACCTGGAAACACATATATGGTCCCTCTGCCAAAATACAGTGTCTCTGCCTGTCTAACAAGCATATCAGTTTCTCCACCAACTCACACAAACAACAGCAGCTGCTCAAGTGCCAGATAACAAGTATAACAGTGACACCTACAGGCTCTGATAAAGAAGTATCTCATTGTATGACAACTGTAAAAGTAACAAGGATGACTGACGGGCAGTACAGAAGAATAGGGGTAAGAGAGTCAGTCATATAGTGAAGATACAAATAAATATAAACACATAAGCATAAATTCAAGGACCTACCAATGGAGTCTAAATATATTTTCAACAATCGGCACAGATGCTGGTCATAACACATCATAAACAAATGAACAAAACATGACTTACAGCTTCCAGGCTCAGTTTGTGTCTTTTCTTTTTGATTCCCAGATGCTGTCTTTCTCTACTTTACTCCATTTTCATTTACCATTTCTACACTGGGTTTGGATCCACTTTTGAAAGAGTATTTTCTTTCCAAAAAAAGCTCTTGCTCTCCAAAGGTGGGCACAGTTTTAACTGTGGGTGTTTGTACAAAAAGTATGAGGATAAAAAGGCATAATACAATTGCTGTCCATTAATTATGCCGTGGACTATGCACTATACATGGCAATGTTTATTCATAAAGTGCACACAGTTATCCTCATGTTTCAGGATCTTACCCAGTGGTGACACCATACTGTTGCTGGGTGGTGTGCAGAACTCTTTCTTGAGGCTGAGGGGAAACGTCAGTGCTTCCTGCACTGGGGTGGATGGGACTGCAAAGTCTGTGAAATGCAGTAGTATTTGTTTCCATGTGTTTTTGAATCAGATATGGACAAACTTACTGTGAGGTTCAAACCTTGGTTGAGAGAGGGCAGCGGTGTAAGAAGCGTTTAGATCTTTTAATTAAGTCATATTAGAAAAAAAGCTCTAAAACATTCCTTCACCAATTAAAGCCCTTCAATTTAAAATTAATTTGACATAAGTAAAGGCATTAATGGCCCCTGTCACTTTAATATAATTACATTATCAGGGTATTATCACTCATGCATTAAAATGAACACAGAGGCAGAATTTTACTGTTATGGTCAGTAATTTAATCAACTTTAAATACTCAAAGGTAGTTTAAATGAAACAGGAAAATTACAACCAGTAAGTATGGATGCTGATGTAGTGGAATTTAACATACCTTGTAGATATACTCAAGCACAAGTAAAGGTGAGTACATTTGAGTAAACTTGAGTATATTTATTTGTGTTTAAGTTAGCACATTTTGTGATTGCTTTTAGTTAAAAATTAACACTCCTAATTAAAATGTTTCTATCACATTTACGTTAGCTGAAATGTTCCTCTTTATTTGACTAGGTTCTCTGTATCTGACAAATACTTATCAATACTCACGGTAAAATCATAATGTGCTAATCGGTAGCCAGCTAGGCTATTACCTATTAGCAGACTCACTGTAGAGAGGGGAGCTATGGACGCTAGCTGAAGCTAACACCACAGGCGACCTTGGGACTCCCTGGTCTGAACTGGAAGGACCTGTGGCAATAAAAAGATACGTGGTCAAGAATTAGCATTATTAATTTTACTAGTAATATTCTGACTACATAGACGTGTTAATACCACTTGACGCGGTCATTTCAAACCACTCCAGGCCGGTGGTGGGCTCTGTTACATCCGGTACTTGAGGACGGGGAGACGGCGGAAGGCCGCGAGTGTGTCTCACAAACCGACCAGCAGGTGAGCAGTGAGGGTAAAGTACTGAAACTCGACTTACGTCCATTTAAAGATATCTTATCTGTAAAATTAACGTAGCCTACTGCTAATTAAATCTAGCAGATCTTTTAACTAAAATCCAAACAGGAAGTGAGCAGCAATGAATTTAGCTTTGAACCTATTAGCTTGGAAGCTAGCAGAGTTAAGTGGTTTTTAGCCCTTAAATTTGTCTTACAGGCAAACCAGCAAAGGTTGTTTCACCTTTAACAGTGTAGTTTTCAGTGTTTTTTAAACGATTTTTAAAGTAAATGTGTAAATGTATCTTTAAAAAAATGAATATACAGTACCAGTCAAAAGTTTGGACACACTTTCCCATTTACTTGAATGTAAAAGTGTGTCCAAACTTTTGACTGGAACTGTATATTCATTTTTTTGGAAAAGTGTGTCCAAACTTTAGACTGGTACTGTAGATCGTTTCAAACTGGACAATATAAACATTCTAAATGGTTCCCTTTGTATTTCCTGTTTGAATGTATGTTAATGCAGAAGCTGACAGGAAGTAAACAGGGACCAATGTTGTTGCCCTAGCAACAGAATAGCAACAAAACGGTCCATAATGTATTGTATGTACAATGTGTAGTAGAAGGCTGGGCAAAACCTGATTTAAATCTCTGTCATTATTCTTTAACCCTTGAAGTACATAGACCCATTCTGTGTCCCATTTTTGCGGGGAACAGGGGATCTTTTTGGGGAGATAGCAGGTAAACAGTATATGCCACATAGAGGTGGTAAACATCATCTGACAGCTGGGAACCTCAAGATATCAAAGGTTTAGTATATAGAGCCTTAGAAAACTTGGATGGAAGTATATGATGGCCATTCCCATCCTCAATAATGTCTCATAAATTGTTGCAGCAATTTTTGGGTTGTTGGGTTGTTAGTATTTGTTACACAGTTTGGGTGCTAACTTAAGCATGTTTTACCACTCAAGAATTGATAAAAAATGGTCAAAAATCCCTCCATAATTCCACATTAAGACACCAAGAAATTAAAGAACACCACATTGAAATCCACACTGTGATTTGGAGTCAAAAACTTTCGATATTTGATGATTTCTGTAAGAGCTGCATTTTCCAGCAAATGGATGGCGAACACTTCTCTTCTGGAAACTCATCCAGCCATACATCCTCTGAATGCACAAAGTCTGTAGTTTGTGGCTGTTAAGTTTGCAATTATCCTCGAGGTCACTGTAGGTCATTTTATACAGCGATGTCTGTTTAAAAAATGGTCTCACATCAATGAAATGGCTGCTTTGGGGGCTGACATCATGACACATGAATAAAATTGACATAATTTAATCCACAAGAGTCTCAGCTTTCCAGTTAGACCCAGATTATGCAATTCCAACACTGTTTCGGGACGAGTATGCAGAAATATTCAAATACAATTGGTGAAAATTGTACACTGCATGCAAAGAAGTGCATAGTTTGTGCCCCAAACTGGGACTAGCATAAGATGAGCATGTCTGTGTAGTTGAGACGCGTGAGTACCCAAAGAACCAATTTCCATTCAAATATCTTCCTGAGACGCTAGCATCACATAAGGCCCGTTTCCACCACAGGAACTTCGGGGTAAATTTACGGGGCCGGGGCCATTGGTGCGTGTCTCCACCGCAGGAACCACCCCCGAAGAACAGAGTTCCGGAACTTTTACAGGGGCTAAACAAGTCCCTGCCTCGGAGTAGGTACTCAGAACGGCCCCGAAAGACTCCTGGCTGGGGTTTGGGGATTACTTGGTGCTGATTGGATATACTCAAGGCGGAATGTGATGTCAACAGAAAGCAACAAAATAGCCGGCATTTTAAAAACTCAGCAGACGAGGGTTAGCTCGTTCATAGCTGCCACCGCTATGTAAACAAACTCAATAACCGGTCCGTGAAAAACATATTTTTTCCGGCGGATATCTTAGTTACAACATGATTGAGCCAGCAAAGCAGTTTTGTGTTGCTATGTATGGTATTTATTCAGTTTTGGGAAATCACTTTGTCTGGAAAGCATCAGCTAACAGCAGCAGCAAAGCTAACATCAGGACGTCATCTGTTAAAAGCCTCCCGTTGTCGGAAACGACATGAAAATACTCCAGTTAGCTCAATCATGTTGTAACTAAGACATCTGCTGGAAAAAATATTTTTTTCACGGGCCATTTTGTGAGTTTAGTGAGTTATTACAGACACCGCTAACAGCTAACAGCGTCCCCACGCCACTACGTCGCCCAGGTCAAAATGGTCGCGCAACGATCACATCACATCCAGAGCCCAGTAACTTTACAGGAACCTTCCTCCTACTGCGCTCTCTCAGTGGAGACACGGCGGTTGAGAGGGCCGAGTGAGAGGACGTTCCTGTAGTAGTTCCTGCCCCCCAAATAGTACCAGGAACTTCTTCAGTGGAAATGGGCCTATAGTTGGTACCACTGGATTCTTTAGGTCTTCCAGTTTCATATAATATCAGTATCATCACTAGCTTTAAAACTCAGCCCTCTGTGGCCTCTGAAAGACAGGAATGTCAGATTGCTGGTGACCCGGGTCTCATAGGGTTTCTGTCAGCTGATGCGGAAGTTAGCATAGCTCTGGTTCCCTCGTTGGATTTTGAATTATTGCAGAAAATAAGCCCAGTGGCAAACAAATGTATGATAGCTACTAGGGATGGGCATCAATTTTCGATTGTCGATGATTGATTGTTAAGGCTTTTGATCGATCACAAATAATTTTGATCGATAGTCGCAGTGTTTACCCTACAATGCCTAGCATAGGTCCGGCGAGCCGCCGTGCCAACGAGACCCCCCGCCCGGCGGCTCGACAGGCCTACGAGACTCCCGCCGGACCTATGCCAGGCAAAAAATCAGAAACAGACGGAGGCTCTCATCGCTCTCCAAAGCCTCGGCGGCTTCCCTTGAGGCCTTTGAAAACACTACGCCATTGAAAGACGGAGGTTTTGCTGAAAACTGAAGCCCGTAACTCTGGCTGACAACGGTTGTAAACACCCAGGGGTGAACTGCGCACGTGTGCCATTCTTCCTCTTTGGCCTTGGGGGTTGAAGCTCAAAATTGGGGCAGCTGCGCTCTCTTGCGGCGACAGTCTGCACTGTACGCTTTTGTTTTCTCTCTTTTGAAATACTCGCTTATTAATTAATCGATAATTGATCGTTAATTTTTTTTGATGACCGAATAATGAATTTTGATCGTTTGCCCATCCCTAATAGCTACTTACAAGCTTTGTTCAGCAAGATAATCTTCACAAATAAACACCACTCTTATGATTCTTGAAGCTTAAATGCAATTACCATAAGTTAAAAGCTAATGTTAGGTTATCAACAAACTACCCCAAGGTCGCATGAATTAACATCTCAACCACATCAGGCTAGTGTTGTCACGATACCAAAATCTTTGTTTCGGTACCAATACCAATATGAATTTCGATACTTTTCAATACTCTTCGGTACTTTGCCTAAGGAAAAGTCCTTTTGGTTACAAACCTTCAGAACCTCGGTACGGACGTCACGGTTTAGTAACTCAAATGTCCCACCAAGTTTGTGTTGTCTCGTGTTGTCTCCCTTTGCGATTCAGACTTTCTCTTGTCTTTTTTCACATGCGCCAGCTGCAAATGTTGATACAGGTGTTGTCATACACACCACTTGTGCAATCTGTGCTCCAATAGGAACAAGAAAGGCGTTTGTGTGCATAATTGAGTAAAATAAATTAACTAAATGAATGAATTGAATCAATTTCAAAGTACCGGTATTTTCCAAATGCAGTATAGTACCGTTTGGAATACTCTAGTACCACGGTACTATTTTAGTACCGGTATACCGTGCAACACTACATCAGGCTATAAAGCTGTGTTTGGCCTGATGACGTTCTGTAGTCTCACTTAGCCACTTGTTAGCCACTGTCCTTTTTAAGTCACATAAAAGCTTCAAAATTCACAATTGGGGTATTATTGATGTATTTCATGTGAAAGAACAAATCGTGAAAGTCTCTTAAGCTTGTGTTCACAACACACCTTATTTCAGACATCAAAACAAAGACCATTCAAAAAAAAAACCATTGACTTCAAGATGAGGAAACCAGCAGTGCAAGAATGCCAAGTCATTTCCAGGTTTTAGGATGTATTCCTGGTGCACACTATTAAGTGCATTTTATATAAAGCCAGCTTAACCCAAGTGGGTTTCTTCAAGAAGGCTATACTTCCCAAGGATAAATGAATCTTTTGCCTGTGTCCATGTTGAGGTTTTACAAATGATAAGGTACATAAAAATAAAAATGTTGGATTTGGTCTGGGAAGCCATCGTTATTCACTTTGATAAGCGCCATTTGCTGATAATCTGCTGCAGCTACTGTCCATACACTGTACCACCACTACCACATCAGTGACTAACTTTAACTGTCTGCACATACGAACTGTGCCTTTAACATGAGGCAGTGACTCAGTTGTCTTGAGCTATTTCCTTCAAGTCCCACTAGAGGGTGTTAGATAGCTGTGAGAAGTCATTTGAGGCACTTTACTAATGTCTACTGGAGGGGTTACAGCAATAAACACAGTAGATAGAGGCTGTGATCTCTGCAGACACAGACATGGGGCAGGGATGAAAAACACAAATCCCAACCCAACAGGGGCAGACACAGCTCTGCTCTAAGATGGCTGGGGCTGTGGCGGCATAGAGGGCCAAAACAAGGAGTAATCAGCAAAAAACTATCACATCTTTTATTCCATTATGGCTAAATGGAATTAATTTAAATTCCTTTCTCAGCTAGGTAATAGAAACTAAGGGGAAACTGTTTAACCTAAGACAATAATGTCAGGCCTCTGATATCACGCTCCTTCTCTTAAACTGGATCTATGTATATATATTTGATCCACGCACCCTCTTCCTTTCCACTCGTCTTCTGCACGGTGGAGCACACATGACACAGAAAAAGAAAAACTGTAAGTGAACAACCATTACCTCACCCATATGCTTGATCATAGCAGTACTGCAAATTACATGTTATTGATTCCTTAAAGACATACAATCTCCCTCTCTCTGTATCCGTTACACTCACTTCCTCCCCTCGGTCTCCCTCCCTCCTTCTCACAAACTTGCTCAGACAGATCACACCAACGTCCTACTTAATCCATGTCCCACCTCTGCAACGAAGTCCTGCTGTTCAGATGGATGCAAGGAGGACAGAAACCTAAAGGGAACAAAAACAAGACAAAGCATGTGTACAGCCCAGACATATATGTGACATTTTGATGGTGTCTAAACAGGAAAGCCACACACTCAGACAACATAAAGTATGGAAATCAACAATTCCTGGATATAAATCATATAAAATAAACAGTTAAATGTTTTATAACCATCTAAAATTTATCTTTTTAGAGCACTAAAATATTGATGAATGCACCTCCTACGTTGTCCAACAACTCAGTGTAAGATGCAGCATCAAACTGTGCAAAATAATGTGCTGCACTCCAAATGCATGCAGCACTGCAGGTAGGAGGTGAAGGATAAATCCATAGCAACAGACTAGCCTTTCTACTGTGTGTGCCTCTGTTCATTGTTCTCATTTACTTTTCATCTTCCTGCTGTAGCTCGCTCTCCCTCTGCTCGCTTGCTGTGGGTAAGGAGGTGCTACACAGTGCACTGTACAGTCTGAGCCTATTGGGAACATGCTGCTGACTCAGCCCAGGCCACTGCATTCATCTATCTGCACTGCAGTGCTGTCTCTGCTTACCCTCCCCTCCCTGCTCCTTCCCTCATTCAGTGCGCCACCTTACACACACACACACACAGAGGAGGAAAGAAGGAAAGAAACACACATGCACGCGTGCGCGCACACACCTGCTTTTATAGTCATTTCAGTGCTGTTGCACCATGACACACCCAACCATATCAACTTCAACAATAATCACATTCCAGTATTGTTAAATCACGTACAAAGGCAATGCTTTGAAGGCATTTCTGAAGCATGTTGTGTTGTTGTTTCTAAACCTGAACTGATGGTAGTTTTCTTTTGCTGCACTGTCTCTGACCCTCCCTGTCTTGTGTGGCTTTCAAGTATTTAGCCATAGCCGTGTTTGCAACCATATGCGGATTATGAGATAATGGGCCCCTGGGCACAGTCATGCAGTAGGCCCCACCACCTCTCCTACATGGGAGCAAGACACAGAGACTTTGTGGTGGCTTTGCTGCTTTTTTGTTATATTGCATTTCTTTGCTGACATTTTCTGTCTTTTTGTGGTTGTTTTGTGCCTCTTTGGGGTAATTTTGTGTCTTTTTTGGTTGTTTTGTATCTTTTTGTGGTCATTGTGTGTCGCTGTGGTTGTTTTGTGCCTCTCTGAGGTAATTTTATGTCTTTTTCGGTCATATTATGCCTGTGGTTGTTTTGCCACTTTTTGTAGTTATTTTGTGTCTCTGCAGTTCATTTGCATCTCTTTGTGGCCATTTTGTCTTTCTGTTTGGTATGTGTTTATCTTAGTGACATTTTGCAGTTGAAGGCCAGAGGAGCCCCTGACACTTTGGGCCCCTGGTCCTGTGCCCAGTAGGCCTGTTCAGTAATCCATTACAAGCAGTTTTAGTGATTATTAGCAAAATAAAAGAAAACAAACTCCTCCTTTAGAGTGTCAATTTGTACCATATTGCTTAAAAATCTTACACACTGATATTCTGACAGTTGTCACATTCAATGAGATGGTTGACGAGCAACAAAGACATCAACATGGAGCATATTCTGCAAGACAGAGTGACAGTGATTAATGTTATATCCAAAAACGACACCAGCCAGAGGTGTAACTGGAAGGCTGCTTTATTGTTTGGAAATAGATTCGTGCTCAAATGAAGATATTCTTTCACTGATTCTCATTTAATCGTCCCATGTGGTTGTGCAACACACGTCCTCTCTCTGACTGTATTAGTGGCAAGAGATAATGACAGTCAAAAGATTTTTTTCTTTTTTTCAGTAAGCCTATTTTCAGGAAAGAAAAGAAATTTATCTCAGTCATGCTACAAAAGAATGGCCTCATATACCGATCGGTAAACCAACATTTTGGAAATGAACAGAAGTGTAAAACAGAAGGCAAGCTGTTCCCTTACTAGCCCAAGAGCCGGTAAACAGAACACACAGAGAGAGCACTTGTACTACATGACTCTACAAGATGTTAGTCCAGACAGTCTAATCTAGGTGGTGAGTTTTCAGTTTACAAGTTAATTTTGAACTCAATACATCGTTTCTATCGTGCTCCGTTTTGATTCACTCCCATGGGTTTTGAGATCCTCATTGCTGATTTTATTGACAGACTAAATAGGAAGCTAAAAGGCACGTGCCGTTAAGAGATATTGCACCATAAACAAACACACAGACAGTTAAGACAACTAACCCTTAAATCATTAGATATATCATATTGAAAGTGACAGCAAAATTAAAGATCAACTCCAAACTGCAGCAGTGTGTTAAGGGGAGACATGGAGGAGGGTTAGAGCTGAAACGAGCAAAAAATTGTCACACAAAGTGAGCTGTGGCTCATACTGGGGCACACTGGTTCACCAGTGGTTGCCTGCAAAAGGCTATGAGTGTGTGTGTGCGTGTGTGTGTTAGTATGTGTGTCTCCATCTGTATAATCTTTGTGTGTACAATATAGGAAACTAGGGGCAAGACATCTTCACACATGTACAAAAGGGTATGCTGGTAGTGCAATCCTCTCACCAAGGCAGGCTCCACAATTCTCAGCAAGCAGCCAGTACAACACCATGCATTGTACGCTGGTACCCAGTATGCAGAAGTCCTGGGCAGGCCAGAGTTTTGGTTATTCTCTGAACATACCACACAAAGAAAGAAGCATGAACAGTTACACTCTGTGGTTCTGGTATCACCTCAATGCAAGGAGTGGACAGGAGAGTATATATACTATATATATATATATACATATAGTAGAATATATATATAATATATATGTAATATAGCTCTGTATACTGTATGTATGTACTGATTTATACAGTTTTAAATACAATTTCTGCTTTTTAATATAGATTCTTTTAGCTTACTCTCCTCTTTTTTGTGAAAAGTGACTCAAAAAAATCTACTCCATCTAACAAAATGTGTCACAGCCTAACGAGTGTGACGAGGGGTGTCAGCTGGAAGCCATTCTATTTATGGTTATTAATATTTAGTGTTAGATTAATAGCTGTAGTTTTTTAAGTAATCCTGTATTTACAAAAAACTACACATGCCGTTAAAATAAAATAATATATTACATTATTTATAGTTTCTTAAAAAGTCCATTCTTCACTTTTGCAGTTTGTGCCGTATAGAACATAGCCTGAACTGTGTTTGTTTTATTATTTTTTTCCCCGAATGGATGTATGTGTGTCTATTTTTTTTTCTTTTTCTGTTTTTTCTTTTTTTAGGTTTCTTTCTGTAATACGCAACTGTATACCCATGGTGATCTTGGAGAAAATGGACGGCGGTAGCTTTTATGCTTATCATTCAGAGTTTTATTTGGTTCAAGGTAACACCCACACTGATTTTGGAGATCTCATGCAGCAACTGGACCATAGAACTTGAGAACGGATGAGGGAGTTATTCATAAACAGGAAGTGACATCACTGCACAACAGGAAGTGCAAAAGCCGTGGTGTGGTGCTTAGGCTCACAGTACCATTAGAATGCATCCAGTGCTCTGTTGGTTATTTGGTATTTGTTATGCAATAGAGCAGTATGAGGAAAAAATGGCAAATGAGAGGCTCAGAGCACGTGTTGTTGTTAAATACTGAAATCTGGGGCCTATCCGCTGAGCATGCCACTCCTGCTTCGGAAGGAATTCAGTGTGCTGCTCAAACCAACATATCCCAATTCACTCTCATGACATCTCCTCACAGTGTTTCCTATATCTGTGATTGCTATCGAGGGGGTGGGGGAGGGGGTGAACAATATTATTTTGTTTAATCGAAATTAATTGAAACCAGACTACAGTCCATAATGACTTAACCACAAATGTAATCTGCTATCAATATAAACACCGCCATTACAAGCGAGCGAAATGTTGCTGTTTCACTGAGATGCTTCTAGCCCTATAATTCTACGCGTCATAAGCAGGAAGCGCCAAACTGGCCCCTGACCGGGAGGCTGCCGGTTTAAGGCAGCCAGCCGAGATCATTGTCCGTCAACATGGCATAAAACACAAAAAGAGTAAAACATGATTTCATAAATACTCCCATCACATTCACTTGCATTTTGTTGCAGAGCTCATAATAGTACATCTATAATATCTCCTGAGAAAAAGGGATGGATTTTTCAAGCATTGCATACATTTCTAGGGTCTCTCTGTCGAAGAATGACAGCGAAAAAACTGAATGGGCAGGGCATACTTCACCCAATCCCACTCCATGGACAAAGGGCAACAAGGGATAACAAGGCAGATCTCTTTGGCTTCTCCACACACAATGTTCTCATCACCCATTCATTGTTTTCTGTTTCTCATTAAAATAGGATACAACCAACGCCTGACATGTTCTAGCACAAGACCCTCGACATCATCTTTGTTGTGGCTTATAAAAGTGTGTAAAATAAGACTCATTACCCACCAACACATGATAATTACATCAGGGATTAAAAAAAATTACATGTAAATAAGCTACATGACATCAAATTATATAAACTGAACAGTAAAACTCTTCTCAGCCCTTCCACAAAGGTCTAACCATCCACAGAGAAACATCACAAATAGATAGGAGTTTGCCATACCTGTGAAATCCCCACAAACCAACTGTAGGACTCCCAAAATGCCCGCTCACACAAAACTAAAGGCAGATGGTAATGAACATTACATAGGTGCATACAAATTATAAATATAAGCATTTTAAGTTTCAAAGTGTTTGCGCCCTTGAAAACATTGCAGACCAAATTAACAAACATTTCAGTCCCATGAAACACACACCATCCTTTTCCACATCTTACACACTCAAAATCTCCAGAGCAGCAAATAATTGTTTGGATTTCACCCACTGATCCACTGCGGTGGTATAACTCACCAACACATTCAATTCTTCTGTCTATAGAGGCAACAATTTAAACATTTGAGATGTGTCGAGTGATGAGATTAAAAATTCGGATCCATTTTAGATTATCAACCCCAATATCACTTATCTTTGTTAAACAAATGACTCTGAACTCTGAGCTTTCAAATTTTTAGACAATGTCTCAATCTTACAGTCGAGCCACTGTTGTGGTCTGAGTATTAGTGTCTTGTGGACTATGATAATTCATGCAAGATTTCTGATCAAAACATGCCATCATGCAAGTCATTTCTATGCATTGAACAAGCACAATTATTTATGTATTTGTTTGGAAATCTTTCTGAGTAAATGTAAGCCCTTGGCCCGAGTTGACCCCATAATAAACAGACCCTTAACCAATTGGTGTGAAAGCCCATGTAAAAAAAGCATTTTCGATGTGGGTATAACAAAGATAAAATGAGTAGAAGAGTTAAGTGACATGGGCAAAATGTTGAATATTGTTCTTTTTTTTGTCTGTTTGCATTTTTGCTGCTCAAATGAACAATTTCTAGCTTTAATAAAACAGAAAAGTACTTCCAACGCTCTGTCATTTATGTCTTTCACTCACCAGTCATCCTTCTGTTTGCTCTCGTGTCATTTTGCTCCTCTAATACATTTCAGTACTAAATGACACAGAAGCACTCATTGGCTGCTTTAAGAGGACAATTCTTCAGCATCAAGCAGCATCCTTGATTTTCCTTCACAACACTGTCTTCCATAGGAATCCATTACTTGCGTCCAGGCGCTGGATTCCTTAAGTGTTTTTTTTTTTTTTTTCCATTCTACCTCTTGGTGTAGAGTTTCTTTCTTGTCTGTAGACCAGTGGTAAAGTGACCAATCTGCCTTTCAGCAGACACAGACATTCCCTTGTCTGCTTTTTCATTCCCTTTTGTTAAGATCAGTAGTCTAGATACAACAATGTCACACAGTATGCTGATTATGTTTGGTTTGACTGAAGTTCGAGAGTCTCCAAGCTGTAACAGACCAAGCTGCTTCCCTCTGCATCAATATAAGAATGAAGTCTGTAAACAAAATTATTGAGTATTATTTTTTTCTGACTTGCAAATGAAATAATCTGTACATCTGTGTGGGTGAGTTTCCTCTCGCTTTGCTTGAAGTTACATTATTATAATTTTTATTGTTATTACTGTGATTATTATTCCAACGCTCTAACATTTAGATTCCCTGATGTCTTTTTGGTTTCTTCCTTTCTCTTTTCTCCCTCCCTTGCCCTCATTGTTGTCATCCTGTTTCTCCTTGTCAGGTTTGGTTACACTGTCATAAGAGGGCAGGGAGGCAGTTGAGGGGGTGCCCTCCTTCTTTTCTTGTTCTGGATTGCTCCCGCCATTCTCCACTTTGTTATTGGCTGGCTTGCGCTTACAGACGAAACCCCGCCTAGCCAGGTAGGAACGGTAGGCCCTTTGAATGATTCTGGCCGACACATCCTCCTGCTTGCGCCTCAGAGTGGTGGTGATTGGCTCGTAAGAGACCTTGGAGGGATTGGCCGCCACAAAACGCTCCTCCATTTGTTGCCTCAACATGTCCAACTCGCCACTGTCTCCCAGCACACGCTTAGTGAAGGCAAACAGGATGTCCAGGCAGTGGATACGGTCGCCACTCACCATAGGCATGTCCATGGCAATCAGTTCAATGGTGTTTGGCTTGGGGACTCGTAGTGGGTGTTCAAGTGCATCAGCAAAGTCAGAAAGCTTGGCATAGGTGATGAACTGGGATGCATCAGGGTCAAACTTCTCCCAAATCTCATAAAAGGTCTCAAAGTCATCCTCACTGAGTGGGTCAGCACTCTCCTCTGTGGCCACACTGAAGTTCTCCAGGATAATGGCGATGTACATGTTGACCACAATAAGGAAAGAAATGATGATGTACATAACAAAGAAGAAGATGCCCACAGAAGGGTTGCCACAGTCTCCTGTGGCAGGGGTGCCAGCATTCTCAAATTGGGGATCGCAGTCTGGAGGGTAGTTAAGAATGGGCAGTAGCAGGCCGTCCCAGCCAGCTGACGTGGTGATCATAAACAGGATGATCATGCTGTTGCCGAAGGTCTCAAAGTTGTACATGTCATCGATTCCAGCCCCGTGTTTCACATAGCCAAAGTTGGACATGCCAAAGATGGAGAAAATGAACATAACCAGGAAGAGTAGTAGGCCAATGTTGAACAAGGCAGGAAGTGACATCATCAGGGCAAACAGCAGAGTTCTGATTCCTTTGGCCCCCTTGATGAGACGCAGGATCCTGCCAATACGAGCCAGACGAATCACCCTGAAGAGTGTTGGTGACACAAAGTACTTCTCAATCAGGTCCGCCAGAAACATTCCTGAAGTTGAAAGGGAGGAAAAGGAGACACAATGTACATTTGGTTAAAATTTGGGGAATTTTGTTCTAGTGACTGCTTTACTCAAAGGGACAGTTCACCCCCAAATCAAAAATCCATATTTTTCCTCTTACCTGTAGTGCTGTTTATCAGTCTAGATTGTTTTGGTGTGAGATGCTGAGTGTTGGAGATATCACCTGTAGAGATGTCTGCCTTCTCTCTAATATAATGGAACTAAATGGCACTCAGTTTGTGGTACTTGAAGCGCCACAAAAATATATTTGAAAAATTCAAAAGCAGTCCAATAATCATGACCCGGTTACTCAAGATAGTCCACAGACCTTGCTGTGAGCAGTTTTATGTAGGAACTATTTTCTCTTTCCATTGAACTACACATCTACTGCTAGCTTTTCTAGCACTACTAAGCTAGCTAACGCCACAGCTCAGCCAAAGAGGATGTCATTAATGTTTACCTCTTGCACTGTCACAAGCACGAGCCTCTAGTCCATGAGTAGATGCACACTTCCTTTTTGCTCAGTGACAAAACAGTTCCTACATGAAACTGCTCACAGCAAAGTCTGTGGATTATCTTGAGTAACCAGATCATGATTTCTGGAAAGAGACATTGCTGTTGAGTTTTCAAATGCATTTTTTGGCAATGTGAGCACCACAAGCCAAGTGCCATCTAGTTCCATTATATTCAAGAGAAGGCAAATATCTCAATGGCCAACATCTGCAACACTCAACAACTCACACCTACCAATCTAGATTGACAAATGGCACTACAGGTAAGAGGAGAAATATGTATTTTTGATTTTGGGGTGACTGTTCCTTTAACATAATGTATTTATACAATATTATCATGCCTATAAGCAAGAACAGCGCTTTCATGGTTTTGTGCAAACTGTGGAAGAAATCAATAGAACCAAAGACACACTGTTAACAGTTTACATGGGGGAGAGTGTCTCTATGTAAATTAGTTGCAATAAATCTATTCACAGTGAAGTCTGTAGATTATCCAGACTAATGGAGGACATTTTACATTGGCTCCTTTTATTTATTGGCTTTTTAGTTTTACAGTTTGTTTTCTTGGTCTTTGAACATGGTTAATGATTTATCTTTTTATTTAATGATATATTTTGTTAAGGCATTTTGACTTGTCTGATAACTTTACAGCCTTTTGTCTGTTTTGGAGATATCTCAAAACCAAAATGAATTGCATGGCTTCATACCACTTGAGGAAAGTGACAAAATACCTTAAAAGTATCAAAGTATTATTTGACAGACAAATGGTCCACAGGACATGATTGGCCCCCGGCCAGACTTCTGACATGCCTGACTTAAAGCATCTGTGTGTGTGTGTGTGTGTGTGTGTGTGTGTGTGTGTGTGTGTGTGTGTGTGTGCCGTGCCTCTACAACCCATTTATATGGGCAATATCTGAGCTATTTCCAATCAAACAGCTTCACACCTCTTTTACCATTCATACACAACCCCTTTGAATACTTGCCCACAATTGAAAGGATGACCACAACCACATCAAAGATGTTCCAGCCGTTGGTGAAGTAGTAGTGACGCAGCGCAAAGAGCTTCAATAAAAACTCGCCAGTGAAGACCACAATGAAGATGAAGTTGACCCAGTAAAGCACAAGCTCTGTGTCCTCTGTTTGATCGTCTGTCTCTACCATCATGGTGACCATGTTGAGGCAGATGAGGATCATGATGGAGATGTCGAACACCTGCTGCGTCACAAAGTCAAACACCATGCCCTGAATGTTGTTCTGGGGAGAAAAGAAAGAAATGAAATGAGGGACATTTAGAGTCATTTTCTTACTCTTTAGAGGTTTCCGAATACAAACCTGCTTGGCAGTAAAGATGAAGAGTGCAATATTTACCGTAGGCCTAGGGATTGGTTTTTGTGGCTTCTTTGACCCTAGTTTCTTCATGGCATTGTAGTATTTCTTTTGCTCTTCTGTCATGAAGATATCCTGACCTCCAAAGTAAAGGGGCAAAAACAATTTGGTTACAATATGCAAGGATTAAGACCTTTTATTCTGTATGAATCCAAATACACTTTCACATTTCATTTAACTGTGATAAGTGGAATACAAACAGTGTTTCTTATATTTGTTTACAACGTTAGGATTCTGAGCTTAAAGTCATAATTTGACTTTTTGGGGGAATATGCTTACACGCTTTCGTGCTCGACTCTCATGTCTGTACAGTAAATGCGACACTATCACCAGCAGCCAGGTAGCTTAGCTTAGCACAAAGATAAGAAACAGGGAAATAGCCCAGCTCCTTCACTAACTCCCTTAAAACTCATTAAAGGAGTACTTAAGTCCCACAATAACAATTTGTAAATCAATTACTCATTCTGTGGTATGTAGCAGATAAAGGTTAATCGGGAGTACCAAGAACCGCTCACCAGCTGGACCAGTGTTCTCATTTTACAACTAAACAGTACACTAAAATAGGCAAGGCAGTAACAGAATCTTGATTGCCGTTACAAGCAGAAGGAAAAGTTGAAGGGACAGGATTTTTTTTTTCACAGACTTTCTGTCTCATGTACTTCTTTCAAACATATTGACAGTTTTGAGCAAATATGACAGGTTATTTTCAGAAAAGTTACTGACTGTATCTTTAAATTCTTTAAGAAAACTTTGCTTTTCTCACATGAACTCAAAAACAGAGACAAATCTTGATAAAGTGAAGTTAAAGGCAGGTGCATTTAACAACAGCAGCAGCTATATCAAAACTAAGGCTGTACCTGACTCAGAATTATGTCAGTCAAATCCAATTTGGCTGTTCAATACAAATATACAACAATTCGTTCCTTTTTTTCTAATACAGTTGGGTTTGGCAGGACGTTCAGGGTGACAGCGACGTGTAATACAGTAAGCAAGTCGCCCTTGAAGCTAATGTGTACTAACTATGCTAATGATGGATTGGAAATGTGCAACAACATTTTTTGCTGACACTAGATATCATACAAAAGCCAGAGAGTGCATCATAGGAAGCTGCTTTGAAAAGTAACGCGCCCTAGTGTTAGTGTTTTAAACAGAAAGGTTTTAGCGAAAATGCATGTGTTTGTACTTGCTTGTGTAAAGTACTGAGCATACGCATGGATAAATGAGATTGGTATTATACTGCACGAATTGTGTGAGAGTTTGTAAACAAATGTATGTTATAGTGTTGCTTTTGTTAAACGTGAACCCCTATTACTTCAGTTCACTGAGAATTTTCTCTGTTTATAGATTCTTTGTTGTGGAGGCATGTGAGAAAATAAAAGGTTTCTTCATGAATGCAACCTAACATAGGGTGAGTAATTGACATACGAATGATCACTTTGGGGGTTTAGTATTCTTTTATTTAACATTTTCCCTCTCTTCCAGTTGTTATGTTAAGCTCAGCTACCTGGTTGCTGGCAGTGGCTTCCTATTTAATGAACAGAAATGATAACAGTATTGGATCTTGTCATCTGGCTAATATCTAGAAATCGATTAAGCATTTTTTCCAAAACGATCTCCTCAAATAATCTACAAAGCAGCTTAAAGGTGAAAGTGAGGAAATCAATCTTATCTTTTTCTTTTGTTGGTTGAAGTTATCAATGATGACACCAATGAAGAGGTTTAAGGTGAAGAACGAGCCGAAGATGATGAAGATGACAAAGTAGATGTACATGTACAAGTTGTCCTCATAGACAGGCTGGTCCTCCACCTGTAACATGGCAAAAGAGAAAATTCGTACAAAACTGCACTACTAAACAACCTGAAAGTCCAACTTTAAAACTGCACAAAGCATACCCTTCTAGAATCTATTGCTGCATACATAATGTCCATCCAGCCCTTGAATGTTGCCTGTAAAGTGGGCAGACACATTGTGAAGAAACAGGTTAAATACCTGATATCACAGGAGAGAATCAAATGTCAGTGTCAAAAGTGTCACGAAAGGTTACTCACCACTTGCAAGAGTGCCAGGTATCCTGCACCCACATTATCAAAATTGATCTTGACGTTTTTCCATCTGACTCCACTCACGTTTGCATTAATGAGTGCAAAACACTCCGTTTTGTTGTTGACTACGTCGGGGAGGAAGTTCTCCTCAGCTGTTTCATTGAAACAGTAGTAATACTTTCCAGCAAACAGGTTGACACCCATGATGCTGAAGATGAGCCAGAAGATGAGACACACCAGCAGCACATTCATGATGGAGGGAATGGCACCCACCAAGGCGTTCACCACAACCTGAAGAGAACAGCAAGAAAACAGAGATGCTTTAACTTAGCTATCACACACCAACTGCATGTTCACACATACACATCAACACACAAATACAAAGAAATGCACTTTCTTTCCCTCCATTACAGGCTTTAGGTGTGTAATCTGATTTCTTGGCACAAGACGAAGCCATCACAATAAAATTCTAGGGGTGTAACAATACTGTCAGTTCATGGTTTGGCATGACACAGTTCAGAGTCATGGTTTGATGTGCTCATTATGATATTTGTAAAAACAAAAACAAAATGTGACTGTCCAAATGCTTACGGGGCCCCAGATTCAAACGTCCAAAAACACATAATTGAAACCACAAAATATCTCCATACTGCTCATCCGTAGTGATCCAAGTGTCCTGAAGCCCCGACATAAAAAGCGGTGCCCATGTCTCACCATTTCGCACAAGCACACACACATGAGCATGGTGCACAGGGAGGCAGTTAGAGCTACAGGCTACAGTGAGGCTAAAAACAAACAACTTTTTGTGTCAGGGCTTCAGGACACTTGGATCACTACGGACGAGCAGTATGGAGATACTTTGTGGTTTCAATTATGTGTTTTTGGACATTTAAATCTGGGGTGCCGTAAGCCTCCATTAGATGGAGTTGTGTTGCTACCCCCTCTCCCCTGGGATCTCCGCAAGTGATGTGAGGACTCTAAAACTTCACCTGAGCCTCCCTCGGCATATGGGTGAGTAGATAATGGCTGAATATTCATTTTTGGGTGCACTATACCTTTAAGACTAGTAATGTAGATTGGGCAATAAAAGATGTGAAATTTGAAATTCATTTATTAAACAACCAAGCTTTAAACCATAAACAATTAACATTAACATAGAAAATAATAAAAAAAACTTTCTGTTGCTGCTGTTATGTAGGTAGGATGCAGTCCAGTTCATCGTCTATCCGGTCACAAGCTAACACACCAGCGGCAGCTACCATCTGATACAGAGATGTTAAACGGTCCCAACAAACTTGTACCAACACTGGAATGGCTCGATTCTGTTGTTAAGCCCATTAATAACCATTAGCTAACTGTGTGTGTGTGTGTGTGTGTGTGTGTGTGTATGCGCACACATGCGTGCGTGTGTGCAAACACTCATCCACTTTCCCTAGGGCAGGCCTCATACTCCCACTGCAGTAGTCACGTGATGAACAGACAGAGAGCAACTGCAGGGCAAGGAGATGCTGAGCGAAGTAATACGCTGCACACAGCTCTACAATGAAATAAGATGTTACCCATTTTAAATAGTAAAGAAAATATAAAAGTCATGGTCACATGTAGGAGGTTGGGTGGCTATTACTCTATACTTTGAACGAATACTAACGTCCGAACGAATGCTCATGCCCAAATGATTACTAATGGGTTTTAAGACAGAGTCAAGCTGTTTCACTATTGGTGAGAGCTTGTTGGAACAGTTAAGCAGCTCTGTGTCGGATGTCAGCTTGTCCCCGATGGGCAGACGGTGAACAGACCGGTAGGAGAGCATCTCCGTAAACAATCCTTCAGTGCTGCATCTAACCTGTGTAACGGCAGCAACAGAAAGTTTGCTGATTTTTTTCAAATCGCACTTCAGCGTTGTTGGCCAGGTTACATTACTATTCTTAAGTTACTTTTTTTGCAAATACTCTATAATAATTTTATGCAAGTACTTGAATAGGAAAATTGGTTACACTGCTCATCCCTACTCCCAATAAGTTGGTCTTAAAACATTTTTTTCATTGTCATTTTTGTGCTACATTTGTCAAATAATAAAATCGTTTAAATATGAATACGTTGTTTTTTTAACAACCAAATTTTCAGCTATTTAAAATAAAACTGGAAAATTAAAAAACAGTTTAGTTAACAATGTGCTGATGCAGACGGAAAGCACATGTCCCTTTTGGTTTTCATTTTAAACTGATTACATTACAATCCATTTCAGCTCCACATCTATATAATCCCATTTTTGTATCACAATGTATTGTGCCACCAGATATTGTTACATCCCTTGAAAATGCAATTATTCTTTACCTGCATATCCAGGATTGTATGGATGTACTGAATAACTGTACACGATCATGTCAACAACTAACTGTAGCAGACAGTGACTCTCATGCTGAGTTAGATCTGCAAGGCTAATGTGACTAATAATACACTTTTACATTGAACATAGGGCTGGGCTATATCCTGATATATCGATATTGTGATATGAGACTAAATACCGTCCCAAATTTTGTATACTGTAATATTTTAAGTGTTGTTTTTTTCCCCTTAGAGGCTGCATTACAGTAACGTAATTTTCTGAACTTACCAGAATTTGTTGTTATTATTTTATTCTAGCTGTTCTATTATTTGCCTTTACCCACTCAGTCATTTTATCCAGTATTTATCAAAAATCTTATTGTGTAAATATTTTGTGAAAGCACCAATAGTCAACTCTACGATACTGCGATATCACAATATCAATATAAATTTATTTGTTCAAAAATATGGTGATATTTGATTTTCTCTATATCCCCCAGCCCTAACTAAATGTAAAGAAAACACATATTGCCAAATATTCCCAAACAGTGTCTGTGTCTAACTGCTCCAGGGTCACAAATATTGCCAATTAAGCATAAAAATGTGATTTGTATAAATTATTCTGCACTAAACCAGAGTGTGCATATTGGAGGAGATAACACTAAGGTAGGAGGACACCTTAAGAATGTGCATTTCCAAACACAGAGGTGCCATGGTAACAGAAAGCCAAATAAACCAAAAACTTTACAGGCAAACATCAAACATCAAAAGTATCTAGGTTTCATTTCAGAGTTCTGCCTAAAAATATAGAGACAAAGCATCCACATGATCAGTTCTTAAAACTACTGCAAAATGGAGATCATGAAAATCATGGTGATGACATTCACTGAGGAGTGGTGAGCGAGGATGGCGAGGGGAGGGGGGATATGCAACCAGAAGTTTGTTGATCTTCCAGTGTGACAATGCCAAAGCCAAACTGTGATAAGATCAGATAACAGGACACTTGAGGCAGAGCAACAGTCAGTGGATGCTGAGCTTAGACACCGGCAAGATTTCTTTTTTTTTTCCGCCAAGCAACAACCAGATGCTGATCCAAGCCATCACACGTTAAAATAAAGATCAGAGGAACCCAATTACCGCTGTAGAAAGACAACGTGTCTTTCTTTTCAGTTCAGAGCCCACCAGGGGTCACGTGGTTACAAAATGATTGATGTGGAAACTGTACATACGGTCAAGGCTCAATCAAGTGTGTGCACTGTAAAATAAATGTGCACACAAAGATTAATTGACCATCTGCACAACTTTCTATATCAATTTGTTTGTCTATAACACGACAACTGGAGGGCTCTGTAGCTCAGAAACACTTTAATTGGCTTGTTTGCTTGGATTGCATGACTTCAGTTTACACTAACCCAGTGCTGTGATTCAGTTGAACAGCTTCTGTGTGATGGTTCATACCAACCTCTAGTTGTTCTCTCAGCCGGCACTGATCACTTCAGAGCTCAGGAATAATTATAACGTGTTGCATCATTCAGGTCAATATCCCTGCCATTGTTATGTGTTTCATAAGGCACAAGAGAGATTTTTTAGGTCTTTTGTTGTTATTTTAATGACTGCAAATTGCCTTAACATAGCACTTAATTTATAATATATGAAATGAAATATGATAAATCAAATCAGATGTATTATGACCATCTGAGATGATCTGCATCCATGCAAAAAAGCTTCTCACTGATAAAAGCTTTTACCTACAAAAATTTCCCTTTAGCGACATTTTTAAATTTTTTCTAAATTGCCATCTCTAGCATGCGTTGATGCTTTTATTTAATCGGCATGCAGAAGGACCAGCTGTCTGGTATCTTAGGTCTTACCCTCATCCCTTCAAAACGTGACAGGGCCCTGAGGGGTCTCAAGGCCCTCAGTGTCCTGAGTGATTTAATCGGGCCTAGATCGGAGTAGCCCAACGCATTAGCTATAAGGCTGACTATAGACACCTACACAGATAGGGACAGAAGGAGAGGGAAAGACAGAGGCAAAGGAAGAGAGGACCCACATAGTTAGAGGGGATATAGAGAGAAGGGTGGGCCCTTAATATACTGAAAGGATGGCTGAATGGTTATATACAGATATATATAAGTACATATATAGTTTCCATATGTGTAAGTATATGTATCTATATAACATAAGGTCAAACAGGGGTTATTACAATAGACAAAGGTCAATAAATACATGACCCAAGTTCTCTTTTTTCCTTTTTTATGTGTTTGTTTGCTTATGTTTGGTTTAGTTTGGCAAGCCAGTCTAGCGTGATAACCAGCTTAACAGCACAGTAAGCACACCTGGAAAGAAACTTGTGGTTGACACAGTGAGAGGGAGAGAAGATAAAGAGTCAAACAAAGGGAAAAAATTAGAGGAGAGATGTATTCACAAACACTAAATCAATGTGACACAATAATATACACACAGTACACAGTACAGAACAGTACAGTTTCCACACCAGAGAGCATCTTACTTAAAGAGGGGGAGAGAAAACGCAGAAGGTTGAGGACAACTTTCAGGGTTAGAAGAGAGAGGATAACCTGTGAAAGTACGAGTCCCAACACAGCACACAAACCTTACCCTGGACCCTCAAACACCGACCCCCTCAGTCCCTCTCGACAGCTGCACAATGTCTCTCTTAACTTAAAGAGAGACACAGTTAGAGGCACCTGCTGTGAGAGAGAGGACAGGTCAATATTAGGGTAGGGATTTGCATGGAAAGTCAGGAGAAGTTATCTGCACAACACACAAGCCAATTCAGAACATACTGAGATTTCCGCATATGTGAGGTTTTCTATTAGAGAATCAGTCAGGGGTTTGACAAGCATTGGATCCCATCACATGACCTGGAAAACTTGACTCATTTCTCTCTCATCACAAGCTTTATCTATACATTTGACTTCTAACAATAAAGGGTAGAAATAAGATACTGTCTTTATTTCTATTTCGGAAGAGAAAGTTAATTATATAATGTAGTTTGTTTCTTCAGTTCTTTTGGTAACAATTGTTGGGTCAATACAGACATTTGGGAATAAAACATTTTGATCAAAATGCATTGGCCATTATTACTTTATATATACAATGGATGGACAAATCAGCAGAATCACTGTACAATATAATGCATGCCAATATGACAAGACCATAGACTGAAATCTGAGGAATTGACAAAACCTCTATTGTGCAGTCTCAGCAACTACAAATAAGATTCACAAAAGTAGTATGTATTGGAGGGTTGTAGAGTGGTGCAGTAAGGAGCCCTAAAACCCAAAAATGAGTTAGCAGTTCTGCAGTCCCAGTTCCCTCGTCTCAAAGTCAATGTTTTCTTTGAATGGAGTTTTGGTTAGATGCCTGAAAAAAGATCTGTGATTAACACAAGCTTAAGAGACTTTCAAGTTTTGTTCTACAACATAAAATACACCAGTAAATACCCCAATTGTAAATTTTGAAGCTTACAGGTGTCTAAAAATGGAGGTTGCAACAAGTGGCTAAATGAGACTACAGAACGTGCCAAATACAGCTTTACAGCATTGTTATGGTTGTGACGTTGAAGTCATGTGACTGTAGTGTAGTTGGTTTATAGCCTTACATGAGCTTTTTATTTCTGGTGATTGCATTTATGCTTTGAAAATCATAAAAGTGGTGTTCATTTGAGAAGACTATCTTGCTAAAACAAACTTGTAAGTATCCTAAACTTGTGTTTGCTACAGAGCTTATTTTCTGCAGTAATCCAAAAACCACTGAAAAAATCCTGTTGACCTTTTGACAAGGGAACCAGGGTGATGCATACTTCCTTATCGACCTACAAAAACATGTTATCCCTGCAGCACTTTATTGACTGTATTTAAATAAAGAGCACGACAGCTGCACAAAAGTGAAGCCAAAACATCTCGCTCCCCCCCTGGTGGTTGGCTGCAGTATAGGTCACAAACCCCGCCCTCTTCATGTTAGAGGATGAGACATGGGCCAATCAAAAAAATTACATCAGATACATTTTTTTCAAAAGATGGTTTCTGTTATTTTAGGTACTTATTACGCAGATGTATGTTCCGGTGTTCAATTTTCAGATACGTTTGGTTTTAATTGTGATGTCAGGATTGACAGCTGTGTGTGTCAACTGGTGTCATTGGTGCTGCTTTGGACTGGTGTATCTGTGGGAACTTGAGAACACGGCTCCACTTCCTGAATGCTAAGATGCAGACTCTGGCTTCAAAAGTGCAAGATCATTTTTGTATAGCGGGAGGGTGTGAAGATGCGGTGTCCATCTTTATGTACAGTCTATGGTTTCTGCATTGCATTTGTATTATATTATATTATATTTGTCATCCTACTGTATGCTCTGTCCAAGTCTTGAATATTCAGCCGGGCTGTAACAGTGGACACTTTCAGCTTCTACCAAACGAGGTAGGCTGTGGTAAATCTCTAGGATGTGGCTCATTATCTAATCTTCTGTATACACTACAACTGATGAAACAGTGACAGCACACACTTGCACAATACATTTTCGTCCTGCTAGTGCTAGGTTGAATCCAGATGTTTTTTTGAGACCATTCCTGTAGTGCTTCTAAAAAGCCAAGGCTGTCATCAGGCAGTTGTGGTCAGATCTACTGACCACATTCACACTCCTGAAAGCATAACCTTATCAAGATCTGCCACCAGCAGGCCACAAAGTCAGCAACACAATCACAGAATCTGACTGCTGGATTTTCATTACATTTACACACATGTTCTCAATGGCATAAACCCTTTTTAATTGTAACAACCCAATGTCATTTCTACAGTAGTCCCTCAGGGAAAACAAGCATTTTCAGCCCTTGTTGCTGTAGTGGGCAAGTGTGTCCTTTGTTTGAAAAACACCAACCCACACTTGATGGAGTTAATGCTCCTAATTCCACTTTGGTCCATGGTTTACTGTGCAATTCCAGTCCAGTTGTTGGCAGTAATGTTCTTTTAGAGGGAAATTTGAGTATTTTTCAACCTAGACCTTATTTTTTTCCATGTTTTTGTGTCTAAGTG
Source organism: Epinephelus fuscoguttatus (assembly GCF_011397635.1). Lineage (NCBI taxonomy): Eukaryota > Metazoa > Chordata > Actinopteri > Perciformes > Serranidae > Epinephelus > Epinephelus fuscoguttatus. Next base: position 38,958,188 of record NC_064752.1, read on the forward strand.
ACCAATAGGAACAACATTTTGAAAATGGTTCAGCACTGAGAGGGCACTGCAGCTGGTAGCAGCAAAACAAGCTAAAATGTAACCACTCAGGGCATTTGGCGCCATCAATTTATGTTCACTGTAAGTGTTTGTTTTTGCCACTGACAGACTCAGAGGGACTTTTCCACATCGTGAAAATCAGCTAAATATTTAGCTATGACACTGAAAATCTTTTAGATCACCTTTGCACTCTTGCCCAGAAAACATCTTTACAAAACCAAATGGACTGTTGGCGATTGTGTGGGAATAAAGCAGCAAATCACTTCCATATGTTCTGGGGGTGCCCTTTGGTTGCTCCCTTTTGGACTAAAATTCATGGCATTCTTGAAACGTTTTCTCGACCAAAATAACCTTTGAACTGATGTACCTGATCAGTCTGGAGGAACTCGAATGGAGAAAAAAGGATAAATATCTGCTGGGAATACTGTTGGTGGCATGTAAGAAATCCTTAACCAAGAAATGGCTGAAAAGAAATATGCCTAGTGTTGATGAATGGATTGACATGGTTCATATTATCTATGTGATGGAAAGATTGACTTTCAGTTTGAAAACCCAGAAGGACATTTTTATTGAGAACTGGACAAAATGGCTGGTATATGTATCAAACATTAGACCTGACTTTGTCTAATAAGTACTAGAAACCCTGTGATGTGACTTTTACCCCCGCACTGTATTTTTATGTTTTTATTTACGTTATGTTATGTTTATCTTCTCCTTTTCTGCTTACGGTCTTCATGTTCAGTTGGTTCTGGATTTTGTTAACATTTTATACTGCTTCTATACACCAATAAAAAGAGAATTACAAAAAGAAAGAAAATCTTTTAGATAACACTTAGCCAGGCTTTTTGTACTCCAACACAACAAACTCTTCCCGGTACTCCTCTCACCAACTCTCACTAATGTTTCCACCATTGTCTTCCTGCAATAATTTACCTCTCATGATATTTCAGCATGAGATTTCTCCTTCAATAAGACTTGGTCACAATAACAGACAGACAGGATGGAAGGAAATGTGAAGAATAATGTTTTATTTCTCTATAGGTTCCTTTTCATAATGTTGTCAGACACTTAAAATAACAATCTAAGCCTGTCAGCGGGAGGAAACAAGCACTTTTACTGGACGTAAATTGATGGTGCCAAATGCCCAGAGTTTTTACATTGCAGCCAGTTTCACAGCTGCTGGCTGCAGTTGTCTCTCTCAATACTGGGCCAGTTTTAAAAATAATTGTTTCCATTAGTCACGTAGACACAAACATGGGAAAATAGGGTCCTCGTAGAAAAACACAGAAGTTTCCCTTTAAGATTTTTGAGGACAGACAATAATCAGCAGACATGAAGAAGTAGAGGTCTGTGACATATTTGACATTAATAATTATGTCCAAATACTGCACGATTATGGCAAAAACTCCAAAGAAGTTTATCGGCGCCTATCACTTACAATAAACTATCTTTTCTTCATAACTGGACTGATAGAAATAATACTGAATTATTTACATTGCAAAAGTCCTTTTAAGAATATATTTGAGAAATGTAAAAATGTTGATAGAAACCTTTTAAAATGATATGTTATTACTCAGTTACATATAGAAGACCTACATGCTAAAACTTGGTTTATGTGCTTTTTTAATTGTAATACTTGTTATACTCTATGGTTGATCTGTCAACCTACCTATATGTTCATCATTTGGAAATGAAATTAAATCAACAAAACATCTAAACTCGACAAAGACCTGTATTTGTGCAAGCTGCAGAATGTCTTCAAGTGTGTCCCATTAAGCTCTGATAAACTTCCACACGCTTGTGGTCTTAACGGGCACTGTGGCACTGACAGAGTCACTGGAAACACATCACACAAGTAGGCAATTGATTATTCCCAAATACCGCAAGTGTGGGTATTGGGACAAACCCAAAGACAAGGTCAAGAAACCAACAGCAAACACAACATGAATTAGTGCATCCTTTTCATGTGATAAAGGATGCTAGTACTGAATCACAGACAGACACAGTCAGGATGTCACAGTCAAGGACGGTGAAAAATTGGTGATCGAGGCACAACACAGAACACATCATCAAATATATGTAGGAGGATTAGGACATCAAGAAAAATATAAGTTCTCAGATTCATTTCAATATTTTGAGAAAAAAAAACTGAATTATGAGAAAAAGTCTGCTGTAATAAAAACTTATCATCACTAATCATTTAAACTGTATGTCATAAATAATTTGGACATTGTTTAAGGCATGCACGATGCATGATAGCAGATACAGGAGAAATTGGTAAGTAACCATCACGTATTCACTACTTTTTACTTTTTGCATGGTGGCATAACTTGAGAACATTATACAGTAGGGCAGAGTTATTTTCATTTGGGAATTTAGACAACACTACAAAATGGCAGGCAGACAAAACAGTGGACTATGCTGTATAGTCAACAGACACCATATGACTCTTTTCATCAATTGATTTTTGTTTTCCAGAAATCTGAGATAATTCTCTAAACTTCAATATTTTTCTTAATAGTCCTATTCCTCTTCAGTCTATGAAAACACCATGACATTTAGAGACACCATAAAATGACACCTTTAAGTTCCCGGAAAAGTGTGACTTTCTGGAAAGCTGTGAATATTTCAGGGTGAGCTCACTCGCAGGTATGAACATGAAATCCTGCTCATCAACTGGCTGTCTCTTCTTAACTGACATCCTCTTGGCTTTGCGGTAACAATTATCTTGCACTGTTTTATGTCCCACCTCAACTTCCTGTTTCAACAGGATATACATCACATTAAAGGTACAGCCAGACGGAACATAGTGAGGCTGCCAGGCGCCACTAACACCTCCCACAATCAGCTGCTTGTGGAAAGATCAATCGTGCTCTCAATCCAAATGCAGTTCAGAGCTTTCTACTGTAGTTGTTACAATTTAGTTGTAGAAATGACACAAATCTGATGAGGAGCTGCATCTGAAGTGAGTCAGCAGCAAAATAAAAAGCTGTATTTTATGAACATCACACATGATTGGTTACCGCACCATGATTTTCTACCCCTTCCTTCTCACAGTTTGTTTAATAGAACTTGCAACCTGTTATCTTGTTGTGCTTCACACATGCAATGTCCTGCTATTCACCTAGCTTACCATGTTCAGTCTGGCTGCATTTTAAGGAACTCCATTTCATGGGGCCTTTAAGCATACCATGTAATGTATGTTTTCCCTTTTTCAATTACAGACACAGGAAGAAATTCAAGTGGGAAACTCATCACGCACAACCGACGTAAAAGGACAAACCACATTGTATGCCATAGTAATTGTCAAGTGAGAGAACATTGAATGACTCAGCAGTCCAGAGCTAGACAGAAGCTCTGAAACATACCAGGGTTTATAGATATTTACTGTGTCAGGGTTGCTGTTGTGCTGCTGTCAGGGGGCCCAAAATCTCAAGTGCTACCCTGGTAATGGTAGGCTGTGACACTGACATGGAGCACCAGTAATATCACATTATATGCCTGCTTCTGCTGTCTAAATTTCTGTCAACACTGGTGTTTCTACATCAGACTCCATACCAATGCCCTCCCATTTATAACAGTAACATCTGAAGTTGCAGCATTTGTTGACTGTGAATGTGGCCCACAAAGCACTGCAGCAAAGCCTGGATATTACTAAGAAAACAGATCAAGTTTGTCTCTAAAGCTGTGACCGATTAATACTTTGTTACATAACTAACATTACAGCCTAATATTGAAACAAAAGGCACTCAAAATAGTAAAAACTAGCTTATCAGAGCTGTGTAGATCTCCAAGGTTTGACCAGGGGAGAGACAACGTTTTTGAAATCCTGAGCCAGTTGCTCAATTTCTGCAGTTTGGAAATATATAGACAGAAATTCTTACCAATGTGCTCTAGGTAGTCTAATACTAGACAAGGTAGGTTAATACTATAGGTGATAGCCCAAAATATAGTGAAATTTTTGTAATAAAAAGGATACTATAAGTGTTTATTATTACATAACCTAGGCTGACCCGAATACCATTTTAGGAGCTTCGAAACTTCAGTGATAATTACCTGCAAATATTTGAAGCTTCGACCTGGGAAGGGGCAGGGTAAAAGTAATCAATCATATTCATACAGACTTGGCACCGCTGCCCACTTGTGTGTGTGTGTGTGTGTGTGTGTGTGTGTGTGTGTGTGTGTGTGTTTATGTGTGGGTGTGTATGACGGAGACAGTGATAAAGAAACAGAAGAGAAAGTGGAAGGTGGACTATTTCAAGCAATGTTTCTGTAGGTTATTAATAACTTGGAATGCTGCAGGTCAGGCCTCATTACTAGATGCAAATCAAGTGCTTCACTACAGTTAGCAGCAGCACATGAACGCCCGTAATTCATCTCACCTGTAGAGAACACTGGCCTCATCGTGTCTGACACTTGCCACCTCCCTTCATTTTCCCCAAGCATTTTTGTGGCGAAAAAGCAAAACAAAGATTGAAGCATTCAAATACTGATTTGGAGGCTGATAACCATAGTAATGATTGAAGCTTCGAAGCATTCAGATCGGCCCTAGTGTAACCTGTAGATTTAAAAAGAATACTGTCATCATATGGAGAAAGTTCAGTGTGACAAGCTGAAACTTGAGTGACAAATGGATATCTGTTGGAGTCAGTAGATAACTTCTCCTAAGAGGTTTAGCGGGCCTAACTGAATGTAGTGGTGAGTAGAATTTACTGGTCACCTTTGACATGATCTCTTGGCATGAAACAAATCTATTAATTAATTATAATAATATCTCATGTGTGCACGAATTAACAAAATGCACTGAAAAAATGATTTTTTTACTCAATAACATAGAGGCTTTTTTTTATGGTGGTCTAGTTCATATTAAAGACAAAAAAATCCATGTTTGACCTATAATTAAGCTTTCTACCATTAGTTCTGACTCCTAAAAATTGTCACATACGGTCCTGCTCAACAGTTAACCAATGAGCCAATCTCTCAGATTCAACACCTTCCTTTGATATTGCAATCTCAAAAGTTGCACAGTTGTGCACTATTACTTTAGTATTCAACAACATGATATGCAAATGTACTTACATCCACAATGAAGAAGTCTAACCAACACCAGGCATTAGTGAAGTACTTGACAAAGCCGTAGGCCACCCATTTTAGCAACATCTCCAGGATGAAGATGTAGGTGAACACTCGATCAGCGTACTCCAGGATGATGCGGATTGTCTTCCTCTGCTCAATGTACACATCCTCAAAGGCCTGAAGAGCAGTGGAGAATCATCTCATGGTCAATGTATTGAAACATTGCACATGTTATTGCTGCAAATGAGTAAGCTGTGAGGTAAGCCACACTTTAAAACATTTTGTTAAAAGAGGACCTATTATGCTTTTCATACTGTTTCCAATTGTTTTTTCTACTTTGGCTACAAGCTAATGTCAGACTGTGACAGATTTCTCTATATGGTCATCTGCGCCGGGCACACCACTGGAGTGTTTACATTATGTAGCCTACACTGCAACATGTAGCTACATGGTAATGTCAGGGAAACGTAATCATGGCTGCTGAAAAAAAATCATATCTCCCCAATTTCAGATCACAGTCCTGCTGGAACATGCCTGGTTGCATTTAGAAGTTGATATCTGTGATTTTAAATGGGAGAAAGTACATGTAGCTACATGCTAACTTTAGGCAAACATGTAATCTTGGTTGCTGATCCTGGCTATTTCTCTCCAGTGTTGGGTAATATTCCTGCTGGAACGTGTCCAGTTGTGTTTGGAACCTTATATCTGTGATTTTTAACAAGAGAAAGTCCCACAATACAGGGTCATTCCCTGTCTCTGCAAGTACACTGCTACATAAAGCTACATGCTAATTTCAGTGAAACATGTAGTGTAGGTTGATGATGATGTTAATTTCTCATCAGATCATATTCCTGCTGAAACATGCTCGGTTGTGTTTAGAAGCTTTTTATTGTTTTTTCTACAGTAGAAAGAGCTGCTATTCTCCATTACAGTCATTTCCTGTCTGCAATGACAGTGCAAAGATGCTGAGACCCAGACACGCTGACCAACCAGACCAGAGTGGGCTTTTTCAAGTTGTCAGCTTAAAGAGACAGGTGCTCTCGGAGCAGCTCAGACAGAAGGTGAATACAGGTGTTCCTGTATGACAAAGATAAAGCTGTTTTTGGACCATGAAAGCATGACAACATGTTCTAATAGAAATCCCAAAATACAAGTATGAACCAGAAAATTATCATAATATGTCCTCTTTAATGTCTGATTGATTATTATTGACACAGCATGTTTTTGAATTTCACTGAGGAATAGCAGACCTAGATTTTTATTTTTCTAAAACGTCTTTACTTCTGTTAGATTTTGCAACTTATGTGCTTTGTTTACCTTTTCAGAGAGTTGTTTTACACATAGGAGGAAAACTATCTGACAAAGAAACATTTCCAAACTCAAACTAGACTGATCAGTCCCACAGCTCTTCCAGTCTCCATTGCCTGTATCCACTCTTCAGCACATAAGTGTTTTGATTTGGCCACAGGCCTCCCCCCTCCAGAAAGCTGCAAACCTAAGCTGGATTCTGCCCGTTGAAAGGTTGGTGCATTACAGCACTTTGCTGTCCATTAGCAACAATCATATCAAGGGCAGTTGCAAACAAAAAGTAGGAGATGATCTTGCTCATGCCCGTCCTTATGAGATTCACTTTCTCTAAATGAATGCTACATTCTTTTTTTTATTTAATCTGTAAATTTTCTTTGTTAACATGTTATTTCCTACATTTATAATCATGTTGTAAACACTTTGTTTTAATATGTCCTGTATAAAACAAGGCACTCGTAGAGGCATTACTATGATGTTTATGAGTGTATACCAAACTGGGGACACCCATACTTGTGTGTGCGTACACATGTGTGCTCTTACCAGGGCTCCACTGCTGAGCAGGATCATGAAGATGATGAGGGTTTCAAACCAGTTGTGTTCCACAATGAGGTAGCAGGTCTTCCTCAGGAACCACCAGTGCTTTCCCCAGCCGTGTGTGATGGGAACGTCACAACATTTGTATTTGGCCACACACTCTGTACGACAAATATAAAACACAACTGCTGATGTACACTGAGGAGACGGATGCGTAATACTACCAAGGGCGTAATGCAAAATGTGTCACAGTGCCATTACTATAGTGTGTACTAGGGTTGGGCAATATATCAATATTATATCGCTATTGTGATATGAGACTAGATATAATCTGAGTTTTTGGATATTGTAATATCGTAACTGTTGCGTTTTCCTGGTTTTAAAGGCTGCATTACAGCAAAGTGATGTAATTTCCTGAACTTAACACTGCTCTAGCTGTTCTGTCATTTGCCTTTACCCACTTTGTCATTTTATCCACATTACTGACGATTATTTATTAGAAATGCCATTGTGTAAATATTTTCTGAAAGCAAAGTCAACCCTACAATATCGTTAATATTGATATTGAGGTATTTGCCATGCCCTACCTCAGTCATTTTACTTATTGTAATATACAACCATATCTGTTTTAACTCACAATCATTTTACATCAAACGGATTTTCCCCTATATCGCCCATCCCTCCAATGTTCAGTGTTAATAATAATTCCCATCTGTTCGCTGTTATTATTTACCACAAAGTCAGATAATAAACAACAACCTACCGTCTGTCCAGCAGGCTTCTGGGTCAACATACTCCTCCACTACCTCCACCACTGCGACCTCCTCCACATCAGGCTTGATGTCTATTGTGCTGCCCTCAGACGAGCTGGTGTCATCCAGCTAGGACGTACAGAGGACCGAAGAGATCATTTCAAGCTCTGAACATTACAGGCTCAGCAGTGAGACGCCAGAGCGTATGGATACTGCACACTGCCAGCACAGCCATTACAATAATGCCCCTTCAGGTTTATATGCATGACATGATTTATTGCTGGAAGTATACATGCATGTTGTAGCCATGTAGTGTAGCTATCTCTGCCAACACATATTCTGCAGAGTTATTAATAGATTCAACTGGAAGTAATTAAACTTGACCAGTGATTGATTGTACTGGTAATGATGGTCATTGTTACACATGCATAAATATAGATTCTTCAGTGATGAAGGATTCGTTTACTTGTGAGGAAAGAATTATTAAACACATACTTACATACAACACAATTAATACATTCCATAACAAGTATATTTTTTCGATGCCTATTTCTGTGTTACTGATGTGTTAGAATAAGAAGTGTTCTGAGTATGAATTTCAGAGTTGTAAAATATATTCAAGAGGAATTGGAAATCTCTCATTTTTAGGCATTAAACCCCAGCTTAGTGAGGTTCACTGTACCAATAAATCATGTCATATCTTAACAATAGGTCATAGTGAGGCAGGGCAAACTAGTGAAACACCAGCATAGCAGCAGCCTTATTGCAAAAAAGAATACACACACTTGCACACATGCAGACTCTCAGCCAATTCAATTCACTAGAGAATGATACTGCACTTTATAATCTTAAGTCGTCAGCAAAGGACTGCATTCGCACTCTCTTCTGCTGCTTCTCTGTTCTCTTTCTCTCTACCAAACAGCCAGATGGATCCCTGCTTTTCTGATTGGCTGCTCTGTCTGTGTCTACTCCCTGCAGTGTACCCCATGGCTGGCTGTGGTGCAGGGAAGAGTGTTGCGTGGTTGGTTGAGGGAGCCCAGTGGAATATGAACCTGGTGCAGGTACAGTAGTGATGCTGCTGCTGCATTATCTCCTTTCTTCCTACTACAAACCAGGTCAAGGTGACCCATGCATCAGACTTCTCTACGAGCTTTGGGTCTGCCTCACCCTTCTCCCACATTCATATCACACAGTAGACACTATGTTTGTCTGTCTGTCGTCTCTTCAGGACTGCCTCTATACGTCTGCAGGGTCAGCACTCAGGCTCAGTGTTACAGCTCTCATGTCTAAATGGATGTTCTGAAATGTCAAGTAAACTAAATGTCTTCAGTGTGGCAGCTCAGACCAGCTCTGCTTAATGGATCAAAAGAAGCAATGTGGGAACAAAGCCAAACAAACACACACATTTACACATGTGCACTCCGACTCATTACATCACCGTATATTGCATAATTAAGTCACTATTTTGGTAAACGTAACTGTACTGAGGCATTTGTTTAGACCATGTTAAAAGCTGAATATAGAAGCTAAATTCTTAAACTTGTAAAAAAGCTTTTCTTGCTTGCCTCCCCAGTGAATGAAGAATCCAAAAAACATTCAGTTAGGCTTCCATGTTTTACAACAGCAAAACTATAGAAAAACATCTGTTTACAAACTCACTCGCACAACTCGTGCAGTATAATCCAGGTTTCATTTACCCAGTCGTGTGCTCAGTACTGCCTAGACACATGCATTTCACAAGTGAAATTTATCTATGCTCTCTTCAAAGCCAGGCTCTATTGAAAAAAAAACCCCAGTAATTTAACCTCACTGAACACATGAGATGATGGTCTACCACTGCCTCGATAAATTTGTTTGTGTTGTTGTGTGACTTTCGTAAATATGAACCACTTTTTTTAACACTAAGTAGTCACACAATAACACATACTATCAGTCAAGGCAGTGGTATACCAGCTGCTCCTACATTAAATGGGGTAAAACTTCTATTTTTGTCAATGGAGTGTGGCTTTGAAGAGAGCATAGATAAGTTTCACTTCTAGTTTAGTTCCCTCTTGGAAAGGGCTGTCTGTTTGGGGACTACTCGGCATATGAATGCATAAATAAGACCTGGATTATACTAAACGAGTTGTGTGAGAGTTTGTAAACGGATATTTTGCTGTAGTTTTGCTGTTATTCAGCACGGACCCCTATGACTTAAATTCATCAAGAATTTTTTCACTGTTTTTGGATTCTTCATTCACTGTGGGGGCATGTGAGAAATACAATGTTTTCTTCACAAATTCAATGTAACATAGGGTGAGTAAGTGATATACAAATTGTCATTCTTTAAACACAAGAAATATCACAGCTATGGTATATCTCTAAACTGGTTTAGATCTCCAATAAACAGTATCCAAAGTAAAACCAGCACATAATCTCCTTCCATCAAGCAATGATGTAAATGTACCCAAATTATCATCAAACTCTTAAGCAAGAGCAACACAGCTGCCATCTCTCTGCTAACATTTGTCCGTCATACTCACATCTTTACTGTTCTCCACGTCCGATTCACTGCTGAAGTCTTCTGTGTTGAGGTTTTCAAAGTCCGACTCACCAACAGCAATAGGAACACAGACAGTGAGGTTGGGGTTGTGGATGAAGGACATGTAGTCCTCATCAATCATATACTTTCCCACACTGCTCCCAATGCCGCTGGTGGTGCCATTGCCATTTTTAGCATAGTCCAGCTCCCGATTGATGTCCACTGTGTGGTTTGCAATGCAGTTGAGTTTCTTCTCGTACATTTCATCCAGAGGTTTCTGTTCATCCTCTATAGGCTGCTTGTCAGAGAGAAAGAAACAGACAGTAAGACAACAAGTATGCCATCATAAAACTCTCTAAAACACACATTCATATACCAACAGTTATAGTTCAAGTTAGGGCTGGGCGATATAGAGAAAATCAAATTACACAATATATTTAATCAGATAACTTGATATTGATGTTGCGACGGTATTGTAGATTTGACTATTGGTGCTTTCACAAAATATTTACACAATTATCTTTTTGATAAATAATCATCAGTTATGTGGATATAATGACTAACTGGGTAAGGACAAATAACAGAACAGCTAAAACAGTCTCGTAAGCTCAGAAAATTACATCATTTTACAAAAACAAAGGTTTTTTTTTACAAAATCTCAATAAATCAATATCAATATATCAATATATTACCCAGCTCTAGTTCAAATTCTTAAACAACCAAGAATTGCTCATGCATAAAGACGTTTAATTATTGGGTACCTTCTTGAGCACTGTTGCTATAAAGAGCCGCATGTTAGCCTTGAACCAGGCAATCCCTTTCTTAATACGGGCAACTGCAAGCTGGAGGTTGTTGGGCTCGCCATCGTCATCCGTGGCAGCAAGGTTGTCTGCACTGAATGAGCTCAGCAGCAAGGCAAGGAACAGGTTCAGCACCTTGGAAACAAACACCACAATTGCTGGAACCCATGCACTCACAGTAAATGGATGGTTTACATCTGGGTAACTATCACCCAATAGCATCTACGTTATCTTTGTTTATTTCTTACCACCAAGTTTCCGATGACCATGACCATCATGAAAACGGTGAGACACATAGTCTGTCCAGCCACCTCCATACAGTCCCACATGGTCTCAATCCACTCCCCACACAACACTCTGAACACAATGAGGAAGGAGTGGAAGAAGTCATTCATGTGCCAGCGGGGGAGTTCACAGGACTGGGCGATCTTACACACACAGTCCTTGTAGCTTTTTCCAAACAGCTGCATGCCCACCACGGCAAAGATGAAAACGATGATGGCCAGCACCAGGGTCAGATTACCCAGAGCTCCCACTGAGTTACCGATGATCTTGATCAGCATGTTGAGGGTGGGCCACGATTTGGCTAGTTTGAACACTCTTAACTACGAGAGAAACAGGACACAGGGTTATTCCACAGTTATTCATATTAAGACCATGATCAAAAAGTGGTTTGATATGAACTGACTTGTGTTTATTAATTTCACTTTGAAAAGTCATGAGAAGCAAATGTACTAACTGTCAACACATGTGTATCATTTGATCCAGGACACACACAAGATATCTACATTAAGTGTTTACAGTTTTACACAATATAAGAGGAATGCACTGATTCTGTGCTAAGAAGAACTCTTCATTATATAAAAAAAAGAACTAAACTATTTTAAAGTCATTCAGCCCTTCATTACGCTATCTAGGAATGAGCCCAAATTCAGTCATACAAATTTATGAAACATAACCTTCTTTTACATGAAAAACAAAACAAACAAAAAAACATTTTCAAAAGCCTTTTTACTATATATAGCACGTCTCCCTATAATATCTGTTTTGTATTGCTGTAAAGACATCAACAAATTTCTTCTTCAAACAGCTAGATTTATTCAAGTTTCTTGCCAAAAACTACATTTTTATGGATATATCATGTAATCGGCTGCACACTGGTATTGGCCGACATTTGCCTTATTGACTGCCACCAGCCTCTCGGCAAATAAGAAGAGATACACTGATGGCAGTGGCTGATGTTTTTCTGTTGTGTCAAAAACAGGGCTTGAGAGTAGCAGCGTCCTGTTGTCAAAGGGACAATAGAAAGTGTGAGATCTTTTCCAGGATGTCATTGCGACAAAGGGACAGCGGTAAACTCACTATCGACACATCAGGTGACACATCCTGTTGTTTCCCTGATAATGCTGCATCGTGAACAACAAATTTGTGCTGACATCAGCAGGGTGAGAGCTAGTTAACGTTAGCTGTTAGCAGCAGGTGGCTGGAACTAGCAGCTCAGAGAGGTTGCATTGAGTTATATTATGATGTGTGAAAGCTCTATTAAAAAATGAGTACTGCACAAATGTAAATTATAACATTGTCATGATGCGTTCATATGTGATCTTAAAACATGTAATTTTTGGTGAGAAACTTGAATAAATAAGCTGTCTGAAGGACAAATTTGTTGATGTTTTCAAAGTAATATAAAACAGATATTAGAGAGGGAATTATGGTATAATTCATTCATTCATTCATCTTCTAACCGCTTCATCCTCTTGAGGGTCGCCGGGGGGGGGGGCTGGAGCCTATCCCAGCTGACATCGGGCGAGAGGCAGGGTACACCCTGGACAGGTCTTATGGTATAATATATGTAGTAAAAAGGCTTTTAAAGCTGTTATTTTCGTTAGATGTTTTCATGTGAAAAGGGGTTATTTTAAAGGTTATTTCATAAACGTGTGTAATAGGATTTGTGCTCATTCAAAGTTAGTTATTTTAAAACAGTTATTTTCTTAAATTAAGGTATTGGGTATTGACAAAATTGTTATTTCAAACATTGGTATTAGCCCAGAACTTCACAGCTGGTGCATCCCTATTAATTTTACAAGATTACGTCTGAACACATAAGGATAAAGTTACAATCTACCTTTGCCTGATACTCATATTTACCAAACAGAGCTTAAACGCATCATAATGCAACTCAGTGTAACCTCTATTAGCTGTAAGTTCTAGCCACTGACTGCTAACAGCTGACAGCTACTGTTAGGTAGCTCTGCTCCTGCCCATTTCAGCATGTTGTTTTGTTGCTCACAATATAACATTATCAAGAAAAAACAGGGTGCATCCCCTGATGTGTTGATAGTGAGTTTACGACGTCCTTTCATCCAGACAGCGTCTCAGAGGAGATCTCTTTTCCTCCCAAACACATTTTCTGTTGTCTTGGGACGACAGGATGATGTTAGTATCGAGCCCTGTTTTTTAGCCTGCGCAAAACTGGTGTGACACAACAGAAAAACAGTGGCCACTGCCATTGGTGAATGTCGTCTTATGTGACAATACTACAATGGCAGTCAATAAGGCAAATATCAGCTAATACTGATGTTCATCTGATAAACTGGTTCATCCCTACAAAAAAATGATTGTTTTCAAGCTATAGAAGCTCTTTCATGGCTTAAACTCAGCCATAATTTGGAGCTTTAAAGAGAGAAAATTGTTGATGATAAAGAGAAATCAGCATTATGCAAAGTGTGACACTTTGACACAGATTTTTTTTTGTTTTTATTCAATCTTTTCAGCCTGCACATGAGGGCCAGAAGAAGTTCAACAAATGCTTTCATCCCCGTCTCTACTCTCTTCCACTTACCAATCGGAATGACCTGAGCACTGACAGACCTTCCACATCAGCCAGTCCCAGCTCAACTAAACTCAGAGTCACGATGAAGCCATCAAAGCAGTTCCAGCCTTCTTGGAAGTAGTAGTAGGGATCCATGGCGATCAGCTTGGCAAACATTTCCCCTGCAAAGATGCCTGTGAAGACCTGTGGACCCACACAGACTATCATGTAAAGTTGATCATTTTTTCTTCTTTAAAAAACACAAACAAACAGGATGCACATCACAATGACTCCATCAATACAGTACTAATTTACATTTTCAGTTAAGTGTAAGTAGATGCCATGAAATTTTGTTATGTATTACATGTTGAAACAAGAGGATAAGGGAGGATGTATACAGTTCGCAATGAATCTAAAGGGTTAAGCCAGTGGGATTTATGATTGCGTTACTTATTAGACATTTAGCCACACCTACTAGTGCGACATGGCATTAGCACAAATTATTGCAGTTTTGTTTCTTTAGACTGTCGCTATGTAAAATCTGACTTTAAAATTTGACAAAAATGATTAAATCTTTTCAGGTAACTGGTAAAAATATCAAACAAAGCCATAATGATACTAATAGCAAACATAAAAAACAGCAAAATTTCAATTCCCTTCCTCATTCTCGAAGTCTAAAGGGAAAATTGAGTGCAGAATGAAAAAGCTGGCTTGCTTACATTGCATTTTATTTGATGTAGTGCTGATTAAAAATGGATTGGGATTTGCTTAGAGTGAGGACTCTTCTGACAGAGCAAGGTCATGGAGCAGTGGCGCCGAGCTCCGGCAGAACTTGTGTGGGGCTGTAGTGTTTTAGCCTGTTAAATATTGTCCACCCAACAGCTAATCATGTGCCCAATCAGTGCTGCAGAGAATGAGAATGATTCATACTGCACCATCCATCACGCTGGTTCCTCTGACTTCAGTTCCTGTTTCAGTCCTGACAGCATGCCAATCTCTATGACCTCATTTCCTGTCTTAGTACTGACACTGTGCCAATACTGCTGCCCTCAGACAGCTGTGCTACAGTGGTATCTGACAGCAAGAGCAGAGCACAAATCAAAATGTCTGCTGTACATCTGGTTAATATGTACTCTGCCAAACCAGTCCTGGACAGATCCGTAGCAAGCCTTACTAAATGACTGTCTGTGTGTGTGTGTGTGTGTGTGTGTGTGTGTGTGTGTGTGTGTGTGTGAGAGAGAGAGAGAGACAGAGAGAGAGAGAGAGAGAGAGAGAAAGAGTTAAAGTCGAGTAGAGTTGAGGTAAGCAGGATGCAACGGAAGCAGGAGAGTGACCTGAGTGGGGGTGATGAGAGTTTGGGGAGCAGGCTGGCTGGCTACATTAAAATGGAACTAAATCTTTAATGAGACCCCATCAGAGTCCTATATACACTATGCGTGTGTGTATTCTTAAGTGCACATACCAAATGATGCATTGATGTATTGGTTTGAGGTTATGTAGTTAGGGCAAACTGAACCTGCAATGCTTCTGTAACTCCTGAGAGAGATGATGAGGTTCATGCAGGCATGACAAAGTTACAGAGACAAATGGCAGCGGTACACGACAGGACAGAAGAAGAACTGCAGTTTCTCACCAGGTTGCCAACAGACAGGACCTCCTCAAAATGTGGAGTCATGGGGTAGTGCTCCATGGCCATGAAGAGGGTGTTGAGGACGATACAGATGGTGATGGCCAGGTCAACAAATGGGTCCATGACGATCAAATAGACTATGTGCTTGATCTTCAGCCACATGGGAAAGCACTCCCAGATGAGGAAGATATTGGCAAACTTATACCAACAGGGAGGACACTTCCTCTGAGACTCCTCCAACTCTGCCGGAAGAGGTGAAGAAGAAACAAAATAGGGTGAGAAAAACAAAACCTACTTAAAAACTAAAATAGTTTAAGTATATGCTATATTGAAAGTATTTTCACCACTTTAAATTGATGCAGACAGCCTTTACTGACAGGGAAACTGTTATAGGCTTAAGTTTTCCTTCTGTGCTCTCATCAAAGCCACCAGACTCCATTGATGAAAAATAGTCATTTTAGATCACTGAACATGGGAGCTGTTGGTCTACTACTGCTTTAATCAGTCATGTTACCATGTCACTTTGGTAAATTTGGTGAACAACTCCCTTAATACCCTAAGTCACACAGTAACACAAATAAACTAACAGATTGAGGCAGTGGTAGACCAGCAGCTCCCGTGTTCAGCGATGTTAAACTGCTGTTATCTCAATGGAGTCTGGTTTTGTAGAGAGTGATATAACAACCTCAGTCCCCCGTACAAAACTGCTGTCTGACAATTCGGTAAAGAGGTAAAAATATTTGAAATATAGCGTACACCTAAAATTATGTTTTCTTTTTAGGTGGGACTTTTTTTTAGGTGGCTTAAATACATTTTGCTGCTGCCCCCCTCCACAGCAGCTTATTGCTTAGCTTCAGTGTCAGTACTCCTGCCTGCTTCTCCAAACTGGAAGTGTGACATCTACTGTAGGTAACTGTGGCTACTAGAAGTTTTCTGGTTAATCTGGATGCATAGTCTGCGTAAATAAAATGCCAGTTTGAGGTGTAACTGCAAACAGTTATCTGATGCAACACCTAGACCACCGTTGGCTTGAACTGTGATCAAATCTCAGTCAGGTGAACATTAAATGCAACTTATACAACTTGCAAATTATTATTAGTAAGTATCTTCCCACAAATTGCGTTAGACAGCTGACAGTTTGCAGACATCACACTGCCGTTCAACTCTCAATTTCCATATCCAGATCTAATGCAGAGAGAACGCATACATATAATAAGAACACATATTTAACTACAGGCGTAAATGCATCGCTCAGTGGGTGTTTTCATTTGAATAATATGCGTCATATTTTGGTACAAAAATTAAAAAAGGCAAAAGGAAGTGTGTGCACTGTTTGTACCCTCTAAGAGTGTGTTGGTGACTATGCTCATCTGACTGTTGGCACGGTCCTTTCCTTTAAAGGAGGAGTTGAGCTGATCCACAGATACCATGAGAGAGCCGGAGTGCTTCTTTTTAATCTCCACGTCAGTAGTCTGTACTCAGAGAAAGACACAGTGTAAGTCAGATATTGTACTCACATGAAACACTGCATGACTGATGACTGACGCCATAGGTCTGCTCAGAAGAACATGATGAATGCAGTTTTTCACATCAGATCATTATATATGATTGCCTCAAATTACCTGGATGAATTTAAGCATTTCCTGCAACATATCATACAACACACTTCAAATTCATACTGTTAATTCTCAAATCATTGCCACAAGCTTGGAGTGAACTAGGACTTCACTGAAACAAACTCTTATTTGAGATGGTACTTTCTCATTTCCTCTGTTTTGTATTTGTTAAATTTTACTAAGCGACCATTACTTAAGTACTGGCTCTTATTTGAGAATTTACGGTACAGCTTCTAAAACCTTAATGGTTTACTGTGCACATAGCTACAACCCTGAAGTAAGCAACATTAAACTGCATGCAATGACATGCGTGTCAAGTACAGAGGGGAATTCAAGACTTTGCTAATACACCATGCTACATTTAAGTTAAGAGGTAAAAAGGTAAAAGCAAGCCAATTGGTTGAGAATAAAAGAGGGGGGGGGGGTCTATCATGCTAGCTAGAATGAGGAGAAATATTGTTAAAGAATAAAGTTTCAGATTTGTTCTTGCATCATCCAGAGGCTCAGGAGCAGAGGAATGAGGACGAGAAGGAAAGAGAGAGAAGCAGAGAGAGACAGAAAGAAATAGAGGGGTAGATAAAAACAGTGTGGGCCTGGATGTGGAATGCCCCTTAAAATTATAAAAGTAGAAGTAGTTGTTTTTGTCCTTCACAGTGTTTTCATAGTCTCGCTTTTTATGAATGACAATGACTGTATATGCGTAACATGGGTGATAGAACTGTAGGGGGAACTAAGGGGGGGATATCGTATTGCATTTTTGTTAGATATTAATCAATGAAATGATGTGGGTTCAGGGATACTGTTTCAGCTGGTTAGTGCCTTCTACAGCTGTTAAAAAAGGAGCAGCAGAAAAAGAGCATTAGGTCAGGGTGGAAGTGTAAGTGTCAGTGTGAGACGAAATCATAAGACAGAATCTAGATATTTGGAGGGGAAAGGGATCTACTGAGTTTAGGGAACAGAGGATCAAGAGCCAAGGGGAAGAGGTTGTGAAGCTGCAGAGACTGGGGCCACCATCATCATGCCTAAACTGTATTGGTGTCCCATGGACGTCCTTACACTGTCATCAGTGGCTGCCTTATCTATTTTCACCTCAGGCAGAAGCCGTCTGCCGGGCCCAGGGCCGATGAGAGAAACCACGCCATTGCAGTCCACTGTGCTGTTCCTCTTCCCTCCAGAGTGCGGTGCCAGCGGGTGGATGCGTGATGAGCCCTGGCTGTAGCCACTGTAGCTGTTGCGGCGGTAAGGGATAAACAGGGAGCCTCGGCGGTCTTCGCTCTCCTCTACCGTGCTGTGCTCATCGTCTGCAAACTCGTTCTCAGAACCCATGTCCTTGGAACGGCCTTTGAAGCTGAAGATGCTGCTGCGGCTGTTGTGGCGCGACATGTAGGGAGAGCCTGGGATGCTGAGTAGTGACTGAGGAGGGAGAGAAAGATGCATAGGGAAGAGTTGAGGAGTTATTAAAAAGCAGCAGGAGTTAGTCTATGTGTCAATAAAAGGGCCAGACAAGGTGGAGAGGGCAAGTGAGGTAACAAGATAAAAAAAACAAAGAACAATGAGAGAGCTAAATTAGTAATCTCAAGCAAATGGGAAAGTATGTCAGATAAAGGCACATTTAAAAAAAAAAAAACACTAAAAAAATTTGTCGGGATTGACTGCGGACTGACTTGGTCGAGATGGCTGCCATCTTGTGCATTGTGCTCTTACTACCACTAGATGGCAGAAAATAGTGTCCACGAACGAGGACAACAGGTCTGAGTTGAGTAGAATTAAGTACAATTTAAAATGAAGTAAGGTAAAAACCAAAATGTGATGTCTTCATATGAGGACAGAAGATCTAAAGAGGATATACTGTAAGATGGTAATGATATTATACAAAATTATACTTAAGATTAAGTCTGCTAAGTCAACTGAGATTGCTTCAAATCAAGCAGTCAGTGTGCAGCATACTCCTGGGGACATTTTGGTCCCCAGATTTTACTGCAGAGTGAGCGCTCCTCACTTTCACATTGCTCTTTGGGAGAGACAGCTGCTGACATGCAGGCAGCTGCCCAGGGAAGGAGAGGCTTTGCCCTGTAAGACAACAGAAATAACTATTCTCTGCCTTCTGCCTAGAAGTGGGGAATTTACAGCTCACAGCAACTTCATATGACAAAGTCTCTGGCTTTTGTTTGATATCAAGTGTCAGCAAAAAATGTTGCTGCATTTCTGACACATCATTAGCACAATTAATTTGTTTACTATATTAAGTGAACGTCACTGTCACACTGAACATCCCGCTGAGGCCCATTGAAACTCTCAAATTCTTTATGGAAAAACAGTAACAAATAGTCAAATATTCATATTGAACCTCCAAATCTGATTCGGCTGTTCCGATTCGGAGTCGAATACAGCCTTTGTTAAGATGCTTTCATAAATGTATTGTCTTTTCCTTATCCTTAATGCTTTTTTGTCTTTGTTCTTTAAAGAAGACCCCAAGAAGCCAGTCATTATCTTTGTGGGACCATCACATAATTTAACCAATAAACTTAACGTGATTTATAAGAAAAACAATTGAGACTATTATATCCCCATTTAATCTGTGTATTCTAGAATACTATTAACTCATAAAGAACAGTACTCCATTGCAGCGTAATGCATGATTTGGGGATGTTTTGATCTGGAACATAGCCAGTTGTTTTGTTCTATTCTCTAAGGTATACTACACTGCAGTTTTGTTTTGTTTAAAAGCTTGTCTTATTTGGTTCTGCAGAGAGCATTTATTTCAGTGAAAGCTGTTTTTATCACACAATTTGTCTTCAAAGTTTGGCAAAAAAACCAAAACAGAATTACTGCCTTGTGGTTGTATGTCTCCACCAACCAGCCAAATTGCAGATTTACATCCATGTCTGTCCAGAATCCTTAATAGCTTGGGAATTACAGT
This sequence comes from Epinephelus fuscoguttatus, assembly GCF_011397635.1. Lineage (NCBI taxonomy): Eukaryota > Metazoa > Chordata > Actinopteri > Perciformes > Serranidae > Epinephelus > Epinephelus fuscoguttatus. The sequence goes on from NC_064752.1 coordinate 38,978,196, forward strand.
AGACATAGCTTCAAATATGGATGTTGCTGCAAAGAAGCTACAAATCATAAAACATGGATGCTTTACACACATCTTCAACCTGGCAGTACAGAGGATCTATACAATCACCACAGTTTCAACATGGACACCCTAGATTAGTGTCACCAATTTAGTATCCAACCAAATGTCTCTCCTTCTGTTCCTGAGTTATGACATTGAATAATGGCAAGCAGAGTATTTTTTGCAGAACATTATGATGTCGCAGTTGACCTTTGACCTTTTGGATATGAATGCCATCACTTTGTTATTTTATCAAATCAGAGATTAATGTGAAATTTTGTTATAATTAGTGTATGAATTCTTATGTTATGGCCAAAAACATGTTTTGTGAGGTCACAGTGACCATGACTTTTGACTGCCAAAATCAAGTCAGTTCATCTTTGAGTCCAAGTACTGTAGATGTTTGTGCCCAGTTGGAGATAATTCCCTCAAGGCATTTTTGAGATATGGTGTTCACAAGAATGGGGCGTATGTACAGACAACTCGCAAACAGAATGCTTTCAGACATGGCTGTTGTCGGTACGGGCATAATTATGACATTGGGACTGGCCGCATACAAAACCTATTAAAATCATTCACTAGCCTGAAGCTGTAAAACAAGTGTTTTAGAATAAACTTACGTAGGATGAGGGACTGGCCAGTGAGTGTAGGCAAGGTAGTTGGAGAGCAAGGTGCAGCCCAGTCTCTGGCTAGAGCGTATAAAATGCTGGGTATTAAGTGGGAGAGGAGGAGAACAGCCATCCACAACACCATTGAAGTTGCAGAAAGCCTCAAGCCTCAAGATGGCTGCAGCTTAAAAGAGGAGAGTCAAGGGGAGGACATAGCTAATCTGCCATCTAGACACAAGTTGAGGCCTGATCAACCTCACGTGGGTCAAATGGAAGGGGGTGGATGATGATAGAAGACCCAAAACATCTGCTGATTCCAGGAATGTCACTGACAATATGTGTGCAGAGTCAGTCAAGGTTTTTTTGTACAAAGGAAAGCTGACCATTCAGCAGTGACCAGGAAATACTGGTTGATGACTGTACCCAGGATAGAACAGATAGGCAACTTAATCTGTGTCCACTGCGAGGAGGAGACCAAAACCAAGCTACAGAGAATCTCATTGAAACATACCTCAAGGGGAGCCTGAGAGGTGAGAATGAGAAATAGTCAGATGGACAAGTGATGCCCAACAATATTTGAAGATCCACCAAACAAGAATGAAGTTACTGGCAGTAGCAGAAGGAATGCAATGCATTTCTCCGTTATCTTGTTTTCTCTGGCAATGAACATAATAACAAAGTCAGCAAAGCAAGGATGTGGAAGGTCCAAGACCAAATCTGGCCATTGCTAATCACCGGGGGGCTCTTACAGAGGACCTGACAATCAGCAAACATCCCATGCTAGGGTGTTGATGGATTCTACAGGGATTCAAGAAAATAAGGTAGTACCCAGATGAGATTCAAACAAGCCAAGTTCAGATCTCTGCAGAAGAACAAGGTTGATGGCCTTCACCATCACAGATACCATTATTGAACCATTACAGAGAGGCCAGTGAAAAGCATTGGCACAGAGTTTGACATCTGTCCAATCAACCTGCACTGAACTCAAGGGCTAGCTGAAATCAATGGATTGGTCGAGGCATGGTTGTACTAACATGAAATTCTGTCTGCAATACTGTGGCCATTCCTGGTGTGAAAGGTGCCAGACTCAACCACTGAAGCCTTGGAGAGCTTCCTTGGAGTCTGAGCAGCATCACACTACAGGCACAGCATCAATCAGCAGCTACCACACAAATTTCAGAAGGAGAAAATCAAAGGCCAGAGAACTGCTGCAGAACAAGAACTCAACAGAACCCCAAGGTGGCAAAAGCAGACACTGAGATGAAGACTGGAAGAACATGGCAACCAGAGGAGGTGGTCCAGTAAGACCAGCAAGGCTGGTATGAGTGGTTATCCAAAGAAGAGCCAGATTTGGGTCCTTCCCAGTCTCATGTGGAAACAATAGGGAAGCATCACCAAATCCAGGAGCAGAAGGGGAGAACCTGCAGGGTTGTGGCGATGAAACAACAGGGGAGAAAGGTGACCTGGCCTAAGCTGTGGAAGGCTGACCTCCACCAGATCAAGTTTTTTGTCCAGGCAGTGTATGATGCGATTCCAAATCAGTCAAACATCCACACACAAGGCAAAGCAGAGTCACCAGCATGACAGCTGTGCATGGTAAGGGGGACGCTGGAAGGCATGTTTGGCTGGTGCTCCAAAGCACTGGCAGAAGGATGATATCGTTGGTATAATGACCATCGAGACCATGTCTTGAAGGTCATTGCCGAAGCCCTCATCAGAGCCAGAGAACACCCAACATCTGCTAAGAAATTCCACTGAAATCCTGGCCTGGACTGGAAGTTGTTCATACACCTGGAGAGGCAGACAAAGTTCTACTAGCACACTGTGACCACTCTGATATGTTCTTTTGTCTGACCAATCAAACAAATCATTTCACTGAAGAGGACAGTCCCTTGGAAAGATCGCTTGGGCGAGGCCTTCGAGAGTAAACTTGCAAAGAGTGAGGAACTGGTCAGCAAGTGTGGGCAAGGTAGTTGGGGAGTGCAAGGACTGCCTTTTGATGTTGGATGCAGGGGTTTAACAGCCCAATCTCTTGCCAGACCTCACAACCAACTAATTATCGAGAGAGCGAGGTGAAGAAGAGCCTTCAGCAATATCAACAAAGCAGCAGAAAGAGCCTCAAAATGGCTGTGTGTCAAGAGAGTAGAGCCATGGGCAGAATGTAGCTCATATGCCTATATATCTAGCTAACTTTACCTGGTTCATAATGGATGTCTTCCTCCCCAGCCTGCTTCCTGGGAAACGAATGGTGCTTTTCTTGCTGCCATCATCTGACTCCGACTTAACAACCTTTTCGCTATCTCCTTTCTCTTTCTCCTGCTCTTTCTGACGCCATTTCTTCTTTCGATTACGGCGCTCCTTGGCACTCTTGGAGCTTAGCTTGGAGACCTCAGAGGAGCTGCGGGACAAGTGCCCTCCTCCTTCATCTTCTAACGCAGCTTCTGACACCGTGCCTGCAGATGTCGCCATGGCAGCGGCCTGAGAAAATCATAAAAGACACATGATAAGCTTAAACTATGAAAAATGGGTAAAGGTGTATGTATGTGGGAGAGAGAATGAGACAAACCTGTGTTTCCTCCTGCTGCTTCTTGAGCTGCTCCAGCATGGCCTTAAATTCAGCCTCTTTCTGCTCCGCCTCCTCAATAGTGGCCTGGTTCTGCTCCTCATAAGCCATGGCCACCACAGCCAAGATGAGATTCACCAGGTAGAAGGAGCCCACAAAGATGACCAGCACAAAGAAGATCATGTAGGTCTTCCCTGCAGCACGCAGAGTCTGACGGACACACACAGACAGAGCAATGAGATTTAGAGGGATTTAACATGGAAAATAGGGCATACTATTGTTGTATTGATAACATGTAATTGAAATGTATCTTACTAAAACAGCTGTTTTATGTTACTTAGTTTTTTTCTGCAGTACTTTCCTATTCTGTCAGAGGTACGGTATGTATATGTGTGATGTGTCAGCATTGCTGGTGCCTCTATAGTCAGTTATCCAGGAAAACCTCCAGACAGGAAAGAAGCCTTAGAGTGCAGGAATTCCCAATTTTAAATACACACACACACACACACACACACACACACACACACACACACACACACACACACACACACACACAGACTGGCCTATTTGCCAAATGAAGTGGATCTATTATGGCTGCAGTGGTGCAGGTCTGGAGGAGGAGGTAAGCAATGCTAGTGCAGTGTCATGGTAGTGCAGGTTAACATTACAGATACCTGTGCACATGTTATATATTTTGCACATGCATATGTGTCCCCAGCAGAAAGTGAGAGGTCTAAAGAGGCAGAGATGTAGTACTGGTTCAGTCTCTTAAAAATGTATTAGGCAGAGAAATGACTGTTCTAAAGGTCATTTAACAAAAATGAATTCACTGCTGTTTGTTGCTTCATTATAAATATAAATAACAAAATTCATTTCTCCCTGTGTGAAAGACAAACATTATTTTAGTGGCTGGTCACACACTCCTCGCCACAGTGTTTCTGATCAGCTGTCCTTCCTTCCTTCCTTTTTATTCGGAGGGCAAATGCACTGATGTGGAGAGCTGCTCTGAGGCACTTTTGCTGATTCATCCAGGTATTAGGATGATGATGTATATATATTTTTTATGATGAAGTGGGGACAAAATCCTTAGCACTGCTTAGGGGGTGTTATACTTCTCTGGGTAGCGACTAGAGCGGCTTTAATATAGGTCTCTAAAACAGGTGCAAGAAGGGTCAAAGACTTCATCTATAGGTCATACTGTGACAAAAAATGCAGTCGTGCTTTTTGCTTCCTCTGGATATTTATATGTCAATTTGACACTAAGAATTTAAGAAAACACCACTTTACCTGCATGTAGAGATTTTCCCAGTAGTCTTGGGTCATAAGGCGAAAGAGGGTGAGGAAAGCCCATCCAAAGCTGTCAAAGCTGGTGTAATCATAGTTGGGGTTCCTTCCGGCTTTCATACACGTAAAACCCTCTGGACATCGCCTAAAGGAACACACAAGCATACAAAAACTTTAACGTGCTACCTCAGCATCAACACAGTTAGGATTACAGATACAGATATCACTAGCAGCCCCAGATACAACAGGATCATGAAAACAGGCACAAAAAAGGCTTTGTTGTTATTTTTGTTGTTTGTTGATATACGCACGCTTTTTTGGGGTTCACAAAAATACCCATATGGCCTGAAGATCCATCAAGCAAAAGAGATGTTTGAAGGGTTGTGGTAACATCACTGTTGATTAGAGGTGTAACAATACACATATTTGTATTGAACCATTCGTTACGAGGCTTTCGGTTCGGTACACATTACAAACTGAGCGATTCGTTGAATTAATCCTATTACAATTGGAAAATAAAATACACAGCTTAAACTGTGTTTCATATAATATTCTCAGTGCCACTGCGGTTAATAAGGCAGCCCACATGACAGAACATTCTGCTCCAGCAAAACACACTGGGAGGGGCACCACGCTAAAATGGTTTGTTGCAATATGGTTAGTAACGGCCGTAATGTCTTAAATAGAAGATCCTCCAGTAATCTATAGGGCTGATGCCTGGAGCCACTTTGGTTTTGGTGTGAATTATGAGGACGATGGCGAGTGAGTAGTAAAGAAACAAAACAATGGTATGTTGCACCTGCTACACGACAGTAGGTTACATCAGTGGGAATACTTCAAACATGTCAACTCATTTACGCCAACATCACTGCGGTGTGTCAAGTGGTGGACCTAGACCACAACAAGGAGCAGCACCCAAATGTTACATGCTAACGTTATCCTTGCAGCATTTAGGCAGCTAACCGATCAAAACAGGGAAAAAGAATCACTGCTAGCTGAGGACATTAGACCTGTCTTTGTGGCAGAAAACATAGGCTTTATGAACATGCTTGATGAAAATGAGCCTTGTTACAGTATTTTTTTCAAGAGTGCATTTTAGCAAGACCGTAATTCCTGCTGTGTATGAAAAAACTGAAATTATGATGTTAGTTTTCAATACATTTAAAATAAAAAAGGAAATTTGTCAAGCATTTCAGAAACAGAATTGTTCCTTTTGTTTATATTTGTTTTTAACTAGAATACAACATTTTATATTTCATAAAGAGTTTTTGTTCTATATGTTATTATAAAGACACCCTAGAGGAAGGGTCACTCAGGTATACCTTCATCATTGTTCAAAGAAAAAAAAATAAAAAATCATACTCTATGTTAGTTTTTTTTTTTTTTAAAAATAAACATTTTAAAAACCAAATACTGGTGATGTGTCCAAACATTAAGGTATAAATATGGAGGCATACATTTAGTGAGTGAAGCACTGACTTACCCCGAGTCAGAACTGTTTCCACATAGTAGAGCATCAAGCTGACCAGGGAGGATGTAGAAATTAGCTATAAAGAAAACAGAAAACAGTCAGTATTAGCTACTGTCTGTTATTTTTTATATCAGCAAGATAAAAATAAATGTCTCAAAAAAATAAACACAAAGTGAAAATAATTACCAAGATGCATACACTTCCTGTTAAATCCCATTTATGTAATCATGTGTAACTAGTTTAATCTCTGTCAAGATAATCACTCACTTTCATTCATGATGTATTCGCTCCAGTCAAAGCCCCTGCTGCCATTTGCCAGATACTGCTCAGTCATGTTGATTGGCCAGATCACACACTTCTGCCGCAGGTTCCCCATAAAGAGCTGCAGTCCGATCAGAGCAAAGACGCTGAGACAGAACACGGTCAGGATCATCACATCCGACAGCTTCTTCACAGACTGGATCAGAGCACCCACAATGGTCTTCAGGCCTGTCGATTAATATGCAGTAAACACACACATACACACATACACACACACACACACAAAAGTGCACAAATGCACACACATGAAAACAGACAAACTCACAAACACACGCACACCAGCGTACAAAGTCAAATGCACACAAACACACATACAAACACAGAAATAGACACAAATAAAAAGAATTGCAACTTTTGGCACTGCAGGAGTGCACAAGCTGAGTTTGTTTTTTATAGCTGCAATTCAAGAGCTGACTCAAGTCAAGCACGGAAAAGTTAAGTTAGATAACGTACATCTAATCCTGTATTTTAACCCTGTGCTGGGCAGCCTCTTACATAAATCTAAACTTGGCAGGCATCAGAATTGTTTCTCTAGCACCTACGCCCACACTACCAAGCCTCAACAGCAGAAATTGACTCGGTCTGTCATGTGCATCCTTTAGAGTATAAAACCGGTGTGTGGACAATGTTTGTTGTTCTTCTCGAGATGGAAATCTGTACTTCAAGCTGTTGTTTTTTTAAATTTAATTAATTATTCATCTTGTTGCTAGCCATGTGGGTATTAAGTTACTAGACCTGAGATTTAAAGGTACACTTCACACGCTATTTATCAGTCTAGATTGTATTGGTGTGAGATGCTGAGTATCAGTAACCCAGGAACCATATAACCATGCAGTGGGAAGCGTGCATCTACCGCTAGCTTACCTATCACCACTGAGCTAGCTATCATTACAGCTAAGCCAAGGAGGACGTCATTAATGTTTACATCCTGCACTGTCACAAGCACAAGCCTCTCATGATGTATTTGGCAAGTATGGTAGAGAGTGAGGCTGTAATTGATACACCTCCACAGTAGAAATGATCACAATTAGCAAATATGGGCTCCATTTGATGTAGAATGATCGTGGGTTGTAAGGGTCATATGTTCTGACATGCAAGGAGAAAAAAAAGTAAGTAAGTAAGTAAGTAAAATGTTTAAGGTAAGCACAGGGAGGCGAGTTAATGTGGAGTATGTTGAGAATAATAAGTTTAGTGTCCAATTGTTAAAGGTAGCTTTTCATTTTGCAGCTTTACCTGATGATTTTATTGCACTGGAGCCAAGATATCTTAGGACTTTACATCATGTATAAATGTAATAAGTCTATCATATTATCATATAAATGGAATAAGGTAAATGCTACGACACTGTTTAATTGCTACATAATGTGCCACTGTACAGTAACAACACCATAAAGCCTACAGCAGCCTTCAGAGAAGAAAGCTGAGAACTCAGTTTGGGTGTAAAAGATACTTAGTGTAGAAACTGTAATTCTCTGATATCCAAACCTAAATAATTTAAGCACAGCACAGTAATGGCACAGGTATTCCCATAAGGTAATATAAAACAGTCATTTTCTGTGGGTCCAATTTTACAGCTCAGAGGCAAAAGAACATGTTGTCCTGCATCTCTACTGTCGCCGTTCCTCACTAGTTTCTTTTCTTGCTGGTTTAGAAAGACTTTAGGCCACAATTACATTATAAGTGGGTCTACTACTTATTTCAGATAAAGAGAATGGTCCCAAATCATGTCACTGAACATCTTCTGTTTTACAGCAGTGAGATATAATTCAAGAAATGTGGCTATATGCTTGTGTCATTAGAAAGTCAAGAATCTCCCTTTGAATAACAACAAGATCATTCATTCATTTAAAAGGATAATTAGGATGCGTTGATCATTTGTAGCTTTTAGAACCTACAAAATTACTTTCACTGTTCTACTCTTGACCAGCTTTACTGGACATACTTATTTGCACCATGACACTTGTCAGCACTTTCTTACAGAATATTTCTGCTAACCTTCTGTACCTATATAAAAAATGCTCACAACAAGGTCTGTGGATTATCTTGAGTAACTGGGTCATGATTTCTGGAAAGAGACATTGCTGCTAAGTTTTTCAATGTATTTTTTGGCACTTTGAGCACCACAAGTCGAGTGCCATCTAGTTTCATTATATTGGAGTGAAGACGGACATCAGCTGCTATCCCCAACTCACACCAAAACAATTGAGATTGATGAATAGCACCACAGATAAAAGGAAAAATGTGTTTTTGATTTTTGGGTGAACTGTCCCTTTAAGAATAGATTCTACACATTAAAGGCCCTGATTACCTTTTTTCTTTAATCTGCTTCTCACTATAAAATGATCAGGTCCTACATAAACGCATCATTTTCTGCCAACCTTGCAACAGTTTTAGCTATTTCACTTGAGAAATTTCAGTGTTTGTGTCTTTGTCTGTGCTAATCAAACTGATTTAAAGTGGGCGGGGCTCAGTTGGACAAAGTGATGTCATATTCTTCTCTGCACCAATCAGGATTTACTAACATATGACTCTGAATCTGCAGACAGTTGTTGGGTGGTTTGCTCGTGTTAAATTCGATCGTTACCTATTCAGTCATTTCTATTTAATGTTAAAAATGAGTTGGGATTTGAAGCTAAGTTTTCAGAGGCTTTAAAAAAATACAAAACACTTGTGTATACAACACTGTATGTCCTAACTACAAACATCTGAGCATTTTATTCTAGAAAACCCTCATTCCATAACTAAAGTCTACTTTAAAAAGCAGTGTATGTCTAGGTAAAATAATGTGCATAGGTTGTGCATTAAAACTCACTATCCAAACTCTAACTGGCAGTGTTTGTACAGTATGTCTCTGTCAAATTTAAACTTCTGGTGGGTTGATGTCTGACTGTCTTTCTGGCTATATGGTTATCAAAATGAGATACTTTTAGACACATTCAATAAAATCAAAGACATGACTATCTAGTATGTAATAACAGCAAACTGATGAGACTATGATTGGACATTCAAGTTGAACCACAGATATAAAGGTCACATAAAAGTCAGTTTTTTTCATGTAACACTAACACCACAACAAACACTGCAGCTGTCCAGGATGTTTCCATCTGAAAGACACATTTTCATTTTCACCCCTTTACAGTTACTTCCCCATGTAAGTTAACAGTTCCAAACAGTTTAATGTTCCATTGAGAAAGAACAGACGGCACTACAACTGGATTTAGGACCCGTCTGGAGAAGAGGAATCATATCATGGGGATCTGATTTCATTCCTTGTGTCCACCTATGGTAACATTGCTGATAAGCTGCAGTTAATTAATATACTGCATCCAACAAAGCAACTGAACGCAGCCGCACCACGAACAGTAAACAGCGCTCAGTCAAGGAAGCAGCAGGAAGTGAAGAGGAGAAAGAAAGGACAGGCGAGGAAGAGTCGGTGGCTGAGGGGGGAGGGGGGCGATGAGAGGTGGCATGCAGGTCATTTAAACGCCAAGGCTGAAGGAATTGACTCGGTGTCAGCATCACCTTGTCTGTAAACTGTGATGATGACCTTGCCTAACCGAAGAACCGTTCCCATCCCAGGCACCCCTTTCTCCCGCTCTTGCAGTGCTGGGCGAGCCCTCGGGCTGGTTTAGCCCAGAGCACAACTTAGCACTATATGCTGGAGGCTGAACTTACTGTACATTGTATAGTTTATGTGCGTGCATGTGTATCTGCTGAAATACTTTAACTCATGTGTTATGTTCGTGTCAGTCTCATATTGTTTAACAAGCATTTTAAGTGCATTTAAATCGTGTTTATGCAAATGTCTAAACTTGTGTTACTGTGTGTTTCCTGGGGCAAAAAATCATGTTGAATCTGACATGTATGCACTGAATTTTGTTTATTTATGTTATTTATTAATTTTCTATGTTACCCTTTCATTCCCAGGATGGACAAAGATCTCCGAAAAGAAAAAAAAAGACCAAATATCTGAGTCAAATAACTCTTATAACTAAAAGATATCAAAATCCAAACGAAAAGCTCCTTTAAGCCAAACTCGTAAAAGCATGTGTCTCAAAGCTTCATGCAGCATATGTTGTCAAATTAGGCTTGGCAGTCTTAGGGAATCAAATAGTATCCAAAAACAAGATGGCAGTGTCACAGATTGTGAGAATTTAGATTTATGGATGAAACAAAACTGAACACAAATCAGATGGGCAAAGAGGTGACAGATTTAAACTACATGATCTTGTATTCTTCCCTTATTAGTTTGGTTAGCTAACCCCTCATGATAACATCCTTGAGGCTTTGTAAGTAGTGTCTAAAATCTTTCCCTATATTGTCAAATTGTTTTGGACATTTATGGACATTGGACATTTTTTGCTTGGGGTACAAATGTACATGATGTGCTGCATGAGCCCAGCTGTCCATATGGGACATGTGAGCCCACTAGACTGCCAGTAGACTGCTAAGCCTATCAAAAATGTATTGCTACCATTTTTGATTGTCATAAAAACAAACATAAAACAAAAAAGAAGAAATTCTAACACATCCTCTTTTTAAAAAGAAAAAAAATCAAAGTAATAGAAATAAAGACAGATAGTTAAGCTCAGCCTTAGTGTTTAAATGGGAGTCTCACCTGGAATGACAGAAATTGTTTTCAATGCTCGGAGAACCCTGAACGTTCTCAGCGCCGAGACATTCCCAAGGTCCACAAACTCTGTTATATATCTGTAACAAGGTAGGATGACACACAGAACAGAACCCCATGACACACAACAACACTCACGATAACAACAACACACACACACGTACGCATGTACGCGCAAGAGCACGACACCAGCACCACCATCGAAGACCGGGAGGGGACACCACGGTGAGAGAGAGAGCGCCTGTCCGACCAGTGGGAGGAGAGCGGAGGAGGAAGAGGAAGAGGAGAGGGGACTGAAACAAAACCACACCTAACATCAACCCCGTGACTCGCCCACCCGCAAACACAAAGACCTGGACTGTCTTACCTGGGATAACTGATATTGTTTTCAAAGCCCTCAGAACCCTGAACGTACGCAGGGCTGACACATTGCCTAGGTTTACAAACTCTGTTATATACCTGCAAGGTGGATCAGATACAATTATTCAGCAGCCATCCCAAACTGAGGAAAGACATAATAGATTGTTACATAATATCTTAATAAGCATTGTCAACGTGGTATGATAGACTGATGTAGATGAAGGTGCTGTGGGAAATAGTCTTTAGAGTCTGTTTTAGCTAAATTCACCTTAAATCCATCATAAATCATTAAAAAAGTCAAATAAACAGTTTTCACTTAAAGGAATACTGAATCCACAAATCCACAAAATGGTAATTTGTTTATCAACTACTCACCCTGTGTGACCTTGAATTCAGGGAGAAAGCTTTGTTTTTCTCGCATGCCTTTACAGTAAACGAAGAATCCAAAAACCAAGAAAATTTTGATGAAGAAAATGGAAGTAAAGGGTTAAACAACAGCACAACTAAATCAAAATATCCATTTACCAACTCTCACACAAATCATGCAGTATAATCTGTGTCTAATATATCCAGTTATAAGCTCAGTACTTCCCAAACACGTGCTTTTTTGCTAAAACCTGTCTACTTGTATTTAAAACACTTTTGCTTACGAGCGTCAGTGTGTTCATTTAAATTGCATTTCATTGAGGGGCCCAAGCGCACTTCTCACATGAGACTGTTCATGCAAAGTGTTTAAAAAAGTAAGGTTTTATCAAAAATTCACATTTTGATATAGTTCTGCTATTGAGAAATACAGACCCCCTTAACTTAGAAACTTAAAGAATTTTTGGATTCTTCTGTCAAGGTGGAGGCATGCGAGAAAAACAACGTTTTCTTTATGAATCCAAGTTAATACAGGGTGAGTAATTGATAAACAAAAAATCATTTTGTGGGTGAAGTATTTCTTTAATAACCATTCAGGAGGGCACACCTACTGCCTTTCAATCACATGTGCAGAACTCAGTCTAGTCTTTAAAAGCCTGCAAATAACATAAACCTAAAATAAATTTGGATAAGGAATATAATGTGTTTGGTAACTACAGCTTTTGAACTGTGGTGTGGTGTGGCTGATCTATATCTATCAATGGTTTGGGGGTGATGTGTTTATCAGTAAATACTTGACTGAGCTCACAAAGCTGTGCCAAGTGTATAAAGAATGAAATTTATTAAGGTTGCCTAAAATGGGTATTAAGGTTAGGACAGAAAGTTGCCACATCACAGTGTGTTTGTTGCTGTAATGGTTAAATATGGTGACTAAACCTTTCAGGTTTTTGGGACTTTTGCTCATATGTATTATTACTGGTGACTCCATATATCTTTGGCCATCATAACAAATAATCACTATATTCTTAATTTTGAAAAACACTTCAGCTGACTGAAAAAACAGCAGCTTGTTATTAAACAATTAAATGTTTGATAAGTGCGTTATGATGTCCACAAAAAGATGGAATCTGCAAGTTAATCATCAAATTCTAACTAATACTAAAATGTTTATTTCACTCTTTTTGCACCAAAATCTTAATGACTCAGACTTTTCTACACAAAAGACAGAAACATTTTACAGAAACATTTGAGCACAGGTGTCACCAGTAACGTTAATGATTGCTCTGTTCCACTGATATGTCTCCTGAGTCACACCAGTGAGCCAGCATGCATAATATTACCCAGGTATTATCACGCCTGAACGGAAAACAGTCATTATTAATGCGATTAGTTACACCTGTGTTTAAGTCGCCAGACTGTCTGCGGAGAGAAAGTTCTGTTGCCATTCAGGATTAACCTGCTGTTATCTTGTAACTAGTATGCCTTTAAATAAATTAATCCTCACAACTTTGTTCTATCCACATGCTAAAACGCTGTGATATTTTCATTAGTCATGTTAAAATTTCCTTTCTGGTGTTCTGCTACATTTGACCACAGTTGTTATATGTAGCGTTTTAATTATTTCTTATTGCTATACATTGTGAGTTTTAAAACTTACGCCATTGAGATGACCATGAAATCCAGCCAGTTCCATGGGTCTCTGAGAAAGGTGAACCCATCTATAGCAAAGCCTCGGGCAACAATTTTTGTGAGCGACTCAAACGTATAGATACCTGTGAAGGTATACCTTGAAAACAAAGAGAGAGGAGAGGTGAGTGACAGGTTCATGAAACAAGGATGTGATTGCTGAGAAGTACTAGGGCTGGGTATTGTTTAATAAACTGCAATACCAGGAGCAATACCAGGAGCAACACCAGTACCGTACACTTTTTTCATTCAATAACCATCATGTGAATGGAAGCATTTAGTTGTGTAAAATGCCACCATACTTTAATTCTTTAGTGGCATCTTGACGTGGTGAATTGCCAACTTCATCAACGACACTTTGCTCCACTTCACCACATACTGTATGGGTTGTAGCTGCTGCAGGAATGGGCCAGTTACACGTTTGCGGTGCTTGGTTGTGAGCAAAACCATATTATACTGGTATCAGTATCACTTTTAAGTGTACTGGTATTGACACCTTAAGGTATCGAGTACTGATACCCAGCCCTAAGAAGTGTGGACGTGTACTTACTCTACTTGTTTGGACCACTCTGGGGGGTCACTAAATGTCATGAATATACAGTTGGTCAAAATCGTACACATGATGATCATGCTGAATAATGTGAGAAGACAGAAGTTAAGGAAAGTTTGGAGAGACATGCCCATAACACCGCATGCATGTTAATACACCAATGACTGAAACCAAACTTTGGTGTTGAAATAAAGCTTATAGAAGAGGGCAGAGTAAGGGAAAGATTGTGAGGTAGAGCTTACAGTGCATTAGCTTTTTTTTTTTTCTTTCTACTGGTGACATAATCAGTAAAACAAATATGTTCAAAATACTAAAACATCTGTAGTCATTTATAGTAAAGCACAGAAAAAGAATCACTTGAAAGGATATGAATGTATCAAAATCTTAATAGCTATTCGCCTAAGTAAGTTAAAAGGGCTTAAGATGTACAAGGAAGGCGTGGCACTGAAGCGGAAGAGTGTTTTTCCTTTGTTGATGACTATAAATGTCTGTGGAGAGAGAGAAAGAGACACACACACAGAAAGAGATAACATGACAGTTAGAACATTTCCAGAACTACTTATACAGCACATACTGTTAAGTACATGGTCTGCAAACCTTTTGCGCTATCTTACTTTAAAAAAAGATGACTGTTGCTTGACTGAGTAGCTGATGTGAGTCCTTAGCTCACCTCTGAGTCATGGGGCACCACTGCATTGGTTTCCACTCTGACTACAGGGCTGATTTAAGTATAGCATTCTGAAGAGAGTGCTCACTGTGTTGTCACTTTCACCATTTTGAAATGTTTACCCTACTGGAGCTGGGCGAGGTATTTCTGTTTGTAATGTCCTAGAGCCCATGGGATGAAAAGAGTATGGTAAAAAGATAAAGGTATAGAAAAGGGTACATAGTCAGTAGGACAAGGACACGAGGGTGTGTTTTACTCCGCTGACATCACGCCCTCTGTGGCCAGTCACCCGAGAGCCAGCAGCACAGTCGACACCTCTGTCCAGGTTACATCAGACAGAGCCTCTGTCCTGGCGAGCTTTTCACTACAACAGTAGCTGTGTGAGCAGCAGACAGGTGCATGGGAAGCTCTCCCCTCTTTGTGGCCAAACGACTCTCTTCGCCCCAAGTTTAAAGCTCTTACTGGAAGAGAACCGCAAATGCTGTCATCGATCAGGGGCAGATCTGCTGACTCTGAGGCTCTCAACAACCACTCCCCACCCATAAACAGCACTGGGCCAAGTGGGGCTGTGCACTGGGGTGAGGCAGCAGTGTGTATGTGTGTGTTTCAGCAGTGTGTGTACCTGTGTGTGGTTTGTGGATGTTTGTGCCCAGTTTTGGGCAAAGACAATGTGGGGTCTGAGTGAGAAGTATGGTCATTATTTACAAACAAATGGACTACTGGGATACTTTAAAAATGTGTGGTTTGGATGAGAATCTGTGAGTTATGAATGTGTTCACTGCAGTGGTGTTTTTCCTTCTTCACCACATCACCTCATGTGTATTTATGACACCACTGACAGTGTTGCCTGCCAGTATTTACAGAAAACACAGCATATTCTGTATGCAATCAGTACTGAAGAACAATGAATATATAAAAATTGACCAATCCAAAGTCCCACCCCCTGTAGTTACTGCTGCTAGGTGGGGCAAACTTGAAAAAACAACAACAACTCAAACCCAAAGCATGGCTACACCAGTTTGTTTAGCCAGATGCCACTTCAAGAAGCTGACAGCAAGCGCCGAAACAATAAGTTCATGATGTTCACTTTTATAAACAGCCACGCATTTTTTGCATAGAGATCGAGACTCAGCATTGCTACTGCACTGCCATATATGTGTCCCCTTTACCCCTTCTGGAGATCAGTAAGGTAGCCTACTCTATCTGACTGCAGACTATGCGGTGACCTAGGGTCTCCTTACTGTAGAAAGAGCAGCACGTAACATAGGGAAATAATATACACACAGGAACATTAGCCCTAATCTTTGTTGGCTAACAAGAATTCACGTCATCTTAAAAATATGGCAGCAACCAACCTATTTTGTCATTTTCCAAATCTCGTTCACGTTACCA
Source organism: Epinephelus fuscoguttatus (assembly GCF_011397635.1). NCBI lineage: Eukaryota > Metazoa > Chordata > Actinopteri > Perciformes > Serranidae > Epinephelus > Epinephelus fuscoguttatus. Next base: position 38,994,130 of record NC_064752.1, read on the forward strand.
TAGAAATAAGGAGGATGCAAACCTGGCTGACACTGGTTATCTCTCATTAGGTTAACTCCTGTTAATGTAGCTACGCGTTAGCTAGCTAGTTAGCTAGCGTTTTGATAATATTAGCTTGGTGAAGATGTGACTATATACAGTGTAATGTGTCCGTGAAGACTGTGACAGTTGTTTCACCTGTGCTTTTCCTACTATGAAAAGTTAGAATGTCTGCTGTGAAAAAGGTCTATTGATGAGTCTAGCACACAGTATATGTATAACAGGAAAGGGTTAAATTGACCAAGGTATCAAGCATGCTCAACTGTTACTAGACCTTGGAGCAAAAAGGGGCGGGGCTTAGGAAGGGCTAATCATATCGGAGACCATAAGAATTTATGTCAAATTGAGTTCAGAATGAAAATGTCCTTTGCATTCAACATTGGGTAACAAACATTTCTTTTGTTTTTGCTTATATAAATCCAGTTTACAACTTCTGTAAACTGGACACATTTTAAAAGATTTTAAAATTGGCCAAACTGTGCACCAGAGCGCATGTATTTAACCACAGGAAATCATAAAACCAGCTCTATGTTTCATGCCCTTTCCGTTCAGGTATAATAATCACTGCACTCACAATGATAATGATGATAATATAATGATAACCCACTGGAGGAGAGTATACGTGCATAATAAGGGCATTGGTCTTTAGTATACATATAGTACCAGCACAAGCAAAATACACACACCATACACACACCACAAGTTCGTTCACACCATGGGAAACACTGGAAGGAAACGGGAAGGCGACCAGAAGTGTCCCGAGACAAGTGGTGTCCTGAAATCTAATTAAATTAAAAATAGCGTCTGCAGTCTGGGGAAAGACAAAATGTATTCTCTGCATCAGAAGACTCCAGTCACTCCCTCCCTCCCTTCCCCTCTCCTGTTCCTTTTTCGCCTATAGAGCATCTGCACTACTTCAAATATCTTCTCACACTGAAAACAAAAATGATATAGACTTAACACAGTACAAACAGGAACACACAAGACCCACAGTCATGTTGAAAGTGAATGTAAATCTCTCTTTTAGAGGTCAACTCAAGTGTCTTGCTTACAAAGCAGAAACAGTATGGAGAGGCTGTAAAATGAGCAATATCTCATTAACAGTCTACCGATGTCCAGCATGCATAAAAATGTTCCATATGTTAATGGATGTGTAATGCCATGGATAAATGCTATGGATTTGTAGAGATTTATCAGAAACTTGACATTTGAAGAGACAAACATCACCTGGAAAACACATCTGTGTTGTCCTTATTAAGTCTGTGTTTCAGTGTAGGTCATCCTCAATGGCATGAGAATAATTAGAAATTCTCATAAAAAATTCAATTATAAAGGGGTTTCAGTCAGTCAACGAACTCTCTCGATTTGGAGACAGGAAAATCTGCTGTTGACACAAACTTGCCAACCTGGCACAATTACAACAAGAGATGCAAATGTCAGGCAATTTCCTTAATTGATTATGCCACATTAATCGATAAGTGATTGATCATTGGAGGTAATAAAATACTAAATCTAGGATTTTTCTGAGTGGAAGCTTATTCTTGATGGCCCTTTTTTCAATTTAAATCACAAACTCAATAAACTCAAGTAAATTATTCAAATAATAAATGGCCTCAAATGTAATGATGCCAAAAATGTATATGACTAAACAGAATAACTCTGTGTAACATTAAGGCTTTACTAGCCCATAAAGAGGATGAGAGCATGCAGGGCACAGAGCAAAGACTAAACCATTCTTGTGTCAGTAAAAAGGGTTGTGATGCTTGTACCAAGCGGAGAAATGGAATGACCTCTTAACAACAGTCTAACATCTTACATATTTTAATTTAGGAATATGAGCAAAACTGTTTGGTCAGAGATTAATTGTGTGAGCGGCCTATTAACTAAAAATCACTGGTGCTAAAGAAAACAGTTTTTCAGGCATTATTCTGCACAGAAGGAACTGTAGAAGAAGAAGAAGCTATAGTGAACTGCATGAATGAAAATCAATAACATACAAGCAGTTGCAGCACCTTTACTGTACTTGATATATTTTTATTTTTTTTAATTCTTAGCAGTTATTCACAGATCGATTAATCACTCATCTCCCCAGTTTAATTCATTTCTAGGACAAGCTCTGTAAAGTAGGTTGACAGACAGTGTATTGGAGACACTGTCATCATCATTGGATCGAAGGTATTTCCACTTCACATTTAACTGGAATTAACACGTCTACCATGTAGTGCACTAGTATGCAGAGGTGTGGACTTGAGTCACATGACTTTGACTCAAGTCAGACTAGAGTCAGAAATCTTATGAATTTCAACTCGACTTGACAAAATCAAAAGACTTGCAACTCGACTTAAGCTTTAACACCAATGACTCGTGACTACACTTGGACTTGAGGCTTGACTTGAAAAATCCTTGAAACCTTCCCCCAAGTCTAAAGATTAGAACAATTCCATTAATTATCTTTCATTTCCTGAATTAACTAACATTAATACTATTTTTTCCTGGCAAGACGACACTTAATTCCCCAGCTCCACTTTGTTTGAACCAATCTGACAGCATACAATCAAGTTGCATGAGAGAACCGTGATGACCTGATGTGGAGTGCCAGTTGGAAAAGCTGATACCAAAGATATTTTTGTTTGTGTACAAAAACTACATGATGATCAACAAAAAACTAGCAATATGTAAAATGTGTTGGTCAAAAATTGCAAACAGAGACACAACAATTTCAAATTGCATTCGACATGCAAAGTTGCACAAAGACCAGTAAGTCAAGGCTAATATTAACATGGTTAGCAAGTTAAGTTAAGCTAATAATAACCTGACAGCTAAAATGTGAAAAAATGTTTTAACAAACACCTACACATTTTGAAAAGGACTTATAATGTTTATTTTTTCAATACATCATTACTCTGTTGTTAAAATGGCATTATATATGCTGAAGAATGCATTATGACTTGTTTAGGACAGAGAACTCAAAGTTCAGGACTTGAGACTTGAGCACAAACACTTGAGACTTGCTTGTGACTTGCAAAACAATGACTTGGTCCTAAGCTTAGGAAGCTGAGGATGAATTGCAGCTGCTCACATGGATAAACATGAGTGATTATGGCAGTGGAAAGGCAGCATGGATCCCCAAACACTGTCTATGTAACACAATGCATGTAGAAGTCTCTCACTCACTCACACACACATACACACATACACACACGTATTGCTATAACACTGATCTGCCTACATAATTGCATAGTCAAATATACATACACACATACTTGGGCTTACACACATGCATAAACACACAACTCAGCTGCCCAAGCTTCACTGTAAGGAAGACTTTTTGCTGCAAAGCTGGTGAAATGTTCCTAATTCTCCACAGAGCGTAGAAGAAAAAAGGCACATATGCAAGAATCAGGAGGCAGAATGCAGCTGCAAGGACAGTGTGTGTGTGTGTGTGTGTGTGTGTGTGTGTGTGTGTGTGTGTGTGTGTGTGTGTGTGTGTGTGTGTGTGTGTGTGTGTTTGTGTGTGTGTGTGAGAAGAGGAGGAATAGTGGAGCAGGGATATGGAGAGGGGCTTGCAGGGGTATGGGACAGCAGCAAAGAGAGCCGAAGACAGGGAGGGAGAGAGAGAGAGAGAGACAGAGAGAGAGAGAGATGAGGGGGTGGAGGGGGAGTGATGCAGAACAGAAAGCCAGAGATCTGCAGAGGGGAGAGAGCCAAACCTGAGATGGATGGGTAGACGGAGGGAGGAGGAGGAGGAGGAGGAGGACTGGGTAGGCATGCAGCAGAGAGAGAGAAACTGAGAATGAGACGAGGAGGGGGAGACAGAGAAAGAAAGAGAGATCTAAGCGGGGAAACAATAGAGACTAAATCATGGGGAGGGGGAGTTGTGCTCCTCTTAATCATCTCAGGACCCCCAGCTTGACACAGACTGGTCTATTACTTCACAAGACTGACTGCAGATTTGGACTGTAGACTTATCAGAAGATGGCAATAAACTTAGTGCCAAATGAGTATTAAAAACAATGGATTAGACCTGCAATCGCCAACAAATTTAATAAATGAATCATTTAAGATATACATTTTTGACAAACACTTGCTGTTTTCTGCTTCCTGTCTGTTGATTTGCTTCTTTTCCATGTTTAATATCATCGCAAATCAATACCTTACGGCTGTTTCATTTCAAAAACATCATTAAGGACTATGGGAAACTGCATTAATCACTATTATATAATATAAACAATTCATCAATTGATTGCAAAAATAATTTTTAGTTGGAGCCCTAAATGACCTTCATAACAGTAACATACTGCAAGATTTTTGGGTTCACGAGCCTCTTTGCAGACTGGAAGGGGAAAACATGACACACATACAATATCAGCTGGATTTTAGCCCATACTGTAACGAGCACCTGGTATTGACTAAGTGCATCTTGATTCAATTTACAGAGGAGCAAAAAATATCAACAGCACGTCTGCTTGCACATTGTGCACCGTGAAACTTTGTGACAAAACAGCACGAATCTCATTAGTTACCTTAATCTAATATGTACTAACATTATAGCCTGAAACGTAACTCATGTGCTTCTGATTGAGCTCACTGCAGTGAGGACTCAACAAAATATGTATGACTGCAAACTCATTTCCCTGCATATTATACCATGTCAAAAAAATGCGTCATCCCACTTCTTTACCTGTATGCTGTGCTGCAAACCCCACTTTCCCCCTCCTTACCCCACCCTCCTTCTTTATACCAACCTGGCTAGCAGTGGAAGCACACTCAACCTCCCCACACCCCCACCCCCACCACCACCCCATCCCTTCCTCACTCAGCCCAGTACAGGAGGATGCTGTGTCATCAGAGACTGAGGACTCAGACAGAGCACTAAAGCCTGGCCCTCTCTCTAATTTACTACACCCTGAAAAAAAAAGGACGCTGGCGAAGAGGCAGTGGATGGGAGAGAGAAAAGGAGAGTAATGGACGCAGACACACACAGAGACAGAGATGGTGGGACAGGAACATAATGTAATGGTGTGTACAGTGCTACATGCTGAGACTGCTGCTGCTGCTTTAGCCGTGAGCTCCCTTTGTGCGCTCACTAGTCGCTGCTGCCCTGCAGAAGCCAGAAATGACTGGTCTGCTGCACACTCCTGTTACAAGACGCTCACCAAAATGCCACACTCAGGAGGAGAGTGAAGCCTCTGCATCAACAAAACATAAAAGCTGTTCTTTTTGTCCACACTGTGCAGGAGCTAATTCCAGCTGAATCATCTTAACTGTATATCAATGTATTGTATATCAACACACACACACATAAACACAGATGTGCGCACGTGCATGCTAAAACACTAGCATGCCCTCTATCCATCCCGTCCTGCTCTTCCCGAATGACCACAGCAGCTTTAACGTTGCCTAATCACATCAGACATTTGAAAAGCCAAGGCAGTCCTCTCCCCATCACAGGGGAAAACAAGAACTGCAACGCTGCATTTCTCTTCCTCGCCACTGCCCCCTCTTCCTCTCTTTGATGCATGAGTGCTGTGATCAGGTTTCCTGCAGCTGACGGTAACACACACACACACTTAGACACACTCATTGACATACAGTGCAATGGTGAGCGATAGGATGACTGTCGGTCGAGTAGAGGAGACGAGCAGCCTGGGAAGGTGAGGACAGGAACAGCAGAGGGAGAATGGATGCTACCAGTGAATATACTTAGAGGCACTTCCTCAGGTGTGATAAAGGACAAACACATTAGTGGAATAGGAAAATGATTGATATGAATGATAGTAAGGTGGAGAGGGAGGATGAGGTCTTAACCTGTGAAGCTTACCGAACTTGCTGACACAACACATGGATCGGTATGATGAGGCTAGCAGATCTGGACTAAGCTGAATGAAGAGAAGTCAGAAGCTGTATTGGTACACATGTATGTGCTAAGCAGTAGCCTAGTTAGTTAAACTAACCATCTGGCAGCCTAAAAGCGATGCGATGCCTCCCTTCTGAAATTCCCTGAAAGCATGCCCTTTAGCAAAACACCATGACTGCACTAGTGGGGCTGTTTGGGAGCCGGAAAATAAAGTTCTGTGGCTGTGATGGGCATATACCATAGATGTATTATTAGCCCTGGTTACCATACCCCAAGAAGGCCCCTATTCAGTCCAGTGGAACTGCTTGCCTGGCGTATATGCTAAAACAGTTTCTAGGTTCACTTCCATGGTACATGGCCACTTAATATGCACAGTAGTGTTTCTCCAGCTAGCTCTGCCCCACAAGTTCCCACTCGGCTCATAGACTTTACATTGCAATGATGTCACATATTTGAAATCGCATTTCTCAGCTCGAGGAAACCTACGTGGATAAAAATCTCACAATAGAAAGCTTCATAATTGACCTTGTTTGGAGTTGGAGGTGTTCGTCAACAGTTTTACAGACATCTCTTTTATAATGGTGGCCTATGGGGAAAATGTTTTTTTGGGCCATGGGATTTTTTCCGCTGCAATATCTCAAGTGGCCACTGACAAAAATTGAAAGTAGGGCTGAGCTGCATCCCTGGGAGCCTGGTGTATACTGCCACTACGTTCCCAGGATATACTTCTTTAACACTGACACATTTTGATCATTACTGAGTAAACAGTAAAATGCCAATGACGCACACTTTCATGCTAATGGATCTTACCCTAGAGGGCTGCTCTCAGTAAGAATTATAAAAACTATAACAATGTGAACATCCAGACCAATAAACTATGACACTGTAAAAATCTGGATGGATTTTGATTAGCTGTCAGTGTTTATATGATTCATCAAAACGCTCTGAAGGTGATCCCAACAATATGACGTGCCAGTGTTATTGTCATTATAGTTGTGGTGTGGACTCTGCCATCCACTTGAGTTAGAGGAATTTTAAAAACAATATTGTAATAGTTTTCATTTTTGGCCCTCAGCACTCATTAGACATTAGTCATGTTGGCACAACATCCCTGAGTATACAGAAATCATCCACTATCGAACAATTATTGTGTTGGATTTTGTACCAGCTAACAAAGTAATCTCTCTAATGGCACACAATTCTCACCAATACCATTTGGAAAAAACATATATTGTGTAGATGACCATGTCATAATGTAGGTATTATCATATTTCACAACTCTTGCCAGTAACAATTAGACAAAAAGATGAATTGGGAGTCCATATGGCATGTATTTTTGAGGTTTTGCACAGCTAGGGCATGTGAATGTTTAATTCTGTATATGACTGGCTTTATTATCAAATAAATATTTCAAATCAAAATGACAGATCAGTACCGTCATGCTGAGGAGGAAAGGCACATTCAGAATTTCTGGGGGGTGAGTATTTCTAAGGTTTTCATGTCTGCTTTATGTTCATGGCATTGTTGCCTGCATGAATTATAACAAACAGTGTATTGAAGGCTTTACACAAAGGCCAGATTTGTACAGTAATACACTATACTTATGTGTAAGAAAACTTTGAGACTCTTTACCATCATTTACTGTGTTTACTTATCTAAATGAGCTTTCGTCTAAGTGTTTGCACATAGAGCCTTAAGCCCCTTTTACACTGGTTCTTCGAAGCAGGAATTTCACGCTGTTATGCCACTTCACTGTCTGTATAAAAGTGCTGTAATGATGTCGCCATGAATGGGACAGCCAGCAAGACGGGATCATGGGCAGTGTATATGACATTTTGATGATGCAACCCAACGCACAAGATTTAAAAAAGCTGATGGCAGTTAGCAGCTAACTCAAAGAAAAAGAACAGCAGCCAAAATTTCCACAAATTGGGAAAACAATGGGGTCTGAGAGCCCCTTACCCTCTGAGCAGAAGGTGAAATCAGCCCCCATATAACAGAGCCGGTAAATGATTGTTTTCGCCATATCATGCTACTGTTACTTTTTATAAAGCACTGCCAACACGTCTGTTATATGTCATACTAGAGGCCGAAGATGTTGTGTTACACATCACGCCCATCACATCCCTTTTTATTCCACAATGCCGACATCCTATCTAAAATTGCACACTGGAGCGAAATGATGCCACTGCTGTTTGGTTTTGTGTAAACATGCAAAGGCAGCATGAAGAAGGACTACAGCATGATCTATGTGTAAAAAGGATTTAAGTTGCCACTGCGTTTTTCTCTTATCACAATACATCCTCATACCTAGACTACAGAATAGGTTGTTTGCCACTGACTTACTAGATGACATATCTGACTGTTAGTGCACTTACTAATAGTCGTACTTTTAAACATGTAGTCAAAGTTGTGAAATGGTTACAGTCATGCAACAAAACTACATGGTTAGGTTTAGAAAAGGATCATGGTTTAGGTGTAAATAAGTACCTTTGTTAAATTGACTTTTGGTTTCATACAGGGCACAAACCCTGTTCTCCTGAATGAAGGTCCTATGTTTGATTGACCCCTCAACCACCCCAACCACCACTTTGTAATACTACAAGTCACCTGACATCCCTCTTTGCTCCCGTCATAAGTACTATGGCCACTAATAGTCGCTGTGTAACAACAAATGTAAATATGGGTCGTAGCAAGCTGCTTGTACAGACGACCTATATGACCATATTTCAGGTGAAGGCGGTCTGTCTAATCAACTATCCACAAAACCTATTTTGAAATCACCATATTTTGCTATACATCATTTCCTTAATGTACTCTCTTGTGTACACACACTATCACACATATAGCTGAGACAAAAAGGTGTCCTGCTGCAGTTAAAGGAAGCCATTCAATAGCGGCCACGATAAACAACTCAGCAGCAGCTTCCCTTCAAACACCAAAGTGAAACGCCACAGAGGAAAGTATGGTGGGGTAAATAACTATGCACTGAGCAAGAAGCAAAGTGGATAAGAACAATAAGACCAGAATGCAACCCTTCCTGTGGCCACCACTGAACCAGGGCTGTGGATCAATAGATCACAAAAGGCACATACACTTGATAGTTTCATCCGCCCTACAAGGGAGTGCTGCTGGCTGAGTTCACCAGTCCTGCTGACTGGGCTTCTTGCTGCTGTACAGGCCGCAGATTCTCTTACACAATATCACTGCCACCACACAGGAGACTGGCTACTCCACATGTCTGCACAGCTGGAGGCACTACAGCATACTCCTGCCCTTTTCTCTCCACTTCCTGTCCTCTCCTGCCATCTTCTGCCTTCCCTCCTCATTCCTCTTTCGCTCGAGCAGGGCTACAGTGAGGGCACAGCCAAGCTACAGTTCGAGTGGTGTGGGACAGACGCCTAAAATGCCTTGAAGTCTAGTGTCTGATTAATAAAAAAAAAGATTATTCAGAGAGAAAATAGGAAGGTCAGGGTTTGTGGCAACCTAAAAAAATATTTGATTGTGAAAATTCACAATATGATCTTGAATAACAGTAACACTGATATGACCTTCAAGACTGTTATGTCATAACATCTTCTAATGTGACTTCTGGATGTGCTTATCTGTTTTAAATCTCCTCAAAGTGCAGTGAAACACCAAATTTAAAATATGGAAACAATAGAAGATGTAGCTTTGTGGTTATTATCAGTACTCAGATCAAAACTTGGTTGCAGCATATCAAAAAAGTAGAGAGAAATAATACGGATCCAGATGTTTTCAGAAATCTGTCATACACATACACAACACACACATGCATACATAGAGACTCTGTTAGCTTGGCTGTGGTTTAAGGTTTATGATGGGTTTAAACCTGTGTTGTTTGGGTAAAAGTCACATGATCACTTATCCCCATTTCTGTGTCCTTAGAGGCTGCTGTTTAAACTGCACCTATGGTTTAGTCTAAAGCTGATTGTTGTCCTGTAGAGGTCATTGTGTCTGAGTTTAATTCAAACCTGCTGCAGACATGATTTAACTGAGGTTTAAGGTCACAATGTTTAGTGCAAGGACAGCTTTATACAGCTCACATCATCTTATTAATTTGTACACTTTCAAATACTTTACCATGTGTTTTCTTTTCAGGCAACAATTGTGGTTTTACATTTGAAATGGTGTCACTTCTTCCTCATTTCATTTTTCATGCCAGAAACAAGGTTACTGTTTACCTGATTTTACCATGAATGTATAAGTTACATGTATGTATGTATGTTATGTATCATAAATATGTGTATTTGTCACATATTTGCAGGTAGATAGCTTCTCACTTATGGTTATTCCTATGTAAAATTGGTCAAGGTTGAGAATCTCAATAATTGTGCATCACTTGCTGCGTAATCGCATTCAGTTGTATCGATTAATTGTACAACAATATGGAAATGCGAACAACAGTGGAAACACTGCAGAATCTAATAGGCACTTCCCTCCCCAGAGGCACCTTTCTTTAAATGTTTTGAACAAAAACAATTTAAGTTCCTTTGGCGTAGTAAGTGTGATAGATTAAAAGGAAACAATTCACATGGAAATGATGGATGAAGAATCCAAAACACATCACAGCAATGAATTTATCCCTAAAAGCATTATGAATTAATAAAATTAACCTGTTATGGTTATTTTTATTAGTCTCTGAGAAGAAGTCAAAATGTATCTTCCGCTACTTAATATTTGACAGCAAATTGTTTCCCTTTTTCAACTAAAACCTCACCTCTTTGAATGGCTGCTTAAACAAATATTAGCAAATCTCTCTCCTTCATTTAAAGATGCATTTAAGGCTTGGTAAAGTTTCCAGTATTATCTTCCAGACACCCCAAAAAATATCCAAAATCAAGTAATATGAATGAAGTCAGAAAAGTTAGATGATGGTAGGCTTTTTTATTGGAAATACTTGGAATTGGAAATGCAAAAAAAAAAAAAAAGTTTATAAATGACATACTAGACACCATGGGTGTTAAATACTGTATTGGGTATCGGCAGGTGCTTGAGTCTCTGCACTGATTGGACACCATGTAATTTTTTATTAGTGCATTTTAGAAGTTTCACATGTGGATCAAACAGCAGTTTGCAGTAATCAATTCTTCTTCGCCGCCCTAAAACAGTAGTCTACACAGCACTGCGCAGCCAATGGCAACTACTGTTTTACGGCGGCGAAGAATTGATTTCCAGTAAATAGTGTAACATTTGCCATTAGAAAAAACGTCAACTATTTAGCAATTCTTTTACACTAGACAGTCCCACCAATAAAAAGGAGCAGGTACAGTATACAAGACTTAAGACTTAAGTTTCCTGTAAAATCTAAAGGAACTGTTATTTATTCTTGGACTTTTTAAGTTAAGTTTTTAAGTTACTGTCGCACTCCTGTTTTACACTGTTAATGTACTATTTCAAATGTCTTTCATTTTACTTAATTCTGGCTGCATTTTAAGTTTTTTTTTAAAGGAAATGTCATTTATTTCCAAAATCTTGTTTTTTTATGACTGACAGTCAAATTATAAATGAATAATAAGACGGTTTAAGGCTTAAAAAGACAGTTTTATGGGATTCCTTGTCTGTGTGTATTTGTTCGTGTTTTACATGGGGTTTAACCTGAGTCATACAAATATAACAGCAATCATTTCACCTCCATACAGGGTTAGTAAAGTACAACTGTAATTTGTTTTATAGTTTTTTTCACAACGATATCAGATTGGTACACAGTATCAGCTGATAACCATGTTCAGGTATTGGAATCAGAATCCAGAAGGACAAAAATGGTATCGAACATCTCTGTAATGATTTTCTTTAATACATCAGTTCAGCTGTTTGTATGGTCAGACATGTCATATTTTTAATTTCAATCAGTTGCTGTCATATATCCCAACTAAAAAGTGAACGAAACAAAGCAGATACAGACAACAGGTCTGCGCATCTATTTCAAGGTGTCTATAGATATCCAAAACAAAGATTATAAAAAAATGTATCATTTCATTTTACAAAGCAGAGGCGTTACTGCTTTTCCTCATACTGCCTTGGAAACAATTTTTCAGAACAATTAATAAGAAAACAATTGATTCTTACTTTAAAATATTTCAATTTATACAAAATTACTGCTACTAAAACCACAATTGTTATGTCTAACATTGCACAGTCATCCTAACTACTTAAGAGATTCATTTAATTTGATTTTTCATTTTGTTTACTTTTTTGTTCTTTTTTTGTCCAATTGGGTTTTTTCCCCATTTATTACAAGATTATTTTGTCATATCATCATATTGTTGTGTGTGTGTTATGTGTATTAATTGCCTGTATTAAATTTAAAAAGGGAACATAATGTAGATCACAATAACACCAGCAACAGCGCAACAATACAGATAAAATGATAATAACAAGGATAATTCCACTGCCCCAGTGCATGCTGGGAAAGAGCACTAGTCATCTGAAAGTATGTTCTGTCACAAAAGAATTGAATTAGCTATAGTATCAATGGCACGTAAACATGACAGTGTATTTGTCATCCCCTCCAGCTGTTACATCATCTTTACCGTGCATTAACACAGATAATTAATCAGCACTGCAGAAACCTGTATGAGAATCACCACTGCCTGAGAGCTGCATTTCGCAACAACCCTGCAGTGTTGCAGGAGCAGAGCCGCTCCGTCCCTCTGCCTCGGCTTCCATTGTACAGGTGGACTGAAAAACTCACAGGCCTTGTATGATCTAATAATGCAGCGACTGTCTCAAAGCCCCTGCAGCAGTGACTAAAAAGTACTCAAAAGCTCTTAAATGTCTCAAGGTCATATTTGCTGTTATTATATGCCGATCTCTGTAGTAGATACAATAACGTCCATTTTGAATTAGTTTATATGAAACTTGAATCTGTTATAACTGTGAACTTCAAAGTATATGGCGTGGTTGGTTTACAATGCTGGCAATTTCCCATGAGAAAAAGGTAAAGACCTGGCCCATTCAAAGGTTCAGCACATCAGCTAAAAAATCACACCTCTGAAAAACTGCTCACTATCTATAAACCTCTCAATTACAATAAGCAAATGCTTCTGCGTTTGAGTGATTAGGAAGAAACTGGGTGGCGCATTTGGCCTGTGTGACAACTCACTTTCAGGTTCAGGTAGTACGGATCCAAGTCCTCCAGTGGTACGCCCGACATTCCTTCAGGAACATCGCCGTAGATGAACGGCAGGCTCTTCCCAGCCTCCAGGTCACTGTTGGGCTTGAGTTCATTCTCATCGGACGTGTCACGGTGACTACTGTCCGATCTGGGCTTGGGTGGCTTCTTATTCTTCTCTTCATTGATGCGCCTCTCGATGTTAGCGAGTGACTCCGGAGTGAATTTCTTGAAGCTGTCAGGTCCTGGGGGTGCAATAAGGGGTGCGGCCATGTTTTCATCCTGCAGCTATTTCCTCTTTATTTGTTTTCCATCCCAGACATCCAGCTCTGAGAGGAAGAGAGGGACACAGAGTGAGAAAGTGAGGAAGAGTGGGCATAAGGTGCTGATCAAAGAGAAAAGTGATGGACAAAACAAAATGAAAAAAGAAGGACAAAGCCTTTAAAATAATCTCATGTAGTTTTTTTTTTTTTTTTTAAATAATCAGTTTCATTTACTAATAACACTGACTGGACAACAAAGGCTTTTGATTAAATTGGTTGACATACTTATATATTAGACCAGTTGCTCAGTGTCAGTGTTGCTTAAAGCCTTGCAGATGGAATTTTCTAGTTCTGCCAGGGAACGCAAACAAAGCAAAATAAAGCTGGAAAAGTGCAAACATTTGGAACGTGGGCCAGTAGGCACTATTTCTGCTCTCTCCATCAACCTTAATGACTAAAGCTCTGATCCTGTATCCCAAAAAGCTTAAATCAGGTGCCCAGCACATAAAGTAAACAGCATTAATTCTCTTTTGCCCTCACCTCTGTGACCCCAGAAACAACAAGACGTATATCAAGTTTATTCTTCTTATGTTTATGCTCACAAATGATGGGCTCTTTATCCCACCTGAACTCATCTGCCTGACTTTTTTCTTCACAGATTTCTTTCTCAGGACCCTTTGTGTCTAACCATGTGCAAATGTAGCATTTAGAGTTATGTTTATCCTTAAAGGTCCATAGCATTGGTATTAACAATGCATAAATTTGATCCGAATGTAGCACTGCCGGTCTCACTATGAGTAGACATCCTGGTTCGCAGCTCTATGCAGCTTTAAGCTCATCATTAAAGCTTGGAGGTCTCTCTGGTTGAGTCCAAATGGCTCTCATTGACGATAGCTATGAAATAAGTGAAAAAGTGGCTCACAGGCTCACAGGAGCCTATTACATATCTGTCCTGTGCAAAATGACAAGGAGCCAAACAATTTTAAGCCGAGCAAGTAAAACAGACAGATATTAGTGATAGCTAGGTGTATAAGTTAGCGAAGAGTCTAGTGCCACATGTTCACCTTAATAATTTAAGGGGTTGATAATATGGTATATCAAGGCCTCTTGCTGTGAATTTGTTTTGGAGTTTGCATCTGCCATCTACTTATCTTATCCGTTTATATAAATCAGGGCTCTTCAACATTTCTCAGGCGAGTCCTTGGCCTGCAGCATGGAGCAGATATGCTGAATATTTTTGAGTCTTCTCTCATTTGTCCTTTCCCATAGCTACTAAGTCAGCAGCAGTTGTAGCATGGCTAGGTGCGTTAGCCTCCCCCTCTGCACTTTCGCAAGTGGTTTCATAGGTGGGCAGTGTGTCTCTTGCTCCAAAGGGTACAATTCGTTGTGGCTCACAAGAATGTCATACATTTGACATAATAATAGAGTTAATTGGCCAATATGTGAAAAAATATAAAATAAAAAAATATAAAATAAAAAAAATGCCGCGCAGTGATTTAGCATTAGCTAGCTCAGATGACAGTGATTTACGGTAACAGTTAGTCTGCCATTGGTATTGTGTCTTAATGAATGGGCCACTTTATCTTTGCTATTAATATGATTATGCTAATGATTATTTTCAGGTACATTTTAATTTTAGAAAAAAAAAAAAACGAATTAAAACTTTAATCAAATAATCAAGACATAATTTGGTGGCCCCCTACAGTAACTCTGAGGACCCCTAGGGGTCACAGACACCCTGTTGAAGACCCAGGATCTAAAATTAACTGGCATATGTGGTGGGGCTGGGCAATATGTCAATACTATATTAATGTTGTAATATGAGACAAGATACCCTCTTAGATTTTGAGTATTGTAATATTGTAAGTGTTGTCTTGTCCTGGTGTTAAAGGCTGCATTACAATAAAATGATGTAACTTTCTGAACTTCCCAGACTGTTCTAGGTGTTCAATCATTTGCCTTTACCCACTTAGTCATTATATTCACATTACTGATGATTATTTAAAATATCTCAGTGTAAATACTTTGTGAAAGCACCGATAGTCAACCCTACAATACCCTCACAATAGCGATATAGAGGTATTTGATCAAAAATATGGTGATATTTATTTTCTCCATATGGCCTAGCCCTAACACATAATACAGAAGATAATGGGCGAGGTTTATTGCATGACATTAATTCAAATGCTGACAGGTAATTTGCTGAAGGACAACATGCTGAGCTGGCTTTAAATACATTATGAACATTAGTTGTTGTGTTGTTTATGTTGTCCTCTGTGACAAACCCATCCAACAGTACACTTTTTGGCTTGAGAAACCTATTAAAACAAATGTCACCTGGCCCATGTATTTCATATGTGACAGTGCACCCAACGCAGGCCACAGTGTGCATGTCTTACATCCTGTAGTGACTGACTGATAATTAAGCATTCTAAACTGCTGAAGTGTCAAAAGATAGGCCACAAACGATTGCCGGACTGGAAATTATTCAACCTCTGGGGCTGTGACTCATTCCTTACAGTTAAGTTATAATAACATGATCAACTGCATCTCTGCAGGATCCTACAACACATGAATTTCTCTCTCCAGTTGGCTCGTGGCCATGCTGCTTGATACAACATATTTGACAGTCAAGTCACAGTTCAGGCTATCAAAGACAAAATCAGACAGTGTGTTCAACATTCATGGAGACAATGACAAGGGTACAGACCTGGAAATAAATCAGAGAGAAATCAGAAGAAATCCACAGGCTGATAAGGATCCAACAACTCAGTATCTTCCAGAAAAAAAAAACAGCACAGCCAACCAGGACAGGGATGAAGTCCGATTCAAGTAACCCAACCTCGGCACAACCTCCAAGTCTCCTTTGACCAATGCTACATCAATTGATCTACCGTCAAGGTGATTCAAACCAGGATGCAATAGCATGGCCAGCAGTACATGTACACTTTACACATAACGCATCCTGAAACCATGCAGCCAAACTGCAGGACGACCGGAGGGAAACAGCCTGAAAATGTTGCAGATGTTGCTCAATGCTTTCAATGTCCACTAACTCACTAGGTCAAATGAGAAACACGATATAAAACCCAACAATCTGACTGACACATTTAAATAAAAAAAAAAAGACTGCTCGGTTCGCTCTTTAATCAATTACAGTAATGTCTATTAGCGCGCGTAATCGGCACCAAAATGCGCGCAGCCCCTTTCGGTTCTCTTAAATCCGTTGTGAATCAAGTGAGTCCGGAAATAAAAACTGATGCATGACAGCGAAACTAACAACTCCAGTAGCCTCATTTGCCTCCCATAGAAAAAAAAAGCTCGTCGCCGTCCGGGACAGCTGCGTTTAGCAGGGGAAAAAAGCTCCTAGGCTGCGTCCTCTGCGCGGAGGAAAGACATCCAGACGCACCACGGTCTCCGTCCCGTCACCTGGAAAAATCTTCTACAGTGCTCTCTGCACTGTGATGATGACCTGACATCTGATGGAGCTAACCGGACACCGCGGAGACACAGTATGAGTGAGGAGGAGGCGAAAAGGGCACTTGCATCTGAGTCACATGAGCCGGTAAAAAAAACTTCCACATCCTTCATTTCCTGCAGTGATGTCTAAATGTTGCCTGTCACTAAATATAACAGGAGCCCAAAATCCACAGCATCACTGATAATAGGTAAGCCCAGTAGGCCCAAGTCCAAGATCACACTTGGCAGCCAAGTAGTAGCCTAATAAGGCCCCTCATATCCTATACGGGTGGGGGCCACTTCATGACTGAGCTGAGTCAATTTCAAGTAAAGTTATGACGTCCTGACTGGAAAATCTGATGAGTTACAATAATTCAAGTTAACGCGTTTTTTCCCCTCAAGAGACAGACTATGGATGAGGAGGAACGGCGGAAATTAAGAAGCCAGGAGCCACTGTAGATAAACAGATAAAGAAACCCTCCTCCTATTTCTTGGAGAACTTTCTCCCCATGTGGGATGAAGCCCCCCGCTCCCCTTCACATTATACGTCTTATCATGTATGCGCCATTCATTGCCTGAGCGTTATTTTAGCCTGTGTAGTGCCCAGGAAAGTCCACTGTTTCATACCGAGGCGCGCCGTTGTCCTATAGGGCCAAAGCCTAAAATACTGCAGTGTGGTTTATTGCTGCTATAGGCTCTTACTAACAAACTCATAGTAGGTCAGTTGAATGCATAAGCCATGTCCCGACAACAGCACATCCCTGGCCTCATCCCAGCACAACCAAATATCACACCTAAAAGATGAAATTATTTACAGCAATGAGAAAATAAAGAAAGAAACTAAAACGGCCTTGAGGCTATACCACACCCGTATAATGTTTAGGCCACAGAGACTCCATATGGTGCAAGTTTATAGGCTGTAGAGAAATAACATGATGGGGGAATGTGTTTTTTAATGGGGGAGACTGCGCGAAAAGACCAGAAAAGGGTGCCGCGGCCCCTTTGAGGACTGCCAAACTAAAGACGCACCTACCTCCTCACGCAATACAGTCTCCAAAGAGATTGCAATAGGGAGGGGGCGCAGAGGTGGAGTGTGGTGGTGGGGGCGGGGGGGCGGGGGGGATAAAACTATCTTAGTTATAAAATAATGGTGGAGAGGAAATCGCTACCTAAAATGCTTTTGCAAGCGACGCATTATGCATGCACTCGGAGCATGCAGGCGAGTTACTGTGGCCACTCGGAGAAGTTTGGCGTGATCTTATACTTATATATCCCATATGCGTATGTTTCACATTCTGACATAGTGAAATGTCATTTCATCCAGCGGCAGGCCAACACCCCAAATAACCTGCTGTCTCCCTGTTTCCTACCGCGGAGCCTCACAAATCCGCGTTTTCCCCCTGCATAAAATCACATCTGCCCTTCCTTTACACTGGTACCTCGTTTACATATCTGTCCATGTACTGGCAAGGAGCCCTCCACAGACAGCGAGGAAAAGATGCTGAGAGAGGGACCGCTCTGCGGCACTGGGATGCAGTCAGTCGACAAAGTAGGACTGCGATCCATCCCACGACACGAAATACCAGACAAAGCAGAAAACAGATTGTCTACTTACTTTTTCTCGCATTAACAGAAATCCAGACAGCTGTCACTGAACTGCAGATGTAGAAAAGAGTCGAGAGTAACTGCGGCTGTCGCCATATTGTTGCTGCTATCTTCCTTCCCAGTGCGTGCGGCTACCCTGCATAATTGATGACTCTCAGCAAATTGTTAGGGAGCGTCGGTAAATGCCTTTAGTTTCAATAACGGACAAGAGACCGCAGCATCGTAAGCAGAAAAAAACAGTGTTCATGTAACAACAGTCAGTGATGTTCTGATTGGGATTGGTATTGCGATTGGCAACATATTTGTTTTTTTATCTGGACGGCTAAGACAATAACTTAAATGTATGAAACATGTGATTATTAGAATCGGTCCTGGGACTTAAAGGATACATTTAACACAACTCTGAGCTCATGATTAAAGTTTATGTGTGGCACCTAAACATCTTGACTCATACATGCAATTTCTTTACTTAAGTATGATAAAATTTGTGACATTTTATTTGTGTCTAAAATAATAATAATAATTTGACTTCAGAGCTCTAGGTGTATGACCAAAAATAATGACATCAAAAGTTATTTTTCTTTGTGATACAAACTAGTGAGGGTTTTTTTCAGTCAAGTTACCTTGTTATTTTTGAAACCAGCTGAGTTAAGTGGACCTACAAAGCAATCACTTAACAATGTGTGACATAGTAAATTGTGAACCGTGTACACCTGAGGTTTTATCTTGCCTTAACTGTAATGGTTTTGTTTGTTACACTGATTTGTTAAGTTTTAAACAGACCGTATATATGCCTTTCTTTCAGGAGTTGACTAACCAGAGTAGGAAAAGCAGGTGTTAGTGATATAATGATGGCTTAATTCTATACAAGTGTCCCAGTCATGGCAGTGTGACAGTGAGCCAACAGATACAATACCAGGATCCTGAAACTGATGCAGCTAGAATTCATTTATTCACTTTAGTAGGGTGCTCCAGGGATGACAGTTTTCTGAAGGCCGATGTGGAAGTTTGCGTCGCCCTGGGTCCCTCTTCAAAAAGTCACTGGAACCACACTACGGTCACATGACTTAACATCCCTACCACAGCAAGCTACCAGGTTTTCGTGGAAGTATTTCCTGATGTATTTTATGTCATAGATCAAAATGTTAAAGTCTCATAAGCTCGTGGTAACCACAGACCTTATTTCAGGCATCTAACCAAAAACCCATTGACTTTTGGACAAGGGAACTGAGTGGGGACTCATTCCTGGGGCGCTTTATATTTAAAACAGATAGTTCCAGTCCTTGAATATGATTGGCTGAGCTCTGTCTGAAGTCATTGTATAATACTGTATAAACACAGAGGTGTGACCACATTACAGTTTCAGTATTACTGCATCAATTAGTCACCTATTGTCATAAAGGATACAGAGCTAAAAGGACAACCACCACCATCATTTATCATATGCCAGTTCTACAATGGTCAGAAGTATGTAATGCTATCATTCAATGAATGTACAAAAACAAACAAACAAAAACAAAAAAGCAAAGATGCCACGAAAGAAACAGAGATAGTGGATTATATTTGAGTAGCCAGCGAACCCACTGTTTCCTGTTACTTTGTTAAAGAAATGTCTGTCACTGCTGTTGTGCTATCCGCCGGCCTTTTATCTACATCCAAAGCAGACAAACCATACCAACGATCTTCATTCATTCATTCATTCATTCATTCATTCATCTTCTAACCGCTTCATCATCTTGAGGCTGGAGCCTATCCCAGCTGACACCGGGCGAGAGGCAGGAACCTCTCAACCCTGGACAGGTCGCCAGACTATCGCAGGGCTGACACATAGAGACAGACAACCATTCACACTCACATTCACACCTACGGACAATTTAGAGTTATCAATTAACCTAGTTGTCTGCATGTCTTTGGACTGTGGGTGGAAGCCAGAGTGCCCGGACAGAACCCACGCTGACACGGGGAGAACATGCAAACTCCGCACACAAGGGATCCCACACCTGGGAGCGAACCGGCAACCCTCTTGCTGTGAGGCGACAGTGCTAACCACCACACCACCGTGCCGCCCTACCAACGATCTATGTTAATGTATGTTAATGTTGTAACTTCAGTGAGCTTGTTGCATGTTTGATTGTTATGTATGATTATTACAACTATAGATTACTTGATACAGAAATAACCTAGTGCCAAGTAGTATCAAAAAATCTGTAATCAAATGATACCTGCATTCAATCTTTTTGCACCAATCAGCAAACTTTCTGTTGCTGCAGTTGCACTCCAGAACCGCTGTCTTCAGGAATGGTCAGTTCAAGATTTGCCTGATGTGTTTTGACACTGAAATAAATGTTTTTTTAAAAAAAAAAAAAAAAAAAACAACAACAAAGAGGAATTTATGAGGACAGCCATGTATTTCTTTTCCCTGTTTTAACAGTTGTAGTCACTTCAACAACTGCAGACACACTTGACTGAAAGAATGACATTGCATGGCGGAAGAATGATTATTTGTTAAATTATGCCTTTTTGGCTGCTGTGTATTTTATGAAACATTGCCAGGTATATGTAGCGGCCATTTTATAAAAGCAATAAGCCACTTGAGGCTGCAGTTTATCACTGTAGACAACAGCCTACCTGTACTTTTCCTTCTGTAAGACGATCAAATGTTTTCCTTGAAAAAGGCCTATTATTGTAACTGGGATTAACTTTGCACAGTACCTCTAATAGCCTTTTCCCACCAAATCAGCTCTGGTTCTTGAACCAGTTGCATTCTTGATTCTTGGAACCTTGGTGGTATCGAGCTAAACAGCCCACGTTTCAGTTTTAACGCAGCATCATTAGGATAATGAAGGATGTCATCAACGTAAGATGTTGCACAATGCACAATGGAAGTAAACAGTAGCAAAATCACGTATTACACTGATTATCAGCAAACTTTTGTTCTGTTATTACAAGTATTTGTTTTTACCCCAAAAAAAAAAGTATGGACCAACTTTTAAGACCAGTGTGCGCTCTTTTTTCATTTCTCACTTGACTTCTCAATCCTCTCTTTCCAATCTGTAGAATATGACACGCCCACTGATGTTGTCACAGTTTGCACATGAGGTCAAGGAGAACCTGTTATTTTTTGGTTCTAGCTAAGAACCAACTTTTTAGGTTTGGAACCAGTTTATTTTTGGTCAAATTGCTCTGAACAGTTCAAAAGTAGGTGTGGGAACTGAAACAGAACCGGTTTCATGTTGGTGGAAAATATGTGCTCCTTTAGTTTTATACAGACCCAGTGACCAAAGTGCATCATATAACTGTGTAACCACATATAAACCCCTGCTGACAACAGACTAAATCCTGTCAAGATCCATATTCTGGTATTTCCCCTTTGCATAGGATCTCTGATGGTTATGAGCCCAGTCCAATAATTGCATGTCCTCCATGACTTGCTTTCATAAAGTTCACTCTACACAATCATGTCATATACAGACAATAACGAATTGTAATTGGGTTATCTAGCAGACTGTGTGTGTGACTGTGTGCACATTTTAGAATGCTTTTGTTGTACCATAAAAAATCTATAATGCTGTTTGTAGCCAGAGAAAGCTCTTTGTGTTTGTTTGCAGTTTTGAGAAACACATGCACACACGGCTCACATTCAGTAAATAACAGAAATCACATATATTGTGACCCTTTGTCTAAAACCACCCGTCACCCTTCAAAATACAGGATTAGTAGATTTTATAGAGGTGTTACGTATATGACCCAACAATGTCTCCATCTGGTGGACGTTTGAAGAAGCTAAAAGCCTACAGGAAATCAAAATGCTGGCCTGCATTTTCATTCATTCAGCCACTTTGCATTTCAGCATTTCAGCGTATTTCAACATGAGCAGCGGAAGTAGTTAAGAATATAACCCCATTCCCATAAAACTTTACACAGTGTACTTCAGAAAGCACAAAGAGACATCAGACTTGAAGTATGACTATAGCCTGAAGCTGTCTTGGATTGCCCAAATTTGAGCTGGAGGATGAGGCCTCTGGGCTACTTTGCATACAGCATCGCACCAACAC
Organism: Epinephelus fuscoguttatus; assembly: GCF_011397635.1. Lineage (NCBI taxonomy): Eukaryota > Metazoa > Chordata > Actinopteri > Perciformes > Serranidae > Epinephelus > Epinephelus fuscoguttatus. The sequence goes on from NC_064752.1 coordinate 39,016,543, forward strand.
GGCCTGGATACAGGAATAACTGTTGATTTTGTCGAATGTATCTCTGACAAACCTTCACACATTGATTAGAGAGAAGTGCACAGTTACTAAACAAAATTCTGAACATTCAGGACTGGTCACAAACAGAACTGGGTTAACGTACAGTAGAATTATTGAGCACTCAATACAAAGTAGGATAGTGAGGTTGTTTTTGTTGTTGTTGTTGTTGTTGTTGTTTTTGGCTCTGTACTCCAGCACATTGTGTTTCAAATGAAGCAGTAACTTTGAAATAAGTGGAGCCTGAGTTGAGATTGTTTTCTAAATGGCTGTTTCAAAAGGTCAGGCAAAAATGGTCAAACTCAGCTTTTTGACCCACATGGACAAGAACTCCTAGAATCATTATGGAAAGTTTGAACATCTACAGTTAATTAAAAATCAGCAAACTTTGTTCTCAGATGAAAATTGTATAATACAGTTGAAAGCTCCAGAGCAATTGAGTAAGTTGACCTTGAGCTGAGACTGTTTTGTCAAATGACTATGGGGCCTAATTGTGAACTTGAAGCTTTAAGTTAAAGGTAAGAAAAAGAGAGTGGACCCTATTATAATGCTACACTGTAGTGAATAAATAAGACCAAATGTGGCAATAATCCACTTTATAATTCATAATACATCAAGGCGTGATTCACTTTATGAGTAACAAAATGTAGTCTTCCCATTACCCTTACCTTAACCACCTATGTTTTAACGTAATACTTAATAGCTAGCTAATCGCGAACTTCGCAATTTCGTCGGGATTTTCACTTCCAAGCCAAGGAGTAAAGGGGGCTGACTGTGGACTAACATAGGTATGGTGGGTGAGTCATGTAGCTGTTTCAGTTGCAGTTAAACTACTCATATAGCGCAAACATACTAGAGACTTTCACTGGCTAAGCCAGCTACTTCCAGTTTAGCGCTCCACTTACTTGAATAGGGATAAAAGAAAAAAAAAAAAACATAATCATGCAGCTCCTCTAGACTTGCAAAATATTATCGGACCAAATGGATCAAATCCATTCAAATCCTACTTTGGAACCGATGGCATCATGTGACAGGCTCTGGAGCTGAACTTGGCCACTACAAAAATTCACTTCAAAGCCTGGAGCACTTCCTGGGGGCCTGGTCTCACCATGTTAAATTTTGGGAAGGTAGCGCCATCTTGTGAGAAATGTGTTCTGTTAAGGCCCTGACACACCAAGCTAAAAGTCAGCTGTCTGTCTATGTTGGGCCATCACTTGCTACCCTTGTCCCCCGGTGTGTCCCGCACCACTAGCCTTCGCCAGCCCTTGTTGGCTTTTTTCAGCTGATTCAGCATGTTGAATCTGCGCCAGAGACAGTGGAGCCTGTTGGTGAATAAAATCACTCTGGCTGGGGGAATTTTGGGTTAAATCTGAAAATCCAAACTTTCAGCATGAAAATCCATTATTTGAACCTGTAATGCATTTTTATCCTATCCATGACCCTTCAAGTGGACAAAAATGTCCACCTGTCATTTAGCCATTTGTTATTGTTGCTGGGATAAAAATGCATTACAGGGTCAAATAACGGATTTTCATGCTGAAAGTTGGGATTTTGAAATTTCACCCAGAATGACACCCCCATGCAAAAAATCACCCCCCTGTGACCTTTTAATTTGTCTGTGAAGGAGTTTTGAATTTTGGAAATGGACAAAAATGTTAAGAGGGAGTGAGATCAAAACAAACTTGGCATATTAGATACGATTATTTTTCTCTCGCTACTGTGGTCTTTAGCAGAAACATTTTGTGATTGTGTTATTGTTCACTGGCACACAGTGAGCATCCTTTGTTTTTAATCAACATTTGATTATGTTGTTAATATGCTAACTGGGTGAATAGCATCAAGACGGTTTTCCAGTTTCCCTTTTTCGTGACAGCACTCCAAGTCACAAGTTGTTTGTGGTGGCTGTGACAGGTACGGTCTGGCCAGTTGTAAATTTCCTGGTGTCAAGTGCTTTCCTTGCACCGGTGAAGGGTGTAAGGGGGTTCCCCTTTTTCTGCTTCACCCTGACTTGAGACATTCCTTGTCTCGACTGAGGCTGAATCTCCAGTGACATGACCCTGGTCAAGATTGCTCTGCTCTGGCGTTCCCAATTGTTGTCTTTGGGCTGAGCACTCTGCAACAGGCAGATTCATACAGTTCCATCTGTAAAATGTAGTGTCAACATCCACCACATATGAATGAGGAGTGACCTTCTGAAGGCACTGGCCTGGCCACCACTGTCCTATGAAGTCACCTGAAAGAGGCCCCATTCTTATATGAAGCTCCGGAGGTCTCTGGCCCACTTCATTTCATCCCTACCCCTCATATTTTGGACAGCCTTTTGAGTTGCATCTTGACACAGAGGGTTGGCCATTAGGGATAGGCAGTTAGGAAAAGATTGTGGTTGATAAAAGTCATGTGAAATGCCTCACATGACTAAGAAGGGGTTGACAATAAGGTTTAGCAACAAATGTACATGTTTAGGGCAAAGGAAAAAGTTGTGGTTAAAGTTAGTCATGTCAGTCAACTAACAAGACCAATGATTAACTTGACAAAGCCATCAACACTGACTTTTAGTTCCACATGCGACATGAACACCAGTTACCTGGGTCAAAGTGCTGTGTTTGTTGAACCCATCCACCTCTGCTCCCACTCACCCTACGCAGACTTTGTCTCTATTCATACTATGTCTGTTGCTCTGAACATCTAATAATGATGTGGATATATTTACTTTGGAGATGGTTGAAAGCCCAGTGCATCTCAAACTGCCTGACATCAAATATTAGGCCAGGCTTTTGTCTAACCCCTCTGGAGGCATGTTGCGCCAGTGATGGATGGCCATCTATGCATCTATGCCATCCAGTTTTGTCTACTCTCAGAGTGATTTTACTATTTTGATGGCTTTGCCATTCAATCTTGGATGTTGGGGTGACATGGCTGCTGAATTGTTCATGAGCTAACTGTGGGCCACTGTCAGGCATCACTCTGCCTGGGCTTTGCAGTGTGTGATAAGCACATCAGCTGATAGATCTGGCAGGTGGTTGACTTACCAGAAAAAGTCTTTGCCAGTATAAGAATAGATATCCATGCTCACCATTTGCCATGGACGTACTAGAATAACATGTGACATCATAGAGCATTCATTGCAAGTGGAGCAGTTTGCTACAAAGTCTTTTATCTCTGCTGTCATGTTTGGCCAGAAAACTGTACCCCTGGCTGGTCTGTGACATGGCTCCCTGCCAATGTGGCTAGTGTATACGTGTCTCAGCAGTGCTGCACTTTTAGGGCCTTTGGAATAACAATGCACCGACCTCTGTAGAGCACTCTGTTTTGAACATTTAGCTCATCCTTAAAGGGCAAGTATCCCCACACAGCTTGCAGAGTGTCCTCCTTGAGATCCAGCCACCCACTGAGAATCACAGTACATTGTCCATTTCAGTGTGCTACACAATTTGGTAGAATTGGAAGGCTGTAAAATCCAGGTGCTGTGCTTGGTCCAGCTGTGAGTACTCCGTCTGGGTGCTCTCCATGATACACACAGCATGCTGCATGCATGAGATGTCAGATGCACAGTACGGTGGTGTTGCCCCGCTTAAAGTGTCACTGATGTACATTTCTGGCCCTGGTTTGTACATTTTAGTTACATTTTGGTACACTGAGAGTGACTTTTTGAAGTTAACAATTGTTATTTTGTTGATTTTTTGGCCAAGTATTCTCCGGCAGGCAAAACTATGCTCAAATAGTATCTCTCTATTTGGCTGTGGTTTTGCTAAATCTGTGTCAGTGCTCTGAAAGCTAAAGCCATGGGCTGCCCCTCTTGCAACAAGCAGCACCCCAGTCCAGTCATGCTTGCGTCGCTTTTAATGTCATAATATTTGAGTACAGGTATGCTAGAGACCATCTGCTTTATGTAACACACCGTGTTGCAATGTTTTGGCGACCAATGCCACTGTCCTTACCCAGGAGCCTGTGAATTGGCTCACAGGTCTTGGAGAGGTTTGACAGGAATCTTGTAAGGTATTTTACAAACCCAATGAAGCACTGGACAGCTTTCATGTCACATCTGTGTTGATTTTCAGGCCTTCCAAGAACAGTATGTGAGCCTGAAAAAGTACAGCTTTGAGCTTGAACTGCAGCTTGCACTCACTCAGTTTGAGCTTCATAGCCATGCAGCACTTCACATGTACAAACAAGTTGTCACGGTCCAGTGAAGAGTCTGCATCTGTGTGGCCAAACAAACAACCAAAATGTCATCAGTTATCAGGTGAATGCTAGCCAGATGTGAAAGCAGTTTGTGCTGTTTGTGCTGGTAGATTTCAGGTGCAACTGAGACTCTACACAGGGGTTTGAGCCACCTTATTCGGTCCCATGGTGTCCAGAAGGTTAACAGACAGCTTTGTCGAGCTTGTACTGTAGGAAGGCATCTTGGGCATCCACTAACATTGCAGGCATCCAAGTCAAAAATGCCTGCCTGGGGCTGCTTAAACAACATGTCTTCCAGCGTCGGCATATGGTAGACAGACCTTAGCAGTGCTTGGTGTAGAGGCTTTGGGTCAATACAGAGTCTTATTTTTTCTGGCTTTGTAAAAGTCGCCATATTATTGATCCACGCTGTTGGCTCGGTCATCAGTGTGACATTGCCATCTCTGATATGCCTGCCGAGTTCTTCCTTGACTCTTGCTTTCAAAGCTACTGGAAATTATGTGGTGCACACTGTACAGGAGTTACAATGGGGTCCAGGTCAAAGTGGATCTCGCCTGTGACTGACTTCATCAAATCATTAATGACATCCTGATAGTATTGTTATAGTTGTTCCATTTTAAGGGCTGTAGACTGGCTTGCATCTGCTTTATTCAGTTTACCTGCATATGTGATGTCCATAAGGCCCAGATATTCACAGGTTCCCAAAGAGAAGAGGCTCTTGCTTGGTTTCAGTGATCTCAAAGGTGAGAGTTTGCTTTTCTCACAGAATCATTACGGCCTAATGCTGGTCTGGGTGAAAGCCTCTCTTTGATTTTGCAGCTCATGACATTGCAGATGGCACCTGTATCTAGCTGCCATGCCTGCCTTATTATATTATTATTCAGACGCAGGTGTACAATTTTTGTCTAGGGGTTTTCACAGCATTAATGCATTCAGTGGCTAGGAAGGGAGGGTTAAAATGGAAGTTAGCTGGCCCAGCTGGCGGAAGTTTCTGGTGCGCTTGCCCCTTGATGCTGAAGATCCAGGTTATTTTATATTCAGAAAGCTGATCTTTTTTGGTTTTGTGTGTTACTGAGCAACTTTCATAGGAATTAACGGGGCCCCACCACTAATGCTATATCCAGTTCTCTATGGTCCTGCGGATTGCGAGGTCTGGGGAGTTTAGAGTCCAGGTCAATGCCTTGTGCTCTTAGTCACGTTGCTTGAGCTTGCCATTTTTTTGGTGTGGCATCGCAAATTGTCTTGATGGGGGGGCTACCAACATTGGGGATTGCCATTGCCACGAGGGGGGGTTCTTGATCTTTAATGGTTTTTGGATGGGTGGTGCGTGTCCAGTGGCATCCTCATGAATGCCAGGACCCAAGGTTTCCCAGCAGAAAATTGCACTGTAATAAATTATCAGTGTTGTTCATGTCACCTGTCAGTGGTTTTAATGTTGTGGTTGATCAGTGTATGTAACAGCTATGGAGGTATAAAGAGATCTGGATACAGCGTTGAAGGCAGGGCCTTATTCATTCTTGTGAGAGTTGCTTAGTGGTGCATGAAGCCAAAATGGTTCGACTGCCATGGATAGAATTACCCAGATGATCAGCACTGCTTTTGCACTGTGGGGCCCTTATGCTGTGTTCAAACTACAAGAGACACAGCGACAGGCCACAATTGATTTTCAGTGGAAGCCAGTGACATAAAGCTACAAACTAACGGCCAACACTTCGCTGTCTGACATGCGTGCTACAAAGGTAAGCTGAATTGGCCCTAACTTTTTTTCGTGCTCAAATGACACAGTGAAGCGTCAACCAATGATATATTTTTGTTTCTAGCTTTGCTTCTGTGTTATTTAGCTTAGTTAGCTGATGCTGTGCAAGCTTTCTGTGCATTGCAGTGCACACGGGGATGCAATGGGGCAACGAAATGTGATGTTTAAATGGGGCTCAGACACTGATCATAAGCATAGATATTTTTCTGACCAAATACAAACTTTAAATGCCATTCAGTCAAGGTGCTTTGTGGCAAGTAGCAGATACACACAAGCCTGTGACAATGTAAAAACATTAATGAGTGCTTGAGCACCACAACAATGAGTCAGTGATAATGTAGCTGGTCACACTGTTGCTGTTTCATTTATAATGTGAACACAGCATTAGGGCAGGAATGCTAGAGACTTCTGCCAGCCAATCAGGAGCTTCCAGTTTAGCACTCTGTCAACTTGAATAGGGATAAAATGATTCAATCGTGCAGCTCCTCTAGACTTCTCAACTGTTAGCTGACCGAATAGTTAAAATCCCTATTGTAACTGACTGCTAGCTTACACTGATATGGGTTAATGATCCCAACTACCTCATATTGCTATTTTTAAGGTTTATCTTAATTATTTATACATTTCCTTTTAGAAGCAGTTGTTTTGTTACATAGTTATTTATGTTATCTGTTTGAATTTGGACAACTCTTCACTTACCTGCTCTTTCCACCACGAGGTGACATTCAACTGCCCCTGTAGAAATGACTATTAAGCCATCTCTTTCCCCACTAGGCATATATTGAGGAATTACTGTGGCGAAAGCTGTAAGATAAACATGCACCGAGGATTTGTAGACATGGCAATATATAAAAATGAGAGAGATTCGCTTGTAAATCATTGTTAACAGCCTTGGTGAGCAGGATGAGGTATGTGAAGTAGCTAAATTGCCTTTACTACAGGTGCCAGAGGTTTGAGTTCTGCATTCAAATTCAACATTTCTCTGTTTTATTCATTTGTGATGTTATTGTGATGTATTTAGATGGTGATGTAGTTATTAGCTTTATAGACTGTATGGACGGGCCCTCATTAATAGTTGCTTTGCTCACTGGATGTTTGCATTATAAGGACATGGGTTGTCATTCAGAAACACCTTAAACTTGGTAATTCAGCATTTTAACTGTTATATTTGAATCTCTTTATCAACTACTCTATTTACTGTTTAATTCTGCTGTGGGAAGCTATAGATTATGGATGTTATTTATAGCCCACAAATGGCAAATGTATTTTTATATATTTTTCTATAGTTTTCACTGTGATTTCTACGGTGCTGAAGGCATAGTTGGATGCTGAAGGACAATAAAAAATATGAAGCATTAGTCTGAATCTCTCTGCATCTTGTTTATCCAAGCCAAGGGTTGTTACACCGATAGTGAAATGAATAATTTTGCAGAGGTTGTGACACTCATAAATATGTATCCACTGATTTACAGACGTCTCTTTCACTATGTAGCCAAAGTCAATGGGAAAAGGTCTTTTGGTGCCACAGAGCATCACATGACATTGCGATTATTCTTTGCAGCCACTATGAAAATTGGCTTCAAAGCCCAGCCACTTCCAGGAGACCTGGTGACAATATGTTGGTAAGAGAATGTTGAGCTTATATCTGAGACTGTTGATAAACTGAGATGGCCCACTTCAGATTCATTTCCTCTATCTGTGTCACCTGGGTTTCGCAACTGGCCTGCCCCTCTAGGAGACTAGTGACAGCCCTGAGTCTATTTATTACAAAAGGAGAAGTGAACATTAGTACAGATTATAACATTGCCTTTGCCGCATAGTCACTTAAGTAAATACTGGACCCATTTTTCACAAGCCCCAACCCTTTTAATCCTTTGAAACCTGAGAAACTGGCTTGATGTCTTTTAATAAAATGGGAATGGCAATAAGCAACAAGGGAAGAAATGACCCAAACACCCAAATTAGTAAAGAGAGAAAATTAAAAACATGAAAATTAGTAAAAAAAAAAAAAAAAAAAATTTAAAAAAAAAAACAACATCAACATCAACAAAGAAATAACCTGGAAGGGATACTTAAAAATTATAATAATGCTGTAACATGATTTTAAAATGTAACAATAATAATAATAATAATAATTATAAATAGAGTTTTTCAATAGCTTTTTCCTGTTTCCCCTAGTTTCTTTTGACTGTCTATTGACTTTTTTTTCTTACCAAGTTTTTTCCCCATGTTTTTGAAAGAAATTGCACCAACTTGCTCAGGGTTCAAAGGTTTAAACACTTGGACAATGACACAGCATTTTTTTCAGACAGACAAATCAGGAGAAAATGAACTTTGTTCAAGACATGTCTCTGTTGTTGTGTGATCTTACACTCTGTTGATATTAGACATTAAGCTAGCAGATAAAATAAGCATCAAAATAAGGAACAAACATGAAAAATCCTTTCATTTTTACGGTATAAAGTGTTGTATTTGAATCTGATTTCATCCATCCACACCACTGACTGTATGAAGTCTATTATCCACACAAGATTTACTCATAGACTGTATAAAATAATTTTTAATAAATAATAAATAAATAAATAAATAAATAATAAAAGATTTACTACACTTCATAACAAGGTGGGGGTATGTGGGGGAGAGACAACCACGCCCACTTAGGAGACAGGAAGTGCACACCATTTTGTACCACTGGGGCAGCTTGTAGTGGGATATCTTCTCTTAAAGACTATCTTTGCTGATAAAGACCCCTTTCTTCTCACCAAGTTGTTTGCTAAGGTGTTAGCTGTAACATTACCTAAACTAATTTAATATTTCAGGATTGTGCATTTGTTAGCTTGTTTGAGTAGTTCTTCTGCCCCCAAGTGGCAATACAATAATAAAGAAATAAAACATTAATTAATGGAGCTTCATTCAACTTTGAAAATCAGGACTTAAACCTTATACTCATTATTTAAGTTAATTTAAAGTTCAATTAACTGGAGTGGAGACCCAGCACAACAAAATATGTAACATTGCTAACTCAATGTTACTTGATTATCACTTCACAGACTATGTTAAATTCACGCAGCTAGCTTAATCAAAAGACTAGAGAAGCACTCAGGGAACTAATAACCAGGTAAAGTATTATTATACTATGGTATGCACCAGCCGAGCAACCCCATTCGAATAAAGAGGCACCATTTTAGCATCCAGGATCTCGGAGTATGTCTCCAATTACATTAGTAACGTTACACTATAATGTAGTGCATTATGTACACTACTGCCATCTTGCGTGGTGTATTAATTTCAGCAGTATAGTGTTGTCTCTTAACAGCGAATTTCAAACAGATGTTGGAACATTATTACCAACATTTGACTGCTATCTCTGCCCACACATAAACCAAACTCACGCTATGATGTTGATGCTAATTAAAATGCACTGCCAAAGCTAGGACCAAGTTAGCTAGCTAGCGAATGCTAACGTTAGCTAGCAAGCTAACGTCAGCACTCACATTATTGTTTGCAGTACTACATAATTACAGACCCAACAAACATTACTGGTGGCTTCTATTCGACAACAGTATTGGTACTTAGTGCAAAAAACATGTATAACTTACATCTGCATGATGCGGTGGTGTTCACTGTAGCCACCTCAGGCCCCTTGACAAAAGTTGAAAAGTTTATGAAGTAGCTTCCACTATGTCACAGAGATGGCGACTGTTGAGGGTGAGAAGTGTCCATCATTCCACACTCAACTTTTGAACGTTTTTAGTGCGCAGTAAAACACAGTATTTTCCCATATTATGCAGTGTAAGCACACTTTTGTATTCAAAATATTAAGTGTTTAGTATGCGATACACTGTGGGTATAATTATGAGTTAAACTTATAGCAGTTATCATTAAATATAAAAATCATTTGTGTCTGTACCTTTAAAAGTTTGTGGCATCCTCCAGTTTTCAGTTACAACTGTGAACAGTGGTCAAAACAACATGCAACTTTTACTTTGACGAGATATTTGATTCTTGACTTCCTTGTTCGATACAATGCAACTATTAGTTATCAATCAATCAATCAATCAATCCATCTTCAATGTACAAGTTGGAGGCAATCTTCATTTGGCTATTTGGTGAGAAAAATAAAATAAAAAAGCATTGCAGTCACTTCTCTGTTTTAGATAAAACAATTGAGAAGAGGGTACACAAGATGGTAATGACAGCATTAAGCATTAATCGGCTACCACAGTATGGCAAAAACAAGCAACTTCTTTCACATCGACTTTTATTTTGAAAACTTAATCGGACTTCCTGTTTCTTCACCGCACCGCTGTTATTATTTGAAGCTACACTGTAACAAGTGGGCTTGACAGTTGGTTGTTAACGCGCTGCTGGTTGCCACGAAGGTCAGCTGCAGATAAAATGGCTTTCCTAATGAAATTCTGCACTTTGATCGTGAACGTGTTATGCTTGCCTCTTCATCTGCTCCAAGCTGTCGGCCTGTATGAAATATACAAACGTTTCTTCCCTTTCTGTGTATACCGGATTTCAATAACGTACAACAAGAAAATGCACGACAAGAAGAAGGAGCTGTTTCGCAGTCTCCCCGAGTTCAACAAGCCTGGAGGGCAGCTCACTATTCTGGAGATCGGCTGCGGCTCCGGCACTAATTTTGAATTTTATCCGCCGGGTAGCAAGGTGATCTGCACTGACCCCAACCCTCATTTTCAGAAGTATCTGAAGAAAACCATGGCCGAGAATGACCACCTCAAATATGAGAGATTTGTGGTGGCGTCAGGGGAGGACATGGGGTCAATTGAGAGCGAGTCGGTAGACGTTGTTGTCGCCACCCTGGTGCTCTGCTCGGTCAGCAACACGCCCCAGGTCCTGAGAGAGGCATACCGCATGCTGAGACCAGTAAGTTGTCTGGGACTGCTGAAATAACCAGTGGTTCACAGTAAATACATTAAAATAAACAGCTGATCTGCAGCCATGGCATTCATTTTTTCCATTAAGGCTACTGTTCAAATACAGTGCAACTGCTGGATTAATCATTCACCAGTGGGAATTACTAACTCACTAAACAAATAAGCTAAGAAGTAGATTTCAGTTTGTTTTTACATGATGATGGAAATCAGTGAAATGATCCCTCACATGTGCACCAGCCAAGCAGCATACTAATTATTTCATCTTGATTTTCTTGCCACCAGATTTCTAACTGTCTCTGATATCAATCGTACACTACTGCTGCTACCTTTGACCTGTATGTGTGTCAGCATTACATATATGAAACCAGATGGTGCCAGTGTGCTGTCATCAAGGTATATAGCCTATACATAGACTTCCACTTCTTAGAGAAAGGTTTAATTAAATATTCAGCTTAAGTGTTTGTATTTGACCAAAGGATACATAAAATGTAACAGAAAAGAAACCCATTTCTTCCAGGCAGGGGTGTGTCACCAGACAATGGTCCCCTGGGTACATATTTGCAAAAGGTCCCCACCTCTCCAACATAGTGGCAAGACACACACACTGTACAGTTGTTTAGCCTTGTTTTGTGTCGTCATTTTGCACCTCTCCGTAGTCATAATGCATGGGGGTTTTTTTGTGTCTCTTAGTTGTTGTTTTCTGTTTCTTTGAGGTAATTTTGTGTCTTTTTATGGTTGTTTTGACCCTTTTTGGAGTTATTTTGTGGCGTGAATCTCACACCTCCCCTTTCTGTTTAAAAGGTGCAATTGCGGAATGGGGAGTTTTCTTGCCTTTAAGGTGTCATCACAGGTAGTAACAGCGCCGAAACAATGTCTGTATAAATGGGATAGCCACCAGGACAAGATCAGGTGTGGCACAGGAGTGACATATTGATGACGTGTAATGTGTGTGACCCACCGCAGGAGATTTAAAAGTAGCTGATAGTAGTTAGCAGCTAACTCAAAGAAAAGGAACAGTTGCCAAAAATGTCCGCAAATTGGACAAACAGTGAGGTCTGGGAGCTCCTTACACGCCGAGCAAAGGATGACAGCACTCTGCTAGCATGCCAACTATAATCACACGGGAGCAGCATGATGCCGCCATTGTTTAGTTCTGTGTAAAAATGCAAAGGTGGCATAAAGACGGGAGTTTGTGGCAGCCCTACAGCACAATCTCTGTATAAAAGGAGCTAGAGTGACATTTTGCAGGTGGCCCCATTATACATCGGGCCCTGGGGTGGGGCCTGTCTGTGCCCGGTGGGCCCATTCAAAAATCTGTCTATGCTTCCAGGGATTAAAGTAACCAACATACATCAGGTTGAATGCATTAATTTTGAAGTTTGCACAATAACAAATCTTTGCAGGGTGGAGCCTTCTTTTTCCTCGAGCACGTTGTTGCAGATCCCTCCACTTGGTCGTACTTCTTCCAGCATGTTCTGCAGCCTGCATGGTACTACTTTGGCGATGGATGTGAGGTCACCCGGGAAACATGGAAACCCTTGGAGGCAGCTGGATTCTCTGAGCTCAAGCTGAGACACATCGAAGCGCCGCTCATGTTCATGATCAAACCCCACATCATTGGCCAGGCTGTGAAATAAATCCTGTCTCAGTAGCTTTGTAGTAAGCTTGCTTCACAAGCAGTGTATGAATATGCCAAGCACTTAATGCCTCTCCTCTCCCTTGTGATATGATTGATCACCAGTGATAGAGATGACACCAGTCACTTTGATACTAATTTTTATTTTTGTATTGGAAAACAAGTGTTTGTGTTTTTGTAAAGACACTTTATTTTTTAACACACTGAAGACATTAGAGAGCACAGAAGATTCATTTTGTAAGTGTTTGATCTCCTTTTTGTCCTTTCCCTTCTCTAAGTTGCTTGCCAATATATGAATATGATACTGCCATAGATAATCAGTGTTTGTGTGTGACTGCTGGATTCATTTGTACCTTTTATGACCTGACAGTATATATATCTATTTTTGCTGTTATTAATCTGACTGTGTTGTGTCTTAATGTGTGCGATTAAAGAGTTAATCCTATGGCATGATTTCTGTTTTCTTATGAAACAAGTATTGATGTGATAAAGACAGGAAAGTAAAAACTGGGGGAGCTTGGACCCATTAGCCCCTCACACAGACCGGTGTGTCTGCTCCACCGTGTGGTAAAAGTGACGCATTGTCTCTCAGGTATTAAGCGCATAATCTTTTGATCTTGTAAAGTCGCCTGTCTTCAGATGCCCCCAGCAAGACTTAGTTTAGCTCAGAGTAAAATGAAGTCATGTCTTATGAAATTATGCAGACTGCTTTGTTCAGTGTTGACTTTACCCTTAGGTCTACTGGAGCTCACAGGCCTGTACGGTTTGTACAAACGCTTGTTTCCCCTGCTTGCCTACAATATAACATTTTCATACAACGATAAAATGCACAAAACCAAGAGGGACCTGTTCCGACACGTGGCCAAATTTGCAAACACCGACGGGACTCTTCGGCTGCTGGAGATCGGCTGTGGCAGCGGCGCCAACTTCAAGTTTTACCCGTACGGCTGCACGGTGACCTGCACCGACCCCAACCCGCACTTCGAGAAGTACCTGCGGATGAGCATGGACGCGAACTTGCATCTGACTTATGATGCGTTCATGGTCGTCTCTGGAGAAGACATGCAGGGGGTACGGGACGAGTCAGTGGACGTTGTTGTTTGCACACTAGTGCTTTGTTCTGTCAGTGATGTGCAGCGGGTGCTGCAGGAGGTCCGACGCATCCTCAGAACAGTGAGTGTCATTGTGCTGCTTTCAAGTGCTGTAGGGAATATTTTAATAGTGACTTCACGCACATCAATGACCTAAATGACACGGCTGGATTAACCTGTTAGGCTGGCCTGGGGCACTAAACAAACCTAACCAACAACCTCTGCACTGCATGTATTGTATTATGTACACTGCTTACTCTGGTTGCCTGTTTTGTTTTTGTTTTGGCCAGAAACCAACCAAAAGACTACTCCAGTGACTCTCAATGTACTGCACATAGGTCAGATCTGGCCTGTTAGAGGTGCCTCCACCAATTTTATAATTCACAAGAAAAATGAATAGATTTATACTGGGATTTTTTGTGCTTTTAATGTAAATACTGTGCCAGAGTGCACTAAAAAGTAATAAATTAGAGCTTGTTCAGTTAAAAATAAATGCCAGGGGAGGGTCCCACCTAAGCCCTGAATGTCCTCAAATCCTAGAAACACCCCTGTGTACCCTTGACCAGTGCTTGACTGCTCTGTCAGCCTCTGCCTCTTGACAAAGACGTGTGAGGAAAGCAATGTCGAAAGCTTTGAAACAGGCAATTTATCTATTATACAGTAGGCCTATATACTGATGAATACTATAATTTGTTTATTAACTGACCCCTGGTCCTCTGTCATTTTGCAAAAGTGGCCCCCAGGCAAAGCAAGTTGAGCATCCCTGGCCTGGTCCTCCTCTGGAATAATACCACCTGGTCTCAGGTTTTCTTTGTGTCAGTTAGTTGGAGGAAATAATGAAGGTAAAACTATTCTCACAGGGCCCTTCCACATGACAATGCTACACGATTAGGTAATACCACCTTTGTTGAATTCTCATGTAAGTGGTGCAAATCCCAGTGTCCAAAAACAGTTAATGAGCAGTGAATCTAGCTTTTCTGGGGCCCTCTGAGGATCTGGTTCCACTTGGTAATCCAGCCTTACACATGAGGCGAAGTGCAGAAGGTGTCAAGTAAAATGTCAGGCTACTTATTGCCAATATCAGTTCATTCTACATAAATAAGTAGCATTATGTGTGTAGATTAACACATTAACCCCTTCTTATTTTTCTGTTACACACACTGCATTGAACGCAGCAAAACAAACATTGTGCCGCCTACACAGTGTTTATTTTTACTGTCAGAAATTTGAGTGATCCTTATCAGTTCGGAATGGTGAATCCACATCTGCTGGGTAACCTTCTGAATCATCATATACCATTTACTGCTTCCTCCTGCCTCAGTCCTGATGAATAATTACATTTGACTGACCATTAAATGTTGTTGTTGTCTCTCTCCCGCAGGGTGGAGCTTTCTTCTTTTTGGAGCACGTAGTCTCAGATCCCTCCTCCTGGACGCACTTCCTCCAGCATGTGTTTGAGCCTCTGTGGTACTATCTTGGAGATGGATGCACGATAACCAGAGCAACATGGAGAGAGTTAGAGGCCGCTGGTTTTTCTGAACTTCACCTAAAACACATTGAGGCCCCAGAAGTTAGTCTCATGATAAGACCACATATCATGGGCTATTCCATTAAATGACTGCATGGGGGAATGGGCAGACTTCATTGTGCCTCTTACGGGTTCATAATTATGAGAATTTTACAAACTACACTAACCACACGCAGCATTTACTGAATGAAAATATATTTATTTACTTACAGAATCAGCAACATTTCATACACCGTTTGTTCTTTTTCCCCACCCCTCCCAAGATGTACACAATAAATATAACCTGGACACTGTGCTTTTTTCCCTGATTGTCGAAGTAACTGCCGAGGAACAACCCAACAAACCTCACTCAATGTCATCTTTTCTGTTACCCTTTATATTCCATTGCACAAAAAGAAGGAATGACAATTGTAACATCTCCTTATGGGGAAATGAGGGGAATTGCTGGTTCACAAAATAAAGAGGAATTATGTCTGTGTGGTAATTATACAGTCAGAATTCTGCAGATGCTGTTAGAAGATTAAAACAAACAAAAAAAAACCTCCAACAGCAACATCTTTAAAAACACAAGAAAAAAAGGAAAGGGATACATTTACAAACTGAGACTCAAAGTTAAAGCTCACAATTTCAAACCTCCCAGTATTAAAAATGTACACAACTATAAATGTTATAGCATTAGCAAATTTTTAAAAAACAGCAGGTGGAAAAATGGCCAATTTCATTTTTTTTGTTTTGCCGAGTATATCTTACTGCCATCACAAGTCACTTTTATATCAAACAGAGTAAAAAAACAAAACAAAAAAACAAACAAAAACAGGAGGATCTCAGCCTGAAATGAAGTGTTCCCAGAAACCCCTGTTCATGTCCAAATGGCTGAGCTGTGCCACTCCCACAATATGTCCCACTCCTCAACTTCTATTCAAACAGGTTATCCTGTTTTAACACAATAAAGGTCCTTTAAAGTTTTCAGTTCTTCGATCAGGGTCTTGTTTTGGTTTTCAAGAACTGCTACACGGTTTTCGAGGCATTTGACATATTCCTTTTTCTTTCGTCGACATTCACGAGCTGCCTCTCTGAAAGAGGAACAAAAATGTGCAGTTAGTCCAAATGAAAAATTATG
The DNA here is from genome assembly GCF_011397635.1 of Epinephelus fuscoguttatus. Classification (NCBI taxonomy): domain Eukaryota; kingdom Metazoa; phylum Chordata; class Actinopteri; order Perciformes; family Serranidae; genus Epinephelus; species Epinephelus fuscoguttatus. The sequence goes on from NC_064752.1 coordinate 39,032,796, forward strand.
CAATGACCACACCTACATTACATCACAGCGAACAGATTTGCCACTATTGCAACATTAAGTTATATGTACCAATGCTATAACAGTAAAATATGTGCAAGGTACAAATGTAATATAACAAAGACACTTTACAATGAATTTGCAAAAATGTGCCTTTTTTCTGAGCTCTACATAATTCCAGAAGGGGAGGCACTGTATTCACAGCGGCTTTACAAACTCTCACCGCCAGAATATCATACAGCCGTGAAAGGTGCCTTTTTGCATTAAATCTGATGCCAACATCACTGAGAAAGTGGCGGTATTTGACAAGTTGGGAATGAGAGCAGGCTGACTGTATCTGTATGATAAAATGATTTTTTATTTATAAGTTGAAAGCAGAACATGTATCCTTTATTGCTACAGTAATGAAGAAGGAGCATTATCTAGAGTCAAGACAGTGTGCTTTTTACCTGTATCCATCTGTATTTATTCAATATTTGCCATGGTTAGTTTCATTGTAGACAAATAGAGTTTGATTTTCTTTGTCCGAAATGTCTGCGAGACGTGCCTTTTTTAGACTTGTGATAAACTGGACACTAACCTGTTTTTCGCAAGCCTGATTTCCCTCTTCATTGTTGGGTCGTCACTCTTGCCCTGAGGTAGCCCCACAGGAGAGGTCATAACTACAGTCTGAGGCAGGGAGCTGGATGTGGGTGCTGTGCGGATCTGGTATGTTTGCATCTCTCCTCCTGCACCTGACGGAAACACAACAATCAAAAGATGGTAAAAGATGTCAGGAGCTTTGTTATGTTTTCTGTGAGTTATTTTAGCCTTACTTCTATCTTTCTTCTGTCGCTACTGAGACGTTTTTAAACTTGTGTGAATGAAAAGCCATTGAATAGTTTACCTAAGAACAGGCTTCCAAAAAATGCTTAACGCTGAATTTAAGTGCAATCTAATTATACTATTTAAAGTAATGCACTTTGCAATAAGGCCACATTTCAACTGTAGTAACACTATAAACTAAGAATCTTGATTGAAGGCTTATCAGGCACAAAGACACCGCGGAGCAGTTTATACTGCAGGATTTTACAGCCCCGGAAGGTAGTGCTCACAGCAATATTGTCTCCATGCCTGTATGGTTAACAGTAGAACTAAAGGCAGCATGCACCTCTAATTGACACAAATGTGGAGACTGTATTGGAGACACATTTTGGCATCTGCCCAGTAGTCTATTGAAAAGTGACTACATTAGCAGATAAAATGGGCTTAGAAATCCTGGAAAATCAGAAACATTTTCTAAGAATATGACAAGTTTTGCTCACCTTGTACAACAACCTGGTTGCTAGGCACCAGTATCTGCTGGCCGTCAGGTGTCTGGGCATACTGAAGGATGGTTGTGCTTGGCTGGGCTCCACCAGAGTTGGCCATGGCGACAGCTTGTAGACCCTGAATGCCTTCAGACCCTGGAGTCGCCAGCTGGATTGTGCCATTTGCAGCTATGGTAACTAAAATAATCACACAGATGGCATCAGAATTGAGTCAGGGACAAGTGGGGGGAGGGGAAAAAAAAAAAAAAAAAATCAAATTTCCCGCTGGCTACGTTAACATTTTGGGTACTGCAGATTATGCGCTTGTTAAATAGTTTAAAAATATACAGACTTTTGAGGAATTTTGCCCATTTACTTTCAAGAAGCACAGCTCTAGCATGAAAGCATACAATAAGTGCTATGACGTAACAATTGTAGTTATCACAGATTTTCCTTCCCGGAAATCCCACTTTTTTATCAATTCCATGGCCCACAAATTCATAAGATTCTCAATTTCAGAGGCCAAGTGACCCCACTTTGTGCACCACTCTTTTTAATGCAAGTACTATTGGAGGGTGACGTTCTTACTGTACTGGCCGGTGCTGGTCTGGTAGATTTGTGGGGCGGCTGCTGTCACTCCTGTGTTTGCTGGACTGTTAGCCTTTCCCTCAATGTGTGTCACTTCCTCGGCTGAAAGATCATTTAGGATTTTTCTAGAAGAAGAGAGGAAAAGGGACACTTGAGTTAGTATTCATAAGTAGTCATAAGATTGTTTATGTGTCAAGTCTGTGCTTGTGGTTATTCATTTATTTATTTGTTTACTTGTATGAAGGCCGTCTTGCCAGTATTTCTCTGGTCTTTTGGGCTGCAGCTCCACTGTCTGAAGAGTCCTGTGAATCATCACTATCTGAATCCAGGGCCTTGAATGAGGGAGGTGGTTTAAAAGGTGCATGTGAGTAACTGTATAAAATGGCATATTAACAGGTTGTAAAAAAAAAAACCAAAAAAAAAAAAACCATGAATTAAACATCGGGTAACATTTAAAAAAACAAAACAATAATGACAACGTAAAGAAAACCAGGTGGTCTCACCTGTGCAGTGTGCACTGGAGGGGACTGAATGACTGACTGTGCAGACTGGATCACTCCTTGAACCTGAAACTGACCCCCTGGCAGCTGTACAACAGCCACAGAACCACCACCCAGTGACATCTGCAAAAAACCAAACACATTTTTAAACCCACAAAACAACAACAACAACAACAACAACATATTTATCATGACAACTGCATCAATTAGTGTGTGCAAAAAAGTCAATTCAGAACAGAAGCTCATTGAGACTAAATGTGCATAAAAAAGACAGCTATATCATAAAGCCAAAACATCTGCACGGCACAATATTGCAAGGGATCTGTGGAATGAATCCGTTTTTACGTCTGGAATCTCCCGTCTACAACGGGCATGAGACGTGCCCTCGTTTAAGGACTTGGCTCAGATTCTGGAGTTACTGCATAAGGTATCTGATCCCGTTTGAGTCGGCGGTGGGAACCTCTTGCGATAATCGACGATGTGTAATTTGGGTGAACTGATTATTTAAAATCTACTTTTAGAAACCTTCTCACTTTATCATTTCATCTAAGTGCACACACAATGGGTCTAGTCATAATATGATAATGTGTTCATTTACCCTCATTTACAGTTTTTAAGAACAATTTCAGTCCATAGAAGTTGAGAGCCACTGTCTTAACCGATGCTATGAATTCAGGCAGGAACTTAAGGTCCTTCAGTAATGGAACGTCTTCATCATCATACATCGACAAGTAAGTGGGACAGCAACAGAGGAGTAAGACTCCCACAAGAAGACTAGTCACACTAAAATCCAGAGTTACTAATCCCTCCCTTAAAATTGACAGCTAAGACTGTTCAGTAGGTAGTTTTGTTAAATGAATACTTCACCCACAAAATGATCATTTGTATATAAATTACCTAACCGATGTTACCTTAAATTTGAGAAGAAAACTGTTTTTCTTACATGCCTCCACGGTTAACAAAGAATCCAAACACAGAGAAAATTCTTGATAAATTGAAGAAAAGGGAGGATGTGGTTAAAAAAAGCAAAACTCTATCAAAACATCACTTAACAAAATCTCACACAACTCGTGCAGTGTAATCCAAGTTTCATTTAACCAGTCAAATGCTAGGTGCTTCCCAACCCACAGACTGTATACAAAGATGGACAACATCTCTCCAACTGAACTTGAACTGTGCTCAGATATTCCATTGAGCAGAGTTCAAAGGCACGAGCTGGCCCAAGCATCCATGCATGAGAATGTTTACGCGGACGTGGTTTAGAATGCACGTACTGAGCATACAACTGAATAAATAAGATTTGGCTCGTAGCGTGAGAGTTTGCTGACAGATGTTTTGAAATCGTTTTGCTGTTCAAAGTGGCTACCCTTTGCTGCAATCCAGCGAGTATTTTCTCTGTTTCTGGATTCTTTGTTCGCCCCAGAGGCATGCAAGAAAAACAAAGTTTAATCAAAAATTAGAGAGACCACAGGGTGAAAAACTGTAATACAAATGGTCATTTTGAAGGTGAAGTGTTCCTTTATAGACTTTATTTATATCGGATAGCGAAAATAAGCACTATAACTACTTCAAAAGGGACTGAACAGATTTCTTCATACAATTGTTTGCATGCTGTGCAATTATTAAAGATATGGTTTCAATTCCAATTGTCTGTGTCTAACTTTGCTGATAAAGGCTGACAAAATATGAGCTTTACGCAAGCCTCTTAGTTCATGATCAACATGACTGTCTTCTTGGAGTCATTTTACATATTACCCTGTTTAACAAGAGTTGAACATCTTACTAAATGTATAGACCTGAAAAAGAAGCATTGTTAATAAGCAAGTCTTCAGCCCTAAACAGTGTGCCTCCAGCAAGGCAGTCATAAACAAAGTTGCCTGGTGGTATTAGCAGCACAAGAGCTGCAGTAGTAATACAGCATGACAGTATCATGAGCTCTTTGTGGATCTCTTTTGTTACCTGTTGGGCTATCTGTGAGAACTGGGAGGATGTGATGGTGGTGGGAATGGTGGCAGTCTGCAACTCAGTGCCATTGCTGCCCTGCTGTACTTCTTCCATAGTAACTGGGAACAGATAAATCAATATTACCGTTTTACAATGGCGCTAATGTAACACAGCAATTGTGTGTGGCAGGGTTGCCTGCATGTAACATGCTGCACTCCGCTGTGGCCTGTGCGCTAATTGTTGATATAGTAAACAACTCTGTCCGACAAATATGAAGCAGATCAGAGCGATGTCAAATCAATGTACTACTTTAGCTAGAAGTGTCTTCTAAAGTTAAACGGGTGAGTCTAAGCTAACTAACGACTTCCTCTTTGGTTCAATCGTGTTAGCCAATCCAACTAACGTTAACATGGAGTTACGGCACATAGCTAGGCCCCACATTTAACACTATTAACTTTTACCCTCGTGGTTAACATGCAACATTTAACAAAGTGGGCGACTTCATCTCAAGCAAACGTTTACAACTGAAACGTAAAGTTATCCTTTCAGTCATTTCTGCTAGCATATCCGAGCTCAAGAACATCCCCGCTGCTAGTTAAGGGTGGCTAACGCTGAGATAAACGGATGTTAACCCGTTTAAACCGCTCAAAACAACAGTTTCAGAGCTACAAACGGGGCAAGTTAAGTTACTCTGCTTCACAGGATGGATGAGCTTTTGTCTCAATGAGCAAATATGTGTAACTCTGTCACTGGCACGCAAGTTACCGCGTCAATAGACGTCAGCGATACGGGGAGCCATTAAGCTAACTACACCTTCCCTTTTCGTAAAACGGCGAGGAGTTGACGAAGCAACAGCCGCCATTACCACCACAGCGGAGCAGACAGCAGACGGGCACAAAATTACCGCTCAGCCAGCCAAAATTTACCTTTTCAAAGGTCGCGTGACTGCTCTTGTTCACAGCGTGGACTTCGTGCAACTCGTTTGTATACTTTGACACAGGAAATACCTTGAAAAAGTTACTTAGCAGCAGTGGCTAACAGCTAAAAATACAAAGATGTCAGCTAAAAAAATAGCTGACCACTTTTTTTCCCAAAGGAAATGGGCGGAGCTGCCTGGCAAAGACGCATTACGTAATAGTTTCTTTAGGCCCTGTGATTGGTGAGAAGAGTTTGAGCAACTGGTAGACAGAGGAGGACAGAGTGGAAAAATCCAGTCTGTTACATTAAACACAGAGGGTTCTGCTCAAGTTACCTCATTCATGTTATTCTACTTTATACTCTGTATTTAAAGGGGAACTCCACCCATTTTCAAAAGTCATACAAGTTATACCTATGGTCTGAAGAAAGTCCAAAAATATGAGTAAACATGAACAACTCTCCCACAAATCCAAAACCTTAAGTGCTAAAACTAAAATTAGTGATGTCATAAGGCAGGGAGAAGTTGCTTTGCTTGTGGGCCACTTGTACAAAATAACAGGAGACCAAGGGTCTCTTGATAAACATACAGTAATAATGTTTATAATTTTATATATATACCTATAATAAATGGTTGGCTGCTTTCAGTCCGTCAAATCCAGTTGTAGCAGCTCCATGCAGGTCAAGTGTACGCATGGGTGTCTCTAGGATTTAAGAACATTCTGGGCTCAGCCTCTGTAAAGGGTTACCAGTGATCTTATCCCCCCTCCCCCCCAAAAAAATCCGAGTGTGAAATGAATTAGAAAATGGTAGGTGGGCCACCTGGCCAGATTAGGCCCAAGGCAGTAACACTAGCCCTTTTCACACAGTGACTGCGTGGTAGGGCCACCAGGAAGTCCCATCTTTATGCCTCTTCTGTATTTTTTACACAGAACCAAATCAATGTGTGATTTTAGCCAGCATGCCCAGATAGTGGAAGCAAGAGGCGTAATGGGCATGACACGTAACACAACAGCGTCGGCCTCTAGTGTGACATAACATTTGTGTCGGCAGCACTTTATCAACAATGGCATAACATGGCAATAACAATCATTCACATGTAAATATATATATATTTATATGGCGGCTGATTTTGTCCTCTGCTCGAAAGGGTAAGGAGCTCCTGGACCTCATTGTTTTCCCAATGTGCGGACATTTTCGGCCGCTGTTCTTCTTTGAGTTAGCTGCTAACTGCTAGCAGCTACTTTTTTATATCTCCCAATTTTGGGTTGCACACATAACACGCCGCATTGTCCCCCCAATTCCACGATTGTACCATTTATACAGAACGGCAATATGGAATAATGGTGTAAAAAATCCCACCCTGAGGCCTTGTAAAATGGGCTACTGCCAAAGGGTATGAACTTAGTCTGGAGCTGCTGCACTGACAGTGAACTGGGAAAGATGTTATAGATGACACTCAGGGCACCCAGGGGGATGTTTTGATATTACATTTATATATATTTACATTTTGTGTTTCAGAGCTGAGAACATCACAACAGGATAAAGCTCATTTGGGTATAAAAAAAGAAAACAAACATTCTGTGGAGCCACAAATTCAGACTCTCATTCATTGTCTATGGTGCAGCTCCAGACTACACTTGATGACATCACAAATTTGAGACTGATTTCTCTGGTTTCTGGCTTTGAGAGAGAGAAGCTCATGTTCACCGATAGTGATTGAACTTGGCCATGGTAATTACATTTAAAAATCCTTAATCTAGGTGGTGTTCCATATTACAGTTTGAGATGCTACTTGCACAGTGATGCATCAGCAATAAAAGTCCAGTAATAAAACACTCTGACAGGGGCCATTCTGCATAGTAAGTAAGAAAATATTGCTGATAATACTTGTACATCTACGTGATTAAAATTCTGAATGATTTTTACTTGCAGTATTTTAACATTGAGAGGCAGTAGGTGTCTCCACTGATTGTTGGATCCCAGATGTTTGGTCATCTCTTCTTGAAACCAGATCAGCACAATGCTAATCCATCCAGCCTCTAATCTGTTTTAAAATTCAGACTCATGTCCATTAATTTCTGCATGAAAATTAATTTACAAAATGTTGGCCTTTTCAGAAAGCCATGTGTAGGGGTGTTAAGGCTTCCTTTCCCATCCTATATGACAAATTCTCAAACATGCCTTCACTGTAAAGATTGCAAGTTGTGTAATAATCCAAAGAGTCTAAGGTCAGTTTCAATCACTGTTACATCACGACTAAACTCACGAATATCAGGACATCTGAAATGATTAAATGCTTTTCTTTATTCTGTATTACTTTTACATAAAGTATAAAACAAAGTACAACAAACCAAAATAGAAAATAAGTGAGAAAAATGGGAAGGGGGTGTACCACCTTGATTTTGTTAACTAGTATATGAGTTAAAACCTCCCTAACATTAAAGATTCGCCAGTGGATCACGCCCTCATGGAGCAGTTTAGAATTCACCAAATCATTAATATACAACATACCAAGAGTGCATACACAAAATATTGATAGAACAACTCAAGAGAGATTAATACAGTCTTAAGTACACTACTGGTTGAATTTAATCAGTCTTCTGGAATTAGTTATTACAAAATGTTTAAGCATCATGTTTATTTCACCAGACTGTGCAAGCTCTGAAATTAAATTGCACTGTCATTGAGATTGCATAGTGTGTTAAGAACTCTGACGCAGAAATAGAGCGGAAACTAAAGGAAGCCCTTGTAGACTTGCCAGCGAAGCAGGTAGATGGTAGATGGACACTGGTCGTCAGGAACTCCTCTTTTTGCTCGTTAGGTCTGTTTTAATTACAAGATTTGTTCTGACAAACGTCTACATTTTATGGGTATTATTCACACATTGCACCAAGGGACCGCCTGGTCCATCCCTGTGTTATGAGTTTTGTTCCCTGAATATACAATTTTCATACATATATACTGTATCTCCTCCACTTGTGCCTCCAGATGAGATGTGCCTCAAGCTGATTTCTTCTTGTGCTCGGCTGAGTCATGCAAACATTCTGCTGAGAACGAAGGATGCAATGTTAAAGCTAAGATGAAGTGCTGTTAGTTTTTTTCTCTGGGTGGACTTAAACTGGGCAAAAGCAAATGTCAAGCAATATATTTCTAAAATTAGTAACACATTTACGTAACAATGAAATGGGAACAGTTAGTCCACACAGTTTCTTTAAGTACCACCAGTGCAAAGTGCAGTAAATCAATGAATCATATTCTTGTTACCTTGAAATGATTAAACATCTTCTATTATTGTGTTTGGCATGAGTCAATGTTATGATGGGTGCACTGCGAAAGTCCAAAAATAACAAAAAACTATTTACATGTTGACATTAAGTGTGCATCACTGAAATACAGAATAATCCAGTACAAAGAACCTATAAATTATGGCAAAGAGCACAAGGAAAGCACGAAATTACAGGAAACCAAATACATTTTGCAAATATATCTTGATGCAATTTTTTTTTTAATATACCCTTTTTCATACATTTACTTTACTTGCCAATCGAGGATGTTTCAGATGTGGCTCAGCTTTGCAACTGCATTCACAAGTGCTTTAAAATCCAGTGACTGAACACAGAAAATAATCCAGATACATGATGACTTGCCTCTATTGACTACAGACTTTTAAGTACCAACAATATTTCTGCTGGAATTCAAAGTCATTCTTTACAAAGTAGCACAATGAGACGAAACACAGTCTGAATGAACTCTGAGTGTGAGGAGGGAAAGGAGAGGGACTATTATGCAATACAAAAGTGAGAGGGGTATGACAGTTTAACGATACAAAGTACAATGGCGATGGATATTACATGAACAGTTGTGGGCCTGTTTTTTTAAAATGTTTTTACAAAATAACATGGTCGCCTGAAAATATTTATGATATTGGTTTTTAGCCAACTCCCCCCCCCCCAATAACCAGGACAGTTCCCTGGTGTTAACAGTGATAGCCCTCCCGGTAAACTCTCAAAGCTCTTCAAACAAGAATCCTCAGAATAATATATGCTCCTGAACCATTAGTTATAATGCCTCATTGTTATAATAAAATAGACTTTTTTTTTTTGAGAAAGTGCAATGTTATATCTATCCTGACTAACAATGCTTTAATTATCTTTACCCTCCATTATACAACTAGTATTCCGTTTCAAAAGTACTGTCAAAACCGTTAAATCTTATTTACAGTCCTCTCTCTGCTACAGTTATCACCCCTCAGCTGGGTTAACGATCCACAAACCATCAACTGAGAGAGACAAGTCAAGCATTTATACATTTATACAATTAAAAATATCTATACAGTAACGTACAGTATCTAAAATACAACAGGCCTTTATAGGTACAGTACAGAATATGGCCTCTTTCTTCTTTTATTTTGATCCCTTTGGATATCTGTCAGGATTTCCACTACTTGTCCAAACCAAAGGAGAATACACAGCCATCAATAACAGATTCATTAAAAATTAAGATAGGAATGTATGGCTGAAGTTTTGTAAGGCAGGAAATATATTAGGGCAGGAAAGTCGTGAAGATGTATTTGGCTTCATTAATGGGATAAAATAAGCTGTCTAAATAATGTGCACCGACTGAGACTGGCTACTTGTATAATGGTTTCATCTGCCCTGTTCTATTCATCCACGTTAGTGAGGAACAACGAGGGCTCGGCGCATGCGGTTTGTGTGCGTTTGTTTGAAAGCTGCATGTAGAAAATATTTCAAGTTGATTTAAGTTTAGTAGCTCTTGGAATCTGTGTAAACACAGAGGGGAGAGTGTTTTAAGAGGTTTGTGGTGGAAACAGAATAAGACGACAGATTTTCACAAAGACATTAATATAGAGTTGATTTCAAAAGTGGTCCTGTTGTGGGTGTTGTTTTGCCCCTTTTCTAAAAAAGTGCAACAGGGCCTTTTTTTTCTTTGCCATATGCAGTACATGTTGCCTCTGTCCCATTTGCAAAATGCTATCTATAAAACACAGTGAAGAACTCCAAACATGGCAGGTCCAATCATAGACATGCAGTGGCCAAGATATGCTGGTGTCACACAGAGCTGGGCGGCAGTTCATGAGGTTCATGCTTTTCCTTTTCACCCTCTGCCAAAGCCGTAGTTGAGTGCTGGGGTGACGGTGCAGAAGCAACCACACTGTGGATGATGGCTGAACAAGCCCAGACTCCCACAACCTCCTTACATGTTGTAAGCGACATAGATGGGATCCAGCTGGTCAGCGAGGAAAGAGTCACGAAGGTGCATGCGTTGCTTCTCTCCCCTGGAGTTGATGGGTATAACCCCAGGGTCCACAATAACCACCACACCCACGATGAGGTGGTGCTCCTCCAGGACCACGTTGGTTATCAGAGGCACCAGGTCCAGCGCGTCCTGCTCTGAACCACACAGCTCTGACACCACCACCAGCAGGTTGGTCCACGTAAACACAGCACTGAGAGGGACAAGAACCCGAAAGCAATGTTAAAGGGGTAGTTCACCCAAAATTAAAAATGCATATTTTTCCTCTTCCCGTAGTGCTATTTATCAGCGTAGAGCAGTGGTTCCCAACTGGTGTGTTGTGGTCCAAAAGTGGGTTGCAAGTGACTCACAAACATGCTGTTTGTTAAAAAAACACACACTTTATTTTTAAGGGCAGTGAATTTCCAACACAAAGCTTTTATTTTGAAGTGTTGTTTCCTGCTGTAGAGTGAGTGACTAATGGACAGCTACTTAAAAGAGACAGCAAACTAGTTCAAAGACATGGCCAAAAGTATGACACAATGTATTAAACTGTGTGGACCTTAAACTAATGACTAAGGAGATATCTGGACCCCATGGCTGGACCAGTTGGGAACCACTGATCTAGAGTGTTTTGGTGTGGGTTGCCGAGTGTTGGAGATATCGGATGCAGCACCAATAAAAAGCACCAATAAAATTAATTTGAGAATTGGATATTACTGGCCAATATGCATTTTCTTGAGAACATTAATAAATTCAAGTCAAATCATAAAAAAAGTTATCTCAGGACACTTTTCTGGACCATTCTCTTTTAATTTGTGTGTGTGTGCGTGTGTGTGTGTACACAAGGCCATTCTCACCTCTCAGCTATACTGCGGTGAGCCCGGGACACTGAGGTTTCAATGTCGATTGGGTGGTAGCGCAGCCCTCTTAGCTCCAGGGTTTCATCCAGTGAGCCCACCACAAAGAGAGCATCATGCCGATCTGAGCACAGAAATACAAGCAACATAATAATAAACAACATAATAAACTCATCAGCTCAATCTATTTGTTTTTAAATCTAGACTACGTACCCCCACTGGCCTCCAACAGCTCAGTCCTCTTCACAAAACCCAAGTATCCCGTCCGAGCCCATAAGGTCTGCGGGTCTCCAAAGCTGAGCTTGGTGTTGAAGTGGTTGGCCTGAAGACTCTCCTCTCCATAGATGGTGTAGTAACCACTGGCACTGTGAGGGCTGTTCACCCAGATCTGAGACAGAGAGAAACACACACTGAGTCACAGCTTGGTTTCAGAAGGAAGAACCCTTCACCCATTATTCTGTCATAAGGCTGTCATGTTGTACAGTATTTACATCTCACCTCTCCGAGATGAGAATCACCAAGTGGTCCTCTGGTCTCTGGATTCACGATTATCACTCGAACACCTGGCAGTATCTGTAGATGAAAATAAAATAGTCAAAGGTGTTGTCAAAGCAGAGGAACTTTGTTCATAGCTCCAAGAACCCCCTTTTTTTTGTGTCCGCACCACAAGAACTCCGAACGACTGTAGTTCTTGGAACGCCCTTTTAGAGGGACTTTTTTAGCTCTTATTGCAGAACAGATAATCTCCACAAGAGGAACCTTGAGTGTCGTTAGCGTATGGTGATTGGTCAAACCCCTGAGCCAATGCAGCACCAGTAATTGCCAATTTTAACTTGTTGTTAACTCGTTAGCCATATAACAGACAACACAAAATACAAACAACTTGTAACAACAACAACAAAAAAAAAAAAAAAAAAGAGAAGAAGAAAACAAGGACAAGGGGACTGCAAATATGCAACAGGGATATACAACAATATCATGACTCATCAGAGTGAAAGTGACATTGCTTTGCCAACTGCTGCCTGGCTAGCAGTACATCACTCCAGCGTTTTTATTGGCGGTGCGAATGTGGACAGAAAAAAGCCCTTGAAGGGGCTTATGTAGCATCTCACCTTGCCAGACTCCATTAGAGGAAGACTCTGAGGTGCTCCTCTCTCCACCAGCCTCACTCTGTAAAAATTTCATACGAAAGCAGACATATACAATCAAACTGCAATCCACACTCGATCTCTGAAACATCAGCTAAGACCTAAATAAACAGTAGGCCTGACATGATACTCTCTAAATTTAGAAAGCTCAATTTTGGACACTAAAGACTTTACAAATGTTCATTATAATCTTTCATCATGGTTGAAATGATCCTTGTGTTCTTACCTGTCATGTCGGAGGGACTTCATGTCCACATAAACTGTACAGGGATCAGGACCGGTGGTGCCCTGTAATATTCAAAGAGCAGGTTCTCCTCTAAGTATAATTCAAAATTAAAGTCTCCGTGCTTGCTCTTTATGCCAGAATAAGTTGGCTGATGTACCTGCAGGCAGATGGCCAGGTTAACCCTGGAGCCAAAAGCAGTGCTGACAGCTCTGGACGACAGCCCGATGTCCTTAAACAGCTTGGAGAAGGAATGTGAGAGTGCAAGTCGAGGGCGTTCCTCCGCTATCACCACGCAGCTCCGCACACACGACAGGTTCACCCCACGGGCCTGAAACACACCCACACAAGGTGATCAAATCCTTCCGAAATATTACGTCTGTCATTCATGATTCTCCCTAGATATACCTAGTCGTCCTCACCTTGAGTAACTCAGTCTGAGTGCCCAGTCCTTTAGTGCAGAGCTCCATGACGGAGTAGGAGCAGAAGGTGTCTCTGATGCGGTACTGACTGAGCGTGCTCAGCCACAGAGACAAGCAGCTCTCCAACTCGAAGGGAGGGATCAGGACGGACTGGTGACCTGAGTAAACACTAAAAGACAAGACATGATGGAGAGAAAGCGGATGAATGGAGGAGGAATCAACAGACAAAACTATGGTACATAGCATGTATGTAGTGTACATTTATCGCACCTTGCGAGGCACCACAAGACGAAGCCCAGACCGCAGTACGGATCCAGGCAGATGGCTATTTGGCGAGAGGAGTACAGTTCACACTGCAGCTTTATAGAGCGACAAAGTGCACTGACTGCTGCATGAGAGATCTACAACAAACAAGAATACACCATACATATTAGTCAACAGGGATTAGCCTGGGACAGAAGTAGGGTTTACAATAATTAATAGAATGATCTCTCTATGACTCATCGACAAGCACCTTTCCTACTTCTGACCCCGCTCTCTTGCCCTCCAAGAGGACTCGTTTGCATAAATCTCAGTTCGGAGCTCAGTTGTTTTTTCAGATTTCAGGGGGATCCTGTTCCAGTCGCTGGATTTTTATGTTTCCAGATTTCTTCGTTGGATTCTTGTACCCCATTTTTGAACTCTTTCTGAACATCTTTAAGAGTTTTAACAGTCGTTGGATTTATGTTTTTTCTGTTATTTTTTCCCTTACTTGGTGTTGCTTTAGATTTCCATTAAGTTGATTGAAGCTAATAAACAACACAATTTTTTTATGCATTGTGTTCCTCCAAGCAGACATAGGTTTTCAGTGGGTATAAAGTGTGCTGATCTTCTGCCACCAAGTGTCGCTGTTGCATTCGCTATTTCTTCTCTTCTGGGAAGTGTCACATTTAACCCATAATGCATTGAATGACAGGCTGTCTAAGTCAATCTTACATTAGTCACTCATAAAGATGCTTTATGCAACAGGGAATTATAAGTGTCTGCAGCAAGTCTGACTTAAAGTTATATTTAAGACAAAGACTAGCTCATGCAACTGGTCTCTGGCTGAGCAATCACACTTGTCAGGCAGTCGCTGATCTTTGCTGTTTGCTTTGAAAGAAAACATTATGGCTGAAGATATTCAGGATTCAGTTGCTGCACATCACTTACACCACTTCTCAAAAACCAAGCAGCTACAGAATGATGTTTAATTTGAAATCTCTATGCAAAATTAGACTGCTGTTTACAAAGTTTGTGAGTTTCAAGTGGCAAGAGTTTGATCATCACTTAAACTACTCCAAAGATCAAAAGGTCCATCTGTCAGGTTTAACTGATTCTCAACGGATGTTTTTCATTCTGATAATGTTTTAGATTGTTGGACCTTTACATTTAGTAGTTAGGGAGCAACATTAGCATCCATTTATTGTGCCTCTGGCTCTCTAATGAATGTAAGTCTAACATTATCTCTCTTTCAGCTCTATTTTTGGTCTCTACTACCTCCTAAGGGAAATATCTTTATCTGTATCTTTAGCTGCTAAGTGCTCTACTGTGTTCACCAGCTTGTCTCTAAATGTGTCTGTCTGCTGTTTGGTGCTGAGCAGGTACAGCACAGAGGGGTTTTTAGAGCTTTTTCTGAAGACAGTTGCCTGCTGCTGCCATAAACAACGCTACGAGAGTGGTGAGAGTGAACCAGAACATTAAAGTTGAGGGCTGGACAGCTAAATAATGAGTTGTAAGACACTATAAAGCTCTGTAAAGTCAGAGCTTTACAGAGCTGCAGAGGAGCTGCAGATTCAGGTGACACATCACATCACCATGAGTGATGCTTCTCCCATTGTCACATTGTTTTCACGTTATTTTATAAACTGTTATGTTGAAAATGTCAATGGTTCCGCCACAAAGTGTGGAGACCCAACGAAGGAGAAAGGAAGACAAGTAGGAGCTCAGCAGCTGTATACGTAACACCTTGTGGGTACTGGATTGGGATCAAGACTATCGAGAGCACACTGCTGTATTTGAGAGTGATGCTCATCAGTCTCACCTTGACCCCAGTGAGCATGCCTGTGGTGGACACACTGAAGTCCAGATAAGCAATCATCTCTGCTGTGGGCGGCTTATAGATCTGTGGAGGCCTACGGCGAGGAAGGTCATCTGCAAATAGAAAACAGTGCAGGTTTTACACAGAGCTAAGTGAATATTAAATAATACTGGGCAACAATGAGACCATAAATGAACCCTAACCAGATGCATCGTGCTAATTGACTACTGTCAGTTAGTGCTATCTCATATACTGGTGCTCCAGATATGAATTCATTCGAATTCAGATGTTACAGATCATAATACCAATACACTAAAAGGGAAACACAGAACATACAGTATGAAACAACTAATCTAACCACAAGTTTGTCCACCAATTGAGCATTTTTTCTAATGACTGGAGAAAGCACTGTCCCACTTCCTGTTTGTCTAAATGCTACAAACAGTCCACGATAACTGACTTTTCTGACAGTACCGTGCTCTTCATAGTCAGTCACTGTGACGATGTCCTACCAACAACTGATAAGCCTTTTTTACAGTCTTGAATTTGCCTCATGAGAAAGTCAACTACTGTACACATGGTCTTTATTTAAGAGTACAGTCACTTCTTATTACAAATACTAAAAAAATGAGTGGTTTTTTTTAACCCTCTATCATAAAACTCTGTACACCTAATGTAGATTTAGGGTTAAAATATGTGTTAAAGTTGAACTTTGCACCACTGTAATTGTGTTATGTTTTTTTTCCACATTATTTTGCAGCACTTTGGAGTATTAAAAGTCCTGTTGATAAATGTCCTAATAACGCATGGTGAAGTTTTGCCTGGGCCTGAAAACAGCCCATTTTCACAGAAGACACTTTGACATGTCAGAGTAGGAAAAGCACAAGTGTAAAAAAAATTAATGATGAGTGAATTCCATGCTTCACACTGTCATGGCTCACTGGGACACTTATAGAACAGGGGCCTCATTACACAAACTTCCTAAGTCTGAAATCCTATCCTAACTCAGTTTGGGATGACATTTAGGACTTCTGGTATTTCAGAAACATGTTTTCTAACTGCATTCAGGATTTTAAAAAATCCTATTGTATCTTGGGATAGGAATTAGTTATTAAAGAACTTGGGGATTTCCCAAATTAGGAATCGGAAGTTAGGATGGCTTAGACCTTAAATTCAAAATAACTGCCAAATATGGCAGTTGACGACAATGACAAGAAAATATAATGACTGAAAGATGCCTAAAACTGTATGATGACACTTAAAATGATGAATTTAAAAAACTGAGCAGAAAACTTCATGAAAACTTGGGTTTCCTCTCCTCCACTGACACAATTAGCTGCTGCAACCTCCCAGCTATAAATAAACGCTTGTCATTTTTTGTCTATAATGGCAAGCTGTGACAAGTCAAAGCTGTTGATATTATGGCTCCTCAATCTCGAGCAGCCCGCCAGTGCATTCTAAACATAGATACAGGCATGACAGGACGAGTGCTGATTGATGCACTGAATTTACAGTTATAGTTAGGACTTCTTGAGTTAACATAAGATGGGAGGTCTGAGATAAGATAGGACACAGCCATGAGTTTAGGAATTGCTTCTGTAGTAGAAAGATAGGATTTTTCTTATCTTTGAAACTTAATTGAAGATAGGACAAGTAGTTAAGGTATTTTTCTGTGCTGAAGCCCCAGGGCTATTGTGAATGTTATTTAAAACATGTCTTTTTGCTTCAAGGACAAGTCAAAATGTCAGTGGAAAAAAAGGCCCATCTTTGGTATCTTACCTGTGTCAATGATTGTTGGCCATGTTTTAATGTTTACAGAAGCAGCAGCTTCTTTGGAGCGCAGAGTCCTCATGAGAGCTTGAGTGGTGAGGATACATGCAGCTTTACTGACCTGGTTAGAAAACATAAGTGTGAGTCATCTGAACCGAAGAAGCTGCTATACACTGCCAAAACATGATCTATCTTGTTATGGCCTATCATAACACAGCATAACTGATAATGGAGTTTTGAGGCTGGTACGATTTTGGATTTCTGAGAACTTAAAAAATAACCAAGTATTAGTTGAATTCTTTTTCTTTTACATAAACAAAGACCATGAACAAACCCTTGTGATAGAAGTCCCTTAATTTGACCACAAGATTTTGTGCTGAGCGGGACATTAACAGTTTAAAAAAATATAAATCACAATAGGACGCATAGGACATACAGTGTGTGCAGGGATGCCTTTAGAAATGGTGCGATTTAAAGGAGCTGTATGCATGCAACATTCAGAGCACATCTATGACTCAGAGTCTGAGCCAGGATAATCTGCAGTCAGCTCTCAACATGGAGCTGGCTGAGCCAGCAGCTAACTGCTCCATGCCTGTACAGTTCTAACAACGGCAACAGTGCTGACAGTGATAACTGCTGTATGAGCACAGCGCAGAGCTGTGGTGATTAGCTAGCCATTCGGATACACCCACAGGGTCTCTCATGCACATGCAACTGAACTGTCTACCAAAACAGAGAACAGAGAAATTCGGATTACAACACAAAGAGAGAGTGTGACATCACTCTTTGCTCGGAATGCCATTACTCCATTTTATCTTTGTATAGCAAATAGTGGTTTACTGCTATATTAATGTAATGAATGTCTTATAAAGCCCCTTTAGAGATTAAAAGCATTTCAGTGACACTTGGTGCCCTTATTTTCAGTCTAAGTCATTGGTTAGATTTTTGGTGACCTGCAGTTTTTTTGTTGGGACCTTTAGGAAGTCTAACCTTGTAGCAAAAATGTTGCTCGATTACAAAACAAGTCATACATTGAAAGGGTCATCACAGGTAGCTCAATGTCCATGTAGGCCACAACTAAAATACCCTGATATTAAGATTAAATGAACGAACACATGTATGTAAACACAAACCCATGAGCATGCAATGAAATATGTGCATCAGTAAAAGAGCACACACACTTACATCAATAATCATGCGGACAGTAGGGAGCGTAGCTGCCAGGTTCTGAGGGTGCGGAGGTCTGACATTTACAGGAACGCATCCAGCGTAGAGACAGCCATAGAAAGCTGCTATTAAATCAATGCCTGGGAGAAAGATGGAGGACAAAAGGGGATTAAAAAAGTAAATAAATAAGAGGGACAAAACTCACAAAAATTAAAGGAATACTTCACCCCTGAAGTGACCATTTGTATATCATTTCCCCACCCTGTGTTATGTTAATTTAGTGAAAAAAAAAAAAAAAAAAGCTTTTCTTGCATGCCTCCATAGTGAACGAAGAATCCGATTTTTGGTGTTTTAAAGGGTTAGTTTGGATTCACCAAAGTCACACAATAACACAAACTAAAATTGCTGTTTTGATAATGAAGGCTGAGTTTGAAGAGAGCATAGATAAGTTTCACTTTCAGCTCAGCTCAGTTTCCCGTTAGAAAGGATTGTCTGTTTGAGAAGTAGTGAGCCTACAGTTGGATAAATGAGACTTGAATAATACTGCACAAGTTGTGCGCGAGTTTGTAAACAGATGTTGTGATATAGTTTTGCTGGTTTTAAATGCTGTCAATTATGACTTCAATTCATTAAAGTTTTTCAATGTTTTTGGATTTTTCGTTCACCAGAGGCATGCAAGGAAAACAAAGTTTGCTTCCTGAATTCTCCAATACAGTATAAATGGTCATTTCAGGGTTGAAGTATTCCTTTAATCTTAGTGGAAGTAAAACATAGACACAGACAGGAAGCCAGAGGCAGGACCCACCAGGAGGATAAAGCAGCACTACGTTCTCTCCGGTGTTGATGCTGCCTTTCTCAGTAAGCGCTGCGGCTATCTTTTCTGCTCGCTTGTGAAGCTGGACGCAGGTCGCTGTACTCACTGTTACACCCTGAAGAACAGGAATAATGCACAGAGGAAGGAATAAAAGGTCACCAGAAACACAAGGAGTAATTCATATAGCACTATCATTGTGCATCACAGTCAAAGTATAAAAACTCCTTACCTTAGCATTCAGGAGAACAAAGAGGGTGTGGTCTGCGTCTGTCTGTGCCCTCCATTGTAGAGCCTCTGTCAAATACTGATGCTGAAATAAAACGAAAAAATAACTAGATTATTGTATATCTAAGGGTGTGCTTTAATAATCTTTATACATTATTACAAACACAACCATAGAGGGAGGAGTTTGTGCTGATGAAAGAACTTAATTTAATAGTTAAAAAAAATAATAAGGTGGTGCTCAGAGACTGCATATCTCAGTACACAGCTGACTAGCATAAATGATCTCATGCCAACGTGCAAACAATTTACACCACAGACTCTGAGCCAATCCTGCTCTTAGAATAATGAGCAATAATTTAGGGTGTGAAAGGTTTGCAGTATAACAAGGGAAAGCTACAGAAGGTACTCATCTTGTAACACAGATAAAAAAAAATGAACATGCACATTTTTGCTTGTGTCACATTTTAACACAAACGCACATAATAAAAACCACAATACAATATAGATTAGAGCATGACAGGAGGGGAAGATGCCAGAAGAGGGGGCCGTAATTCTTACCATCACAGTGGGCCACATACAGAGCTACATCCAGAGAGGGACGAGAGCAGAAGGAGAGAAGAGTCCAGGTTTTTTTTTTACATCTTTAAGACTGACTTGTGGCTGAGCCTGGGCCATTACACCGGCAGTGGAAAGGCATGAAACTAGAGGTCGACCAATTTATCAATTTGGCTGATTAGTCGGCACCCATAGGACATTTTACAAACTACTGTTATTGGTGGGACTAGTGGCCAATGGCTTTACAGCCTCCACCACTCATGCGGGAGCTGAAGAGGGGAGGGTTGTGTTAAATCAAGCAAAAAGGTGCTTGATCAGTGGGTATAGCTCCAGAGAGAGGGTAGTTCCCTTCTGCTGTGTTACTGTATCTATGGGTGCAGTCCACAGAGGCGTTTTTAGATGTGAGGGGTTGTGCCACTTCCCAGCATTGGACACTTGATGGGTGTGCCACTAGACATGCAGGCTGGCTGTTTCTGGATTTCCAACCAGACCAACAGGGTGGCTTGTTGGCATCTTTGTCTAATAATATGAATACTGTTCACCAAAATGTGTCTCTGTAAAAGATCAAGAAATACGCCATGCAGTTGCCGATTCTGTCTGTGTATTTCAGATCCAAAACAGTTTGTTTCAGACGAGTTGCGCCAAATGTCCCTGATTTACATAAAGTACCCAAGAGTTAACATAATGCAAATGAAGAGCAGACGCCCTGAATGCCCGGTGCAGCCGCTTCCTTGGGCAATGAGTAAGAAGCGTGGCCATGCCGGATCCTGGGGACACGTACCTTAAGTGTTTTGACTCTTCATTTTAACATGCCTATAAATTTTCTGGCTGCACAGCTATAGCGGGTCCAACAATATAATACTGGAGCGAAAGTCTGTGAGGCCATGGCTGATTGAACGTTGGCACCAGTTTCAAAATAAAAGCCTTGTTTCAAACTAAAAACTAATAAAAATAAGAATCACTCCCATTGGCATTTTTTCATTTAGTTTGATCTGTTCCAGATTTATATATTTATTTAATTTTAGTTTTAATTAAGTCAAAGATTGTTCATATCTGACACTGCAAAATATTTTTCCGGCTGAACAATGGGCTTTCTCCTGTTCCAAACTACCATTTTTAAATCAGCCTTTCAAAAAACACTACTGGTCGACCTCTACTTCAAACCTGACTATGTGGCCATACAACACACTGGAAACTGTGCACAAGTTTCCGACTGATTCTGAGGGACATGCATGTGGCTCCTTTGAAAATCGAAGTGTGGTTAAACAGTTATCAGATACGGAGTTAAATGCTGGTTGAAAGTGGGAGTTACAGTGTTCATGGTCACGCTACCTTCCGGACAAGATCCTGGTCTTCGATCATGCCGAGGTCCCTGCCTGCTGCCTGGGCAATCCTCTTCCCTGCCACCAGATTGCCCACCATCACGGACGCAGGACCTACACCAACTACAAGAGAAACAGAGTAAAAGAGAGACAGGGCAAGGTAAGACCAGAGGAAAACAGGAAGAGACAGGAGGGAGAAAATGCTTGTAATACAGTACATTTCACAATAATTTCATGTTTTACCCAAGAAAACCTTAATACCTGTCACCTTACTATTAATCTTGTTCAACATGAGTTTAATTCTTACTTAACTGCAAAGTAAACATCCTAAACTGCATGACTATTTTAGGAAACACAGATGTCACAGAACAAACAAAACTAATCCAATGTGAATACAGAGGATTCACGTGGCTGCATTCAAGAATGCCGATTGCGTGACATTTGTCGAACGTTGCCACAGCCAGGGGGCCAGCATGGCAGAAACACTGCTTCCCTAAATTCAAACTCTGCTATGTGTGCATTATGTAACACTACTGACCGTGCTCTTATTTTACAAAACACTTTATAAGCCTGACTGACTCTCACATGCCGGACCAGCAACAATTTCTCTCATCGTTGGGGGATACTGCATGCGGATAAGCATCACCTACCGGGCTGCTTCTGGCGGGGCTTGGGCAGGTTGGTGACACACGTATGGGGACACATTAGGATGTTGCAGGGGTGCAGGTTGCCGTCTAAGAAGAACTGCTTGGTGTCAGAGATGTGGATGCCACCAAGGGGTGTTTTAGGTAAGGTGTTGGCTGGGACCAGAGCCAGGCAGTAGAGGCCCACCTGGTGGATGCTGTCGATGGCCTGCAGAGGAAACAACAGCAACAGTGAAGCTGCTTATGGATAACTTATTAGACAAAATACATTTTACAAAGACTATAGGTGACTAAAGGACATTGAGGGCAGAATAGTGATTTTGTCTCTGTATTACACACTGGATGATAGGTATTAATCACATATTTACTGGCACTAACAAGTTATTTACTGTACTTTTTGACTTGTTTTGCCTTTGTTAAAGAGGGCCTTTAATGCTTTCTCTTATTTTCTGTCATACATGTAATGTTACAGTTTTGGTTGATTATATTAAAAACATAGCCAGATCTAAATAATGTGGTAAACATATGTAAAAGTAATCCATATGAGTAAAATCTCAGGCCTCAGACCGTTCTGACTACTCTGTTTCCATTGTTTTTTCTACTTTTGAGACAAGCTGTCATGAGCTCCTGATGAATTTCTTTATATGGTCATCTGCCCCATGCACGCTACTGCAGTGTTTAGATTACATTACCTACACTGCTACATGTAGCTACATGCTATCGCAGTACTTTTATGGGTACCAACCAAATTACATTGGTATTACCAAGTACCGATTCACATAAAATCTATTAGTGCCAAATTTGGTACCCAAGAGCACATCTAGATGAGAATGCCGGGTTTAGACAAGAGGCAGAAGTGCCGTGAAGCACCCTAAAGCCCAGAAGCCAGCTACGGAGGTCCATGGCTGTTCCGTCAGTCCCTCTGTTGGTTTCCCAGTGAACCAAAACTATTGCTGCAGCACCAATCTGTCACAATAGTTTCAGTGATTGTTCTATTTTCTCTTCCTGTGTTCTTTTAGTATACACACAGAAGTAGACAAAAGGACAGAAAGAGAGGATTACCTCTGTGTATGATTAGAAAAGAGCAGAGGAGCAGAAATGCTTTTTAATTCACTACATCACCTCTGCAGCTTGGTAAAAAATTACATTTTCTTCAAAAATATACCACTGGGTACTAGTACCGAAATCCAGGTACTGGATCCAGTACTGTTATTGGTTCAAATGCTAACAGCACCCAACCCTAATGCTAACATCAGTGAAACATGTACTCTTGGTTGCTGATGTGGTTATCTGCTCCCTAATTCTGGATCATATTCCTGCGGGAATATTTCCAATTGTGAAGATTTTGGTTTAGAAGCTTTTACTAGAAAATTTTCACAGTAGAAAGTGCTGTTATACTCCATTGCAGTCATTCCCCTGCCTGCAATGATGGTGCAGAGATCGCAGAGATACGAAGACCTGGAAATACTGACCAATCAGAGCAGACTTGGCTTTGTGGCTTAAAGAGACAGGTGCTAAAACAGAGCGTTTCAGACAGAGTGAATACAGGTGTTCACCCACAGACAGTATGAGGGAAATAAAGTTTTTTGAACAATAAAGCATGTAAACATTTTCTGGTTGAAACCCAATCTGATAATGAGCATAATAGGTCCCCTTTAACAAAAAGCTAGAAAAGAAAAGAAAAAAAGAAAAGCTACTTCACAATAAAAGCATTTGAATGGAGATGATGAGGTGATTAACCTGAAGCACTCGGCTCATCCACTGGAAGCTGTCCTCTTCGCTGGCGTCTGGCCTCTGCTCCGCCACAATCACCACCCTCTCATCATAAAACACTGTGACTGAAAACACAGCAATCCTGACACACACAAATATTTCATGATTATAAAGAGGGTGTGGAAGTCAGACATCTACACACAATAGTTACTGGACATCCAGCCATGGACTGTTTAAGATCTGCTATGCTGTTTTTGTACCACCAGATGTCAGTAGTGATAAATTAGGATTCCCACAGAGGAGCTCACCATCTTTCTACACACACTTAGCATGAAGAAGAATTTAGTGGTCTCCTCACCTCCCACGGTACACTGTCTTGACTGGCTCCACAGCAAGAGCGGTAGCTACCAGGTCGTCAGCATTGTGCCTCCGCCCGCTCACCATCAGCAGACCCTCGATCTTCCCCACCACAAAGATCAGACTGCCCTGCAGGGAGCGGGAGGACACACAGCGGGGTCATTGTAGTCCAACCATACAGATCCATTCAAAAACAGTCAGAGAGAGAAGGATGGCTGCCAGGACGTCTCGAGTTACCACAGATGTTGCGCTGTAATGAAACGGCTGCACTTACTGGGCCAACGAATCCCAGGAGTCCTGACCGCACAAATGGAATCTCTCCAATAGGAACTCCATTAGCATTGACAGGTATCACCTGAACACAACCACACAGACAGGACGTAAATATACCACAAAAGAAACTAATTAAATGTTGTTTGATTGTATCGGCACAGGCAGGCTGCGGGTGCGTTTCTTCTGTCATACCTCAAAGGTGTTTTTGGTGACTCCAGGCAGGCCGTAGTACATGTTGCCTCCAGCACGGGAGTTGATTATTATCTCGCCTATCTCATCTGTTTTACACAACTGAGGAGGACCGTCTGGCTTCACAATGCACATCAGAGCTGAAGACATACAAAGGGAACATTCAGACAGCTAGACTTCATAAATTGAAGGAATTAAACAATGACACATTTCAGCCCACTTTTTTGAACACATGACTTTTTCCTTCTAAGTTAACATCTTGCTTTTCCTAGAAGCTTTTGGTTGCACAATAAAAACCTGGCATTCTTCCTCTAGCTATTGAGGTTGGCAAACTCTAGTATTCAGGAGGAGCATATATTGTCTGAGCTGTGTAACTTTAAAGAGGTGGAAAATGAGTTCCATTTTCTTCTGTAATGTACAAACACACCAGGAGTATTTGCTTAAGCACTGTCACACAAGAGGGAGTGCTGTTGTACTGAATATCAGCGAGGCTGTGATGCCATCACTGAAGATAATGCCGAAGATAATCACTACCACTTCCAGAAATTCAAGAATAAGTCTTCTGGCTGTTGTTACTGCCTCATACAGCGAACTGCAGCTAACCTGTTTGCCTGTTGCCAAACAGTAACACAAAGCACCTTTACCCAGCGAGAGCCACCTCACTAGCATTATCTAAGCCTGCTTTTATCATCGTCATCTGTATCAACGTTAACGTTTTTTGCTGACAGTGACAGGAATAACAAAAACACTGTCGACATGTGCTCTTGGAACTTTATGCCGACCAGCTGGTCTAACAGAGCCAGCAGCTCTGAAGAAGTCGCCTCAAATTTCCAAATAGGTGTTGTTTGGATAAAGTGATCGCATACTGGGAATCTCAGTGGTTATTTTCTCACTTCAAAAACCATTCAAGTGTTATAACAGCTTTTTTCTTAAAGCTAAAAAAACAGCTTTTTGGCAAGCAAAGGATAAAAAAACTGGTGACGCTGTGAGCTCAAAACCACACAATGTGGAAGTTCCTGAGTTTAGGCAAAGAACAAGTGTCAATATTTCACTCACTCACACACACACACACACACACACACACACACACACACACACACACACAGCAATAAAATACATCATCATCATCACAGAAATATTTACATTAATCTTGAATATTTCATGAAGCATACCATCATTTTTCCTGCTACAAAACAAATGGTTTATGTCCATGTCAGTGTGAAATGAACATCAAACTCAAAAGATTTGAATTTGCTTGAAATACTGCAAGTAATCATCGCAGGAAGCGCTTAGCGTTTAATTTTTTTTCCCAAAGTTACCTCATCATCTCGTGTTAATGCATATGAGAGTATTTACTTGTTGGTGTGTTGTGCTTGCGGTAGGATCCAACATCCAAGATTTGAGTGTAAGCTGCAACACATCACTCTTTCCCTTCTAAGAACCAATACATTTTGAATAAATCCTTTCTATTATCTGCTTATTGGGCTTCAATTTTTCACATATCGTAACTCATGAATACTTTTTGTGGTAGTTCTTTCCACAAGCACCTATTTGTCATTTGTTATTTCAGCCAAGGAATTCAGTTTGTGTTTGGGTTTGACTTGTTTGTCTGTGTCAGCAGGAATATGGAAAAAATACTTGACCAGTTTTCATGAAACTTGGTGGAAATGTGAAGCATGGGCCATGGAAGAGCCCATTAAATTTTGGAGTATATGAATCACAGGGCGGATGCACAAATTATTTTTTGCTTTTGTTAACATTGTGAGACAGGCCATTTAGCAATGGCAGAGGTCTGCGCTCTCTGAGTGGCCTTCTAGTTTTTGACTCATTCATCTTTCCTTCTCTCCTCACCTCCAGGCATGACATGCCCCACATCTTGTACAGTCAGGGCGGAGTTCTTGTCCTCTGTGTTGACTCTGATGACACCATGGCTCAGGCCGCCCATGGAAAGAATGGCACGGGCGGGGAGGGGTGCGCCCGGTACTCCCGGTCTACATGGGGGAGAGTTCGATCAAACATGAGCGTTTCCAGTCATCCCATCTGTTCTTACATTCAGCCATCTGCCCACCTACCCCTGTACACCACCACATACAACAGACTACGTCTTTATCCACTCTGTGAGACCAGTAAAAATGAAAACCTTGAGGGAAGCAGTGTGTCATATTTTCTCTTTGTCTTTTATAAAGCATAATGTCCTTTCATGGGCCTTGGGTTGAAATGGATGGTGTGAGGGTGGGAAGAAGGAATAAATGGGAGGAAGGTGGGACTGGAGACTTAAAAGAAAGGGTCTTTGTCTGTGTTTGTCTCTTTCCTCTTACATAATGATAAAACAACTCAACACAAAAAGGAAATATGGGTCAGTGACATACCTGCGTATAGCTACTGTCATAGCCTCAGGGGAGGTGGCACAGGGACAGATGACCTCAGGTTTCAGCCCGTGGGACTGAAACACATTCAGGAAGGCATCACAGGAGGACACCGACCCTTGACAGCGAGAGGAAGGGGATTCAGCATATTTCATCTAATTTGTGTCGTCTGAAATAACCTAGTTTCACAAGGCTGGGGTTTATGAAGTACTCACAGGGGTTAGCACCATCAGCAACAATCAGCATTCGTAATGAAGCCAGACTGGTGTCTCTCTGGTCCCGATGAGCCATCATGGCCCAGTGTAGATCACGGCACTTCACCAAAGCAACTCGAGCTGCATGGGAATAAGAGTGACATGTCATGTCATGATAAAGGGGACTAATTATGCTTTTTCTTATTTTCTGTCATATATTATGTTACAATGATGGATGTTTATATTAAATGTGCACAAAGTTTCAAACAGCGTGAGAAATGAATGTAAAAGTAATCCCTGTGAGCAAAGACCTCAGGCTTCACACTGTTCTAAATACTCCATCAGCTTATTATAAATTCCTTTATATGGTCATTTGCTCAAGGCACGCTACTGCAAGTGTTTACATTACATACGCTGCTACATGTAGCTACATGCTAACGTCAGTGAAACATGTAATCTTCATAATCTCTGTTAATTTTTTCCCAATTTCAGATAATACTCCTACTGGGACATTGGAAGCTGCAATAAATTTACAAAGACGCTGAGATACACCAACCAATCAGAGAAGACTGGGCTTTTTCGTGAGTTGGGTTTAAAGAGACAGGCACTAAAACTGAGCCGTCTCAGACAAAGGGTGAATCGGGCGTTCTAGTACAGACAGTATGAGGAAAGTAAAGTGGTTTTTGACCATTAAACCATATAAACATGATCCAGTAGAAACCAAAATACAAATATGAATCTGAAAATGTGCACATTAAGTCCCCTTTAAACATTTATTATATTACACTTTTATAATATAGTATTTCTCAAGCTGAGAGTGTAGTGATACCTTTGTGGATGTGGACCCTCTGTACCCAGGAGAGAGGACATGCCTTCATTACTGCATAGGGAACACTGATAGTGTGTATCCTGTTCATCACAGCCTGGAAACGAACAAAACCTGATTAAGCAGCTGAAACAGTATTTTTCCCCATCTCGACATTCTACTGAATTTTGTTCTTAAATTACAGAAAATGCAAAATAAAATCCCACACACACTTACCGTGAGAACTCCATGCCACAGGCCCATGTCCTTTTTAAAGTCAAGGACATTCACCAAAGTTTCCCCTTAAAGTGAAGAGAAAGACAAGAGCAACATCAGACTTATAACAACTGTGTCAATGAAGAAACCTTCAGGTGATGTATAATGATGACACTCGGCATCCCAACTCACCTTCACAGTAGTTGCAGGCCTGTGTCAGTGCTTGACAGTGGGTCAACATGGCTACTTTAGACACAGCCACACCGACCACTGTGCCCTCTTTACTCGCCTTGTACTACACAGAGAGGGAACACAAGAGGAACGTGTTAATACAAACTGCAACACCCATTTCTTTTCATATTACATCAGGATGCAGGTCAGAATTTAAAGAAATAGTTCAACTCTAAATCAACATACATATTTATCCTCTGACCTGAAATGCTGTTTATCAAGATTGTTTTGGTGTGAGTTGTTGAGTGTTAGAGATAACTGTTGTAGAGATGTCCGCCTTCTCTCAAACATAATGGAACTACAGTAGATGGCACCCAGTATGTGGTGCTCAAAGCACCAAAAAAAAAAAATACATTTCAAAAACTAAACATAACTCTTTTGAAAAAAATATGACCTGGTTACTCAAGATAATCCACAGACCTTGTCGTGAGCAGTTTCATGTAGGAACTGTTTTCTTTTTACTGAACTACACCCACCAACTGTATCACCATGCAGAAGGAATCGTGCATGTGTGGCTGTTTCACCCAGCTCCACTGAGCTAACTAACATCACAGCTAAGACGAGGAGGACACTATTAATGTTTACATCTCATGCTGTAATGAGTATGAGGCTTTTGTCCATGAGTAGATGCACACTTCCTTCTGCGTGGTGATATGGTTGGCAGGTGTAGTTCAGTAGAAAGTAAATAGTTCCAACATGAAACTGCTCACAACAAGGTCTATGGATTATCTTGGGTAACCAAGTCATGATTTCTGGACAGACATTGCTGTTGAGTTTTAGAAATGTATTTTTTTTTTTTTTTTTTTTGGCATTTTGAGCACCACAAGCTGACTGTCATCTAGTTCTATCATATTGGAGAGAAGGCAGACATCTCTACAGCTGATATCTCCAACGCTCACACCAAAACAATCTAGATTGACAAACAGCACCACAAGTAAGAGGAAAAATATGTATTTTTGATTTTGGGTTGAACAGATGAACAGTATCAGTGGACACACCAGTATGCAGCTCCGTTACCTCTATATATGCAGGGTCAGTGTTGGCGGTGGGGATGTGCGGCTGCCAGTCTTTGGAAGGCTTGGTCAGGTATTTTGAGTCCGTCACCACCCACTTGAGTCGAGGCCAGCCTATCAGAGAAAGGCATCAGTAAAGTCAAGTAAAATCAAGGGGGCTTACATAATACTTCAGAATATATATATAAAAAAGTGATGCATTTCAAACGTTACACAACCATTTTGAGAACACTGATGCCTGAAATTCATTGTCACTTCTTCATTAAAACTCAGAGTACAGTGTATCCCATGCAGTCTGACGGTGACCTGAGATTTAGCTATTCTATGTTTCATGAAAGAGTTTTTTAAATCAAGATAAATGCCTAATAATTAAATAAAGTTCAATAATCTCAGAAAGAGCTCACTGACCTTTAAACTGCATAATTTCTCCAGTGGGTGTTTTGGGTAAACCCTTCAGACAGATCTCACTGGTCAGAGCCAAACCAACACCACAGCTACCGAGCAGAAACCCCACCTGGCTGATACCTGCATCCTAAAAACACCACAAGAACACACAATAACACATTCATAGTTAAACAGAAAATAAATTTAAAAATCTGTATTCAAACAGAATGGACACGTTGGATGTTTTTCTTACTTTGCGAGACAGTGGTACTTCAATAGGTACAGGTATGACTTCAGCCAGGAGGCAGCCGTAGAAGGCCACCCAGAACATACCAGGGTCACTGTTGGGATACACCAGTGCCACCTACCAAGACATTAAAGTTTACACTCAGGGCTGTTTTATGTCTTTATGAACGGAAACTTGTTAAATTTTTAATTTAATTTAATAGTAACAAGTCTATAGCTATGCCCACAACTCTGCGACTGTACTGAAGCACAGATGTGCTTTGAGCTAAATGCTAACATCAGTACAGTAATGTGCACAATGACAACATTAACATTTTTAACATCATGTTCCCATCTTTGTTTTTCATATTAGAATGCTAGCATTTGCTAATTAGCACTTAACACATGGAGGCTGATGGGAATGTTGTCAGTTTTGCTCATGCTCTTGGAGCTGCTATGGCTTCAATGTCTTGCACAAACACACATCAAGAAGTTGCAGATACACAGGTTTAAAGTTAAAGAAATAATCTAAAAGATTTTCATTAAAATAACTTCTGTTCAGTCACTTTCTATCACAGAATGGGGTAACAAATGGTGAGTGAGCTTATGACCCAGTGATGACAGTATTGCAATACTACATATTTGCAGTGAACTGGGTGTCGAGGGTGACATCTGTGAAAAAAATGTTGTATTAAGCTACGACTAATGCAAACTGAACATTTCCTACTGCTGCAGTTTAACACTAAAAGTATTTAGCCTGTGAAACTCAAGTTGACTTTTACTATGAAGTAATCAAAAGAAATGCAATGTTTTTTTCATCTGTATCGTTCATCAAAAATGCATCTGCAAAACCAGACAATGGTCTTTTTTGGTGTTTTTGACATTAGATCCGTTTGACATATTGCAGGGAGTAATGGAACAAGACCAAGCAAAAGTGAGCTATTAAGTTCCCTGACACACCAAGCTGATGGATGGTTGTCTGTCAATGTTGGGCCATCGGTGAGCGTTAGTTGCCCTAATTGCCACTCGTCTGTCCCTGTCGGCTTTTTTTCAACCAATTTAGCATGTTGAATCAGTGACGGGGGAGCCTACTGGTGAATGAAATCACTGCGATTGGCAGTCTAGTTTAGTGTGCGAGAAGAGAAACAGAACTGAGTAAAGTAAGCAAAGGTAAAGTCAAGATGGAGTGAGACCAAAACAAACTTATTCCATAAAGTATGATTATTTTTTTTAGCCATTGAGCTGGCACATGGTTAATATGCTCTGCTCTTTCAACATTGGATTGTGTTGTTAATGTGATAACTGGCTAACTGGCGTCAAGATGGGCTTCCAGTTTCCCTTTTGAATGAAGATTACAGACTACCACTGTCTGCTGTCGTTATTTCCTCTCACGCAGGTGCAAAATGTACGTGCTGGTTGGCCATTGGCTGCCATCTTTGTGGTGTGTTCATGTGCAACTTTTTGGCTTGGACACGGCTATGTCAGGTGACACAGCAGGGGGCCTTCGTCACTGCTAGTTCTCTGAAGTCAGTTTCTCTGGACTTTCATTAAAACATTAATAGTTTGTTTTGCTGCCCCTAAAATTCTGTCACCTGCAGTATTAAACCACATTTATTACCACCAGTTACTATAGGTGTCCCCAAATCGCCCAGGACTGAAATCTTTGAGATTGGCACTGTAAGGACTGCAGCACCTTGTTGCCTTTGTCATACATTTGTTGTGTGAATTGTGTGTCAGCTCTCTCACCCTGTCGCCAGGTTTGAGGATTTGCTCATTCTTTGTGCCCAGCTTGTTAAGGAGGGTATACGCCAGCTTCACACTGCGACTCCACAGTTTCCCTAACAGACAGAAGGTGGAGCGGGGAGGAGGTTAGTTAGGAGGGTAGGTTATATGTCCTACCACTGCCAAGAAAAAAGCTCATGTCATTGAGAAGACACATCTCTTTATTATCTAATGAACTCTTGAACTCCAAACAGGAACTCCTTAGAAAAATCTCTCAACATAGAAAAGTAACTTTCAGCTGTATGTTACGCTACTGATTAGTCACTATATACACACTTCCAGGCTTTCAGTATATCACACAGTTTTGGGTCTTACCATAAGTTAGTGTATAGAGCGGTTTGCCGGTGATGTCAAGGGCGGTGAGGGCGGGGCTCTTCCCCTGAGTGGCCCCCCAACGGGCCAATGCTGCCTGCAAGGCTGGGGGCCAGTTACTGACCACGCCCAAAGGCTCCCCTTTCACCGGGATGATCTGACGGCCCTCTGGTTTGGGTGTGTTGGGGTCCTGCTGGGGCACTGTGAGAGAGACAACAGAACAATTTTGGGTGAATTTTTTAAACCTCAAGTCTTCAGATCCCAACCAAGTGTTCTAATAAGTCTGGTAAACATCACTAATTTTATTTCAAATTGTAACTTGGATCCCAAGTCAACAAATATGGGTGCTGTTCTAATAAGGCAAACCTTTTCACATTGTGACTGATTGCTGTATCAATAATTAATAAGTCATTTACTAATGCTTTGAGAACAGTTAGAATCATTAATAAGATCACATTTTGAAAAATGCCTTTGACTGGGCGGACTTCAGTCTACTTACCTGGACCAGATCCATTTATTAACAACTTGCTAACATTCACAACTGCAGCCATAAGTATTAATTAGTAACTAACCTACATTGACCATCAAATTCTGCTACAGAGACTGGAACACTTAATTGGCCTAAAAGGTTCTGCACTAAGCTAGTTTAAATCTTATTTATCTGATCGTTTTCAGTTTGTTCACGTTTATAATGAATCATCCTTACGTACTAAAGTTTGTTTTGGAGTTCCGCAAGGTTCTGTGCTCAGACCAATCCTATTTACTCTATATATGCTTCCTTTAGGTAACATCATTAGAAATCACTCTGTAAATTTCCATTGTTACACGGATGATACACAGTTGTATTTATTGATGAAGCCAGAAGAAAGTAATCAATTAACTAAACTTCATAATTGCCTTAAAGATATAAAAACCTGGCTGAGCACCAATTTCCTGATGTTAAATTCAGACAAAACTGAAGTTATTGTTCTTGGCCCCAAACAACTCAGAGACTCTTTATCTGATGACATAGTTTCTCTAGATGGCATTGCTCTGGCCTCTAGCACTATCGTAAGAAACCTCGGAGTAATATTTGATCAAGATTTGTCTTTTAATTCTCATTTAAAACAAACCTTATGGACTGCATTTTTTCATCTGCGGAATATTGCAAAAATTAGGCCTATCCTGACCCGAAAAGATGCAGAAAAATTGGTCCACGCTTTTGTTACCTCAAGGCTGGATTACTGTAACTCTCTATTATCAGGTAGCTCTAGTAAGTCCTTAAAAACTCTCCAGCTAATTCAGAATGCAGCAGCACGTGTACTGACAGGAACTAAGAAACGAGATCATATTTCTCCTGTTTTAGCTTCTCTGCACTGGCTCCCTGTAAAATCCAGAATTGAATTTAAAATCCTACTGTTAACTTATAAAGCTCTAAATGGTCAAGCTCCATCATATCTTAGAGAGCTCATAGTGTCATATTATCCCACCAGAACACTGCGCTCTGAAAACGCAGGGTTACTCGTGGTCCCCAAAGTCTCCAAAAGTAGATCAGGAGCCAGAGCCTTCAGCTATCAGGCTCCTCTCCTGTGGAATCATCTTCCTGTTACGGTCTGGGGAGCAGACACCGTCTCCACATTTAAGACTAGACTTAAGACTTTCCTCTTTGATAAAGCTTATAGTTAGGGCTGGCTCAGGCTTGCCCTGTACCAGCCCCTAGTTAGACTGACTTAGGCCTAGTCTGCCGGAGGACCCCCTATAATACACCGGGCACCTTTTCTCCTTCTCTCTCTCTCTCTCTCTCTCTCTCTCTCTCTCTCTCTCTTTTGTGTCCTATTACTGCATCTTGCTAACTCGGCCATTCTGGATGTCACTAACTCGGCTTCTTCTCCGGAGTCTTTGTGCTCCACTGTCTCTCAGGTTAACTCATATTGCAGCGGTGCCTGGATAGCGTGACGTGTGTGGTTGTGCTGCTGCCGTGGTCCTGCCAGATGCCTCCTGCTGCTGCTGCTGTTATCATTAGTCATACTTCTACTGTTATTATACACATGTGATTATTGTCACATATGTATACTGCCAGATATTAATATATACTTTCAACATATTGTACCACAGTAGCCAGAACTATAATTATAATATTATTACTTTCATTAATGTTGTTGTAAGCTATTAACATTACCATCTGTCCTGCATCTGTCTCTGTCTCTTTCTCTGTCTCTCTCTCTCTTTCTGTCTCACTGTGTCATATGGATTGCTGTTAATTTATTATGCTGATCTGTTCTGTTCTTCCTGAGGTTTCTAACGTTTTTTTCCCCGTTAAAGGGTTTTTTTGGGGGAGTTTTTCCGTATCTGCTGTGAGGGTCCTAAGGACAGAGGGATGTCATATGCTGTAAAGTCCTGTGAGGCAAATTGTGATTTGTGATATTGGGCTTTATAAATAAAATTGAATTGAACTGAATTTATAACTGGTTTAATACCGAAAGGCAAGTATAAACACTAGTCCCATTTTTCCCAAAGTGGTACCCAAAAAAGTTGCACTTATTAGTGGCTTATGATTGATCTATAAAGCATATGTAAATTACTTATCAATAAAGCCATTAGTTACAATACAACACAGTCATTCAAACTCAGATTCTAATACTGTTTGTCATGTAGCACAGTTTTGAAAAAAACAACAACAAAACCATCTTCAAAGCCACTTAAAGGTGCAATGTGTACGTTATAACCAGCATTTAAACCAGCATTTAACTTTAAAACATTCCAAAATGAACTATCATCATCAACAGAATGTGAAGAAGTAATAGCTTTGATGTCTGTCAGACATCCATGTATCACTAATATGTTTTGCAGAGATATGTACTTAAATTAACACGCTAACAAGCTAGCCCCAGCCCGTCCCATCTTGTTTTACCACTGTAGCGTCCAGTCTACCCTCAACATGAGAGGATGAAGAAGTAGAGCTGTATTTTTGGGTGATATTTGTCATTTCATTTTGCTAATTGAGCGGTCTACATCCAAAGAACAACAGAGAACCTTGCCAACAAGAGTTGACAAGGCAATTAAACTAGTCTTAGTTCAGCGAAAGAGAGAAATTGAATTTAGAGGGGGTATTTTTCTGTTTATTGAGGAAAATAGGGGTTGAAATATTTCCTTTCTTGACATTTTGTGAGTTTATTATGTTTATTTATGTGACTAAAAAAGTTAAGAGAGTGTACTAGTTGGCAAAGAGATGAAATGTTGCTCCCTATTAGTTTGGATTATGTGACCAGGCGTTACACACTACACCTTTAAGTAGAATTTAAATTAAAAAAATACTTTGGTTGCAGTGTTTCATAAAGCAGCGTACCTTCTACGATCTCCTCTGAGTCGTCAGTGAAGAACTCGCTGAGCGGGGGCCTCTTGGGCCTCTTCAGGGTGTTGAGCAGCTGCTGAATCTTAGTGGACACTCTGCTGCTCACAGGAACTCCTACAGAGTTGATGAAGGGCAGGGAGAGGGCAGTGGCATGACAAACACACAGTGACACACACACAGTGGCTCGAACATCCAGTGACAAAACACTATGTCTACACTTTTTACAATACCACAGTCTGCTGCTCGTCATTCCATAACACAAGAGACTGCATTCTTTGGTAGACACAATTGATGATAAGATCTTTAAGTATCTTTTGGGAATGAAAAGCAGCACACGTAGGTGGCAACAACACAAGGAAAACACAGTGAGAACTGGGGTAAAGTTTTGTTTGGTTAAGGATCACACGTGAGGATTCATTCTGTGCGTGGATGTTGTTTTTGTGGCATTTACTTTTTTCTTTAACCATTCATTAAAAACAGGAGGGAGAGT
The DNA here is from genome assembly GCF_011397635.1 of Epinephelus fuscoguttatus. Classification (NCBI taxonomy): domain Eukaryota; kingdom Metazoa; phylum Chordata; class Actinopteri; order Perciformes; family Serranidae; genus Epinephelus; species Epinephelus fuscoguttatus. The sequence goes on from NC_064752.1 coordinate 39,068,375, forward strand.
AAGGGTACAACAGCAAACACAGAAGGCTACGGACATTATACATTAAGGAGTTTTCTTACTCTGGATATTACCTCTTCCTATCAGCCAAATAAACATGTGACAGGGTAGAGAAAGATCAGGAAGAAGAGAAAGCAGTGAAGTCTGATTAATGATGATGTCATGGATGGAAGTCAACACTTAATTTGAAGAGAGAAGAGATTTGTGAGTGGAATCAGACACGAGCTCCCGCAAAGGGCCCTGACACACCAAGCCAAAAGTCAGCTGTCACTGAACGTCTGAAGCCCTAGTTTTTGTGGCTTGTCCCACACCACTGGCACTAATTGGCCCTTGTTCCTTTTGTCGCAATTTCGGCACGTTAAAACAGTGCTGGAGACAGCAGAGCCAGTAGGTGAATGAAAGACCTCTATGTGACAGTTCAGCTCAGCGCACAAGAAGAGAAACAGAAGTGATGAACGCAAACAAACAACTTAAGTCAAGAGAGAGTGAGATCGCGACAAACTTGTCATATTAGGCAAGAGTTTTTTCAGACATTGAGGTCTTGGGAAGAAACCGTTCGCAAATGCTACATATCCTTCGTTCTTTCAACATCGGGTTGTGATTTTAATGTGCTAACTGGCTAACTAGTGCATTGAATCCATCCCATCGGTCTTCATGTTTCCCTTTTTGAATGATGAATACAGAGTTATTTTTTCTTACAGATGTACAGATTGTACGTACTAGCTGGCTGTTTGCTGTAGTCTGTACAAGTGCAGCTTTTTGGCAAGGTGACTTAACAGTCAGCCTTCGTCGCCTTAAGTTCTTTAATGTTGGTTTGGTATGTCTGGGCCTAAAGACTTAAAAAGAATATAAAATATTATTTAGCGTGATCATTACCGTCCGCAGTCTCCATCATGCTCGAGCGGCTCTGCCCACGGCTCATCCCTCGCACTGCGTTTGAGGGCAGGTCGACCCGTGGGCCTCTGGATGGAGGGGCCACAGCTGTCACATCTGGAGGAGGGGCGCTGTTCCCTGAGGGGGCTGCCAATTACAATATGATGAACTGGATATTAACAAGTGTTTGAGCGTAACAGAGACCAGTACCTTCCAGTCAAAATTCAAAAGATAAATTTCTTTTGGATCTAAATCCTGTCAGTGGAAAAACCGCTACATGTGCTATCAACTAATACTCCTAACAGCAGAGGTGTTCCTGAATATTTTAGCCAGCCGAGTGTCTCACCAATGCGACTGTTGGCCAGCATGTCCGTCACAGCTGCGGTGTGGGCTGAGGGCTGAGGCTGAGGCTGAGGCTGCTGCTGCTGCTGTGGTTGGTATTGAGGTTGATACAGAGGTTGGTACTGCGGCTTGTACTGAGGCTGAGGCTGAGGCTTAGGCTGGCTCTGAGGCTGCGGCTTGGCCTCTCCGTGGGACAAGGTGGAGGAGGCCGAGGAGGAGGTGGAGGAGCCCTGGACGGTGCGGTTGATCCAGGAGTCCGGGCTCTGCAGGTTGGGATTGACCGCAGGCGGAGGAGCAATGACTGATGACTGCCTGCGCGCAGACGTCTCATCTTCAGAACCGGATGAGGAGTCTGAGAGCAAGAGAAGGCACAAAGTATGAGTTTAAAGCATTGTGTCCCCCTAGCTAATGGTCATTTGTTAGGGACATTGTAGCCGTCCCTCAAACGTCACTTCTTAAAGCCCCCATTATTATAACAGAGCGGAGGGATGGTCTTCCTTCCTGTCTTACCTGGTGGTGTGCGGGTTTCGATGGGAGACTGGACATAAGTGGAGCGTCGTTTGGTAGGCATGGGCAGCGCCATCTTCTCCTCCTTATGTTTAGCCAGGGCCGCTTGTACTGCTTCGGAATGGATATCTGCACCAACAGAAAACAACACACACTTTGAGTTAGGAATGGCAGCTGAGGATCTGATTCAAAGCAAAGGAACAATAAAAGAAACAGAACAGCCTTTAAAACTGAATCATCAAGAGCCAGTTTTCCCACAGCACATAGTCATACTCTGTTTTCCTTACAGACCTCTTTACTTCTTTGTATATTGGCTTATTAAGTGACTTAGAAAAAAATTCATAATTTCCCTATCTGTTGCTTGATGCTGTTATCATTTCATTTTAATTGTGCTGTGAGTTAGGGCTGCGTGATTAATTCATTTCATTTTCAAGTTTTGATTTTGGCTTCCAACCACCTCTTAGCTCCGCTTTGGCAACGACTCTCTTGGTAGATTCAGCGACTTTTTAGATCCTCTTGGCGAGTTTATTTCTAAAAAGTGACGAGCAACAAATTTTGCATCTTAGCAACAGCATCAGGGAAAGCGAGAAATAAATTAAAATGCATTATATTGTAGTTTATTCCCTCTCTTCCTCTCAATGTTTAGATTTATATATTGTATATTACTGATTTTATTCACCTAATTTTTTTAAAACAATTCATAAAACATTGTTTTTCCAATTGCATTTTAGTTAAAATCAAGAATATACACTTTTAAAAGTCAAAAAGTTGAATAAATGCATAATACTTCCAAAGTCAATAAATCTCTGTGTTAAATAATCGTTATCTCAATACTGACCAGAATAATTGTGATTACTATATTTACCACCATCGAGCAGCCCTACTGTGAGTCTATAGATCAGTGGGTTACAATCTGCCAACCCAAAAGCCTCTCTCCCCAAACTAAGGAAGGGACAGAAACTGCAGCCTGGGAACTATGATAAGTTTAGATCCTGGTTCCTGAAGTCTAATGGCTGGTGAAGAAACCTGCATTCCTAAAAATGCTCTTGGGTTCCTGGAAGCTTGTGCTGTTAAAAAAAAGGTAAAAAGGTGCTCAGCATGGCCGTAATAACACTGGTTATTCAGCTCTCAGTCTCAACACATTAAACCTGCGGTGACTTGAAAGGAAACATCATTTTGTTCTAAATTATCACAAGATTAAAAAAGCATGATAAACACTGCTTCATTTGTTTCCAGTAATTTTTGACAGTGAGGCTCTAGTGATGAAGAAACAGCCAATTTAAATATCAGGAGAAAATCCTGAGAGAATGACTGCGTTTTCCCACTGAAACAGGAAACCACAACGGGAGGAGAGAGCGAAGCTGCGTATTAGCCCACACGCTTGCCTACACACAGTAATAACTGCAGAGATACTTTCACTTGATGACACCCACAGGCACATTAAAAAAGCCCACGTGAGCAGCCACATTCAGACTGCGTAACAAAACATGTGCAACAAAAGCCCACTCACTGACAAATCACATCTATTAACTCAGGGGACAAACATCAACACATTTAAATAAATCATCAAGCACAGCTCATCACACAGCAGCAGCGGGGACCATAATTACATAACTGGCATTCTGCTGAACAGATTGCTCGGGGCTAAATCATCTCCTCTCATAATGTGCCATCGTCCACCCTCACACAGGGGCGTCAGGAGAGGCTGACTCCTTACACATGTCTGGGAGGATGAGGGCTGTCTCCGTGGCGATAAGCACGGTTGGGTGTGTGGAGGGTAGCAGTGTGTTTTACACCACCTCCAATTAACTCTGGAGATGTACGATCTGATATCATCTTTCACTCTCTTTGGTTTACTGTTACACACTTGATTCAGTGGGATCATTTATCTGCTGCAGAGGCAGCAGCCTCAAACCAGTCTGTGTGTGAGTGCAGCATTGACAGGTTGTAATTAAATTAAGGCTGTTCTGCACTTTCTCTGCAGCCCATCAAATGATGAGCACTTTAATTACTTCAGTTTCTCAATGCTGCAGTGTTTTGTCATTTCTTCTTCTCAGCTGTTTATGCTAGGTCTCTTTTAGAACTTCCCAATGTTTAGCCACATTAGCAGCACAGCTCTAGGGACAGAAATGCACTTACTGTCTGTCTGCCTAACACATAAAGTGCCATGAAACATTTTAGGAATCTTACAGACTTTGGTGATCCCCTGACATTGCTTTACCACCATTAGGGTAAAATTTCGCATTTGTCAGATTCCTCAGTTTATAACCAAACACCTGTAACACTAACAACATTTGCATCAACCTAGAGCTGTGCTTTTTGTTCAGTGTTAGCATACTAAAATGCTCAACCATATACCTATACAGTCTGTATACTGCGCTCAGACAGTGGAGTGTGTGTTACCTCTGCCCTATGTTGTCTCAAATCTATGATCCTCAGCCCTTTGTTCCCTCAACGGTATGTTCCCTCAGCCCTAGGTGTTCTCTCAACTGTATGTTACTTAAGCACTATGTTCCTTGGACCCTATGTGCCCTCAGTCCTTTGTTCCCCTTAGCCCTGTTTCCCCCACCCTACATTCCCTGAACAGTATGTTCCCTCAGTTTGCTCAAGCTTATGTTACCTTAGCCCTATGTTTCCCCTGTGCCCTCAATCCTGTGTACCCTCAGTCCTATGTTCCCTCAGCCCTGTTTCCTCAGCCCTCAGTTCCCCCAACAGTATGTTCCCTCAACCCTGTGTTCCCTCAGCCCAGTTTCCTCAACCCTATGTTCCCTCAATCCTATGTTCCCTTAACACTATGTTTTTACAACCCTATGTTCCCTCAACCCTGTTCCCTCAGCTCTGTGTTCCCTCAGATCAGTAACTCCGCCAATGAGGTAATGTGTTTGCCCCTGTAATAAACTGGCCTACTCTAACCCAGTTATGGAAAGGCCGGCCCTGATGCTGAGGGAACATAGGGCCTAATTTGTATAGAAATAAAAACCATAGGTGCTGAGGGAACATAAGGCTGACCCCAGTACAGCCTGACAGAGCTGCTAGCCTGGTCGTAGAGAGTCTTGGTGTTGTAACCTGCTGGTTTATACAAGCTGGTGGTTGTAACTGCCAGCTGAACCTGGTGTCCAAAACAATTCCCCATTGGCAAGTCCCTAATGCACTACTTTCTGCCATTTTATTTTAGAGTCCAAAATACACATTGCGAGTTTATTAGGTACACTTAGCTAACGCTAACAGTCTTACAATAAAAGCTATCTTAAAGAAAGTTATAACGTTCAGATTTAGACAGAGAGGTTTTGATTTGAGGATGTCATTTGTGGTGCTGTTGAACTGTATCACTGTTCTGCTGACAGGTATTTACATTACTTTGTCCACCCCATTTATATCAATTAAAGTAGGCCAAATACTAAAAATACTCTACCTCTACCTCTACCTAAAAATTATGCACTATAAAAAGTGCCGTAAAAAGTCCCACAGTGGAACAACAATGTAGCATTGATGACATGTACATTAGGGCTGCATGATATGAGGAAAATCTATGATATGTGATACATATCATGATAATGATATTAATTGCCATGAATAAACAGATATTAAAGTGTACTCAGTTCTGCCTTTCTGCTGCTCTCAGTACACTGAACACAAAATGCCCTAATAAAAAAAGAATGACGGTTAAATTTTAAAGAGAAGTTTTCTACTGATAGTCTCTTTCAACGAACTAAAAAAATCCCTGACTGCAATATCACAGTCTTTCACGATGTATATTTGATATAAGTGAAAAATACAGGTATGTAACACTACACAGTGGGCAGCTGTGGTGAATTCAGTCTATTTACTACATTTGTAAGTGATGGAGCAAAATGATAATTATTCATATATGTCTAAAATCTCAATGTATGGCTTACAACAGAGTTGACTATTGATCGCATCAGGAGTAATGAATGAGTGAGCATGGGAGTCACTGCAGACACTTCACTGACTCCCTTATAAAGCAGCCTAGCTGAAATGTATCAGAGCACTTTCACTCTACTACACTGTGAGCACGGAAAAATGGACGTCTCATAATATGGCAAAAAGGCTCATCATCCCTCTCGTCCTTGGTCTGTGTTCTTCTCCTCCAGGCCGTCTCTTTCAACCCATCAGCCCTACAAAACTTCACTTCAGCGCTGCACTTTTAAAGCCAAAAACAAAGCTGCACTACTTTCCCTCAGTCCATTTAATTTACACTCATTCCTCTTCTCAATATATTGCACCAATCTCAATTTTGCCTCTATTTTTCCAGCTCTAATCCTCTCAGTGCTGAATCCTCCGCTCCTTCTGAAGCTTTCAATCAGATAAAAAAATATTCTGTTGCTGGTCAGATTTTCTATGACAACGAAGCACCCACCAAACTCCAGCCTAACAGACTTTAGATTAGTCAGCCTGGTATTTAGCATGCTGGTGTGTGAGGGTGTTTCACACGAGAGGCAAGAAATGTTGAAGAGGCGAGCGGTGAGAGAGAATTAAGAAAAGGCACAGCAGAGTAGGGGCCGGTCCAGAGGGAGGATGCTTTTACAGTCTGAACCTCAGCTAACAGACACGCTAACATCCACTCTACTGCTGTGTTTTCCTTTATCCTCGTCGGCACCAGGTTTTCCCCTCCAGATCAGTACCCCCCTGTTCTCCTCACAGCCTCCTCACACATAGCCAGGCAGTGACATCACTCTGCTTTCAGAGTGTGGGGGTCCTCATGGAGGGGCTTCCCAGCTGCAGGGCTGCACTGGCGTCTGCCGCTCCCACAGACAAACACACACACACACACACACACACACACACACACACACACACACACACACACACACACACACACACGATTCTTTAATTGGTCCCTTTGAAACAGCCCAGTGTTTGAGCTTAAAAACAGGCAGGCTCAACAAGTGAAGCTGATGTAGGCTAATTTGAAGTTATCTGAGGAAACAGTACTGCATGTCCTCAGTGCATCAGAGGTCTTCTTCCACATTTGCGGAAAAAGTGAAGCTGAATGCAGTTTTCTGATGTTCTGACCTGATCTGTAGCGGTCATCCCTGGTTCCTCCACTGCGATGTGTTCTGCGGGAGCGACGTTCTCTGTAACGGGATGAGCTGGAGGGGGGAGGGGCGTGGCTGGAGGAGGAACTGGGAGCGGGCTGCACATCATTCTGACGGGGCGGCTCCACTGTCGCATAAACACAGCAAACATGTATTAGTTAATTGTATTATTAACACATGAGAATCTTGCTTACTGCCTTGCCTCTCTGTGTAATCTTGTTCGCTGCCTCAAAGGGAAACTTTGGTATTTTTTAACCTGGACACCATTTTTCTATGTTTTTGTGTCTAAGTGACAAATGGAGACTTTTAGAACTGGCTCAGTATTGAGCCACGAAACAGGTTGCAATGAAATCTTTCAGGGCAATTGCACATCATCAATGTATGTCCACTAAAACTGCTTGTTTTTGGTCATTGACAGGCAAGTGTCTGACAACAGTATGAAAAGGACCCAACAGAGAAATAAAGAGATTTCTGCTTGAGTGAAACTTGGTTACACTCAATAACAAACAGACCATATCAGTGAAAGGTAAAGAAAAATGATCCTTGCCTATTTAAAAACAAGCACTTCTGCTGAGCGTAAAATGACAGTGCAAGGTTCCCCCAAATGTTGTGCTGTCACAACACTGGAATTTCAAACTCTGATACAATACGTTGAAAAACATCAACATTTCATACCATTTTTGATTCCATGGGGAAGAACTGACATTGACATTATAAAATTTGAAATTTTTATGAAAGGATAAATATAACAAGGCTATAATATGACAATGTCGACTTTTCATTTCTTGGTCAGTAGCAGATAACAGCAGAATGACTGTAGTAAACATTAACAATAAGAGAGACTGAGGAAGTGCAGCTGCTACCAGTGTAACGATACAACGGAAAATGAGTACTGAAACCATTTTGAATATTCAGAATTGATATGTATCATGGAATCAACATTATTTACAACACTACCTGAACGATTAAAATTCAGTTCCCATTAGTCAATTAGACACACAAATGTGAAAATAGGATCCAGCTTGAAAAATACCACAGTTTTCCCTCAGCAGGATTAAAAGCCATTTCTGTCAACTGTATTTTACCTTAAAAAGATAAGATCCACCATTTTGACTTTCAGAAACAAAATGACAGATGGACTGTTCATAATAAAAGAAATTATAAAGCTGTGGAATTCCCCAGTTGCTACAAGAGAGGGGTTTAAAACATGTTTGCATACGTTGTGCAATTTTCTGAAATACTATAATATACTTAACTTATACATTATTCACTTCCCTGTTCCTTATACTGGAACAGGGAAGTGAATAATGATTTGATATGATTTAGAGTGTGTTAATTTAATTTAGGCTGTGCTGCACAATTTGTATTTTTCTTTCTGCATTTCTTGTTCCTACATTTGTTATTTTTACTATTAAATATTATCATCATTATGGTTTGTATATACTTTCTACTCTTTTGTGTTCTCCCAAATATTTCTCAAGTACAAATTCCCATATCAACAGATAATAGGCCTGCATAAAGTATGCACACACCCACTACATCACGTTACAGCTGACGGTAATGCAAACCAATACCAATAAACAATAGCACTATACTGGACTAGTAGATGAACTTAATTACAAGGAAACATTCGGTCGACTCAATCAAGCAACTTGATTGAGTCGACCGAATGTGTCCTTGTAATTAAGTTCAACTCAATCAAGTTGCTTGATGAGCAGAAGGAGACATTTTCTATCCGTTAGCCGATTTCTTTGCAAACTCCAACAGCAACCATCATAGTCATCAGAGTAGTGACGGGGCCTCCAGCAGGTAGACGCATATTGCATTCAGCCAACAACTGATCATCATTCGTGCTCCACCATCAGTGGGATGAAGGGAGATTAGCAGAGAGGTGGTACCACTAGGAGGCAGCAGTGAGCATTATCAGGTCTTGATGTTTATTTACTGCAATCTATACCTAGATTACATCCCTGCATCTATTCTACGATGCATGTATGTTTTCAACATTTACTGATTTTTTAAAAACACAGCATTTACAATGCGTGTGACCCAAGTTGAAATAACTGGTTATAAAAAGACAAGCAAATGTATAAGACTTTAACTGAAAGTAAGCAGAGCACTTATTTTGTGTTACTGAGCCATGACAATAAGACACTGAAAATCAATTACATGGTATTACATGACACAGTATTTTCTTTTGTGTATAGCCAGAGAAGAAAAGGAAAGGCAGATAGGGGATACACAGTTATTAGTTACAGTTATGCTTTCCCAGGAAAGAAAAAAGAAGAGGTGAAGGGGTTTTTACCTGGAGTGTGGATGATGTAGGGAGCCAGGAGTTTGGTCCTTTTCTTCTCATAGCCCTTCTGTGTAATGTCACCTGTAAACGATCACAAAGAAGAAGAATGACTGCACAGACCAGGGACGGTGAGGCAAAGTCAAATAAACTTATATTTGACAGGAATAAACATCAGCTGTCAACAGCACACGGTCAACATTTTATTGGCAGTCTTTTTCCATTCTGAGATACGTATATTCTTGATAAAATGTGTCATTTTAAGAGTAACAAAGACCCATAAAAATGACTCAAATGATTTTGTCAGAACCAAATGACATAATTTTTATAGTCTGATAACTGAGGACTTTTGTAATGATCTACGTTGTCCGATGCGTCTAAATGTGGTCTATCACCACATCTTCAAACACAAAAGTGGTGACAGAGCAACGGAGAGACTGGTACAATAAACAAAACTTTGTAAAGGAGAACACGGAAACACATATGGATGCACACAGTTGTTACAGTAATCTCCAGAGATGGCTGAGGGCCTAAAAGATGTGGCTCGTTTCCAACCTCAAGTACGACACGAAGAGAAAAACAAAACAGGACTAAATTTGGAAATGTACGGAAATGTGGGCAAGAGATGGGATGATTCAGAGACGCAGAGAACGAAAACAAGAGAGGCATTAAAGCTGAGGATGAGAGGGGTGGGAGGCACACAGAGATTAAAATGGGAGAAAGTGACAGGTGAGTGACGGTGCATCCGGAGGACAGAGGAGGAGGAATCTCCTGTAAGAGCAAAATGTCCCTCCCGTCCCCCCTGCTGACAGCCCATCTGCATCTTCCTCCACCCCACCAGACACAACACGGGCCGACTGAGCCTCTCCGCAGGCCCTGAAGCGATGCAGCTACTCTGCCAAACTCCTCTGTGGGCAAAGCTGTCAGATTTTCAGACACATACTAAAAATCCATCTGGAGAACCTGCACTCACTTTTCTCCTAACTGTGCTGAGCATTGATGATTCATTCAGTATGTCCGCCAATGGCTGCCCCGACTGCTCTCAAACCTCCTCTTCATCATGAAGACTGACTCAACAACACAGTGGCTTCAGCCTCTTTCACAAACAGTTCGCAGTAAATTACTGAGTTAACTTTCCAGGAACTGCAAGTGGTTGTCACTATTCAGACCTACGCTACATTCAGGAGCATCTCCTTCTCATCGCCTTTTCACACATGTGCCATGGCGATGCCGGAATAGATGGGGCAAGGGACAGTCCAACTGATGGTGGTAATACAACACTTACGGATGACAACCGCCGTAAAACCCAACAGAAGAAGAAGAAAATCGAGAAAGGCTGTATTGTATTTAATATTCAACAAGTTTGCGAGACAAGCAACTAACCTGTGGAAGCTCTGGCTTAAACAACAAGACACAGATTCAAATATATCATCGGAAGAGTCTTGTGATTGGTTCGCTTCAGATGGACGTAACCTTTTACGTGCTTGCCCCTGCAATGTTACTGCTTTCATTCAAAACACAGCTGTACTGACAATTTCCCTGAATGTTACTCATCTTGAGATGGGAAAATGGTGGTACAGACTTCCCTAGATATTAACCCATGCAGGAAATATACCTGAGCATTTCAGGCATGAATGGTGTGTCAAAACTGAAAACAAAAGAAGCCTGCACTGTCTGTGTGGTGACCCTGGGTTGTTTTAACTCTGTTTGATATTAGCCAGTCTGACATCTGATCCCATTTTGTGACCAGCAGCGCCTCTTCTGCAGTTGAATCATCTCCTGGAGCTCTGACAGTTAATCCCTGATTAGAAAATTAAGCTGCTGAGACGCACAGTGATGAAAGGTTGAAGCTGTCTGACACTGATGTTGACTCTTCCCAGTTACACCACAGAGGACAAGAGAGAGGTGAACAACCGCAAGGCACACGACTACACACAGCACAAACCTGGGGCTGGGCAACAGAGTTGAATTCAGTCACAATATGAATAAGAATATTTCATGATATTAAAGGATACTTGTGCTTTATTACAACTTCAGTCTTATTTTTGTAGTTTTGGCCAGAGAACATAAGCCAACACACGACCAGACAATTTGTAACAGTTTAGACAAGACTGAACTCTCAATTCCCTTAGGCTGGGCGATATGTAGAAATACCTTAATATCGAGCGGAAATATTGTAGAGTTGTAGAGTAGAATTGGTGCTTTCACAAAATATTTGAACAATGACTTTTTGATAAAGAATCATCAGTAATGTGGATACAGTGCCTAAATGTGTAAAGGCACTTAACAGAACAACTAAATCAATCTGGTAAGTTCAGAAAATTACATCATTTTACTGTGATGCAGCCTTTAATACCATGAAAGGACAACACTTAGCATGATACAATATCCAAAATCTAAGATGCTATCTCATATCACTATAGTGATATAATATCAATACACTGCCCAGCACCTACTTAAATTTTTATACCAACATTTACAAATCCTTAAAGTACTGGAATTGTTTTTAAATTCAATGTATCTACAATTTCACAACAACTGGACAAACTCCATCTGCAGAGGAAAATCATGTGATGTGACTGAAAGCTACAGAACAGCTACTAAACGGACCTTGAGAATTAACTTTTAATCTCAACAGTTTAGCAAGATTATCTAAACCACTTCATATGGTGATAAAACCAAATCTGAATATGCACGAGTATATCTGTAATAATATCTCATGGCAACTTTGAACCATTAATTTGGTCTGTAAACTGTGATGGATGTTTGCAACAGACAGAATGGGTAATAATTTTACTGTTATCCTTTCTTCTCTTTCAACTAAAGTTGGAGTTTGTTTAAACCAGCATGATTGTGTTACTACTTGTGCTTCTTACCCTGTCACACCTCTTTTTAGTAATGCTGTGTTCCCAGATTTCAGCAATTTTATTGTAACTAACAGGATTAACAGTCAAAAGTATGAAAATAAGATCCCAGACAACCAGAATTATATTTAATTAAGAGCAATTATATTAAGTAGATGGTAAATATATACCATCAAATAATCTTTGCATCAGTCAAAAAATTCTCTGGACAACAGAAAGTGTCAAAAAATAACATATGATCATACAAACTCAATATACAGTATCTCAATCTCAATCAAAGACAAAACACTACAGGGCTGCAATTAATGATGGTTTTTATTACTGAACAATCTGGTAGTTATTTTCACATTAAATCAATCATTTGTTCAGTCTATAAAATGTCAAGAAATTGTGAAAAATAATACTGATTATAATTTCCTAGAGCCCCAAGTGGCACCTTCAAATTGCTTCTTTTGGCTAATCAATAGTCCAAAAACCAAAAATTGTTCATTTACTTTACTAAATGACAAAGAAAAGCAGTAAATTTGAGAAGCTTGAACCATAAATTGTTTCCCATTTTTCCTAAAAAATGACACAATTGAAACAATTGATCAATTATCAAAATAGTCAATTAGGCAATTAATCAACTAATCGCTGCAGCTCTACAAAACACAGATCCAACTCTACATTTAAATGCTTACTGACTATTTAAGCTTTGTCAACAAGATCTTTACATCGATCACAGTTCTTCAACACAGCAGACACCAGAGCAGCAATACTTCAGCAAATTGCTCATGTAGTCAGATAACCAGCATGCTGCTGACACACTGAGACTGACAAAGCTGACAAAGAGTGCTCAAGTTTGAAGGATATCACCTGAGAGCCCACTCCAACACAATATCTACTCAGGGAATTTTTTTTTTTTCTGAGGAAAAAAGGGAAGAAAAAGCAAACACTTCCATAAGTAATGCATGAACGGTACAGTTGGCCTCGCTCAGTCACATGATTTATTTTTAGCTCATGTGAACAGGCAGTTTCTCTGCAGAGAGACACAGGGAGAGGGAGAGAGAGCGAGAGAGAGAGAGAGAGAGAAATGCTACTCTTATCCACAGCTCGGTTGTTTTCCTGCCATTTTGTCACGTTCTTGTTTATTTTTATTGTATGGTTTGTACTAAAGTGCTCTGGAAACATTGCATTGTTTACAGTAATGCCAATTTAGCCTCTGAAATTGAAATCAAATTGAGAAAGCGAGAGAGACAGAGAGGGATGGAGTCCATGATGGGGGAGGGGCTGCTCTGGCATTTAAATCACAAAGTAATCACTCTTCCATCTGGATGATGAGAAATTCATCTGTTTTTTCCTGGTTGCATCATCAGATCCATGCTCCAGCAGTGGGAGCTGAAGAGTTAAAACCTTTAAGGGAATATTAGTGTTCAGTCTTCTTATGTTTTTCTCGCGTACCTCCATAGTGAACAAAGAATCCAGAAACAAATAAAATTCTTGATGAGTTAACGCAAAAAGACACCACGTTTACCAACAGCAAAACTGTATCACACACCCATTCTTGTGAATTAGGACACATCAAGTCCTTACCAAAAAAAAAAAAAAAAAAAAAAACCATAAAATTATAACTTATGAACAAACAAATGTCATTTTCTCTGGTGAAACATATTTTTTAAAGGATTTATGTGTATGAAATAAGTATGATTTATAAAATACTTTGATCTGCTGTCTTATTTTTAACTTCTAAACTTGCCCTGTGCCAAACATTCTTGTCCCAGACACAAATTCACAACTTTAAACAATTAAAAATGTATTAAAAGCCTTCAAAGTCTAAAGCAAACAGTACATACTGACAGCATTGGTGTAAACATGTACTGTTATGATCATCTTTGTTTTAAAATATGTTTTTTGACCCTTTAAAGATCCCAGATTTTTGTCAACTCCATCAGATTTCTACAAAAAAAATCCTTTAATTGGCATAAAAAGAGTTAGATATATCCAAAGGACTCCTGTCTCACTTCCTGGTTTCCAAAAAGGCAGGACTGCTGCACAAGTACTGGGAAGCTTTATACTTTTTGATACATAGTTAAAATTGTATTGCAATCAGGTGTGTCTCAGCCTTACCATGTCAACTCTGCAGCCCTTCTTGATTGAAATTAAATAAGAATTAGGGTTTAAAAAGGAGTACTTTTAATTAACATGAAGAGAACTCTTAGCAACTTTGAAAAATAAAATGGCTACTCACTACAACTGCAGTAAAATGAATAAATATATGACTTTTTGTCAACTCCATCAGATTTTACCTCTGACATCCATTATGTTCGCTATTAAAGAAAAAAACTATATCGGTAGGAGGCTGACTCATTACAAGGTTTAATAGTCAAGTCTTTGATCTATTAAAACACATTTTCCCAGCCTAACTGAAGAGTAAAAATCAAAACCCCGAACAAGTAAGATTTTATCCCAGTTCTCAAGAGTGTGAAACATCCCTTTATAAACTTAGAACTTGTTCAGGTCTTATTTATTCAGTCTAATGCTCAGTACTTTCTTAAAACACGCATTTTAGCTAAGACCTTACGATTTAAAACACTTGCAAGAACAAGTGGGGTGAGCAAACTGGGTGAGTGTGTGTGTCTGAACCCTGCTCGTGCATTCCATTGAGCAGAGTTCAAATACATGTGCTCGCCCAGGCGTGTTACCCATCCATGTGTGAGGATGTTTTTGTGGAAGTGTTTTAAATAGTAAGGTATTAGTGAAAATGCATGTGTTTGTGAAATACCGTGCATAGGACTGGATAAATAAAATTTGGATCATACTGCAAAGATGTCTGAGTTTGTAAACAGATAATTTGACAAATGTTTGCTATTGTTAAATGTGGACCCTTTTAGGTAATCAATGTTTTTGGATTCTTCATCCACCATGGAGGCATGCAAGAAAAACTTTTTTCTTAACAAATTCCATCCAACATAAGGTGAGAAGCTGATACACAAATGATCATTTTTATGGGTGAAGTACTCCTACAAGGGGTGCTTCTGATCGGTGAACTACATTTCAACAGAGCTGCATAATATCAGACAGGAAATGAAATGTGGCCAAACTGGGAACTGGAATATGAGGAAAATGATAAAAGCCATTGTCATATCTGTTTCTTTGTATTCGGCACATGTTGAGCAGCCCGAGCTGTACCTTCTGTATAAAAAGTGCTTTAAAAATGATAACTGATTTTTTTGTAATGATTTATTACAAACCTCAGAAGAGGATCTGTTCCTGCCTGCTCACAATTTACACTCAGTCAAAGAGATCTGCTTAAGAGGCAAAGCACGGCTCCTCTGAGGTGACGAGGGCCTCACTCGTTAACCCACTTTCTCACAGTGACCCAGTCATGTCTGTCCTGATGGTGGAGGTCACAATCAAACCATTTCAGTGACGAGTGTAACAGTCAGGCTTCGCACGAAGCTGCCCACAGCTCTCCTCTTTTGTCTCGGTTTGACAAATGCATCGGTGAAGAGGACACTCACCTCGGAGCTTATGTTTTATTTTTCCACAATGTGAAGAGAGAAACATCAAAGCTGTGCCTTCTCCACAGCCTTGTACACTCTCGCACTCGCTGTAGCCTCGGATTATTTGAATTGCAGCGAGACTGCTCTCTCCTTCTACTCCACGGGCACTCCGTCTGAATAGTAATTAGCTGCCGACCTCTATTCTCTCTCCTTGCTTTTACCCTTTCCCTCATTGCATCTCACTCAGTTGCTTTCTTGGGATAACAGTTTTAAACACATGTCGACACCTGCTTGCTGAAAATGATCCAAGTATTACAAATATTACAGGGAAAACAGGGGCTTCCAGCTGTTATCTCACAGAAAACAGACAGTGTCAACAAGGTTTGAAGATAAGACGCCACACACCAAGTCAGATCTTCCAAATGTAATAAGTCAGTTACAATCTACACTTTTATTATGTGAGTGCTACAGCAGGCTCCCTCTGCTCCATCTCTGTATTTGTTGAGTTCACGTGTGTTGTTTTCATGAGGGGGGGTTGTTGTTTATTTGTCAAATTAACCTTCCTGGAGCCAAAAGAGCCGTCACATTTTTATCTGCAGATAGAACAAACACACTACTGAAACCTCCCAGCTGCCTCCTCTTAGCAGCAGGCCGAACATCTCCCTCAGCCAAAGATCACCCACTCAACTGTGTCCACACACACACGCACACACACACACACCAGTCTGACCACAGCTACCGGACACACGCCTGACAATGTTTAACATGATTAACTGTTAAACTTAGACAACATAACACTGCATAAGTAAGGAAGTATGTGTAACATCTGCCTCACTCCGTTTCTCTTTCACACACATACATGTTTCCTGCGAAGGAGGATGATGTCATGTTCTCCAGTATTCAATCTCACTCCCTCTGACAGTGAGACAGTCTGAGTTTTCCTGCTGAGCATGCAAAACCAAATCCAGCTATATTTCTCTTTGTTAGAAAAGTAAGAGAAGCGACCACCATGTGACAAACTGCACTGGCAATAAAAGTCATTGTGTAGCATGTAGGCAAAGTGAGAAGTGGTTTGACAATTACATCTGGGATTGTATCTAATCATCTACATATATGGAATGACAGGTGTGTGTCTGCACGTGTGTGTACTTGCTGTCTGCTTGTGAACGACCACAAATCTCAGAGGAGGAGCTGACAGTTCAGAGTGCATGTCCATACCAGGCTGCTGCAAGAGGTAGGCAGGTAAAATGTGTGACCAGTGGGTAAATGTAACTAAGCATATTTAATCAGTACTGTACTTAAGCACAATTTTAGCGTACTTGTACTTCACTTGGGTATTTTCATTTTATGCTACTTTATAATTCTACTCTACCTAAGAGATCAGAGAACGATTGTTGATATTTGAATTCAACACCCAAACAAATACACCCGCCTGTTTGTGCTCCTTCAGAAGCTCTGATGTTATTTACGTTTCATTACCATTAAGGTGTAGCTCCACTACTCATGGACGAGGCTGTGGTAGAGGGGGAGCAGCCAGCACAGTGTTGTGTAACTTAGTCCCAGCCACTTTGCTTCGTTTCTATCTACAGAGCTGTGGACCATGAGGAGATATTCACTGAATTTGAGTGTATAGGGTTAGAATTGCTGACTGCACCATGAAGTTTACTTTCATGCCATCACTGTTGTACTTGAGTGACATTTTGAATGCAGGACTTTCACTTATTACAGTGTATTACTACACTGGGATGTTGCTGTATTTACTTAAGCAACAGATCTGAGTAGTTACACCACAGAGCGTGTGACTGACATTTAAGATGACAGTGTTGACCACAATCAAAACCTGTTACATCTTTATTAACCCTCCTTGTATTTACTTTGATTTCCCTCTGGCTAGCCTCAAGATTGGAAAAATCATTCATATTTCACATTTTAACACATTTTCATAAGTTTATACATATTCAAGGTAAAACTGGTCCAGTTCTTCATTCAAGGTGTAATGTTTGAGCTGACTGAAACATCAACCCTAAGACTAGATGCATGTTTATGGCTGCATCATTGCATCAAATGGAAATGTTCTTAGTGTCCTGTGCATCATTTTATACACATTTTCCAAAATTAAGCCTGACATAGGCTAGTCTTTGGACTCAGCAGAAATAGAGCCATTAACTACTACAGTTTTTCCTAATTGCTTATATGCTTTCCCACCAAAATTACCCCATGTATGCAAGTTTTTTCTGACATGGGGAAACCCGCTAAAAATAGGCTACAGACAGCAGCAGACAAGTATGCCTTTCTGGTTTTCGGTGTGTCACATCTGATGTCAAGGACGGGCCAGAAAACAGGGTTAGTAAACAGTAGAGAGCAACATGGTATTTTTATGTTCTGTTACTGTTTTAGTCTCTCTGTCAGATTCAGAGCAGACTAATTTGGAGCGATGTTTGAGCACTGCTTGGGCAGAGATGGAAGGTGTTTTGTGGTGGCGCGCCATTGCATCTCACTGGTTAAGGGGTGAAAATTGGCATGTACACCTGGGTGTTGTGTTAATATCAATACCAATCAGATCCGGAGCCGATAAATACCTTTGTCATTTGACCCAGGTGTGAATGCCAATTGTAACCTTTGGCATTACACTAAAAAGCCAAAAGTTAGCAGGTGTTGACAGGTTTTTTATTCAGTGGGAAAGTGAATTTCAACACATCATCCTAAACACTGTTGTGGCACTGCTTACAAAGTAACATGTCCTGTTACCATTGCTTCAGTCAAGACAGTTAAATGTCTAATCTCTATGTCAATATGACAAAGGCCAATAAAACTGTGACTCTTACTGTCCTTAAGACTTGAATACAGTGACTCAGTAAAAAGTAAAATATACTCCACAGCAAACTAAACTCATCGTACCGAAGCAGTGTTTAACATTGTTCACCTTTTTGGTATATTAACTGCAAGATCTGCTAAAAATATAATAAATTTTAAAAAAGTATAGTGATATATAGTGATTACTTTGACAGATATTGCAATTGTGATGAGTCGCAATTTTATTGCAATGATCATTTTTACATTTCATTTTGACTGAGAAAAATGTTTTAAAAAATGATGATTATGTGATTTTTGCTGGGGTCTGTACGAAACAAACGGGTTCCTTTTAATCTGGAATATAATTTGTGGGCTGGGGCATTTCTGTAGCGCCACAATGCTTCATTTATTTTGTGACACATTTTACTTTTATCAAAAAATTGCATCTCCTGCAATTTGGATACTGCACTTGGCCATATTGCAATTTCAATAATATTTCAATGATCGTGCAGCACAAACAGTCGAGGCAAATGTCTCAACAACTGTAGGTTAATAAGGAAAAATATAAAATGCACATTATTCTTTCACCATGCAGCAGTTCTTGAGGAGAAGGTATAGTAAATATACAGTGGTAAGTCAGACAAAGAAAACTGGTATTACAGGCACTGGTGAGTGAAAGAAGTGCTGGAATAAGACTAAAGCCTTAATGCAAACACACATGCGCGCACGCACACACACACACACACACACACACACACACACACACACACACACACACACACACATTCTCTGCAGGTCTCAAGTGATACTCCCCCTCTGGAGTAGCAGGCAGGGTGCGGCCAACTCAGGTAACAGAATGATTCATGTTTCACTCCTCACAGTCGTTAAACTCAACACTGACAGGGAGTGACAACACACACACACACACACACACACACACACACAAAGGCCTTTAGGGCCAGTTGGAGTAATAACAGGGGCTACAAAGCAGAAAAGCAAAGAAGTAAAGCAAGTTAATTGAAAAGAAGAAGTGACTCAGCTCGGTTCAACCTCCTCTTGTCAAATCTTTCTTCTCTGTCTGTGCACAGCAGTAAGAGTGAAAGAGGAGGGCGTGGCTGACACAGCTGACACACTACACTGACATGCTTCATGCTACACGCTTCAATGCTTAATGGAAAAGCTGTTACAAACACACAACAACATGAGTGTATTCTCCTGTGGATTACACACTACCATGAAACACTGCGAGAAGGCCATTATGTAAATCAAATGATATGGATGTCTCTGATGCACAGGAACATTACAGGAATTTATATTTTTCCATTGATATCAACTAAAAATTCCAGCTGACGAACCTACGTGTGTGGAAAAAGAGGTAAAACGCTGCCTGTTAAGCTCAAGAGACTGTCTTTGTCAGTGTCACTTAAATGATCTGGTGAGCAGATGCTGCAGTCAAGTCAAGTCAAGTCAAGTTTATTTGTACAGCCCACTTCCACATACAATGTCTCTGTGTGCTTTATAGGCTCTCAAGAGCAGCATTTCCTGCCCAACCACTCTAGACAGACAAGAGAAAAACTTCAAAAACACCACAGCACACGAGGAAAAAAATGGAAACATCAAGAGAGGAAATTCAAAAAGGAGATCCCTCCTCCTCAAAAACACTGCTACAACTGACTGCTACAGAAGCTATACTGTAGGTGGGAGATAAGACATTTACAAAGAATGAATGAAACGTTTTTACAGTAGCAGAGAACAAAATAAAAAGGAATATAATGCAACAAGAGATTAACAGTACAGTAAATACATAATAGGAAGTCCAGTAAAATAATTCAAAGGACAGGAACTAATATCAGTTCTTGTTTCAGGTCAGAGGTGTCATGTCATGTCATGAACCAGGAAGGATAACTCCAGTGACTTTTATTACAACTAACTCAATTAATGGCTGACAAAAATACAACATGGTCATTGGTCACATAGTTTCTGATTTCATGGGTTGATGAGCATCGCCTAGACGCCTTGATCTGCACGCTATGCTTTATGGGATACTGAGGTATTCTCAGCTACATTTCTCCACCACATATGGAGCAGCCATTGGAGCAGCATCTCATGTCAATGACTTATGATGGGGTGGCAGAAACCTCATGTTTCCTCTGTAATGGTTTTAACAGCTTAGCAGAGCATTCAATTGTGTTACCGAACGTGCGGCTCAAACATATGGCCGTTCTAATCTGGAGAGGCTTTATGGAGAATTCACGAAGTTAAATTGTGTGTGTGTGTGTGTGTGTGTGTGTGTGTAAGTGGGGTGTGGGGTGGTGGTGGAAGGGGCACCATATGGGCCATGTTCATAGCAACAAGGTCCATGCGGTGCTGCATGAGGGAATTTGAGATGTAAAACCATGGTGACGATACAAACCTCAGGAAGCAACTAAAGGATGAGGAGTGGGACTAAATACATTTACGGACGGGAGCTGTTTATCGGTCAGTTTACAAACATATATATATTGTTCAACAATGTTTAACAGCCAAGTCAATTATAAATGCAAAAATGCAAAACATTCACTGATTTCAGCTTCTCATATGCGACGATTCAGTTTTTTCTTTTTGTTAACAGAATATATTTGGGTTTTGGATTGTTGGTCAGATTAAAAAAAGCAATATGATTATGTCATTTTTGGCTGCAGAAACTGTTGTTTAGGGCTGCAACCACAAACAATTGTTTTTTTCACAGCAGACATTTTGAGTTGTCAATGTAGGAAAAGCACAGGTTTTACAAATAACACAGTAATGATGGCTCTGTTGTATTAAACTGTCTCAGTGAAAGTGACAGTGAGCCTCTTTAGACCTGGTATTAACATGCATCTTGGGTGATCCAATCACAAGTGGACAGCGCTAAATACAAGTGTAAACCCCCATCAAGACTCACGATGATCTGATCACTCAAATCACTTTCCTAGGTGGTCTGAGACGCATTTGACCAATGCTAAAGCACTCTGATGTGTCCCTGACATGGATTACATCATCAATGCAGGACGTGGTGGTTGTTTTGGTGACAGCATGCTAACGCTCTATAACTTGCCCATTTTACACCAAGCTGGACAAAGTGTTGCATGCCTGTCCATTGTTTTGTCCTATGGAGGGAGACATGTAAAATTCTGCTGATGGCGATATCTTCGGCTTTACCGAAGATATTGCTACTTACAGAGTATGGATGTTTTAAATGTGCGCAGGGCCCTTTGACCTCCTAGCGTAAGTGACATGCTAATACAAGGCATGAACAGGCTCAGTGAGCCAGCATGCACGATACCAGGACACGAAAATCAAAGTAGCTAAACGCCAAGTCAAAATATCTTCCATTAAAAAAAGGCCTGTTATATTTTTATCATTGATTGGTCTCTTTTATTCAAGTGATCACTATAATAAATGAGGACATAGAGTAAGTTCCCAGAGCAGAAGGTGACATCTTCAAATGTTTAGTTTTGTTCAACCAGCAATCTAAAACCCACAAATGTTCCATTTACAATATGAAACAGGAGTAGTTGGAGAAGCTGGAACCAGAGAATGTTTGACCTTTTAATTTGCTAAAAAATTTAACAGATTTTACTCTTTGTCAGTCCAGTCATCGTTTCAGCCTGATTATATGATTTACTGAAATATCATCACACAAACAGATTAAATCAATCATTACTTGTGACCATGTTCATTTGCACAACTCACATATACCACTACAAGCGAGCTCAGTCTGTTGACAGAAAGTAGAAAGCAAAGTCAGCTAGGGTAAACAGAAACTTGGATCAAATGGCAGTGGACTCACTGGTGTGCAGAGTCTGAGGCACGTGCTGCAGGCAGTCGGACTTGGCATTTCTTAATAATTCAGTGAACAGCACAGTGACCTGACCACTACTTAATGCTTTCCTTCCACCACTGTCATCGCTTTGTGTTGTTTTACTTTCAGACACAAGCTGCAGAAGTAAGAAAACAAACAGATGAGAGGGAGGTTGATTTGAATCCCTAGAAGGTTTGGTGAAGCACAGCTTTAAAGCCAGAAGAGGTCCAGAGCCCACCTGCAGTTCACTGTGGACTTGAAAGTGAGATGGCTCAGCTACCCAGCTGACGGTGCGTGTCCGCGTGGAGGTGTGCGCTCGAATCTCATCTAAATTATTCAGTCTGTTTTGTACACAAGGCTTCAATGCATCCTCAGTGTTTATGTGGGGGTCTGTGTGCACGGGAAATTAGACACATGAGGTGTTATATAATACTTGTCATTCATTTCCAAAAACGTTAGAAAAAAAATATGAATGCTGTTGTTGTGTTTCTGTGTGACATGGACGGCAGAAGAGTCCTTCTGTTTTTTGTAGTGTAAAACGAACAAAGTCTGTGGCCTGGAGCGCTGGCTGGAGATCAGAGTACAGCTCCTCTGCAACAGTTAATGAGCTTTTAAATAGATAGGATAAATCAGCTTCCTTCCTGTCTCTGTCAATGCTGCGTGTACACACATGCATGAATAACTGCTCGCGTAAGCACAGCGACACATATGGGCTGCACACACACACACACACACACACACACACACACACAGTCAGTGTTTTCCAGCCCTGAAGGATATATTTGGTGATATTTTTCATTTTTGTTATTGTCGAGAAATCCAACAAAAAAAATCAAAACCAGCAAAGAACTAATTCTTCGAACAAGTACTGTCTGTGTATCCAAAGCCTGATATTGATCAGTCTTCCTCTACTGTGTCCAAAAACTTGAAAAAACACATCAGTAGACCACATTGTTCTACTGGCTGACACGTTCCTTCATCATAATGGACATACACTGTAATTAATATGCCACTAGGGCTGAAACCCACAATTATTTTCATTATGCATTCATCTGCCAATTATTCTATCAATTTATTGTTTATGCTATAAAATGTCAGAAAACAGTGAAAGGTTCTTGTTATAATTATCCATGATTTTCTAAAACTCATAGATCATCAGCTTACTATCATGTATGACAAAGAACAAACAATCACATTTCACGAGCAGAAAATTGGCTAAATGTGGTATTTTTGCTGAGAAAAATGACAAACAATGTATCATTTATCAAATTAGTTGACGGTTAACTGTCAGTTGATTGATTACTTTAACTATTTCAGCTCTAGATCCCACATACACCATCCAGCTGCCATAAATACTCATTACTGCACTTATTACCTCTGCTTAAGAGGTTATGTTTTTGGTTCAGTTTGTTGGTTTGTTTGTCTGTTTTTCAGAGGGATCATGGAAAAACTACTGTCCCGATTTTCATGAACCTTGGTGGAAGGGTGCAGCATGGGCCAAGGAAGACCACATTACATTTTGGAGCAGATCTGACAGGGTGGATACACACATTATTATTATTTTGTTTACATTGCGAGATAGGGCATTTGGCCTTGGTGGAGGTCTGCATTCTCCAAGTGCCCTTCTAGCTGTATATTAATGCACGACTGAAAATAGTCCCAAACAAATGCACTATTTACTTCTCTTTGTGTAATGAAACTACAGTCCCCAGCTGTTTCAGGAAATGAAAATTAACAAACGGGCTTGGGGCTGAGTGCCACAGACAAGGTTGTGAAGCACAGAGACGGAATAATGCATTGTTGGTTTTGGTCTTTTCGTGGAATTGTTGTCAATAAGTAAGGCACTGACAGACAGATAAAAAGAAGGCAGTGGTGGTGTCCGGGTGGTTGGGTGAGAGAGAGAGATCCCCAGCAGCAGTCCTGGCCCAGTGTGACTCACAGGCTAAATGAGCCAGGCGTGTTGCCCCCTGATGCTCTGTGACCTAGATTGAGAGATGCAGGCAGGACCATAATCTCTCATGTCTCTCGCTCTCTCTCAGTATAGAACAGGCTGCCGAGATGAAAACCTGCCTCTCCACAGCAGCAGCAGCAGGAGAAGTAGCATCGCAGACAGGCGGCGGGATGGACGCTAGTCACTAGAAAATCCACACATCCACTTACCAGCCCGAGCAGTTACAGCAGAGAACGAGACAGCAATCAAATTAAGGAGTAAAGAAAATTACTACATGGAGCTGTGCAATCTGTCTGCTTTACTGGACATGTGATATGTTTGTAGGCATTTAAAGGGACTGTGCAGATGGCATGCATTATAGGCTCTGAGAAAGGCTGTGTGTCACTTGAAATTTATCAATAGTGCCGATATGACATCTGAGTTTCAACACCAACATGCTTGTAGCTATGCTATCGGCGAGGCTCTACGGTCAGCAATGACAGTCTCTGTCGGTCTCTCTGATAACCACTATTGGACGGATTGCCATGAAATTTGGTACAGATGTACACGTCCCCCTCAGAATCAACTGACCTGCTCTCTAGCACCATCATTAGGTCCAAATTTTAATGTGTCCAATACTTTATGACCAATTATCTGCTAAATTAGAGACATTCCCATCAGCCTCGACTGTACCTTGTTTTAAGCACAGATTCATTAATGTTAGCATGCTAATGTGCTAAAATAAGATGGGGAACACAGTAAACAGTATACCTGCTAAACATCAGCATGTTAGCATACTGGCCTTAGCATTTATCTTGAAGCACCGCTGTGCATAAGTACAGCCTCACAAAGCCACATTCATGCAGCCCTCAAATCTGCTGAAAGCTTTAATACACTGGGGACGCTCTTTTCTTGCGAGGTACAAACCACGAAAAGTCGTTGCCATGTTATAGCCTTGTTATATTTATCTTGTGATAGAAATTTTAAACGGTCTGCTGTCAACGTCAAATGTTTCCCTGTGGTATTGAAAATCAATATTTTTTAAGTTACTGTATCCGAGTTTAGATATTACTTTATTGTGACAACATTGTTTTGAGTATTTTTATGCAGAATGTGAGTATTACGCAGTAAAAAAGCTATGTAAATTTTTTTGGAACAAGATCGATTTTTCTGAGCTTTTGCTCCGAAAAAAGGCATCCACCAATCTAGTTGTGCAGAACGGAGGTGACTCCCCAACTTCAATGGTGGACCCATTGCAACCATTTGCAACTGTTCCAATTTCGCATTGGAGCCAGTATGACTAGTTTTGATGCGGGCAAGTATTTTGCATTTTTGTGTCACTTATTTGTCACATCCCCAGTGTGTAAAGGCCTTACTTTGGTAATTCTTTCAACTTAAGAGAAAAAACTTACAAAATGTCTTTTCTACAAGACACTTTTTCATAATTTAACAAAAATGAGCCAAATGTCTCAAATGTTAAATGCTGTCAAAACACAGACAGCCATAAAATGTGTTTTAATCAAATCAATACAAAATAAGTAAAAAACACTATGAATCTGTCCTTTGATACCAACTATCAATACTCTGTGTGACGGACACATTTCTGAGATCAATGCCATGCACTGCATGCCGTCTTGTGTACAGCATCTGTACAAAGCAAATCTTTTGCACTCTGTTGCTGTCATACACTCACATACACAATAGAAAAACAGGAGCTGCAGACACTACGATGCCCACACACTCACAGGCTGAGCAGCTTAAACAGTTGTAGTTCAGTGCTCTAAATTCCAGTCCGGCTCAATCACTGAGTCTTTGATCCCCTCAATGGCTTTCTTTGTGTCCTTACAGTCATGGAGGTTAAAGTAGGTGGAGTTGCTCTTTCTCGCTCTCACATACACACACTTGCACACAAATACAGACAAATACACACACACACTGCAGCCCACAACTACTGCTGTGAAAAAAAACTGCTGATGCATATTTTCTACTGTTTGTTGCTAGGGGAGTCGCATGTAGCAGGACAACAATGGGGTGATTGTTGCCATGTAAAAGATATCCATGAGAAGCTTTCAGACTCATTGGGGCAGCCAGCTGCTGCTCGCCTTGTCCCGACAGTGTTGAGCAGACGGCGAACGCACTTGATCGAAGTAGAAGACGTGGATAGCATCAGGGCATCTGGATAGCACCGGGCATTTTTAATAGCAAAAGAGTGGACTCTGATCTAAAGTTACAAATGATGGAGCCTTCGTCTCCAGCAGAGGGTCAGTCACCATGCAGGTGTCAACTTACCACTAAGACTGTCACAGGTGACTCTGACTGTACTCAAAGATGTCTGGTTGTTCTGTCATTAGACCATCTGACCAGAGCAAAGCAGCAGCTGTCTGCAAGCTGTTACATTAACACTGAAGACTGTAAACAGAAGAGGACGGAAGTCGAGTCACATGACTTCAACTCAATCCTGACTCCAGGCAATTTCCTTACCTTGAGACCTGATACACATACGAAGTACTGATGACAGGTTTTTACGTTTACTTTCCAAAAATAATCACCAGTGCTGAACAATAAGTCCAATGGACAGAAAATGAATTGTCAACAATTTTTATAATCAACTTATCTTTTTTTCTGTCACTGTCAACTGAATTTGTTTGTGTTTTGGACTACTAGTTGGACAAAATAAGCAATTCAAGGACTGGACCTTGAGGTTTTTGAATTTGTGATGTATATTTTTCATAATTTTCTTTAGAAATAACTCAATTGATAATGGAAACAATCACAAGTCAGATCCAATATCTGCTTAATAACCTGAGGATTTAACTAAGTTAAAATTGGTACCTGTTTTACTACAACACTGTGGTTATGTGTGATTTTGCTTTGGCACAAACATGGGAGACTCATGCAAACAGTTTCACAATCAAAGGCTCACTATTTGCACTCTATGGCACTAATTTTAAGCACAGTTAAACCTAACAAACCAAGGGCTTTTGCAATCATACCACAGCCTCAAACAACAATCCACACCAGGTTAATTCATCTGTTACTACACCTGCTTTACATCCATGACAAATGCGTGAGTGAAGTGTTGTAGGATAAATATTGTTGTTATTAATCTACAATTACTGCATTTACATTGTGCACTTAATTACACAGTGATTTCCCATCATCCGCTGCTTCTCACCCTGTTGAGTAAATTGAACACAGGCTGAACATCCCCTCCTCCATTACCCAGGTTCATTATCTCACAGTAAATTGGTGTCTATTATTAAACAGAACACACACTTGCCTCTGCAGTAGCTCAGGTCAAAGCATACCACAGCCTCACCCTGTGACACCCTGTTAATTTACTGATGTATGACACAGAATGAATGAAATGCAGTAAACTGTAAACACTATGTAGGATATTGTTGAATAACAAACTTTCACATCTTTCAGTTTCTACATTAAAGCCCTGAGCTTGGTTGTACTTTAAGATACTTAAGTGGAACAAGTGACCGGAAATATCAGCGAACTCTGCAGCCGCCGGTTGTACAGGAAACACTGCCAGCTAGTTTGTCTATTCAAATCTTCAAACACATGTCATGAATGATTTGTTGCCTTTTCGTGAATGAAAGAAACACAGTATTGACTGTGACTCTGTTACTGTAATTAAAATCAATAACGTAGGCTTAATAAGCAAACAGTAATGATATTGGTTTCTAAGTTTTTCATGTGACGCTAAGTTTCACCTGTTCTTCTACATGGACAGCTCCAGGTATCTGTGTGTGTGTGTGTGTGTGTGTGTGTGTGTGTGTGTGTGTGTGTGTCTGTGGTGCAAGAGGGGACTGAGGCATCATTAGTGGCCTTATACATCTCCCCTGCTTGGCTCTCCATGTGAAACACAACATTACTCATCCACCCCCGGGCACCTGAGAGCTGCACAGCACCAATCAAGCTGCTGCACTGTGATTCACAGTGTGAGGAGGAGACTTGCATAACAGCCATATTCCCATTTCCTACAGTCATTCTTATAACATATAACCCTCCTAATATATCTGCTGCAGTTTCAGGGTTCAGACTCTGAGAGCAGCCGAGTGTTGGAGGGGAGAGACAGCATCATTTAGTGTCCACTGAGGCTGCACACGCACACACACGCACACACACTAACAGGGCCTCCGGGACAACAAACTTGACCCATTTTCATCGGAGTGTATGTGCAATATAGCTGTGATGATGAGCAATGTATGACACAGTGTGTACGCAGGCAAATAATGTGGATCAACACAAGAACATGGAGGAAAATAAAAGACTAACACATGCCAGACTACTAACATAAACAGGCTATTGTTGATAGCATGTGTCGCAGTCTATGCAAATACATGATTCTTTGTCCAGTGCAAGCAACAGAGATAGTTGATGGGGAAATGACGGCTTGAAAAGGAGGTCAGTGTGTTTTTATCATTTGTTGTAGTCGTGCCCCGGATCCACTGCAGCAGCTCTGTCTCACCCAGCTGACACAGGACGGCTGTTTATGGCCGATTTCATGGGAACACGCTCAAGATCCCACTCTTTAACTTCCGTTTGCATTGATCACCGCGGCAGCTTAAACTATTAAACCCTCTGTATGGAAACCTTACCTTCGGATAGCTCCAGATCCAACTCCGCCAGCTGGTCCCTGACCTCTTTAGGCAGAGCCGACAGATCAACGCCGCGGTCGGCCATCGTTGGAAGCACAGCAGCCAGCGGGATGTTTGCGATATATGGGATGACGGCAGGTACAGTCCAGCATGAAGCTCAGAGCAACAAAATCAAGATGTAGTAGTGGTGGTGTTTACTCCATCTTCGCGTCTCCCCGACACCGCCATGACTGTGGGAGATGGGAACAACTCGCCAGAGGAGTCTGTCAGTCACATGACCGGGGCTGACGGTAATTGCTGTGACAGGACGGTGGGATGAAGCAGACTCTCTGCTCCCTCTGCTGTTGTGTTTTTACTGCTGGGAGGAGAAACGGCATTCCTCCAGATCCATCTCACCTGCCGCCACCCTCCCCTCAGGTGGAACCTGGCTCCAGTTTGCGTACTCTTGTTTGTACCAGTCGTAAATGACCGTTACACCGGAAAGCTAACAGTTAGCATCCGACTTCTCGAAAAATAACCCCAGTGTGAACTTTGAAAAAATACTGAAAGTCGTCTAACAATACTCACTGCTGTTCTGGAGGTATTTCCAGAAAGTTAAAAAAAAACATTTTAAACCACCTGGATAAAAAAAGTCTGTTGCAAAATAAAAGAAATGAGATTTTAAATCCATTATTTACTGCTACTCTACAAAACAAAGATGGCTGCCGGAAATGACCCATTCTTGCTCTGTGCAACAAAATTAAACATAGAAAATACAAAGAAAATTAAAAGTTTTATTATCCCCAACATGTATCGTACGGTATGATGATAGTATGCTGCAATGTAGGCTATTCTTTAATATTTCATTTTTTATGGTATTTTCTTATAAAATAATTTCATATATCTTTTAGTAACATAATCTGTTAATATTTTCCAGTGTTGTGGAAAACGAACAGGAATATTCTTAAACTCTTGCTGCAAAAACCAATGGCTCTTAAGGGACATATTAAAGTTGAAATTTTAATTTAACTGGTTAAAAATAGGCCTTTATTTCAGCCCCAGAAAATTTTTACAGGGATGGCAGGTGGATTTACCAAAAAAAAACTTGGGGTGGCACACCAAAACCAAAAGCCATACCTAAATTTCAGGAAATGCTATTATGCTGTTACAGTATACACTAGTTGAAAACTATGTCTATGTTGAAGGATCACTAATCTCTATTTGAAAGGTATCTACCATAGACTGTATAACAAGATGGACACCATATCTCCACTTCCTCCCACTGTACAAAAATGAAGCCAAGACAATCTGGAAACAGCCGTTGCCATCTTGCAATGGTGATGTCATTTGGAGCGAGAGCCTGTGCTGTAGAGGTCTCTGCTATATTGAGTTCCTGTCCTTACACCCATCCAACCAGTCACAAGCAGCATAATTGATCGCAAGCACAGCAACTGATACACATAGTCCTCAATCATGTCATCAAACACCTTTTTATAGCATCAAATAACAAACATCAAACTTAACAGAACCCTTGAACATACAGCAGCATGATAAGAACTACCTAAAATGACAGACATCATCTTCTGGAAAAATGTATTTGATGTGTTCTTTGACGCTTTAGTTTGGTCCATGTTCCATCAGCTAACATGGAGGGAGCAAGGTTTATGACCTATATTGCAGCCAGCTACCAGGGGATCGAGATGTTTTGGCTTCACTTTTGGTGAGCTGTCATGTTGCCCATCTTTGTTCTACAGCCTATGATACCTGCGTATGTATGCAGAATCTGTAGGCGACAGGACAAGATTTTGGTATCCCAAGCATTCTGGTCTCTGTTTGTCTATTTGTAGTCCAAGCAGTATGTACCAATCATGTTCAAATGCATGTTCTGAATCCATAAGCTACATTTGCTTTTCTTAAAGTTTGGCCTCCAGAGGTTTATCATCATCAGACCAATGACCGATGTGCTCGAGATTGAGGAATCACATGTTGATATACACTGGTTTCTTTTTTTTTTTTTTTTTTAGCTGTGATTAGTAATTATCTGATGTGCATACACTAACAGTGGTACAGTTAACATTTTGAGTTTCACAGCAATCCTGTTTCAATGAGTTATGTATCTGTATATACATTGGGCAATTCATTGTTCTTCAGATAGACTGGTTGTCCTTTTTCCTTAAAAAGACAAATATACAGCTTTAATTTGAAGGAGTACACTAACCAGAAACAAAACTTCTCAAGTTTAAAAACACAAATTATTTTCCATTAGTTACATCAGGGTGGCCATGGCCCCCTCTCACCCCTTGGGGGCGCCACTGGCCACTGTAGGAAAAGCCTGATGGCTCTGTGATATTCAAGTGTCCCAGTGAGAATGACAGCGAGCCAATTTGCACAGTACCAGGACTCTGAAATAAAAGCAGCTGAATGGGTTTCAGCCATCATTCATTATATTATTTACACCTGTGCTTTTTTTTACTGACAAGTCAAAATAAAATGTCTTCTGTGGAAAAGGCCTATCATGCAGCAGACTGAATATTTTTGTCAAGATGGTTAGAGGAGTCTTAAACGTGCAGTAAGAGCAGTGAGACTAAATGATGCTATGTGTAAAACAATGCTGAAGGGGTTCTGCACAGTTGATTATTCTGCGGTCATCACTGTTGGCGACCCCTGTCACATACAACTAGTCATATGATCAATTCTTTATGTAAAAATATGAATTGTAGCAGCTTTAAGGAATTTAGAAACACAGCTGCAGAGCAGCAGTCAGTGCTTTAAAACAGCCTTCAGGGTTTTTTTTTGTTTTTTTTTCTTGCAAGGATCGCTGGATGTTGATTTTCTGGAAAAACTGCTGCTTCTGTGTGACTCAAATGCAACAACTATACATGAGAGGCACCAAGTGGGGGTGGGTGGAAACATGCTGATGAACATTTCTTTTTCATTAATTTATTTTATTATTTGCCCGAGACAACTTATTCATTAGTTGAGACTATACACAAGTAATTTTTCCCATCCTGAAGCCTGAGTATTTGACAAACTTTCCATACAAGATATCTTTGAGACATTTTTTCATGTGGTTCAACCTGTGTTAAACACATACAAAGACATCTAAGCTCTTTCACAAAATAAAAGGGACATACTAATCACATGATGGAAAAAATAAACATCTCAAAACAATGACGTTATTTAAAAAAACAGTGAGGAGGGGGGAAAAAAACACAATAGTCCTGGAAGTACAGTGGCATAAAATAATTTGCAATTCAAAAGTTAAATTTCAAAAGAAGCACCTTGCACAAGTATTTAAGTCTACTTCATGATACAAGACAGCTTTTCAAATGTTGGAAAGCAAACAAGACTAGGACATCTGTAACTCTCGACAGATGTGCACTAATCACCAGTCCCATTCATTCAATTATACTCATCTTCACATTTTCTCTGGTCATCTCATCACTTTAGCTTTCAACTGAAATAGACCAAACCCCTCTCAGTGGCTGTGCTACACACAACAAATAAATGCAAGAACATTGATATTCAATAGAAAAATATATTGCACTACTCTTTCTTCAACTGAAATGCCAGGGTATATGATTTAAAATCTATTCTGTTTGATTATCATTTAAAGGCCTTCTAAAGCTAACCATTTCAAGTGTGTTACATTAGGACTGAGGATGGAATCCTTACATAACAAGGACAATTTTTGCATCAGTAATTTGATGTTCTGAAACAGAAGAAAAGCAGATCAACGAACAGTGATATAGTATGATGAAGCACAAACAAACAGTGGTATTCTTCAGCCTTGAGTAATCCATGCAGTCAATAGAGTTTGATACATACATGACTAATGTACTGACATCCATTCCCAATGGGTTAAAACTGATGGTAAAAAAAAAGTCAGGCACACACTCACAGGGTAAACTGTGTACACATCTATAATTTGGTTTGTTAAATATGCAATCGGCTGACTAAACTGTCATGTGTATTTAAGGAGAAGTAACTCAAAAGGGAAAAAAAACAGACAGAAAACTAAAAAACAGGTTTAAAAGTAAACATAAAAAGAGCAAAAGAGAAGCTCTCCAGGCTGCCTTTTACTGAAATCAGCCAGCCAATCTCTCACCGTACTTTCATTGCATCAGCACACATCATGTCGACGAGCTGTATCAGCCATAAAAATCTTTTCATACAAATGAAAAATACAAGTAAAATTGTCAGCCTGGAAAGCAACCAACCTCATCACAGCCAGCGTGTGGGACTGAAGTTGGACTGAAGCTGCATTTTTTTAAGTGAATCAAAATAAACGGATAATTCCGACATAAAAAGTTTTCATTCATACTTTTCATCCCAATCTAAAACCTTTTTCAACTGTCACGACTGAACACGAAATTACCCCAGACCCTGCAGAGTGAGTGTCCGACGTGTTTTTCATATTTACATACAGAGAGTGATGAAGCGTCTCTGAACAGGGAGCCTGCTGGGACAGGAGGGTTGACGGAGGCACTGTGCCGTGTCTTTGTGTGATTATCATTGGCTGTGAGGGGACGGGAGGATCATAGTCTGGGGGTGGGGGTGTGAGGGCGGGTCCCTCTTTTTCAAACGCTTTGCACCAGTCCGGCCTCCAAATGCCACTCGAGTTCATACTGGCTGCCTGCGTCAGCACATCATCTTGGGGTTGACTGTGACTGCGTCGCCATGACGACCCCTCCCGGTTGGCCCGATCCCATGCCGGCAAGGACCGACATAGCCACCGCCTCTGCAGCGCGGACACTCAGCCCGTTGATGGTGGCTCCTGGACTGGAGGCCGGGGCGGGTGGTGACGGCCCATGCTGGATAACCGCCGCTGGGGAGCCGATGGGTTCACTGGGAGTATCCCTGGAGGTTTCCTCTCCTCCTGCAGCTAGAGACAGAGAAAGAAACATTCACCCTTAGAGAGGTGAGCGAGTAAAAAGAATGCATTAGATGGATGAGATGATAGATGGATCCTGATAAAAGAAGTGGCACAGTGCAGGAAGCTCAATGATTACCTAGGAAAGCCGCCTTCTTCTGCATAATAGTGACCGGGCAGTCTTTGTGGGCGAGGAGGAGCTGCTTCAGTTGTGCCACCTCGTTCCTTAGTAGAGTTACTTCATTCTGAAGGCAACACAAAACATACAGCACCCAAATCATACCAAGCAAGCCCCAAGGAGACCAATGTGTGTGCATGTTTAAGTTACAGATACAACGCTGCAGTGACAGGGACATAGAAGACTCACCGTCAGGGACACATTCATGTTGGCGAGATCATCTGCTTTCTTTTCCAAAGAGTTCACCCACAGTTTCCGTTTTTGCCTGCAGCGGGAGGCGGCTGCCCGGTTTCTCTCCAGGAAGCGCTGCCTCCGCTCGTCAGGGTCCATCTCTGACGCTCGCCGCCGCCGGCCTCCCGTTGGCTGAGCAGGGGATACCTAGGGAATGGGGGTGGGTGGGGAGTGACTACTTTTAGGCTACATCCAGACCCATATGTTTTCATTTTAAAATGCATAATTATTACGGTTACGCCAATAATTACGGTTATCCACACTACTCTGGAGTATTCAAATGCTTAAAACTACGACTTTCAACAGTGCTGCTGTGCTGACCCCTTCTTAGTTTGAAAACTAAGGGGTTGCACTTGAAGGGCACAAATGGAGACTTTTGAAAACCACGACGCATATGCCATTGTTCACTTCCCCACTGGGTCTCCTCGGTCATTACCATGGCTTCCTCTGGAGATGGATAATGCTCCCGGTACCACTCTATATGTCGACGTATTTGCTTTGCTTTTTGCTTTTATTCAGAAATGATTCAACATTTCTGTATCAAATGTCAAACTTAAGCATTCAAGACTAAAACTCTAAACGCAATACTAACCTTTGATACTGAAATATCAACTTAACATTCCTTTAGTGCAGTCAAGTACTGGTTCCTCTTTCTCCAAGGCATTATCTATTTAATTTAATGTTTCAGCGTATATTTGAGTTGGCTCAGAGGCAGTGTTGTGTTAAGGAGCACAGAATATAATCAATATACTGTAGCAGTGACGGACTCAGGATCTTTGAAGGGCAGGGGCGAAAAGGAAAAAAAGGGCACCTACTGCATGACATGGGGACAAGAGGGCAGCCAAAAGGGCACATCCGCTCGTTTTCATCATTCAAGAGGACACTTTAGCGTGGCGTTTTCAACAGAGGCGGCACCAGGGGGTGGGGGGGCGAGTCCATTAGTGTACTGTAGTTCACTATTAACAACTATACTGCATGATACTATTAAAACTACACTTGAAAGAAAGACCAATAAAGAACCCATGAATCCACAAAATGTATCTTTATCGGTGTGGGCACCCACTCTGAAAACAGTGCAGCACATTATTTACAGTAACCTTTCATAAAATTATCAAAGGAAAATGATGAAAACCACTTAGGCAGCAAAATCTGCCTCTCTGCTGTCCATCTATAATATCTGCTCAATTTGTTCCAAATATTCTTTGCTTAGGCTGACGGGGTGCGTGTTTGTTATTCAAGACAGATTCTGGATGGAGTATTATTTCAGGTACCCATATCAGCATGTACATTCATGGCAATAAAAGGTTCCCTGTACACTGTGGGCACTTCCGTGTCTGATCCTGATTAGGATCTGTATGAAAGCGTATGTGGCATGTATATTACCTGGGGCTGGGCAGGTGATGGTGCATCAGAGTTTTGAGTGGGTTGCTGGCTCTGTTCCTGTCGCTGGGGAACAGCAGGGATGGATCCTGCCCCCCCACCAGCCCCATCTTGTGCTCCTGGGCCTTGCTGAGTTAGAGCTGCCTTCAGCCTCTAAAAAGGCACACAGACGACACTCTGTGTAGATCATTTCACGCTCAGCCCGCTAAAAGTGCCGTTAAAACAGCTTCTTATACGACATGTTTAAAGTGTAGAACCTATTTTACAAATGTAACTAGAATTATTATTTTATCCTAATAGCTGTTTGTGTGAAGTTTTGTAAAAATTAACGTATGAATTCTTGAGAAAATGTTTTGTGAAGTCGCAGTGACTTTGACCTTTGATCACCAAAATCTGATCAGTTCATCAATCCAAGTTGTTTGTGCCAAATTTGAATAAATTCCCTCAAGGTGTTCTTGAGATATTGCCAAGAATGAGACAAACACATGGTCACAGTGACCTTGACCTTTGACCGCAAAAATCTAATCAGTTCATCCCTAAGTTTATGTGGACGTTTGCGCTACCCAATCCCATTGGGACTTTCTTGAGATATCTCATTCACAAGAATGGGACGGATGGATGCATGGACAGACGGGAGTACAACCTTAAAACACAACGCCTCCAGGTCACAGCTATCAGCAACACAGAGGCATAATAATGCCTACAAAATGATGCAAATATGACTGATCATCTCACCATCTTGGTCTCAGAGTGCAGACTGTAGCCAGATGGGGAGGATGACCCACTGCTGGCCCCGCCAACTGGAGGTCCTGGAATCCCAGGGATGTTAGGCACTGAGTTTACTGGCCTCGCGAGCTTCACATTACAACAAAAACACAAGAGGGAGAGGGAGACAGATAGAATATGCTCAAGTTAAAGAAAAATCCTTTGAAGAGTTAAATCTGTTATACATTTTTTCCAAGTTTTGAAAATGCCTTACAGATATAACTGAGGTCATCTGGGGACTGGGCAGTAGAGGGACTGTCTGTCCATTGGGGAGGTGCCTCACCAGTGGATAAGCGCTTGTTGGGGAGCTGTTGAAAAAAACAGATATTAGCAAATGGCTGCTCCTCCATTCTGTGCCCACTGACAAAATACAGATTGAAAGACAGTGCATTTTATTGTGCCAATGGATGATCTTTGTAAGGGCTAACTGTACCTATCCTCTCAAGTCCCAGTGAAATGATAGTTGGAACAAAAGAATATGTGAGCGTGGTATGATCATGAGAGGGATTTGTGGTTTAGTTTAGGACTAGGTGATACAAACCCTTTTTGTTGCACATACTAGAAACTATGAGTGGGAGTGCTAGTGTCATCTGAGGGTTTCCGAGTAGGTGCCATTGGGTTAAGATTGGATTGATAGAAAAGAAGGAAAGAACTGGGATAGACTGAAAAGTAAGAAGGAGCATGGGGAAGGCAAAACCAAGGTGGAACATCTGTTTGGACTGAACTCTCTCCGACCAGACCAGGCTGCACATTCTACCTCCAGCTACTCCCTCATTTTCATGTACTGGGGTGAGTGTTAGAGCTATATTTGATTTGAGCGCAGGCACAACTTAGTGAGTCTCTGCAGAATTGCTGCAGTATGGTTCTCCTTCACCTGCATTGTTAAATCATGAAGCAGAGGATGATGGAAAAATAAATTAATAAACAAACAAATCCACAACCACGCTCTTCTGGAAATATTGCTGACCTGACATCTCAACATGCACCGTCTCAAAAATGCTTTTTTATCGATTCCACACAGTGACCGGATTATGGGAGGATGTGATGACGAACTGAGACAATAGCAGGAAAGAGAAAATCTCAACAAAACAACCTGAATCTAAATAAAAACAACAAATAGAGCCAAAGCAAGAGCAGCTGCGTCATACAGCTTTGCAATGATTCCTGTCAAACAGTAGCCCCAGTCACTCTG
Organism: Epinephelus fuscoguttatus; assembly: GCF_011397635.1. Classification (NCBI taxonomy): domain Eukaryota; kingdom Metazoa; phylum Chordata; class Actinopteri; order Perciformes; family Serranidae; genus Epinephelus; species Epinephelus fuscoguttatus. Next base: position 39,105,544 of record NC_064752.1, read on the forward strand.
GGATACAGAATTCATGAAGTAAATGGGGCCATCTACAACACTGTATGCTCACAAATACATCTTCTGACCACACCTCTCGATGATGCAGTTAGCCCAGCGCTGAATATGTGTTGCATTTATATTACCATCAATCTAGGGGCCCAAGAATGGCCATGACGTTATTTGTAGCTTGCAATAATCCAGATCTAGAGAAGGCATTTATGGTTTGACACAAGATAGCCAACAGCTATACGGCCACGTTGTCTATCCCACAAATATCAAACATCTCTCCACATCTTTCTGTGAACATTTTCCAGGAATTACTTCAGTTTTAAGATGTTTCGCAAATACTGCCTCAAGCCTCATGAAATGCAACAGGAACACACTGTAGTTTACCCAAGCTGCCTGTTGGAGGGCGGCGCTTGCGTGATGACAGATGTTGGAGATGGCAGAGTTGGGTGCAGTGCGTCATTGCTCAGGTGAAGGGGAAGAGAACCTGGACGCACAATGGTTGGAGTGGGAGCTGAGCTTGCCACGGGCTTTGTGAGAATCTCCTGTTGACAAATCAAACAACAATATTTATTTTCCACTCATGAAATGTATTTTGTCTGCATGAACAGGGGATCACACATTGATGCTCAATTCGCAAGTCTTATGCAAGAGTAAATCCGTAAAGAAGCTTGATCGCCCAAAGCATTGTAAACTGCTTCTCACCCTTGAGTCTCTGCTGTTGTCTGACATGCTGGAAGAGGAATCTGGACTTCCAGGAGAGGAAGAATCAACTTGTAAAGGGCCCTCTTCCTCATCTTTTACTTCAGACGGTGTTTGTAAAGGTGCAGCCTAAGCAGAGAGCAGAAGATTCATTTCAGATCATCTAAAATAATAAAATGGTGATATTATTTTTATCTGATAACCCAAGGAAACCAAAAGTGTGCTTCTTATTCAACGTGTGCACTCATGCTTTTTCTCACTGGGTGTTTTGTCCTGTGGTCGTCCTCATGTGCTTTTGAAAACTCCTGTTCAAAGGAGCTGGCTAGCTCATTGAATAGCCCAACCTCCTCACAGTTCTTCAGGAAACGTGTGGGTGTGGGTGTCTGGTCTGCAACAAAAAGAGAAGAAACATATATTACATTAGTCGAGAGGGTAATGGGACAGAAATAGTTCATATATCAAATCATAGTTCTATATCAAAACAGATCTTCGGGGCATTGACAAATTTATTACTCTTCAGTTCAGCTTCATTAAACACACTATAATGTCAATAGTAATGTCATTACCTGCAATGATAACAGAGTCTGTTCTGGCAGGACCAAATTTTAATGTCATTTCATGCTTGTGTTTGTGGACTGACAGGTGGTCTTCATTTGTGAATCTCTGCAAAATAAATAAATCACAGCAGAGAAGAAAAAAATAGTAGCATTGAAGTAAAGAATATAAACTGTAGCATCAGTGTGTCTGCCATGTTGCTGACAAATGACAATGATGGAAGAATCTGTGCAGATATTCCACAGTGAAGTAGAGCTTGATCATTGTCTGCTAGTTTTGGCATTTGTGCAGTATCTTGCACAAATGTAAGTTCAATTGTAGTGAGGCCATAAAACAATAAGAAAGATGTGAGGATTAGTTTTACATATCTGGAGTGAATAAGTAGAGGGTGACAATACAACAAAAGTCTAAGAATGTTGAGTAAGACTTGATGTGTTCAAAAATCATACCTGCCCACATCCAGGGGCAGTGCACACAAATGGTCGATCATCCCCCATCTCAGACAAATGTTCTGCAAGAGGGAGCAAAATAAAAGAGCAACTTGTTATCTGCTGTATTCATCTATGCATATGAAGGCAATCAAACAGCTGACGCACAAGTTTCTAAGACAATATATATATATAACTGGTAATGGCTGGATGCTACTGATTGTTTCAGTATCGTAATTTTTCTATAGATCATAACCAGCTTTAGAAAATGATCACCCAGAAGCAATTGGCTGATCTGAAAATACTCGAATGTCACTGTTATTTGTGTGTAAGCTTGTGTTTTATCTTGCTAATGTATCAACCTGCAGCATCAGTCTCCATGACATGAATACCATGCACCTGTTGAGAACTACAGTCTCTTTAGCGCCATTAATTGCATATGCTCCCCTGTCACCAAAAAGACAGAAAAACATCCTGGTGACAGCTGGTTAGGAGGTAAACAGGCCACAGACTGACGGCCTGTTTGGAGCACTTGGTCTCAGATAACCGGGACTGGTGATAAATGGGAGCGATGAGGCAGCAGAGCCAAGGCAAGCTACCACGCAACCTACCCTACAGTGTCATCAAGTCATTGGCGCTAGCTGGCTGTCACCGTCGAGGTCGTTCGGCCGTGTAGCTAGCTTGGGTGGCTTAGGTTACGGACTGTGGATAGGTTAATGCCAATTATTTGGCTAGCGCTGACTTTATGAAAGATGGGCCTTAGGCTAGCATAACCTTATCGATAACCCCACCGACATATTTTGTTTCCGAGAGCTGACAGCCATGTCATTACAACGACCGTGGACGCTAACATCACGGTAACTATTAACAGATATAGGACGACCTAATACACCTCGCATAGCTACAATTTTAGTGTAGCTACCAGTCACAACACAGCTAGCTAAGCTAATGCTACTCGAAGCTTCGTTTAGCTTACCTTGTGTGTTCACACTAACAGCTCCGCCAAGTTAGTAGCTTAGCGTTAGCATGCTAATGCTAAAGAAAGCTATGCTCGTAAACTGACGTGCAATCCCGAGAAAACATCACACGTTTTCTGAACATTGACTCAGTACACGTCGCAAAATGTCACATTTTTCGTTAGATGAACCAAATAGTGCCTGAACTCACCCGACGTTTGAACAGCCTCTTGACTCCCCCCTCCCTGCTCCGGACAGTGCTGCTGTGCTGCTGCTGCCTGGCCGTTGTTGACACTCTGACACTTCCATTAACAAAACACCGCGAGAGCTGGAAGCTGGCAGAGTGTTACGTAACAGGAGTGAAGTGGGAGAGAAACGTGAACGTGATGCCAAGTCCGCTGTTTTTTTTGGTTTGTTTGTTTGTTTTATCTGAATCCTTGCATACCATCCGATGTTTGCATTAATACACCACCCTTTCATCATATATAGACAAATGCTCTTCCGTTGTGTTGTCACGCATCACTGTAATCTCCTGAACACACTCACAGAGCCAAACAAGACTACAGCAGTTACATAATGTTTAAGGTTATTTCCGGATGGTTACTTGGCAGATGACATGCAAAAATCCGTCAACAAATCCTTTCTAGTGTGGCAGAGCACTGTCACTGCGCATGTCTGTCACGGTGCATCTCAATGGAGCTAATCCCAGGTTTAAATAGGAAAAAAATCAACAGGTCACACATGGAAATAACTTATTCACATCCTGTGTGTGAAGCTGCAATCGCATTTAATGAATTAATATGTAGTGGAAATATGCACAAAGACTCAATTGTTGAAAAATAAATCTTTATTCTCATACTTCAGGCTCAGCAATAAAATAGTCACTTAATAAACCAGTGTGTACTTGGCTGGAAACTACAGTCCCATGTTAGTGAGTTACAAGCAGGATTCTGATATAAGACTGAAATTGCATTGACAAACTAACACGATGGACAAACAAGCATGCACACACGCACACTAAGCTCCACTCCAACCAGCCCCAGCCCTGCAGCTGCACCCACAATAAACTGAGATTAACACTGGGCAGGATCTAATGTCTCCCAGTGTCATTTACTGATAATGTTGGATTCTGACAACAGGCTAACCAGCCCTGTACAGTTAGACAAATTGATGTGCTCACATCTCTTGCACTCTTTATCCAATATTAAAGACTGTTAAGGCACTAGAGGTTTGGTTTGAAATAACAGTTCCATGTAGTCTGAAACAGAAGCAATCCCTTTCTCTCACACACACACAAGTTTACACAGACACATATACACAGGAGACAACTGAACTACTGATTACATGACACACAATACTGTACACTGCAGTCAAGTCCCTAAGCAGAGGACTCCAAACAATTATCTAAGGCAAAATGTTTTGTAACTTTAATCATGAAAATGTGATTTTTTTTTTCCAATCATCTTTTGTTGAATTCCATTTGCAACACTACAAACTATTCAGATGAAAAAGAAAAACATTTATGAACACATTTAAGCTCCAGCTGTACATCTCTGTGTAACACCTTTCCGTTTCTTACTGCTGTAATGATTAAAAGCCTTGAGATCAAAAGAATAGTGCATTTCAATTCACACCATTACAGGTACAGGTCTTATTGTTGAGCCACGAGTGGCTGATCAGTGTCCAATTCAGTTAGCTGTCAATTATCAAGCCACTTTTCTCAGATCAGTTTACATAAAAAAATTTCCAACATCACACAAACATTGAATACCATGAAAAGAAAAACAGAACTTGATAGAAAATTAAACTCATCTACAGCAGTATATACACACGCTCGAGGAAAGCTACAACAAATAGACATTTATAAAATCAAGAACAAAAAGTGGTTTATGCCAGAAGGACTACGCTTGTCTGAAGCCTTATGTGTCCCATCAAAACAGATGATTCAGACAGTCAACTTTAAACACCAACCATCGAGTAGCTACCTTTATCAAGAAGAAGCCAAAGATTTCTGTGGTGGAAAAAAATCCTAATTTCTTCTCCTGAGGTCCCTCACATCATCATCCATTAGGTTTTAGCAATACACATGCAGAAGCTAGTCACCAATTAAGGACCGCTTAGCTTTCAAGACCTACCATCCTACTGTAAAAACGTTCCTAAAAGGATCCATATCATAACCCAGGCCTGAACCAAAGTTAGCCGTCAAACTCATTAATCTTGCTTTTTGAGATGCACACCAGCATTACTGACATCTGATAAAACATGAAAGACAGTCTTTCTCCTGCTAACAGCTAAAACCCCACAATAGTAGGTTATGTAGCAAACGACTACTGTTCTCATCACTGCTCACGCTCTTTTTACAAGCTATACTGATTTTGAACAGGAGTTACATCACTGATACAATCCTGCAAATATGAAATAAGCAGATGTACTCCAGTTAGGATGCAGGGCTTATTTCAAATGTTAGTAGTATTGATCTGATGTCTGCATCACAGAAACAACTGCTGCAAAAACACTTAAGGATTATAACCATCACACTGTAATGTCCTGAAAACGTGTAACATAGTATACACCAGCATCATTTAACAAAATAACATTTATGTAATAATTATCTACAAACTACTTAAAGTTCAAACCTTCTGTAGTTTATCACACACCTTTGTTTCTATTATTCTGCCCTGGATTCTTCCATTTCATACATTTTCATATACCTTGATTTCAACGCGCAACAAATCTGATTTTTAAAAAAAAAACAAAAAAAAAACAAAAAAAAAAAAACCTCAAGATGAATCACATGCCAACAATAACCGCTCAAAAAGAAATCAAATGTGCCTCTTTTGTCAATTTGGAAGTTGGCAGTCTTTGCTAAATGTTGGTCTACCGTATATTTAAAAGTAACAGGATCCCTCTTAATTCCTCTCATGCTCAAACACACACACACACACACACACACACACACACACGCGTGCGCTACACATTTAGCCCATCTCTGGAGGCTTTTTTTGAGATCGTCATGGTAACATTACTCTCAGCAGAGTATGTTTTACCCCAAAAGTCTGCAATTCTGTCAGCAGACTATATGTATTTTCCCAAAAAGGGAACTCTACATTAAGTTTTTCTAAATATTTTTAGGTCTGCAACAATATTAAGATTCTTTGAAAAAGTCTGTTAAATGAAATATATTCATCTTTCTATTTACATATATTATATATTTACATATATATATATATATTGTTTTTATCTCTGTTTCAGTTCATGTTTTAGAGGTTCCTCTTTCTGTAGTCATTTTGGTGACCTTGGCGGAATGTTCTGTTCTTTGCCGCTGCGTCTGGCGCCCCGGTGTGGGGAAAACTGTTTGCCAGTATACAGGCCTCTCTGCTGATCCCGAATCTTCAACCCTGCGGATCGGACTTGGCTGTTTGCTCCTCTGAAGGAGCGTAACGGTTGACGAGGAGGCCGGCTGTCTCTGGGTTTCTCTGGTTTGTGTGTAGTGCGCGTGGAGTTGGGCCGAGACTCCTCAACCCCGTTGACCTTGAGCTCTTGCAGGGGCTGACTGGCTGAGGAGGGAGGGGGAGGGGGAGGGGAAGTGGGTGTCTGTGCTGGTGGAGGGTCTTTGGCCAGTCTCTGGCAAACCTCTGCATAGCTGAGCTTTCTTGCTGCCTGGTAAGAGAGTAATGGGAGAATTTTTTTAAATAAATGAACAGAAACAAAAAAGAAACGAAAACCAAATTAATTACATGTGTAATAAAACACAAAAACCACCTGAAGACCTATAAACCGAAATATTAAAACACTCTATCATTAAAACAGTGACTATAATACTTTTGTGGCTCCATGTAATTGGCTATGATAAAAAAAAGCACAGTCTGATGCAAAGATCAAAGAAGTTTGGTGGATTTCTGGTTTTGCTAGTCGGGTCAGGTATATGAGTTAAAACTAGTTTGATGTAATGCAAACCCGCTTAACCAGCACTTGGCATTCTAACAAGTTTTGGCAAATTAAAAAGTAGCCTAAATTTGCAACCTGTGCTGATGGCATCACAGCACTATATTCAACATGTATTGCACTAATAATAAGCAATATGACAATGTGATCAACACCAATATGGTAACATTTTGGATATGAAGCCGACATAAGAGGTGTCATAAATAAACACAAGGGACACGGCACTGTCGTTGTGACTAGGGATGTAACGATACATCGTTCCACATCAATACAAAGATTCATTGATTAATGATCTGATTATATCGATGCAAAATGATCGATCCATATTGTCATCTTAAAGATACACATTTATTTTGAAATTCACATAGCACGTCTGTGTCACCATTTCTGGGCAAGCGTGCCTCCGCTCAAACAACAAACAGAGCTCAGAAATAAAATGGTCAAATCATATTATAGTTGTTTTTGTGAGTTGATGTAAATGATTGTGTTAGATGGACATATGATATCGCGTCATATCGATCGCAGACTCCTGAATCGAATCGAATCAAAATCGCATCGTGACAGACTTTGTGATATCGGCAAACATCGTATCGTCATCCAAACAAATCGATATATGATGAAGCTGGTGATTTACACCCCTAGTTGTGACCTGAACTTTTGTCAGACAGCGTGTTTCAAGTGGGTGAGGAACGGCTGATTCAAGAAGTTAAGATGAGGAATTATTTCCCCAATACCTCCTGATTTCACTACAAAACCCTAAATAACATGGCAGCTGGTTGGAGAAAGAAAGCCAAGGAGCTGAAAGTTTCTCTTGAGCTAAATGACCCCTGCTACTAACAAGCTAAGCTACTTGTAGTTTGCTATGTTGTTTGTCATTTTTGTGTAGTATCACAATGTAAAAACATGTTTTCTGTTTAAAAAGTAATGCTGCAAACGTAGGACAATAGCAAGCAGGCTACTCATTTATCTTTTAAGTGGTTGCATCTCCAGTCTGATCTCAAGCAAACATCTTGTATGTACATGGTTTGTTTACATGAAGCAACAGAAGTGCATAATTGAGGAATTCAGTGTGGACAGAGACCTCTGATGTTTCATCATGTGATGAGACAGTCTGATGCTCATTTGCTGTCGGGACACGGTGTCATTATGTTCCACCCGGTAGCGGCTACAGGTGGTAAATTCGGTATACCAGTCCAGTTTGTAAATGTTTACATCTGCCAAATGTCAGCTCTTTAGACTACATTTTGTCACAAAAACCTACACGAGAAGTGACACAGGAAATTATGTTACACCACACCCTAGACTTTTTTTTTTCTCGTTGGCATATATGTTCACACATTAACCTGTTTCCACACATCTTTACTCTTCTTAGCCCGTTTTTTCTAAGTGCAACAACAACTTTGGTCTATATTGCAAATACAACACATACAGATAAGTTCCTATTGTTACAGGTGAGCCCTCCCCCAGGGTTCCCCTCAACCAGTGTCTTCTGGTCTCATCAGCTGTAGCTCACCAACACAGATCTTTAGCCGGCTAGATATTTGGGTTGTGTCTGCAATGCACTGGAGAGCCTCTTGGCTTGTGTCTCCCAACAGCTGATACAAAGCATTAAACACCTTTTTCCGAGAGCTGAATGGTCAGCGAGTCAAAAATCATAAGTTCTGTAGTGTGAATTGGGCCAACTATTACTCAACAGGGAGCTGTAAGCTGATGTTGCTGTGGGATAATGTGGCACTCCAGATAAGAAGGCAGACCTTACCAGTTCTGATGTCAGAGATGCTGGAGTTGGGGAAGATGGCGAAGATGCTTCTGTAGAGACAGACGGGCTGCAGGTGGAGGGAGAAGGTTCTGAGGCTGTTGGGGAGGCAACCTCTGTGGATGAGGAGATAGCTTCCTTTGGAACCGGAGGTTCAGCTTTATCCTCTTCCTTTACCGGAGGACAAACGCTAAATCGACACAAAAAGTAACAGATAAGTCATTTTCTATGTATATGCGCCTTTTATTCACAGACATTTAATTAACTTGAGGTAAACTGTACCTTAAGACTGGTGGTGTCACTGTGAGTGGTGTCACAGACTCAGGTGTAGCAACCAGGCTCAAAGAATCAGGTTTGCTTACAGCATCTTCTGACATGTTTGTGTGTCGGGTTTCGTTAACCTCTTGGCTCTGAGCCTGAAATAAAGAGTTTTAAATGGTGTGCATTTACACAACTGTAACTCAAATACTGTTTACATGAGTCTCACGGATGAAATGTTTCAAAGAGAGATTTTTACCTTGTTGGTCACCTTTAGGCCACGCACAACATCAGAAAGGCGCATCTCTGGCGTAGTCTCTCCCCGCATACTGACCACAGATCCAGGCAAAGGAGGAAAGTTGGAAGTTGCCAGGTCAAACTTCGGTTGTGGTGGTACCTTGGTCTCCATCACAGGGGCAGACCTCTGGAATTTTCATTACAGTTTTAGTCAAATGTGAGATTAGCAACACTATGTGAAACTCACCACAAAATAGCACACTAAGATAACATTTTGGTCTACACAGGAAATTCACTCTTTGTTTAACATTGGCAAAAGAGGAAATATACTGACTGTAGTATGTTCGTCTTCTCTTTTCCTCCTCATGCCTCTGTGGCTTCCTCTCCTACAGTGAAAAGACATAATTTTACATTACAAGATTTGACATATGAAAGTTTAATTTACATGTAAAAAACATCGCAAAGAATTTCTCTGGAACTGAATGTGAAAGCCAAAAACAAGTTGTATTTCTTAGATGTTTACATTAACTGTGTAAAATCTAGACGATATAACTTTGAAAGGTGACCATAGAGTGACATGACAAAATACAGAGAAAATCATTCACAACACATAACACACTTCAATATGCATTAGTCTGGCACATTGTGGTTGTAAATCTTCATCTCCAGTGTTAATAATCAGGATAATATTCACTAACCTGCCACGTGTAGCCCCATTGTGATATCCACTGGCTATGATGGCCTGCGGAGAAATGTCTTTAAGGCTGAAGGAAGGCAGAGAGGCTGTCGCTGAAGTGGTGCCAGTTGGCGTCCCTGATGTGTGAAGGGGCTGTGGACTCAAGGAAGCAGACAGGCCGTCCATCAGGGTCTCTGGAGTCAAAGAAGAAGGGGGCACGTCTCCAGTCCTAGGCTGACCCTTAACATGGTTTCTGGGAACACACAAAGGACACAATTCTTACTACTGAATGTCAGAAGCACATTTTGATACTTTAGGCAATATAATATCATTGACATGTAATTCAAATGTGATATATATTTCATGAAAGAGCATTAATTAAGACTGGACAACAATACTGTGAATGAGTGAGTTATCATTTCAGTGTGACTTGCACCTACCGGTTCCTGCTCATGGGTCGATGGGTGCTGACGGAGCTTGAGTTTGCGTTGTAGTTCCCAGGATTACTGTAACCATTCATGAATCCGCTGTGTGGGAAAGGTGCCTGAACATCACAACAGCAGTGGGAAATCAAATTAGACAACGTGCTCCATTAAAGTATCTCTGATGCTCTGAACAATACAATAAATCCGTGTGTGGACACAAACTAAAATTAGAGGACAAAAAAGAACTCAAATCTATATTTTTAGGAGACATTCTGAACAAGACATTCAGGTTCTTACCAGTGGTGTTTCAAAGTAAGGCATGACTGGAGGGCTCCAGGAGGGGGACACCACAGGGTATACAGGGTACTGCTGCTGAGGGCTGTACACCTGCTGCATGTAGACTGGGGAGCCATACTGAGCCTGTGGTTGGACATGCTGACTGTACACACTTGAGTCCACACTGCGGAAGCCATTCTTACCAAAGAATGTATTAATGGCTTTAATGCGAGCCTGGAGGGAGGGCGAGAGAAAGAAAGAAGATAATCAGGTATGTCTGCTGGGAGTGAAGACGTGACACACCTCTGCTGTGCCTACAGTATAAGTAGCACAATCTATCGTCCTATAGTCCCCTCAGATCTCATAATCCACGGTCATTAGGTCATACAACACTGTACTGACTAGGGGAAAGAAAGGGGGAGGGAGAGGGAGTGAGGGGGAGAGGGAGAGTAATAGAGCATGAGGAAGAGTAGAGGCATAGCGTAGAGGCAGAGATACAACAGACTGATAAGTAGCTACAGATTAAAAGTTCCTCCCAGCCAGCCACAGTGCATATGGGTCCTTCCAAGCGCGATACTGATCATCACTGGGGTTTAAACGGGACCATTAACATGTCACAGCCTCATGTGTTTTATCAGGGGGCACACAAGGTCAAGTCAAAGTCCAGCTGAAAAAGGATATATTAGACACCTAAAACACAAAAAGGTAAATATCACATTGTGATAAGAAGGGATATGAAACTGTCTGGAGATAGAGGAGTGTGCAACAGTTCTGACAAACACCTCCTTGCTTATCAAGTCTCTGTGCACACAAATCCCAAGGTCATTCCTGGGGCTATGGCTTAGCCAGACAGTGGTGACGTGACAGCTGACAACACAACCAGTATTGTGTAACACAAAGCTTGCTGGGCTCCATGCTACTGTCGTAAATAGAACCAGTGCTGAGCCGTGAGCCGTGAGCCAGCCTGAAATAAAACTTTACTTGGTAGCGTACTAAAAAGAGTAAACAACTGCTCATGCATTTCAGTGACAGAACTCACCATGATTGGTTTTCCCTGGAATGTTTTGACCTCCTCTCTCAGGTATCTGTAAGCCTGAGAACAAAAGAGAAAAAGAACCAAATATTCACAAATACTGTAAAATAAAAGCTTTCCTCCCCCTTCACTCCCAGGGCATTACTGTGATGTCCAGTAGTTATAAAACATAAACTTGTCATTAGCTCATAACAAGATAAAGTTGCTGTAATAAGTAACACAATTTCTTGCTTCATGTTGAAAACTTCAATAGAGGCTTTGAATGTCAAAAACTGACATTTAGTGCATCCCCTGCAGTTATAGAGAGCATTATATATGACATACTAATAAAAATTGTAACATGAGCATTAAACCAAAGGCATAACTGTATTCCAACTTGAGATTATTCAGCAAGTTGGTCAAAAATAAGCCAAGTGTATATCAATGTGGAGACGTACCTGCTGTGCATCCATATCAGACTGAAATGTTATGTACCAGTTGCTGTTGTGTGCAAACTCAGCACTCAACACTTTTGGACAGTTTTCACTCTTAAAAAGAGCCTCTACATCCTGTGAAAGAGATGCAAGGCACATATTATACATTTCTGTCTGCAACACTGAACTCATACAAAATTGAACTCCACAGCAAGATGGCTGTTTTGTCAGAATGTACTTAGTATATGGTATGAAACCTTCTTTACCTCAACAGGTGTAGTCTCAGACACCTCCCTCAGAATAATGATGCAGCGACTATGGTTTGGCCGGACCTTCTCTCCAGTTTCATCGACTTGCACCATGGGAGAGGCTGCAACAAAGACACAAGCTAAATACAAGTGCTTTCATCATCTGGATTTAACTCGAGGGCCCTTAATATAGCTTAAAGTATGCCGTTGGTGGATATGCATCTCACTGCAGCTTTTTTTTTTCTTGTTTCTGACAAGAGTTTTTTTTTTAAATAACTACAAAATCTGAGTGCAATTCTGGCAAGCTGGGTCAGTGTCCTTATCAACACACAAACATTCCCTGTACAGAAGACCGGTGATAAAAAAAACATGAATGGCAAACAGTTACAGACTGGTAGGGCTGGATATTGTTTTAAAAAAATTACAATGCCAGTACCAGTACCCCTAAAGTGATACAGATACCAATAGAGTACTTAATTTAATACGTTTTTTTTTTTTTACTTTATTTGACAACCATCATGTGAGTGGAAACATTCAGTTGCGTGTACTATAGCCATACTTTGGAATGTTTTGGTGGCATTTAAGCACGTTAAACTGCTATCTCCATCAAATACACTCATTTGACTACACCACACCACACTGTGTGGGTTGTAACTGCTGCGATAGGGGGCCAATCACACATCACATTAAATCTACGACGCCTGTGGCACAAAAATGGATCAAATGCAGGTATCACTTGACTGGAGAAGTTTTGATACTACTTGCTGCCAGGTAATTTCAGTCAACAAGTTACGGTATCGAATACAGAAACCCAGCCCTATTAGCTACACAAACCCTCCAGGGTTTCCACCGTGGACAAACGGTGGTCGGAGGTGGTAAGCACAAAAGGCAAGAATGTGCTCCTAACCCTAAACGGACACCTCAGACAAAATAGCCAACAAGACCCCACCCATCAGCAGAAACACACTGTGATGGCAACATCATGTTGTGGAGATTATATTACCAGTGACACACTGCAATTGTTAGTGGTGACTCTGGTGAATCCTCACACCATCTCCTCTGTTGTGGACAGTTTACTAGGCGACTGCTCTAAACAGTAGCCTGTAATATTATGTGCGTGGCCTCTGCGCTTTGAAATATCATTCAGTGTTTCCATTTTTTATACTCTTTGTTAAGATAGTGACATATTCAACTGGGACAGGAAACTACCACAATTAACAAGTGCAGAGAACCTTTACTTAACACCTGCATTTTTCACCCCATTCCACTTAGGTAATGTAAAATAATTAAAGGTAATTAAAGCTCAGTATATTCATTTGAAAGTTTTATGTGGATTCTGTCTGTTAACTTAAGTGTCAGTGAATCAGCAAGCATTTCTCATAAACACAGGTAGCACAGTTACCTCGCAGCACATCTAGAATGAGGTCCATGTCAGTAGTGAGGGCTTTGATGTCCTCCATGCAAGCGATGGTCCAGATGGGAACAAACTGATCACTGTCCATCTGGGATATCAGGTACAGGTCCTTAGATAGGTTCTCTCTGCAAACACCAAAAACAACAACTACAAATGTCACCCAAAAATAGCAACACATTTCAAGAATTGAATTTAATCAATGGCTGTTAGACCAGAGATTCACACCCCTGCAGGGGCACTTCAGAATATACTAATTTAGTCTACAGTGGGAACAGGTTTTTTTCCAGTTATGAAAAAACATTTAAAGGTAATTAAATTATTAATTACTGATGTTGTTCTTGTAGCTACATACACTCCAGCTAGTGCAATAAAGGCAAAAGATCAGTGTAAAAAAATAAATCCATCCAGAATATTTCATTGTTTTAAGTTTTAATTGTTGAAAGAAATTTGCCAGAACAGGAATTAACACTATTAAGAGTTGCAATTTGTGGTATAATAAAACTTGATTTGTAAATTACTTCACTACTTACCTAGAAAAGCAGAACTCAAGCTGTTTCTTCAAAGACTCTCTTAGGTTCTCCTCAGATATGGGCTGCTCCTTAGCAGCATCACTATCTGTGGCTGATTCGCATTGTGGGTCAAAGACTAAATACATCATGTCAGGGTGGTCAGTGCCGTTCACAATGCCCTCTGTGGGTACAGGAGCATAGTCAGCAGGGCTATCAGGATACTCAGCTTCGTATCCTTTTCCCCCCAAAGAGGGAACATCTGAGTAACCTAAGACAGAAGACACAAGCAAGAGGAAAATGTTTGTGAAATAACTGCCATGTTTAAACAACAGGATCCAGTGCCCTAACAAAACTCTGTCATGCTTTGTCTTTGCTGTGTCACCCTGAGGGCAAAAGTTACAACAGCTTCCTCAAATACCATGTTTATCTGTACTAGGCAATGGACGGTGGGAAGATTTCATGTTACAATTATCCTGGCCAAAAGAGTTGCAGTTGGTGATATTATCCTAATAATGATCCCAATAATCCCAATAATAAAACATGCTAGAATCACTTTACCTCATATTTTGGTAAAAACGTATTTGTATTGCATCACAGGTAGGACACACATCTATTTTAGTGAACATCCTTCTTACTGAAAAACAGTCAAACAATCTGAAAACTATTTTAAATGGCGACATATCTTCCAATACAAAATATATCAACCATTGATGCATATGCAGCCTATTTTTGCAGAGTTTCTTTTATAGTCCCCAACAGCCTCTTTGGGTGCTGGTGAACATGATATTCATGACTGTCCTGATAATGGGTTATTTCATCACAATAAAAATAGTATATCATCCCATTCCTAACATGCAATTATCTTGGTAATGATCAATAAATACTATGCATGTCTATATGTCACTCATAGTCAGGTAGTGCAGGGTAGACAGAGGTTTGGTATCTAATATCTAATTAATGTTAGGGGAAGATGGAGATAAATGTCAGTTCTCCACACTCAGAACAGAATAAGCTCTTACCGTTGGTCATCTCAGCTGGAGGAGGGTAGGTCAACGGCCAAGGAGAATCCTCAGTCCCCTCTGGGATGTCATTCTGGTGGGCAGGCTCCTGCCACACTTTAGCATTTGGGTTCAAACCTGCTCCCTTTGTGGTAACCTGCATGATTATAAGAATAAACTATGAGTTACAGAAAACAGTTTTCAGTTCCCACCTTAAAAAGTATGTCATAAGAAACAGTTTGAGTTTCTGAAACTGTGACCTTGAAACACAACCGAATGTAATGTGTTAAGTCTGACACTCAAATATGTGGAATTCCCTGCTATGCACCTGATTTCAGGCATGTGTAATAGCAGTAATTCTGAGAAACTGGTATTCAAAACTGTTTTTAGCTTCCAAAAGTGGAGCCTGGACCTGGAGGCTAGACTGGTGGAACTGTGGAGAGACAACAAATGGATCATCATGTGAACAGAGTTGTGCAGTGTGACATAGTGGTGTTTTTTTAACTGCCACTATGCAAACATCTTTACGAACACACCTTCCTGCTACATAGACCAAATTATTAAATACATATGCAAGGAAATTTCTGCACAGTAAAATGCCTCATTTTCAACCAAATAACATGCATCAGATCCATGTGAAACACGTTTTTATTTTTTTTTTAAGTCAGAAGAAAACTCATTCAATTACTAAGCAACTAATAAGGTATTAAAGCAGTTGACATATGTTGCATGCCATTCAATATCACTCTTACTTAACACTATAGCTCAGAGTAACAGCATTTAGCCCCCACATCATTCATACAATATGTCATAGCCAATCCAATGAATGAAGCCAGTTAATCCAGATCTCGCAAACCAGTTTTACATCTCTGAAAGGCCTCACACCTCGACTCACACAAATAACCCATATGACTTTTCACAGTTGTCATTGGCTTCCTTATCACTCTAACCCCGCCCTCAAACAGTCACATGTTACCATACATGGCGCGAGACCGCCTCTGAGCCTCAGCGTGACTTGAACGAGACATTATGACCTGTCATCCATTGAAAAACGTCGAGTGTGCTAGAGTTATTGTTACTTAACCAATACACGAATCAGTCCCGTATATGTTCAGGTCAACATGTCTGCTGTCCAAAATGTGGTTACAGTTCAGCAGCTCTGTGTTTGCACTGAGGCAAAGTTGCGTTGCTCTGGGGGTCGGGAAGAAAGAGCACATGGTGCCGACGTGCCCACACAACCATATGCAACGATTTTCAAATACTTTCTCTTTACTTCCGATTAAATATAGATGTTTCTGGATATAATGTGTTCGTGAATGTTACATTTCTTGCATATCTCCGCATTTTTCCAGTTTCAAAGTCGACGTCTCGACGGTGTACTGCCATGACCTTTATCACGGAACTCTGATAGCTATTTAGCTAACCTAACAGTTGTGTAACAGCTAACATTAAACACATATCACATGTAGTAACTTCGTCGCCACACACCAAACAAAAATGAATAAAGCTATGCATTGAAAGCAACTTGTAGTAAAGAGAAATGCCATTTTTTCCAATTCATCATGTTACGTTCAAAGACACGTGTCTGTAGGGTGAGCTTGTTTGGCGTTTCGCCGTCTACCATATTGTCACCGCTGACTCCATAAATACCTGCCGTTAGCTAACTAGCTTAAGTTTATTAGCAGACCAGTTAGAACCGGCCTTTCCTTACACTCTTTACCTCAACTAATTTGTTTGACAGGTTGACAGTACCACACAGTAACTGTCCGTGTACGTAATATTTCGCATAAACGCCAATTAATGGACCAAGTGTAAAGTTACTTGAGCGGTGTAAAGCAGTTTGGTGGAGCTTCAGTCAGCACGAGTCAAACGTGATAAAGGACGCAAACAGGTTGTCGCATGTTAGCTAGCGTGCCCTCTCCCAGGCCCTGAACTCACCATGCTGCTTGGATCCTCGCCTTCGTATGTCCTCCTCAGCTCCGTCTGGTTTAATTACTCTGTTGCTTTTATCCTTAGCGGAGGCTTTAACTCTGAAACACTGTTAGCCGCACGTCTTTACAGGGGCACCCGTCGTCGTTAACTACCGTCTCCCCGGTAACGTGATTCAAACGACCTAACGTGCTCTGGTCCAAACGGTGCGTCCGCGCGGACCACAACTTTGAAAGCTTCTTGTCGATGACACTAACGACTCTTTCGCAGTTTGTTCGTTTATAAAGCGTTCCCCATTTGATAATTAATGTTGTTTAAGCCCAATTCCTCATCCTACAGGTCAGCTTCAAGGCTCCGCTCTGATAGCATGTGACAGCTGCGTCCTCTGTCTGAGCAACACTCTGTCCCAACACACTACACACTACACACTGCTGCACACTGCTGCACTCTGCCTCCACCTCCCCGGCGAAGCGTCATGGAGCTGAGTCCGTGCACTTAAAAGACCTGCCTTGGGCTTGTAATGTCACACACAGAGTCAGTTCGTGTACACTTTAACTTCGGCTATCTAATTTCTTTTATTAAAAGTTAAAGTAGCAGTAGTACAGTTTAGAAATACTATGGTACAAATCCTGTATTGGAAATGTTACGTAATATACTGATGAGTACCAAAAGTTAAATACTCATTATGCAGAATGGGCTATTTCAGAGTGGTGTTATCACATTTACTTTATATAGAGCTTGTTATCTTTAAGGTGAACATCACTTAAATTAGGAATTCCAATATGTTATTTCCATGGCAGAGGAAAGATCAATTACTATTTGTTAACATGAGCTACTCTCTCTCAAAGCCAGAGAAATAAAGAAGTAGTAGTAAATCTCAAATTTGTGATGTCATAGTGCAGTGATACTCAGCTTGTGGCCTGTGGGCCAAATTTGGCCTGCCAGGTGGGGTGCTTTCTAATTCACAATTAAATATATATACTGAACAAAAATATAAATGCAACACTTTTGTTTTTGCTCCCATTTTTCATGAGCTGAACTCAAAGATCTAAAACATTTTCTATACACACAAAAGACCATTTCCCTCAAATATTGTTCACAAATCTGTCTAAATCTGTGTTAGTGAGCACTTCTCCTTTGCCGAGATAATCCATCCCACCTCACAGGTGTGGCATATCAGGATGCTGATTAGACAGCATGAATATTGCACAGGTGTGCCTTAGGCTGGCCACAATAAAAGGCCACTCTAAAATGTTCAGTTTTATTACACAGCACAATGCCACAGATGTCGCAAGTTTTGAGGGAGCGTGCAATTGACATGCTGACTGCAGGAATGTCCACCAGAGGTGTTGCCTGAGAATTGAATGTTCATTTTTCTACCATAAGCCATCTCCAAAGGCGTTTCAGACAATTTGGTAGTACATCCAACCGGCCTCACAACCGCAGACCACGTGTAACCACACCAGCCCAGGACCTCCACATCCAGCATGTTCACCTCCAAGATCGAACAACGAGCATGCAGATGAGCTTCCCTGAGACGGTTTCTGACAGTTTGTGCAGAAATTCTTTGGTTATGCAAACCGATTGTTGCAGCAGCTGTCCGGGTGGCTGGTCTCAGACGATCTCGGAGGTGAACATGCTGGATGTGGAGGTCCTGGGCTGGTGTGGTCTTTGAGGTGAACAGTATTTGTGAGGAAATGGTCTTTTGTGTATATAGAAAATGTTTTAGATCTTTGAGTTCAGCTCATGAAAAATGGGAGCAAAAACAAAAGTGTTGCGTTTATATTTTTGTTCAGTGTATATGGATTCACACTGGGGATGTCTTTTTAACTTTGGGTGTAGATGAAGTGCCAGAGTGCATAAAAAGCATTAGAGATTTTTATGTAAGAAAAAAAAACAAGAGTGCCAGGGGAGGATTCTCCCAGACCCCTAACAGAGGTCCAAGCTAAACCCAGAATCTCCTCAAATCCTTGAGATGCCCCTACTTACACCTGACCTGCACAAGGCTGCTGCATCAAAAGGTTGAAAACCGGTAACAATTTACTCATCAATATTATTAATGTTTATTAACTGGCCCCTGTCATATTGCAAAAGTGGCCCCGGGGCACAACAAGTTGAATATCCCTGTCACAGGGGATAAAGTCTGGATCAGAGTCTGATTTTGAGGACCTACAGAATGTTTGTTTTCTTTTTTATACCCAAATCAGTTTTATTCTGTTATAGTGGTAATTTGTGAGACAGAAAATATATTCATATGCTCAGAACATTTCCCTGGGTGCTCTCAGTGTCATGTGTAACATCTTTCACAATTCATTGTCTATGGTGCAGCTCCAGACTTTATACCCTATGACATCACAAATTTGAGTTTCAGCTCTCTGGCTTATGGATTTGGAAGAGTTGTTTGTATTTACAACTGCCTTAGACCATAGGAATAAAATGTATGAAATTTGAAAATGGGAGTAGTTTCCCTTTAAACTATAATGAGATATCGGAATTTATTAGTTAGTTTACATTTAGAATTAATCTGATTCTGCAAAGTACCTTAAGTTATCAAATAAATGTAGTTGAAAAGTACAATATTAGCCACCAACATGTAGTGGACTTATTCGTATAAAGTAGCATAAAATGGAAATATTTGAGTACAAGTACCTCAAAATTTCACTTAAGAACAGCACTTGAATAAATGTACTTACATTGCACCACTGTATTTCACCTGGCATTGTAAACAAACCAAGTTAGTAATACTGACTGCTCTGTTAGTTATTAACTCTCAAGCTGAGTGACACGGTCTGATGCAAAGTTTGGAAGTGATATGGGCACTGGCAAACTCTGTCCTTCAACAGCAGCGTGGGTTTACTACAGAAACAGTCTTTTAACAGTTTAAACTGGCACAAATCACAATTTTAAATTTGCTCCTATTTAACTGAAATATATCAATCTCACTGCAGCAGTGTGTTTTTCTTAGATCTTTACAACATGGATTTTGTGGAATTTAACTTTTATCAATTATTACATTATTGATAAATTCAATAGTTTTACTGGGGAAGAACACGGCCTCACTGGCAGTAAAAAAAAATCTGCTTATAGAGAGGCTGAAACCCTGAAATATATGGGTCTGATATGTATTTTTATTTAACTGGAGTCCTAGCATATCAATTTATCAGTTAATATATTAAGTAAATATAAATTCCTGAACTGATGATGTAAGTGTTAACACAGTCACAGTCATTTATAATGATGAGAAACAGGAATTGATACTTCCTCTATTTATTTACACATTAAATCAATGAGCTAAAAATTACCTAGGTATCTGATTTGTTCCCTTATTAAGTGTTACAAAAATGCAGACCCTAAACTATGGCTTATATACACACTGTTCAGATTTTCCAAGGATCAAGTCAGTTATTAATTTAAACCATTTTAACATAACCCAAACAGTGTTAAAAATCACTGTCACTAAAGATGATAAAGATTTGGTTTATAACTTGGAACTTTGCAGCTGGAAACAACATTATGAAGGCTAATGCTAGTGTGCTGAACATGTAATAAGCATGTCTTGATAGAAACAGTTGTTAGATTATGACTGCATGTTTGTGCTGGAGTTGATTTGCACAGGATCCTGTACTCACTGAACGAATACTGTTCTCCTCTGCAGTCATGCCATCACCTCGGTGTCAAGGGCCCTGTACGTCAATGGTAAACCCACACTGGTGATTTCACTTGTTGCTGATGAGCCCTGCTCTCAGGATTGTGTGGCTGTGTACAGACAACCAGATGGAGTCCAGTGACCTCATGTAATTCAAGCTCTCCCACCTTCAACGTGAGCAGTCTAATTAACTAGAATGAGTGTAAACACCTGTGTGTGTCTGCAGGGCCTTAAAACTTGTGTTGAAGATGCCTGTTTACTTACAAAAAAATGTTCACAATCTATGATTTAAAAACAGAGGTCTTGGTAGAGGACCCCACTGATGAATACATATCAATAACAAACAATGTTCATGAATGCACAGCGACCTTTTTAATTACGCAAACTATCAGACACCCAATTAATTTGACTTATAATTGACAAAGTACATGTGATTGAGTTACTGTGGCAACAGCTGACTTATAATTTACTGGTGACAAGGTTTGTGCACTTAGTACAGAAAAAAAAAACAAATCTTTACTCTTCAGTATCTAACATGACTTCATCAGATAAGTAGAGGGCGTTTTCTTGTCCTACAACAGCAGACGCAAGTTATTTGCGCACAAATGTAAAAATGCTTGAAGAGTTCAACATGAGGAGTTCAAACAGGTGTTCTCCTTAAGCCTTGGTGGGCCCAATCATCTGTGATGCCTGCTGGCTCTGCTGTAGCTGCTGGATCTTCACGTTCATTACTTCAATCACAGCTGGAAGAAAGAACACAATGTGCAAAGTAAACAGGTGTGTTAATATGTTCTGAACTAAAAAGGTGAGCTTATGGTTGACTGACTTTGAAACACATCATAATAAATATAGAATGTTTTGCACTCAGCTGCAAACAGCAATGTTGGTATTTGTCAACCTGGATCCTATTTTCCCATTTTTTGTATTTAAGTTAATAATGGGACCATCAATTTTGGAATTTGGTTCAGTATTGAGCGTATGCGCACTATCAATTTACATCCACTTAAAGTTCTTGGTTTTGCCACTGACAGGCTCAGATTATTTTAAGTGTCTGACAACATTATGGAAAGGATCCCCACAGAGATAGACCTTTTTCTTTAAGCATCTGGGTCCAAGATCCTTTTTGTTACCAGACTCCACTCAAGTAAACAGTAATATTATCATCGTAAAACAAATCTCATTCAGAGTCAACAGAAACAAAATAAAACTCACAAAAACCATCTTGGTTTGTCTCACCACCGGTCCAACAATCACTAGCTCTGGTTTGGTTGAAATGAACCCTTAATCCATCCAGTTAGATGTGAACATATGCTGCTCTATACACACTTAAATTACTGTTCATTTAAATAAAGACTGGTGGGTTTGGTGATAGCGATTTTTAGACTGTTTCTGGTTAAACAAATACAATCTTCAGACACAACAATAATCTGAGCCTGTCAGTGGGAAAAACAAGAACTTTAAGTGGACACACATTGCGGGTGCATATGCCTCAAGCAATTACATTGTAGCCTGTTTGGCAGCTGCAGCGCTCTCACTCATTACTGGAGCACTTTCAAAAATTGTTGCTCTCATTAGTCACCACGACATAAAAACATGGGAAAATATGGCTCAGGTTGTAAAACACTAAATGACACTTGAATAACTTTAAAGTGAATGCTGTTTCTTTGGACTTGCCTTTTGATTTCTATTATGTTAATAAAAGATAAGGGACGTGTTGCATTAAAATATATGGCTTTGAATGAGAAAAATGCAATACCATTTAGCAAAATTATAAGGAGGAAATGGAGATATCTGTAAAAAAAAAAGTAGCTTACCTTGTTTCATGGCGTGTTTTTCCTGAAGGGCTGGCTGTATTTTCTCTATCTGCTTTGTGAGGAAGTCTATTTTGCGTTTGAAGAATGCCTTTGAGTCTTCCACACTCTGCGGAGAAAGACAAATAGAGAGTATAAATAAAATTTACATAACAATATTAAACGTGATTTGAACAAATGACTTAATAAAGAATTTAATTGAATTGCCTTTTCAACGTAGTATCCTGTCCCCACATCCACTAAAACATTCTCCACGTCATTTAATGTTCCAGGGACGTACATCTGAGAAGAAGAAATGTCAAGGACAAGTATGCATGTCTCAGGGGACACATGACTTCATTTAAAGGACATCACACAAAACATGAGTTGCTGGTTGTTCCACTGTAAGTGAAGGATACAGAGCTGGTAAGTGGCACGAGCAATTCTTTTCCTGTATGAGAGAGAAGAGATGGGGAAACAATTAACTGCTGCAGATTCACAGATATAGTTGATGTTTTCATTAACTTTCATCAAACTGAAATCAGTATACCTCTGAAAACAATGAATGTTTAAAAGGACAGAATTTTGTGCAACACACTGATGTACAGTGAGCTCTTTGTAGTCATTATTACCACCCCAACATATAGCAGAGATTAAAATTATCTATCACAGCAAATGAGGAACCACTCATGAGCTAAATATGCTTTTATCAGTCATTCCTGCATCTCTGTTAAACGCTTGATGGGACACAGAGTCATTAAATGCAGTGGACTCACCTTTATTGTTTTTGTTCAGCACGTTCATACTATCTTTTGCTTCAACATATTTCGTCTGAACCACTTTGAGCTGACCTATTGAAGACGTCAGGAACTCAATCTCCTGCAAAACATCAACATGTACAAGATAGGCGACGTTAGAGAGTCAACACACACAGCGACCACACCTGTCAGTTATCTGAATCCAAAGATGTGATCTATAATCCACCCATTTACCATGAGACTTTAAAAGTGCTCACAGTAAACATGTCAAAGTATTTTTACTGCTGTAGAAATGCGTGAAACATAATTGTTAACATATGTGTAACACACAGCGCTATAACGAAGCGTGGAGAGGTTTGAGACTCACGTTACACACCCTGCATATTTAATTACCGTTTGTGGCGTTAGCTTCAGAGGAGCTAGCTAGCTACTCTGCTACTCTCCCGTCTCCATTTAGATTAACGCCCACAATAAGTCAATATAAAAGAACACAGTCAAAATAAAATACGATTAACTTTTACATATTACCTGGTCTAGTTGGGTTTTCAGTCCCTCTAATTGAGGCAGGGAGAGGTCTGTGAGATTCACCGCCATGTTGGAAGCGTGATGCCAGATGACCCTTATCGAATGTGTTTCCGGTTCATGGAGGTGGTCTGAAACACCGCCCCCCTGTGGACAACATAGAGAATGCACCTGCTTCTTTTATAAAGGCTTCTTAATGTTTAAATTTCTTATCTAATTTTTGTAAATACCACCAATATTTTCCCACTCTAAACGCATGTCGGTCATCTAAAATACATACATATGTCTTGGGTTCACATCATGATGTAAAACTCGCATGTTTTGAATGCATCACCAACATCAATGAAACGGGGGAAAAAAGTAATAAAATGATTTTCAGCATAGACCTAAATATGTCTCTGTCGTTTGCATTTTTGTTGAGAAACCTCTGGCAAAACTTAAAAATGTAAATTCAGTCATCCACCTTTAATGTTTAGTTGGCACTATATAAAAGCTGTGACACATACAAACTGGTATTATTTATGAGCCAAAAATCATAGTATAAATTTATAAGTCAGAATGCATTTTCAAGTTCAGGAGACACAAAAGTCATTTAGATATTAAAACCCAATTTCATTACAATTATATGTGGGGAATGACAATTATTTTGTACTTAAATCATGGCAGGATTTTGAGCCAACTATAAACCTTTGTCTTTTTACTTTGTCATTCACTATGTACATTCAACTGAAACTTTGAACAAATGGCCATGTAATATTAATATTGGTAACCCTGATATTCCTAAGTATTTGTGCCCATAGACCTTACAATGCACCCTCAATTTACAGTAGACACTCACGAGCTTTTGTTCAAATGCTCTAGATCTAACTCTTTACAGATTGTGGTGTTTCTAATGATTTGTATTTCCCACAGCACATATTTCTTGTTCATAGAAGATAATACAATGAATGCCATTTTAAGGCTTTTCCCCATCTCTTCACATAAATGTAACTAATTACAAAGTAATTTCCACCATGTAGACACAGATTGTGTGTGAGAACACATTTATTCAAATACTGTTATTCAATCAACACATTAAAAGTGAATGGAAACACTTAATAAAATCATTCACACTATAATTACATTGGTTTAAAAATGAAAGCAGTTTAAATTAAGTAAATGCAATACTGTAATCCTCAAAACCTGTAAAAACAAGAATTAAAAACTTTAAAAAATGTTCAACTCATCCTCCCATCCAGCTTAGTGCTGAAACATTTAGATACTGTATAGATTTTTTACTTCCTGTTCTAGATGAGTTTTGGTTTACCAGCCCATCTACTTCAGGTGAACTGGTAAGCCATACACCACAGGTGCAGCTCCTATGAGGTATTTCAGGTGTGTGGCCTGACGTGACGGGCCCATATAATCCAGGAGGGGAGCTCCAGACCCAGCAGTTAACCACGACTCCAACAAGGCTTTGGTGAAGCGATCAATATCCCGATCTGTAACATCCCACAAGTTTCCCAGAACAAAGGGGCTAAGACAAAAAAAAACCCAAAACAAAAACACATGTATTAACAGGACAGAATTTACTGATCCTAATTCAGTTGCAAATAAAGACAGATGTCTCACCAGCCTGCAATGAGATAGTTGAGGATGATGCCTTGTCCCTCCTGATCGCCACGCACTGCCAGAGCGGCGCTACTGCAGCCAAACAGCAGAGAGGCTACTCTCATCTGCCGTTTCAGGACTGCCTGGCTGTCGAGGAATCGTGCACCTGCACCGTGACCCACGTAACTAAAACATCCCCAGGTAAGAGGGACATGGACAGAGAGGATATAAAAGAAAACAGGTTAACAAATAAAAGAGTTTAGTGTCAAACAAACTTTGAGAAAAAATCCTAGTTTATTTAAAAGGTATACTATGCATGACTTCCCTTAAAAACAAACAATGTATAGACTCATACAAAAGTAATCCCTCTCAATCATCACCTATGTACCACTACAAGTGTTTAGTTTTTATCCCCTCCCCCTCACAGGATACTTAAGATGACAAACTCACATGTACAGATCCTTGGTAGCAACAGCTTCTTCCAGCTGACCCGAGTCAGGAGCCACTCCACACACACCGTCCCAGTCCAGTTTACTTTATTAAGAATGGTAATGTAGTAAATAGGGAGAAATCAGACCAGTGACAGAGAGACACAAAGACAAATCAAATGGTTTTCTTTCAACTGTCATGATTATTAGTCTCACCTGCTGAACCACTCCTTAAATCGGTCTTGAGAGTTTCCTAAATTGGCATCGGGGTCCAGCACATAAAACACCTGCCTTGTGTCCACACCTTGCTTCAGGATGGACTGAGAGTCAGTCTAAAGAAAGAAGATTTACATAACAATATCCATAAATACCACTCAACTGTCAGGAAGTGAATTATATTTGCAGCACAGGCCGTAGTGGCACAGTAACAGAGTTTAATCTGACCTCCTTCTGAAGGCTCAGTCCAATGAGTGAGTGCAGAGACGGCATCCGGCTGACAGAGTGAGACTTTAGGATGGAGATGCTCTCCCACGGCAGCTTCTGAAGGTACTGCAGAAGAAGCAGGGCAGAAGGTGACATCTCGACATTTCAGCATTATCCCATCTCATACGGGACAGATTGTAACAGTGCTTTTCTTGGTCTTTTATCTCTCAGAAGCTCCTCTATGTACAGATGAAACAATAGGAATATTCAGTATTTAATAGAGATGATAAAACCAACCCTGTCCAGGATGAGAACCACATGACCGTGGGGCTCGTCTCTGTCAGCGAGCCGAGACACAGCTGTTTGGAGAAGTTGGTCACACTCTGTGTCCCACTGTGGAAAAACTCCCAGAGCAAATCTCTTAAGGTCGTCTTGGGAAAGCACAGGAGAGGCAGACAGTACAGCCTAAAATACAGAGACAGAAGCGTTAGTGTTTATTAGTTTGCTGTTCCTTTTGGGCTGCTTTTGAGACAGAATCACACACACACACCTTCAACATTTCCTCACTGACTGTCACTCCCTTTGCAGACAAGGACTTGCAAAGGTTCTGGGCCTGTTTAGAGAGCCCAGGGTCCAATGAGAGGGGCAGAACCAAGCTCCTCCAGCATCCCAGCAATCCCTCCATCTCTTTCAATAGTCTCTGAAAGACAGATTGGGAGTTGTTAGAAGAAATACTTTTCTTTCTGAGTCCTGTTTTCTTGGTCTTCATGTACGAGTGTAAGCGTATAACTTGAAGTGAAATTACGTAAATGATGCCGCCATTGTGAAGCCTTCTGAGTCTCCCCAGCTGCACCCTCGCTCTTCACCACTTACCTCAACTCGAGAGTCGAGCGCCCTGCGGCCCTCCCACCACTTAGCTTTCTCAGACACACAGCTCACAGCCTTCTGCTCCACCTGAATGCTATCTATCTCCTGCACCAGCCAGCTGATGGGGTGCTGCGTAACACAGAGAGACAAAGGCAGAGGCAGAGTTAGAATCTGGGATGTAAACAGTGATGTGATGAACTGCGCAATAGTTTTTTGTGACATGATTACTCATTGATACAAAGAAAGCAGCTGCTATGTTCATCATTTTGGATGGATGTGGGGGGTGACTGTCATATGAAGTAAAATCCTTTAATTTGATGGATGACATGAGTGCTCCGATTGATTGGCCATCAATCATTATCTGGTGATACTGGTTCTGAGAAGTGTGTTTCTAATCTTATCTGAAATAGACTGGCTAGACTACACTGACTGATATGTTCAGAATCATCCGATGTCTACAAAAAAAAAAAAAAAAATGTATTGACTAAAACTTTATAAAGACAGTTAAGGTTTTCTTTAATTAAGATAATACTAAAATGCCCAGATATTTAGTCAACAAAAACTTGACTTTGAAAAATATATTTTCTCTTTCATACAGGCTACATGACACTGCTGGTAAAGGATGGGAGTGTGAGCATTGCAAGATTTTAATGTCACTTGTGTCACCATATTTACAATACCATTGTCTGATTTTAGATTCTGGATACCATTCTGCTGATACCATAATTGACCATCCTTACCTGTTGTTTAGAGGTAGGGATGTGAACAGTGACAGGGGCTGATCCCTTCTCAAGTCGTGACAGTATGATGCTGTCACCAGTCTCCCCAGGTTTTACTCCAAGCACAGACATCACACACACTGTCACCCCTGTACAGGAAAGAGAGGGATACACAGAGAGAAAGGATAAGGATAACATAGTTTACACTCTGCTTTTGCTTATCTTATTAACCATGAAAGCATAAAGTCTGAATTCAATCAGGTTATGGACAAGACAGAAAAGTGCACACTGATAATGCCCCACTAAGTATAGTTACAGTAGCAAAAGGAATGCTAGAAGGTAGACAATAATTGAAACTTGCTCTGAGATCAAAATCTACAGAATTACCAGTTTAAAAAACTTTGCTATAACCTCTCAACACATTACTGACACGTGTAAACCGTCATTCTGGAATCAAACATAACATTTACCCATTTCACTACAGAGGTCAAACAGTATTTAATATTTTACCTGGGGGAAGGTGTTGAATTTGTTGGATAAACTCTTGACAGTGGCTCTTGGGGAAAGTAGAGGAGTCAGCAGTAGGAAAGGAGAAGATGTTCTCCAGCTGTAACAGCCTCTGTTCGGTAGAGGTCTTGGACTCGTTCGGACTGAGCTCACTGAGACTCAGTGCATCCATCTTGTCTGCTAGCTCACTTGTCGCCTTTCTCAGCTTTCTGTTCGAATGACACATCAGAGCAACATAAAAACAATGTGTAATACCGTCAATATAAAAGAATTTAGAGCCTTGAGCTATCAGATGTCAAAAACATAATTTAAGAGAGTCTGAGATATCTTGATAAGAAGACAAAAGTGTTGGTAAGAGGGAAATCAAGTTGACACTATACACACAGCACATAGGCTTACTTTAAACAGCTGGCTAAATGCCTGATTGTGCGATGGCGACTTGTGATGCCCAATGACTGGGCATGCAGCATCGCTGTAGTCATGGGGTCCTGCTGCCCCTGGGTCAGGGCCAGAAGACCACAGAGGGTTGGGTAGATGGTGGGGGAGGGGAAGTGCTGGATGGCCAACCAGGCTGAGCGGAGCAATGACTCAACATCCTCCAGGGAGAGATTGTCTGAGAAAAGAAAAAGACAGATGTAACCAAATAAAGAAAGTTAAAGGGCAACCATTTTGACTTTAATGATGTTAACAGTTAGGGTTAGGGTTAGGGGTTAAGGGTTAGGTTTAGGTATCATAGGCCTTATTATACACCAGAATGTACCTTCCTACATCACAATGCTGTAAATAAAGTTTATGATCAATTACAGCTGTAGTGGCGTGTTTCCTTTTTCTTGTACACATACATCGTAAAATATTGTGGTTGTTTTCTTGCTTAATATTTCAGAAGGGCCTCTTTTGTAATACCACTGTTTTTGCAGTCAACATATTGTCAGACTGTAAGTTACACTCCCATGCAACCATAAAGAAAAAGTGTCATTGTAGACCAGCAGCAGCAATGTAAAGCCTCACCTGGCCTGGTGTCTGAATGAGAGAGGTGGGTTTGTGGACCTTCTCTCAGATGACCTCTGCTCCTCAGCTCAGACAAGTCGTCTCTCTCCAAACCACAACACAGATCCCTCCGCAACACCTCAAAATCTATGTCTAGAAAGCGAGACAAGAATGACATGAGAGCTTTGGCCTTCATCCATTTCTCTTAGATACTGTGTTGACTATTGTTGCTTTTGTTTGTCTTTAGTGTGTTATATGGTGTGATGGATGATGAACTAAACTTGTCATGCTGCATGTACATAAAATACAGACCAATATCTTTTCTTGAAGCAGGATTGTCTTCACTCTCAGTGTCTGATGTCCTGAGCTGCTCAATGCTTATGTCCAGAACTTCAGTAGTTTCCTCCTCAATGGTCCTCATCTTGTCTGGCTCCTCCATTGAATCTGCCTCCGCCCTGGACACCTCCCTCCTGGTTCTTCCTCTCCTCGTTGAGGCCGGCTGACAGACCAAAGTCTCGTCATCCTCAGAGGAAGTTGCTCGTGGCGCTGCAGTGGTCTTCCTCCCCCTGACCTGCCTCTTGGGTGGTGCCTTCTCTGCAGGTGGTTCTGAGGCTGTTTTACGGTTTTGGGCAACTCTTCTTGTGGTGGTTTGCTTTTTAGGAACATCTGTCTTTTCTTTGGGCTCTGCCTGGCTGTTGGCTTCTGTGTCGCTCTCATCACTAAACTCCACCTGTAATTAGAAATATTTTGGAAGACAATTTTCATTAAAACAAAAACCCCATCAAACTTCTGTGCAACAACAAAGCCTCTACTTTCATTAGATGCCTACCTTGAAACGTGATTTCTTTGTGCGTCTGGGGGCAGCAGGCACAGGTTGGGCTTTGTCTTGAACTGGCGACAACTCCTCATACACATGAAACTGTAGCTTCGGGGCAGTCCTTGGTGCTCTCTGCACGGATGCAGGGGCTCTAACCTTTTGAACAGGAGTACAGGCCAAAGTGGGCACCACTGTGTTGAAGTCAAAAGAGCCAAGGTCCCCAACACATGGCTTTGATTTCACCATTACCGGTGTCATGGGAACCAGGCCCTTTCCTTTGGCTGAGGAGCTTGTCACTTGAATCCTGGGCTTGACAACCTTGACCTTCTTTGCCTCCTTTGTTTTGTCAGGAATATCTGGGTTTTTAATGGACTCTTTAGGCTTCTTCAGCGAGGATGATGGAGGAACTGCTTTCTGTCCTGATTTCAGCTCTTTGGGTGCATTCCAAGTCCAAGCATTTGAGAAGAGCTCCTCTGGGGTGCAGCCTTTTTTTGCAGCTAAGGTAACCAATGACACGATAGCTTTGGTTGCCATGAGGCCTGCTCTCACAGGTCCTAACACAGGAGAGGGGGTGGAATCAACAAATGTCAAGCCAGCTTCCAGTACTTTCCATATACTGCAGACCTTGTTAAGCCTTGGTTCCAGCCCAGACAGGGCCATGCGAAGGTACACACGGCCCACCACGTCCTGCATCAGAGAGGGTTTAATGGAGGTTTTGGCAGGGCCACAGGGAGGGAAGAGTTTAGCCAATTTTGCCCCAAGTTTGGCAACAACACTCTTACAGCGAGCTAATGTTGCTGCTTGAAGTTTGAAAGTGACTTTGGCTTCATTGGGATCCAGCTGGAAAACCAGATCAGCCTGTGTGGCTGCCCAGCGAGCAGTGGCGCGGCCCAGACAGGGCTCAGAGCAGCAGGGGCAGTGGCAATCAGATTCATGCGCCAGCGAGGAGAGCCAGCGGCGAGGCTGGGCCTTGAGAGGTGGGGAGCTGGCCAGATCCTTCACTACAGGTTCTTTGCCAATCCACCGAGTGCTCAGGATGCCTGTAAGATCGTCCTCCAAGGCAGGAAGAGGTGACTGAGGTTTTTTCGCTGGGCGACCTTTCCTAGGTTTGATTTTCACTTCTGCCTTCTGCACCTGATCAGAAAAATCTAAAGAAAAGAAATAAAATTAAAGTCTATTAACTAGTTCAAGGAAACTGACTTGCTGTCTCATATAATGTTGCTGCATTACAGTGAACTATAGTCCCTAAACATATAAAACAGAAACTGCAGAAGTGTATTTTAAGTGCAATTTAAATTAAATTATTAACATGGACATAACAATCTTTAAAATACAAAAACACCATGTGTTAAAATTACAGCACAATTTTATTAAAGGTTGACACGAATATTGTGTCCAGCCTTGAATGAACTGGAGCTTTGTGTTTTACAGACCTGTACAGAGGTCCAGGAGGTTTCTGACTTTGTCCAAATCAATTCCACATTCCTCTCTCTCCCCCTGCATCAGCTCCAACTCAGCTTTCATCACCAGGAGCTCAGCACATCTAAAACAAACAAACAAACAAAAAAAAGAGTAAAGACAAGAGCCATGTCCATCAAAAAACATAAGCTATTATGTAATGTGCTGCATATTTATATTGTGCTGTGTTCTAGGCCTATTCTAAAGTAGAGATGAGCATTTTAAGTAATTTCTGTATTAAAATACTCGCTAAGAAGCAATCTGTGTAAACAACATATAGAAAAGGGTCCGAGATGAACAACCAAGCGAAAATGTTAGTGGGGATTTGGGTTGGCATTCCTTTGTGCGCTGCACAGACTGTACGCATTAACTATGATGAGCAAATTTTACGTTACATAACTTGCACTGCACATTCACTTTGTGTATTTTGGAGAAATACTTTCAAATATCACTCTTATGCCTGTCGCCATTCTGCCTAAAATTTTAGTGTGATTTCCAGACCACACTTGACATCTGAGTATTAATAGCTAGATGTTTAATATATAAATATATAATGTTCAACGTTATCTGTGACTGTGCAGATCCATCATTTGTGCAATATGGATCTGTGCAGATATTCACAGAGAGCAGTCACATCCAAAATTGTAAACTTTCAATATAAAGCAGTTCAGCAACACAAGTACAAATTAAGTACATCTTATTAAAGTTAATTCAGCATGTAATTATAACTTATGACAGGGAGAGTCAATCAGATTGCAGCAGACTGTTCACTGTTGGCATATAAAATTTAGGGTTTTTTTTAAACCAGCGAGAGAACTATTCTGTATATAGTGTATTTTACCAGGTTAAAGTGGCCCAGGTAAGATCTTCAGGTCCAATAAATATGCTTAAACACTATATCAAGCATTACAGCACAACAAAAAACCCCAGAAGGAACAGGCTGTGACCTGCCAGTGGGTTCAGCATCATACATTACAGAAAACAATATTCAAAGGAAAACCTGACCCACAAAGTGACACAACCTTAAAGTTGTGAAGAAAATGTGTTGCTTGCATGTCTCCATGGAAAATGGCGAACATATTGATTTATTGGGGTTCCATTTTAACAACAGCAAAACAACATCAACACATCCATTTACAAACTCTCTCACAACTCGTGCAGTACAATCCAAATCTGTAAGTTTGTGAACGGATCTTTTGATATAATTTTGCTTTTGTTGTAGGTGGTCCCAAATTAACCAATAAATCAATATTTATTGTCATTTTCCAGGCAGGCATGTGCAAAAAGCAAAGTTTTCTTCACAAATTTAAGTTAACACCTCATGTCTAACTTGATTTACAAATGGTCATTTCATGGGTGGAGTGCTCCTTTAATTATGTATAGTATAAGCTATTAATATTAGGACACAAGCTATCTTTTGGTCCCTGCTTCATTATTTAAATTTTAACCCACTACAATGCATATATACATACTGGCTGAGTGCTTGCAGCTTGATGCCCAGTTTGAGAGCTTCGAGACACTGGAGCCTGGCATCATTGATGGCGCCACAGCTGCTCCTCACAGCCACCATCTTCACAGAGCAGTTCAACAGCTCTGAGAGCAGCTGCCACTTCAGCACCAAGTTATCTCCTGCTCATAGATCAAGGGAGAGAGGGAAAGAATCAACATGTCAGACAGCACTGAGAGAAACATCAATAAGATATTAGGAGTTTTCCATGTATTGTTAGTCCATGTGTGGGAAGAACATACCTTGGTCTATGAAGCGCACGTCTGAGCTGCTGCCGTTAGATCCATAAAGGCCCTTCCCCACTAAAGTGACCAGCAGGCTGCAGAGAAGCTTCAGACTTTCATACAAGGCGGCGTCTGGGCTATTTATACCTGAGGCACAATCGTCAGTGCTTACTTAGTTCAAGCTGCAAACCTCTGCTCTACATCCTTAAAATGCAATATTAAATCAGAAAACCATATAAACTATAGAAAATGCTTCCACAAACCATGCTGTGTGATCTGGCTCCGCTGGGTTTGTGGCAGTGCAGCTGTGTCCAAACTCAGATAGGAGCTGCAGGTCTGGAGCATCCGAGCACGCAGCAGGTACCAGCTCTTTGACTGCCGCTGCTCAGTCACTTCTTTGACCACCTCACACAGATAACGCACTCCACGATCCATCTGACATACGGTCAAACAGTAAAGGGGCAATTTATAAATCAAACCAAAAAACACCTATGCCAGCTAGAAAAACAATAACAGTAATATGAGAAATTCTGCATGCAGACAATGTTAGCTACCTGTCCTGTGCTGTAGCAGTACTGAGCTTTCAACAGAATAGCCAGCATAGACAGAGAAGATGGTCCATCAGCAGCGGAGGTTACAGACGTAAGAAACTTCTCTGCCTGCTCCAACTGGGCCTTAAAAAAGCACCATAAACAAAGTGAGATACTGTGTATAAAATGAGATATAGTATGTATGATACAAGATATTATATCAAAACTGCATTACCAAAGCCAGGTCAGGGGTGCCCAGATCCAGGAGGAGGCTGGCTGATTGACAGAGGGAGCTGGCACATCCGTGGGCATCAGCAAGATGACGTGAGAGTCCAGTCGCAAGTTGGTAAGCTTCCAAAGCCTTTAGAGGCTACATAAGAGAGATATAATAAATACACAGAAGCTGTAATTACTAATCATGTGAACACTAGTTATAACAGCTTGACACCAGAATACACCATAAAATACCCCTTACACACCTAAGTCTTTCATACAGTACAACTTCTGATGTGTATCTCTAATTCCTATAATGCTTCATGAATTGTGTGAGGGGCTAAAAACCAATTTGGTGTTGAAAAGAGAAACTAAAATCAACCAAAAGAGAGCCTACAGAATGATTTTGACAACATTCTGTGTCGTTACCTTTCCCATGAGTTTGAAGAGAGCTGCAGCCACAGTGATGGAGCTGCAGGTCTGTTTGGGGTTTCGGACAGATGGCAGGCCTCGACTCTGCAGAAGAGCAGACCACTCATCCAGTGCTCTTTCCAAAGGCTTGCACAACTCTTCAAAAAATTAAAAAAATTAAAAAATAATGTATATTAATCTCTCAAAGAAACAGGAAGTGATGAACAATTATCTATGTTTGATTAAACCCACGATAGAACTTGGTGGAGATGCAGATTATGATATCATATCATCCACAGTGGGATGATTGAAGATATGAAAAAACAGTTCTTACTGTTCTCTGCAGCCAGACTGAAATGCAGGCCTTCATAGACCTGGATGCTGTCTTGTGTCTTCTGTTTGTCTTCGTAATCAAAGTCATTGGTTCCTATGGGATTGACTGCACAGCGGGTTTGCTCACGCAGCTCTCGCCGTTTGTTGTCTCTTTCAATGGCCTGACCAAAAACACAAGCATCATTAAATCACAGGACATGTGGTAAGTGTATCAAACTAAAGCTGCGGTCGAGAAGTCCAAAAAAACAATTAAAAAAAAAAATCCCAACATCTTTTCCTAAACACTCCATCTTGACCTCAGTGGGAAAGCTTTTTAGGAGAATTCTTGAGGAAATGGAAATACATCTGTACTGGAAAGAGAAGCTGACTGCAATTACACAATAGGCTCTGTAATTAAGTGACAGCAGATGTTATTGACGTGGGTCAATACTTGTTAACACTGACACTTGAATTAAAACATGACAACATGCACATGATATCCTGACAGATCCAATGGAGCTCACCTCTTGAAGATTCTTCTCAAGAGTGCAGATGTAGAGCCAAAGTAAAACATGGGCCTTGTCATCCTTCAGCCTGTCAGCGTTCTCTGGAGTCTCTGGTTCTTCCTCAAGTAGCCGCAAAGCTTCATGGGTAAAATCAACTGCAGCACTGCACAGTTAAAAATGAACATAATGAACACTGAGACAGTTGGATGCTGCCTATGTTAGCCTAGCAGAGCTCCAGACTAGTAATTTAAATTGTTGGCCCCAACTTTTCCATGCACACAATTAAGTCGCACACAAAACAGTTTAATTATCAAGGAGCACCACTAATTAGAAATGATGTCAGCAAAAGCTCCTACCAGTCTGTCTGTTCACTGAAATCCTGGTAGCACACAACTTGGGCCATTTCACAGAGGTAGACAGCACGTAGATGGGTGTGGGAGCTCTCCTCATGGCAGATGTCCAGCAGATCACAGAGTGTGTTGTAACGCTCCTGGGCCGTGTCTCCTGCCACCTCCTTATAGGCACGCAGCTCTTCCTCCAAAAGGCAAAGCATTACTTGCTCATCTGGGACGTCAGGACCGAAACCATCACGCAATGTCCTGTTGCAGGATGGGACAGATGTAAGTTTCCTTTCCATTAATTACCTTCTCTGAGGTTTGACAAACAACAAAAAAGTTCTGTCATTACAATTTGTCTGTACCTGAGACGGATGTCTTCTTCTGAGTTACGGGCAGCGTCAGTCTTTGTTTTCACCCACAGAGAGACTGGTTCAGCCATATGAGCGATGATGCTGTCACCCAGAGCCTTCAGCCACAGGATCACCCAGTCCAGCGCTCGCTCCAGTTGTCCAGCCCGCCGAGACGTCTGCACAGCCAGCATGAAGGGTCGGCTCAACTAGAGGGTCGAAAGCCATGTTAATGATAAAGATAACTATAAAAATTAACATACGTATATATTTACTAATTTTCCCCAAGATCATTTGGGTTTACTCCTATCTAAACACAACCTATTTAAAACCAGGAGGCACTCATGACATATAGTGTGTAAGACAGACAATGTGGTGCACAATCAAACAAAAACACACTTAAAGAGCTTACCCTATCGACTGACAGTGAGGCGGGGCAATTCTTGCACAGATCCCTGCAGAGGATCTCAACCAGTGTGAAGGCCTGGTCATAGAGACGCCGATTGTAAAATCCACATGCTAAGTTGCTCACAGCAATCACTGCAGGAAACACATAAAATCAACAAGATGTCATAACAATATAACACAGGTTTCCTACACGTTTTCCATTTCAAAATTCCATACTTTTCCAGATTTAAATTTCCAGACGACATTTGACATCTGAGTACAAATAGCTACATGTTTAATATATAAATAAATGTTCTTTAAATCCAACCGTTAACATTTGTGTGACACTCTGAAGATGAGTGCTCTTATGTTGCCAAATACTTGCCAGAAGATTTTACCCAGATACTGTAGCTTTTCATACTGAAAAAAATATTTTATTATTGCTTCCTCCATACTTTTTAGTCTCTTTTATAAATAACAGTCGAAAATCAGCTGAAAGAAGTTAAACAATCAAATTTCACTGCATCTGTGCAGCCTTGTTTATTCACTTTGTCCATGGAAATGACAGTAAAAGCAGCCATAAAGTTTCTTTTCACATAAAAGATAGTCTGTTTAGTTACCTGATAACTACATCAATGAATAACTTATAAATGTTAAAACAAGCTTAATATTTGGTCATTTGTGATGCTATGGATATTTGCAATTTAAAGATAGCCTATTGCCACATTTTTGTTTTTTTGAATTGTATATTGTAGAAAACAGAATCGGGGCAATAGTCTGATAACACAAACATTTTTCCATACTCTCCCTACATAGCCAGACCTGGAAATTAATACAATCAGATTCAATACTTTTCTCTACTGTGTAGGAAGCAGGTAAAATAATAAATCATTAAGTATATATGGATTGCAATATCAGTAATAATTTCAGAACAACTAAACTGACCTGACAACATTAATAATGTAAGAATATAATCACCAGCTTTGACGAGAAGGCTTTCACTTGACAGTTTACGCAGTTCAGTCATCATCAGTCCAGCCGTGGCTTGGCAGTACAGCAGCACTCTGTCCAGTGTGTCACTGTTCTCCAGCTGTGAACAACAAATCACAATCAGTACTTAAACTTAAATTACTATCATTACTGTTGGCATCATGAAATAGAGCGTTAATGAAAGAGCTTTACCTGTGATGCGAGCATGCTCTCATAAGCAAAAACGAAGCCTTGGTAAATGCTGAAGCAGAGGGCCTGTTGCAGTTTGCTGCCCTCAGCCTGGCATGTCGAATTCTGTAAAGAAAGCAAAGCACAGGTTAGCAATTTCAAGAAAGTAAATGTATTCTTTGAATGCGTTTTTGAGAGTAACTAAGAAACAAATCCAACAGTATTCTAAAAAAGAGCTCATTTCCTGGTTAGTAAACTACCCTCACCTTCTTTTGCATCTTTAATATCCGTTCCTGGTGCTCCTCAAGAAAAGAAAACCAAGCCAGGAGCACTGGTCCGCTTAATCCCTTGT
The DNA here is from genome assembly GCF_011397635.1 of Epinephelus fuscoguttatus. Taxonomy (NCBI): domain Eukaryota; kingdom Metazoa; phylum Chordata; class Actinopteri; order Perciformes; family Serranidae; genus Epinephelus; species Epinephelus fuscoguttatus. The sequence goes on from NC_064752.1 coordinate 39,143,087, forward strand.
TGTGGCCACTTTCAACAGCCCACACCACCAGTCCACAACCTTCTAGGACTGCATGAGCTTCTCTGTCCCCCAGGTCAGCTGAAAGAGACCTCAAGGCCCTGGCACACTCTGTCAAAGCCTGGCCAGTCTCCCCGCCAGCCTTCATCGCAGAATGAATCTTGACTGCCCATTTGCCGAGCACCACAGCAGTACACTGACAGTCAGCGCAGTCTCTGAACTTGCTCTCAATTTCATTCAAGAAGATGGAGGCCAGATCATAGTGGCCGGCCCTACAGAGCACCTTCACTGCAACAAGCGCTATTTCAGAAAGCGTGTACAAACTTGACTTCTCAGTTGACTGCTTGGACCTGTCCCCCTCACAGCCTCGACCACCTGTCCAGCATCTGCTGAAAAGTGTGTGCATTTCCTGGAGAAGAAAAGAAGCATCATCCTTGTTTACCGCTTCACAGCTACTCTCAAATTCAGTGATGGCATCTTCTGCATATATAGGAGCTTTGGAGAATGAGGTGGTTGCATTTTCTGTGTCCAACAACAGGAGAAAACTCAGAGCTTGCATCTGGCAGTGGAGTCTATCGCAGGGGTTCAGGATTTTCCTGTCTTTGGTAGCAGACAGTCCGTTCCAGAGCACTGAGAAGCAGCTCCGCACAAGAACATAGTAGTCCTCACCCTATGGACCATACAACAGCAGTAACCTGGTTAATGCTGACACTGAAAAAGCAATCATGCAGTACAGATGTGGAGTATACAACCCATGTTAATGATCTAAAAATAGGAAGTGACACATACCTGTTGGGCTGGGGTGAGCCTGCTGTAAAGCAACCCAGCTACATGGCTACACAGACTATGAGCTTCGAGGGAGCTCAGCTTCTTGGCAATATGGAAAATGATCTTTTCCATGTAGAGAGGACTGCTCTGAGCAACAAGTGCTGCAGAAATATCATAGCCCTGAAGGGAAAGCTCCACCAGCTGCACCAAGTGACTGACATGGTCAAAATTAGGGGATCCAGCTCCAAGTTGATGGTTACAGGCTCTGATGATCCTGTCACACAGTGTGCGACCCTGAAGGCCTGGCCGACTCTTCACATAATCCTGCAAAAGATATATTAAGGTAGGTTTAGGTCATCTTTTAAAAGTCAGATTTATGGTGAATTGTAATGTGTTTTGTATTTTTGTATACAAAAACATGCCTCAGTCTAATACAGCACATGGATCTAGGCTCATATGGATGTATTCAATCGTGGTTTAATCTTGTCTCATAGCTACAGCTTCTTAAAGACTAGCGTTAGTGGAATAACTTGTAACGTTACGAGGAAAACAAGTGATTCATCTTGACAGTTGTGATTATGTTTACCTGTAGTTCTTCAAGTAGAAGCTTCGTCTCTTTTACAGAGGCAGTCCGCTTGATGTATTCGTCCACCTTCAAACACTTCATGTCGGCAGCTGTTAAAAACACGGTATTTAGGGGTAAAGTATGTTAATTTAAAACCTCCATGAAGGAGCTTAGCTAGGCTAACGTTAGCATCACACGTAACGTTTACCACAACACGCCGCTGTTGAACTAACGTTAACGTTTGCTAACTTCACCAAGAGAGTAACTTACTTCAAACGGGACACCGTTGTAGCGACACTTTTATTCACAGCGGATAAAAAGCAGACATATTGTCCATAATGAAGCAGCGGTAGGTTGCTGCTAAAGTTGTGAGTTTAAAGATTCAAATCTTCATGGAAACTACAGCTCGCGCCGCGCACTGGTTTTGAAAGGTGTTCGCTAACCAATCCGACACCACATCCGCTTTCTCCCGGAAACGCAAGGACTTGTGGGTATCGTGGTTTTATAATCTTGCTCAACCCAATGACACGTAACATAAAAACCAAAAGAAGAGTAAGATTCACAAGTTTATTGAGTTGTCAAACGATTAAATATATGAATAAACAAATAAATAAAATGTTTGATTCCATGACTGACATGAGTTTGTAAAACACATTTGTAAAAAAATAAATAAATAAATAAAATAAAAATAAAAAAGTGAGTGGGATAATTTTTGGATTTAGATTTTTGGTTGAAGCATATCCATCAAAGGGTAGATGTCCATTTATCTCCTCGTGGGCCACTGTAGATCATCAGTGTCGAAACAGTTAAAAGTTCCCATCCAGAGATATCATTGTATCAAGGATGTGTTCTCAATAACCACATGCAGATTCCTAGATTCCTCACTTCAATTTTTTTTTCAGAGTAGTGTCTCTTTGCACTGGGTGACAATTGCCATACTGCAGCTATGTGGCTATATACACCAATCCCTACTATTCAGCTATTTACTACCATCCTCCAAGGCTTTATTGTGAATCACACTGCGTGCTGTGGTTGGCTAGTATGTATCACATCGACACGTTCGGAGGTGGTTAAGGTTAGGGCAAAACGGCTCAGGTTAGGGCTGATAATAATCAATCTTGGATATTATCTGAAATTAAAGTGCTAAATTAATGTGGAAAAAAAAACTCTAAAATGTACTGCCAGAAAGTCAGGTGGTGTAGTATAAAAAGCAACACAGCCTGTGGGGGAAGTAAGGAGAGGAGGGGAAGGTATGAGCAGCAGAAGGAGGAAAGCTGAGCAAATGTGATAGGATTTAATTTTGGCAGATTAGCATAAACTGTGCTTTGACGGTAACATCATGTCATCTGCCTCACATGGAGAGATTGGGAGTGAAATGGAGTGGATTTAATCTTGGGCAACGAGGCTAAAAATAGCTAAAAGAGGAAGAGAGAGACTACCAAGAGTGAAAAGTTGGTCTGATGATAGTGCGAAATGTGAAATTAAAAACTGTGCTCAGTGTTCCTATGTGCCCCCTGGTCCCTCTCTGCCTGTACTCCTTTAATTAGAAACACTGTACATCTATGTCCTTGCAGTGCAGTGTGCTGCACAGAGGGGCATTGTTAGCTGTGAACCTGTTGCAGCTGTAGAGACTTGCTAGTAACTGAACATGTCTCCTACTGAGCCGTACCATGAAGTCAGATGGCTTTGATCAGCTTGTGATTCCTGAGGTTGTCTCTGCAGTGCTCTCCACTCTGTGCTCCAGTGGACAGAGCAGATCACTCAGTCTCCACTCAGCCCAATGGAAGTGTCTTATCAATGTTATCAAGAGACACCTCATTAACCTCAGAGGGACGTGGCTTGGCCTCAGCATAGAGAGACATCTTTCTTTCAGGTCTCCTGGTCTTCCTTTAGTGCCAATCTGTGATTCATTGGAGCAGGTTCCAGAAAAGTATTGTTTTAACCTGAGCTGATCAAAGTTTGTGGTGCACCACATCAAGCTTCACCTCAGGCCATAAATTATGATGTGTGATGGAAAAGAAGTCACAAAGCATCAGAATACAGACTGGGAAAGCCCTGCAGGTGGCAACTGCACATTGGCACTGTTTAGTTGTGTTTCTCTGTGCTTATTTCTTTTTTCATGAATCCTGAACAGTGAGTCAACATCCCCATCTACTGGTGAAAGTGCAGGCAGACCAAGGCCTCACACCACCCAATACACCCCTCTGTTAAAGGCAAGGTAAGTTTTAAAGTCTATGAATACTCATTTATATTACTCTCAGTATAGCAACATTTAAATATAGTCATTTTGCCCCACTGTAAGTCTGAGCAGTCCTTATCTTAACTGTTTTTTTATCACCTATTCCACTGCTACATTTATTGTGCGTTACACCCTCCAACATTCCCACCCGGAAAGTGTGTGTGCTTTGCGACCTCCCAACAGATAGCCTTTCAAATGGAAAGTAGGGTGGGTGAATCTCTCACAAATCACCATAAAAATAAACACCAGAGTTCGACTGATACAAGTGTTTAGAAGTTAATAATTGTTACAGATTAGGCTGAAGCTACTGGGTGACAAATTAATGGACAGGAATTGAAATCTCCTATAGGTGTTCAGATGGGTTGATATCTGATGAGTGTGAAGACAGTAATATGATTCACATCTCTGTCATACTCACCAAACTCTTGACCCCTCATACCCTTTAGTAGTTATTTCCCTCCATTAATTTTTCCAGGTTACCCTTTAATTTATAACTCATCTGTAGGTGTTCCAGTAGTAAGTATGGCACTTGAACTGTACTTTTGTCAAGGTATAAAAAAGCCACTAGAAGACACAAGACTTTTCATTGACTTTTCAATATTCATTGAATCCATACACTTATATCATATCTGATATCTCACTCATATCTGATGCCCAAAGGCCTCCAACTGATCACTCATTTGCAGTGACACAGTATCACCTCAGAAAGTTGATATGGCTAATGTGTTAGCAAATAACTACCTATTTACACACCCAGCAGACACGGAGCAACACTGGCCTTCCAGTAGATTTGTGTTTCTGTCCATCTGATGAATGTAGGAACAATATCCACTCTCCTATTAGCTCTATTTTGGTCTCCACCGAGTCCTGAAGAAAGTTATCAAACTTTTTAGCAGTAAAATGCTCTAATGTAGTACCAGCTAGTTGATAACTTTGTACACAATACTGACTGAAATACCTAAAATCATAGCTGTTAAGGTCTTACCTACATTTTAATATCTCCAGTGACTCAGTGACAGTGTGTCCACTACAGTACATCTGAAATACCAGCAGGAGTGGAACATGATGAGGTTACGTACATCCACTATTTTATTTATCTCAAGAGCAAAAAAAAAAAATATTCCTTATGGTCCACTGTGTTTTATGTGATTGGACACTTTGTTTAGAAAACTGCTCAACCAGTACAAGTGACACTGGTCTGCACTGGGTGGCCTCTTTCCTCTCTGCTGAACACATCCGGCTATTGAGGTGGCATCCCACACATTAGGGTGTGATCTCTGCTTATCTGTCTCAACTTCAAAGGGTTATCAAGACAACTAAATATATGTGATTAGGTCCCACTGTAACATGAGAACAACCAGACCTCTAGTCACATTATTCCGCTAACGCCTAAATGCAGGTTTACAGGTTTTCACCACATCTAGTTTTGCTGCACAGTTTTCACAGGGAAGTACAAACACTTGGAACTTGGGGATATTTATTCAGTATGTTTTAGCTTATTCTGCAAATCAGAAAATCCACTGATATCTAGAATGTAGAGCAGAGTTTCTCTAAAATGACAGAGACAAATTTGCAGTTTCAAGGTCTTGGTGTTACTAAAAACCCATCATCAGGAGCAGGTAGGTGTCAGCTAATACAGGTGTGCCAGCTGGGTGTTCAGCTGCATGAAATAGACTGATGATGTCACAGGTCTTCACTGTTTGTAAGATCGACACATTCACCACCCGACATTCTAAACACCATGTGACCAACCTGAATTTTAAAAAAGCTTGAAGACCATTGGTTGTTGAAGGTAGACATCTGCTACTTGTGGCATGGTGGAAATTAACAACAAGTACATGTTAGAATGTAAAAATATTAAGTACATCTACTTAAGAACAAAATCAATGCCTCTTCTCCTCTTAGCTAACTCAAAAGCGAATTTGTGTATTTCCAAAAATGTTCCAAACAATTTTACATGAACACATAATAAGGACCAACTTTAGCCTATAGCCTGTGATACATTTTTCTAGATTCAACTACCTTACAATATACTGATGAGTTTAAATTAATAAACCTTCTTCACAGCAAACAGGGAAAGGCAGGTGTAACTGACAACAATAAAAATGACTGCATTCCATTTAAGTGAGCTACTTCCAGGGTCCTCCTGTTATTGTACATGATGGCCCTACGTCATGACTTGATGGAACAAAATTTGGTTCACATGTGTGTTTCCTGCTATGACAACTTAAAATGTCAGCTGTGAAAAGGTCTCTTCCCCTTGACCACTACAGCTTACATGTAAATGTGTCAGTAATACAATAACAATTGTAGAATTAAAATTAATTGTAATGGAGTATTTTTACATTGTGGCATTGTTAGCTTTCTCTTATGTGAAAGATCTTAATACTTCTGATATAAGACCTCCATAGAGTCCAAACTGAAGGTGTAGTTACAGTAGCAAATGTCTTATCTATCTGTGTTAAATGTGTCAAACAGCATATTTTTTATTGTCTTTTAGTCTTGAAGACAACAGGGTGTCAAAAACAACTAAATCGCATTTAATCTATCAGCCTCTGGTGTCAGGATTAGAAATATTTATCAGTCTCAACTCATTCTTGTTCCCAGGCCAGAGTTATACTTCAGTGTTAAATCTACACCATACCTATGACATAGCCTCTGCAAAGGTGAGTACCCTACACCTTGACCTGATGTGCACCTCCCTGAAAATGTAACTACACATTGCAGAGACGCAGACCTCCTGTTTATTTTTGCTAAAACTAAAAACCATTTCCTTAAGTGGAAAGTGTTTGTTGAGGTGTTAGTGGAACTTTTTTGAGTGATTTATCCTGGCTTCATATGAGTCACGCTTTTCTCATGCACTATCCGTACGTGTACCTATGAAAAGTAATGTACCCCAATTTTAATATAACCCACGTAATCATGAGTCAGTAATTTATGTTTATCTGATGTAATCGTGAAGGCTGTGATCATGTTACCAATATGCTGACAAGAGTAAAGAAGGAAGTAGTACAAAGACCAAAGTCCCTGTAAAGAGGCGGGTTGGGTTAGTGGGTGGTTCAAACAACACAGGACTTTCCCCCTGGAGACCGCTGTCTGGGTTCTGTATGAAACCAGGACTACTTTGAAGTATTTTAAGGTGTGTCATCACCATGTTTCTTTTCCTAAACCTAACGAACGTAACTTTACTTGTCTAAACCTAACCTACATAACTTCATATTAAGTACGTAACAGCATTTGTCGTATGCTAATTGCTAATTGCATGTATGTGTGTGCATTTTCCTAAGATATCATTTGAACCGTTGGAGGAAGATACATTGTATGAGTGAAGTCTGCTAGCTGCTAGGCTAATTTATGCAATGGGAAATGTCATAGGTTTATGCTTATAGTGTTAACATGTTGTATATGTGGGGAAAATGTGTCAAGCATAAGGCGATTGTTTTGTCGGCGACTTATAATGGTGATGAATTTTGTACCATTGTTTAAACATTGTTGCTATTAAGCCATGTTCTGTGCATGTTTTATGTGGGTTAGTTGAATCAATCAAACTTTAGTATTAATGCTCACAATGGCACTGGCCACTTGCACAGGCTAGGACGTAGGGTCTGTGTAGAGCCTATGTACAACTATAAATCAACCAACATACCGCAAAAGGAACCCTTTAGCATCTGAGATGCTCCAGCTTTAAGTAACTCCAATGTAAACTCATCTGTGGCAATGTCAGACGCTCAGAGCAACTGATGTAGTATGTAAAACAAGAAAGTCCTCATGGTGGGGAGGAGTTTGGGAAGGATGGATGGGTTAAATAAACACAGGACTTTGACCCTGGACAATGCTGTTTGTATCCAGTGTGATACCAAAAGTCAATGTCATTTTAACCCAAACATGATCTTTTCCTAAACCTAAACTCAAAGTTTTTTTCAGTTTATTTTGAAATCCAAAACTAATGCTAAAGGGGTACCTAGAGCATCATTATTTGAAACATAGGGCCATTGATAATGCTGCTGGATTTGACAAACTGGGAGTTAGAACATGCTGATAATTTTCGAACATAAGGTTGACTGTAGTATACAGAACATATGCTACCTGATTTTGAATTAACTGTATCAGCCAGTCAGTTTTGTTAGCTTCACACTGATGGCAAGAATAAAAAGTCCATAAAACCTGCAAAAGTATTTATATGGTTTGATAACCTTCAAAGAGCAACATCACTAAAACTCAATAAAAGCACATCAGAGTGAAGGCAATGAAAGAGAGAGATCAGTGACCCTGACGTGAGCACTCTGGCTTACCGACTTTGATCTTAAATAGAGATTATTTTCTTACTGGTAGATGGTGAAGAGTAAGCAGTGTACTGTGGAGAAGTCCAACAGGTTTTACTTCAAAAAGCTTCAGGCTGCGAGGCAATTCACTCAATGAACTGAAACTCCCCGCTTCACTGCTACAGACTGTATGTCTGTTGGAGTGACCAGTATACCCCCCACATGGATGATCCTATAGCTAATCAGTTAGTTAGTTAAGTAGCTATACGTACAGTAGGTAGCTATTTGTTAAATGGAGCATGTTGTATCACACTGTAGGTCCTTTCCCACTGGCCAAAAAAACCTCACTAACACCCACCAACATTAGCATTTAATGGAAAGGTTACAATGGGCATGCATTCCCAGGATAAATGGCTCTGCAGCAGGTATGGGTATGTACTAGCTCAGACCCCGATCGGGCTCTTCTTCATTTTCTTCTTGAATTCAGCACTGTGCATTGCTGCCTTCCACCAGTGTAAAAATGTCATTGCTGCTTTTGCCCTGTAAGACCTATATCTTGTGACATAGATCTGTGGTCTTCAGGAAGTGTACGACTACAGTGGCTCTTTCTTTTTGAAACACCCCATTGCTAAGGAGTGTGTTAAGGGAAAATGTTTTAATTCCAAGGTTGCCTTTGAATAAGTCGTCCTTTCCCCAGCACAGAGCAGCAGTGCACCAAGACACGTTGTACAGAGTCCAGGACTCCACAGAATTCACACTTGTCTTTCTGCTTCCCTACTGGTACCAACCCACTAGCTAGTCCACAATGTCCCAGCGTTAGCCTTGTCAATTTGATCTCATCCTTCATGTTCACTCTACTGCCAGATTTCACTGATGGTTGGATATTGTATAGCTTTCTTCCTGTGCTATTTACATCCCACTCTTGGTGTCACAAGGACTCAGTCTCTCACTGATTATGCTGCAGCACTCCATCTTGCACCTGTATATCAAACACTTTCCCTACCTACCTGCTGGCAACCAAAAAGTCAATACTATCTCCCAAATTATGTGTGGTCTAGCTCTTCCATTAGATCCCAGCTCCTCTGTGTACTTCCCTATAGAGCTTATATAGCTGTCCCTGTTACTGCTGCTACCCCCTGTTTTAAAACACTGCTAGCAGAGAGGTTGATGCAAGAGCTGTGTTAAACCCTTTTAACTTTACCCAATAATTTATTGCTAATTTGCACATTGCAAATGCAGCGCCAGGATCGGCATTGTCCGGAACGCCCCAGTGCACAACCTCAGAACTCTGGCCTGAACAACATCCAACTTTGCCAATGTAGATTTGGCCGCTTAACCACATGCCAAGCACCCATAATCAACGATTGTTCTTATCATAGCCTTATATATCATCAGCAATAGACTCCTATCTGCCCCCCAGAACATCCAGTCAAGCACTTCATAATATTTAAGACCTTCTCACAATTACTAGTTTCTCCACATGCCCTCCACATACATGTCAGTCTTTCATCTAATACACCTAAAAACTCAAAGACACAAACTCTTTAAGGGGTTCTCCATATACCTTAAGCTTCTGCCCATCTATTTTCCTCTTCTGCTGAAAATCCCGTGTTTTGTCTTTGCTGCTGAGAACCTGAAACCCTACTTATCAGCCCATGCCTGCACTTTATCCAAGAAGCTCTGAATCTGCTTTATCAAATATCTAACATTACAGCCTCGCTTCTGTCATCTGCAGAAAGAGTTCTACCAAAGGCCTTTCATATAATTTACCATCATATTAAACAGGACAGGACTGATAACACTACTTTCTGCTGTAATCTGCTCCGATTAGCAGGAAATACAACATCTGAGACGACATGCTAATTATCATCCATTTTCCAGCAGGATACGATGACAAATCTATGCGAAGCCAATAACAACAGTGACTGTTCCATCCAAGTGTCCCATACCAGTGAGCACCGAACAGGCTTTTTCATGCTGTGCGTTCCCAGGGTGGAAGTAGGCAAAGGCAAGGAAGACTTACCTCCGATTGCCCACCGCTCCCATTGGGAAATTGAGCGAAATCACGTCACAATTAAGTTGCAAAAGTCACTGTAGCATCTCTTATTGTTCCAGAAACAAGCCAATGCATCCCTATTTAAGTTTCCATGCCTTTCCATTGATTGATGAATTTCGACCTCACTGGGTTAAAGCTGCACCATAATGCAGACACGTGAGTACCCTGCAGCTAACCCCAAGTGGGTCCCTTTCCAGCAGCACAGAGCAGGCCAATTTTAACGTCATTCACATCAAAATTTAACAGTCCACCTTGGAACACTGGACACAGATTATGGAGTTAATTATACTGAGAAACGATTGGAGATTTTTAACATTACAAACTATCAAGTGTGACAACTGCCGTCAAGCTGTCATGGGCACTACCCTTCACCTGTAGCTTGAAGCTGCAGGACACATGGGCTCTCCCTCACCTCATGGATGATGGATTGCGAGAGTGCTGAGTTACAGCGATCAGAGGAGATGAGGGCACCATATTCAAAATTTTTCTTGGGAGCACCTAAGTCTGCAGTCTTTATTTAAATAGGGGGAATTTTTCCACTCTGAAAGGCTTAAGACATCTTAAAAAGGGGCAGTTCCATCGGAGCTGTTAAAGAAGCCAAAAATGGCAGTTAGCAAGACGACCTGTGAGCAACTTGGTGTTGATGTCAGATCCGAGTATGAGGAGGGTGTTACCATCCTTGTTACGATGAAATCTTGACAGTGTGTGCAAACTTAGCATGAAAATCGCTAGCTGGTTTAGCACACTTGTAGCCTATTGGCATGTAACACTACCATGCTAAAATACTGCAATGTCCTGATGTTGTTCTGGTCTAACACAAGCCTTTGTTTGTGTGGGCAGGACAGAGAATATTTGATGTTTGATTGGACTAGATATGCTCATATGTCTATAACAACCGAAGCACATTCTGTTGTTTTTACTGACCAGCAAGTAGATGGAAGTAGGTCTCCGTTGCCTTTGCAAAACACACAGTGTGAAATCGCCTATACTAGAATCCTGGAACAAGCTAAAGCAAATGGGATGCAAGGTTTTTTTTTGTTTTTGTTTGCTGGTTTTAAAACTTTTTCCTCTATTATATTTCAAAATTTCTGCTGCGAAGAGGATGTACTAAGTTTTTTTTTCCCACTTTGGTATATTCAGCTAGTCTATGCATATATACTTCATTAAACACACCTACATGTAGGTAATATGTATCGTAGCCTTGCCATAGTCTTAACCTCAGAATTACAATACAATTTTATTTTCATGTCTTAAGTCATGTGTGTAATATGGAGACCCTCAGCTTGGTAGAGCTCTCAGACTTTCCTTGTGGTAGCCTCAGTGGGCTGCAGGTTGACAATAGAGGGCAGCAGACTGTACCAAACCAACACCCATAGTACTGTATGTTGTTGAAAGAATGTTCACTTGCACAATACACTTGCGTAACCTGTCTGAGTGTCAGCACATCAAATGCATGCCCACATTTTCCATTCCAGCACATGTGAGCACAAACACATTCCCATTCTTCTCTAGGGGGCTTCCTCACCAACACACCACTGATTCCATATTACTGCTGTGTTCAATCACATCCCCACTGTAATAATGTCAGTCCAGGCTATTAGTGGATGGCTATCATGCAGACTCGGTGTGAAATCATGAGTCAGCTTTTCCATGGAAGTGATGTTTTTCTTCCAAAGCAGAGAACTCCCTCTGTGACAGCAACACCAGGCCTTGTCAGGGGCTCCACTTAAATGATGCCTTTGATTTTCTGATTACACACTATTCATCTTCTACTCTGGCTAATCACAGAGATAAGAAAGTCCTCTTTTATCATGCTGTGCCAGTATATGAGGCCTGTGTGTGCTGAACAAAACCCACTGAGAAATCAAAGAGCTCCTGTTTGCGTAAGATCTTGTTTTGTTTACCGCACTGCGTACCTTGCAATTGTCGGCACATTCAAGATTAGTCATACTTATCTGAGCCTTGCCAGGTTTAAAATGTTGTTCCTTGATGTGACATGCAGTGTCTCATTTTGATTAATTCTTCTTTTTTCATTACTGCAAGCATGATGAAATATTATTTCAGGTGATAGAGTATTTTTCTTGGATAGGCCCTTTATGGAAAAATTTCCATAATTGCTCCCACTGCTCCTCTTAATTATACAGTATATGTGGAAAGGTACACAGATTGAAAAATGCAATTACACAAAAAAACTAACATGAAAGATGATATTTGCATTTCTGTTTTAAAAGCAAACACCAGGTATTTTCACTGGTGGAAAATCTGATGAGTTGGATTCATCAGGTTGAATATTTTTGTTTTATCACACATTTGCCACCAGCAATAACAAAATCAAACATGAAAAATCAGCACAGTCTTGGATTCTGAACATTCACACACAATCTGGATGCTTTTAGGTGAATGGACACCCTAAATTAGGCCTTATTCCGATTGTAGCATTTTCCGGTTAAGACATACTAAGCTATAAAATGAAAATGTTTGCTTCAGCCGGTGGGCGCTGCTAAGTTTTAGGCTCAAATGTTTCCAACATGGCCGCTGGGTCATAAACTCTCATTCTACAGCTAAACAGTACACTTCCATATGTCTCTGCAAACGTCTGAAGCAAGAAATAGACAGTGCACTAACAGAATCTTAATTCATATTTGAACAGCACTGCCTAGTTTGACAGTTTGATTGCAGTTCACGAGTAGTGATTTACAGTAGTGAGACTGCTCTGCTCTGACTGGTTGTTTTCTTCCGAATACATTTTTTTCCCCCTCATTATCTGTCTCATGTTCTAATGTGTGAATATAGTGACTGTTTCAGTAAATATGACAAAAAGTTATTTTTATTTAAGTTACCAAAAAAAAGGTGAAAAAAAAGGTGAAAAATTTGTATAATAGAAAGGTCCCACACTCCCAATTGTACGTAACATGTTTTGACATTGTCAAGGAAAGTGATGAATCATTTAACTCTGTCCCATTTAGAGCTCTTGCAGCCTGTTCACCAGCGCACTTGCCGGGTCACTTAAGTCTGTGAAGGTTCAGGGCTTAGGCCTTGGGTTGACATAGGTTGAATCCAAATGTCCATACTTGACCACACCTGGAGACTTGAGAACTTTGTGGGCAAGTTCCCAGGAAGTCTGTGAGTGCTGAGGGCTGCCCAAATCCATAATTCACACGGTCAACAAAGGGCCTCAAGTAAACTTTCTGCAGACTTCCAGAGAGTCTGTTCAGGGTACAGACTTTACTAGACTGATTCAATTACCCAGAATTCATTTCAGTACCATCGTGACATTTTAGTTTTTACTACTGCCGGCTAAGAAAACAAAAGAAACTTATTAGGAATGTTAACAACTTACTGTAATAAAATACTACTTGGATCATGTAGGCCAGAAATAATATTCAACCACATCATGATAGAGAAAGTATAGACTATACAGGTAATCAGAATGTATTTTATCATTGCAGCCCACCCTTAAAAGCTGTGCACTGTAATGCCAAAATCACAGGCTAAGCAACGTAAGCAATGTCTTTTAATGTAAGACCAAGTTTATTTCGTCATACACCAGTACTTGTTTAAAAAAGGTATTTGAATGTTTTCAGCCTATGTTTAGCCTATCAATGGTATTTATATCTTTTTATCAGCAGGCACGGATAAGCAGACACTACAGTTCATAAACTATTCATTAGGAATGTGATCATCTTTTTCCAGGTGCATGCATTCCTCAGCTAAGGGCTTTTTGAGTATGGTAATAATGGATTATATTAAAACGACTTAGTGGCACATGTTTCATTATGCATATCACAAAAAAATTTAAGAACCATTTCTGTAGGATTACATTTTGATTTATTATGCAACATTGTGGATAATTCCCAGAAAAATTCTCAGTAAAATGGTCTTGGCACAGAGGTGTCCTCGGATCTTCAATTTGATCACCACTGTTTATTTGTTTTGTATAACGGAAAAAGGGATAACCTCAATTTTCTGATATATAATAATTAAAAATTCCATGTTAAAACTTATTCCTTATTCCTTTTTTGTTCACATCACATTATGCATCACATTACGGTGACATTAGATGAAAGGTGTAAAACAAAACAAAAATGCACAGATCTGATCACACAGTTTGCATAATCATGGTCTCTCAGCATGATCGGCAGCTGAAATGGTGCTGACACCTAGGCAGACAGTGTCTTTTTTGGACACCACTTGTTTCCCTGAATGTCCTCCTTGATGGTATCTCCTACTATGCCACATAAATTGTCCAGTAAGGTAAAAGCAAGGATGACCTCAGAGCAAAAACCTGTTTCCACCTCCAGGCTATAACAGGGTTGCCCTTGCCCTTGAGCTCATCAATCCAATGGTCTGCTCAGTCACAGTATGAGTCAGAGAATGGAGCCTGTTGAAATGCTGTTGAGTTCTTTCCTTTAGTGGCTGCCTGAAGGGGTTATGATTGTAATGGGACTTTCATGGAGGCCTCCATCACCTGGTGGAGAATGGAGGTATGTATGTTTATATGTATCACATGCTGGACCAGGATATCCAACAAATATGTCCAAAAACAGTCCTGGTGTGGCTCATATCACTTGCATTTCAGTTGAGTAACATTGTTTGTAGTTGGCACGATGAATGATTTTGATTGGCTGATCCTAATGTAGCACCCAACAGTGACTCCTACAGCTTTGATATCATTTTGTGCCAGTCTTGACAAGCCCTGACCACCTTCAGCAATGGTGTTGAGGTTTGGGAAAAAGAAGCTCTGATTTCTGTTGCAATTCTGTGCAGTGCAAAAATGACACAGGCTAAAGAGATCGTCATGTAGCCCACATGATTGTATTTGTCACTCTAACATCTCTGCAGTAACCAATGAAACAGACTTGAAATATCACTGGTTTTTATAGCATTGCAGTCTTTCATCCTCACAGACTTTATGAGATGACAGTGAACACTTCACAGTACGTATGTCTGAAGTCTGCAGGTCTGGAGGGTGGACATTTTGATTCAGCCATTGGCATTGAGACAGTGTTGACTGTCAGTAGGAGATGGGATGCAAACAGTGATGTCCAGTGAGGTCACATGATTTGCTGACCCAAACCCTCAAACCTTTTTCAGCACTGTAACAATGTCTTTCTACCTCTGTTTTCTGAGTCATAATTGATACTAGAAGTCCTTGTTATGTAAACCTGGTAAAAACTGGTATTTAATGGCAATGGTGTCAATTTGTAGTTAGCCTCCTTTTAGGCAAACATCAGCCACGTCATTTGTTGCAGTGGTCTAACTACAGACAAGTGATAATAGCAGCAACATGATACTCATTTTGTTCTGAGATCCAAGAAAATACTGATTGCTTTCTTAAGACGTTGTGCTCCATGAACATTAGATGAGTCTAACATGTAAAACCCTGCAGTCAACTGATTTGGTTTCGTTTAAACAGAGAGGAATGACTGCCAATGCATTATGTGCATGGATACATGACCAGAGGAAGAGAGAAACTTTCTGTGACATACCAAGCACTGACTTTCCCTTCGGCACTGACAGTAAAAAAAAAAAGAGGGCGAAAGACTTGAAAGCTCACTTTATCATTGCTTAACATACTTGTTTCCGGCCTTCAGGGAACCTGACTGACATGTAGCTTATCAGTGTTTGGTTCTTTTTTTTTTTTTTTTTTTTTTTTTTTACATGTAGGTATGCTTGTATTGTTCAAAAGAAGTATCTCCCGTAAAACTTTCCATTACATGTGATCATATGATTACAATTTCACTGCAAAAAAAGTCTATTAACACTGCAATTTGCAACTACTGAACCACACCTGACCTGCCAACCATATCACTGCGCAGAGGGAAGTGTGCATTTACCCATGGACAAGAGGCTCGTGCATGTGACAGCGTTCAATGTTAACATAAATGGCATCCTCCTCAGCTGAGCTGTAACGTTAGCTTGCTCAGTGGTGCTAGGTGAGCTAGCAGTAAATGTGTAACTTCAACCCAAGAAAACTAACACCAAAACAATGTAGACTGATCTTTCAGCTCATTGTCTTTGTTTAATAGCAACTTTACTGTTTGGTTTTCACATAGCCTGTAGAAATAATGGACATAGCCACCGTGATGTCACCAATGGGTTTGTGGACTGCCTCAAGTTTTATGGCCATAGCCATTTTGGATTTCTTGAACCAGACATACAAATACTTGGATGAGAGGGTGGAGCTATGGCAACCTGACTGAACGCTGTACCCGGCTTTGCTGCGCTAAATCGCAGCTAACAAAATTAGCTTCTATTATTTGAGGTAAACTTTAGAGGTAAGTGTTAAACTCATTTTAGTGTCAGTAGCTAATTGCATACATGCCCACATTTGGCAAATATTACTCGCAAGAGGAGTAACGCTAACCTTGAAACGTTATTGTAGCGTTAGCTGAAGTTAGCATTACTGTGTTTAAGTTAATGTCAAAGTGTGTGGTGTGTCGTTAGCATAACTGCAATAATGCGGTGGCTAACACGTTAGGCGTCTTGGTGTGCTGCTCGTTCAAAATTCAGCTGATGAAATTTAGTTTATTTAACTCAGTTAACATTACACCGCAAAAACTGTTATAGATAAATGTGTATTCTCCAAGCTAAACAGAGTAACGTTACAGTTCAACGTTTAGGCTAGTGATTGTTAGCTACCATCTTCCCCCAAAGTACTTGTTGCTGCTTTAAGAGACAGTGAAAAAGTCCTAAATTTTATTGCCTTTGCAACTAGTCACACAAAAGTATCTTCTTCTGTTTATCAGAATGCAGTCATTTTATCGTTGTGTCTGTGGGGCCATGTGTTGTAGCTGAAGGACTGGGAAAAGTGCTCTCCCTTGATAGATTTCAGTGGCTTGACAGGTAATTTTCAACCCCCCACTCTGCTTCACACAGCCCTGCTGCTCCCCTTGGCTAAGTGAGAAAAATGACCTCCCTCCAACTCTGAAATGTTTTGCTTCCCAGGTTCACTGAAGAGTAACTGCTTCATATGAGCTGCTGTAACAGAAACATGAAGAAGTAAGCTCCCACATTTTTATCCGCAGTGGTGGGTGATGAGGAAATTACCTTTGTCAGTTGATTTCATAAGAGCTGCATCATTGTAGGAGCCAAAGAGATCTCTATGGAAAGAGAAAAGAATCCATTTTATGCAGATCTTAGTGTCATTGTGCTGTACTGTACATGCATTGTAGTGATGTACTGTGACAGACCTGAGCCTGACTGCTGAGAACCAAACCTGCACTGTGCCCATGGAGGTCAATGCATTGCATCAAACGAAATGTCTGGCTCAAAAGAGAGATGAATCTTTGTCTTTCATGTGAGGTAATGAAGTTCAGAGCTGAGTGCTGTGTTTGAAGTTGTCCAACAGTGTGTTTGTTGAGGCTGGGTGGGTTCACGTCTCAGTCGGCTTGGGTGCTGCAGGTCAGCTACACGGAAGGTTGGCCTGACAGCGCAGGCCTTTGTACTTAACAAGAGATGCTCGCACAGGTAGGCAGTGCTGCTTTGATCCTTGGGTCAGCTGAATCACCCACAGGTCACTCTGGAGCTGTGATTATGAAGCTTAAAGCTGCACTCAAAGAACAAAGACTCTAAAGAAGGTGTCTTTTTGAATTTCCTTGTATAACTATATCAAGATTTCGTTATTTTTACTTCTGTTGAATTGGGATAACCACAAATTTTGGGTGAAAATACAAGCAATAGCATTATAGAGCATTGAATAACCTGTTTTCTGCTGCTGTAAAGTTAATTCACAGTGACTGTTATTTATTGTAGAGAGAGATTACAGGCAGGTAGTTCAGTATAGGTTCAGGTAACATACAAATAACAGAAGCTCGAAACAAAAGCACAACACAAGAAAGCAACTAGGACGAATTGACAAGAGGTTAATAATGATGGCCTGGTTAAATACCAGAAGCACTGATGAGGAAAGTGGGGACAGGTGAATAGATGGGTGGGGCAGTCAGGTGATGGGAAAAGGAGGGAAAGTCCAAAGGTATCTGGTGACAAAGGTTTGCTTCTGGGAATTAAAAAAGCAGATTTATGTATAAAAAGCTTTATTTCAGTTTTATTCTTTTTTACTATTTCATTCAGTCACTCTCTGTTTTATGTCTAAATGTGATTTCAACATCTTTTAAATTAGTCTGATGGTATCAGTTTCTGTTGGTAGAAAGTCAAGATAATCATGAAAACTGGGGCAGTCTTTATATTATCATGCACTGTTTGTATAAAGTATGCACCGCAATCTAAATATAACCTGCGTAATCATGAGCCAATAATTTGTGTCACAGTTAGGCTGCACTCATGTGACCAGTGTGCTGATGGAGGTAAAGAAGGAAGTAGTTTAAAAACCAAACGTCCCCATAAGGAGGATGTTTACATGCACACTAAAATTCCACTATTACTCTGAACATGACAATACTCTGAATTTAATACAGGTCATATAAACATTCTGTATTTTCTGATTAAGACATGCGGGCTATGCAGATATTATTCCGATTTTAATAGCATTCTTTGGAAATGTATACAGTGCATTGGGAATATGCGTCTCAGTTGGGGTTTTTACAGCAGTTTGTGACGCATGACTTCTTGCCTGTTGTTGTTAGCTCTGTGCATTGTACACAAATGAACTTGCCAACAGCTTACAAGACTGTGAGGTAGAGATGCAAGTCCAAATTTCTAGTCGGAAGGAGAAACACACCTAAATTTAAACATTATGAAAGACAGGTTTTTGGATATGCACAAATATTGTAGTGCTGACCTTTTCAAGAAGGTGGTAATGAAAGAGTGAGGCTGTGTTTGCACCATCAAACAAGTCCACCCCCAGTGGAAAACTTTGAAATAAATACTGGCATTTTTCCATTTTTCCATATTCTGACAAGATAAACGACATGTTGGGGCATGTTATTTGGAGTATGCATGAATGCATGTTAACAGGAATTTTGGTGGAATATGCATTTTCACTAGTTACATAAATGGCTTATTAGGAATATTGTCTTTATCTGAATAAGAGCAAAAACTGGAATATTTTGCGCATGTAAAGTCATGTGATCCATTATTATTGATAAACGCAGCTTTAACGGCATCTAATCTCAGTTTCTTAGCCTAACTTGTTGGCCACCCATGTTAGTAGTGATTTTCATTTATTCATCCTATACGAAGAATAAAAAAACTACAGTGATATGATCTATGACTCTGTGACAGACCATGGAAAATAGTTTCTCACTTGACCTTTAGAGCTGGTCACATTTTTTTTGTATGGCAGCAAGAAACTACAGGTAGTGTTTTAATTACTCACTGCATGCCATGATGAGTGCAGTGCAGCTATTATCAGCTCCGTCTCAGCCCCTGAGGCTCTGTGGTATTTCCCTCTGCTCTTCTTCCAAAAGCTCTTAGTTTACAGGACATACACATGATGGGTTTGCTGTGATGATAACAGCAGAGGTTTTCTTTATCTCAACATCTTTGTCTATCTTTCAAGGTTTCAAAACTGTGTAGTAATTACCAGTGGCAGTTTTAGATGGAAAAAAAGTGACGGGGCAACAACTTCATATAGATGTAAACCCAGAAAATTTGACATAATGCCATATTTCACAGTTTCCCCAGATGATAATCTGACTGAACACATACCTGTTCTCCTCAGCTTGCTGTACTGCTCAATTCCCCATTTGTATTTGAGCTTTCAGTTTGGGTAACTACGTTTTTTTTGTTCAGCAGATCATGGCCAGTTTTTTCCTGCTGTTTGGGAATTCTCACAGAAAGATGCTTGACATCCTGAAAGCCTGTTCGTGTCACCATTCCCTCCCAGTACCACAAACAGGAAGAAAAAAGACGTCTTCTCTGACAAGCCAGCAGTATGTAATTTTTTTTTCCCTGGGTAACTGCTTCACATTAAATCTTAATATTTTACCAGGAGTTTGGTTTATGATGAATCTCAAGTTTTTCTACAAAAAGGAGACTTTCAATTTGTTCTGTATAAAACATTCCACTTCATTCATGGTGACTACAGTCACAATCTTCTTAATAAAAAATAAAATACACACACATGTATATATATATATATATATATATATACATATTAATATTAACTTTTGAAAACTCTGAGCAAATAATAACACCAGTACCTGGTAAACAACCAATCAAATTGCAGTGGGACAACAGGCTATGAGCCCCACTTGGCATCAAGTTTTTGCCATCTGCTTTCATTGCCGAAGGCTTTGGGCATGCTAAGGTTTTTTTTTTTTCCACTCGGGGCACTTGAGACATTGTGAACCATTTTAATACTACTCTGTCAGCCACTGAAATTAAATTGTATAATAATGATAAATACAGCACCAGCCTAAGATGTTTTATGTCACACAATACACAATTTCATTTCTAAGTTACTCAGCACCACTAAAACACACCTTTTTCTGCTTCCAGCAGATGGGGTTTTGCCCCAAATAACCCATTGCACAGAACAAAATAAAAAACAACCAACCAACCAACCAGAGTTTAAAGCTGTATGAATGATCTCAAATTTCTGTGCAGATGTGTCATCAGATAACGAACACAAATACAACATGTATGTGATTTACAGTCTCTGTCGTGACCCAGTTTTTCCAACTGCCATGATGAATGATCCCCCATTTTTCCTACAGAGAAACTCATCTAGCCTGTGCCCGTATCGTGTGTAAATATCAGTCAGTGTCCATCAATGACAGAGCAGCAGTATGAAAATATATGGTGTATGTCTGATGTTTTGTGAGTGGCACACTTAGAGCATTAACATAATGCTCAGTGTAGTGGCAGTTCTCTATTGGTCCTGTCAGACAGAGTGGGGATGATAAATTGTAATTTTGTTTATTCAGTTGATCAAGTTGACAGATAATAACTAAGTTTCAATAGTTCCTGAGACACTGAGAAACCTCTAAAGGCTGGTATTTGTGATAAATGAAGTATTTTAGAAAGAAGAGGGACAGGTGTTGGCTGTCCCGAGTGGGAGGTAGTTTGTTAATTTTCATGTTGTTTCCCCAACCTCACTCTGCACTGCTCCAAAGCACTGTGTGGAACATTCACCATTTGTTGGTAGATACAGTCCTCTCCCTAAAAAAACAAAACAAATTTCTTTATTTATTTGACAAATTACTTGCTACTTACTTAATGACTACCAACTGTTCATGACACCTGCTTTATTTTAGTTCACAATCTAACCTGTTTGCAGTACACATCAGTGTTCCTATAGCTCAAGGCAAGTTAGATTTAAGATGTTTTAAGACTTTTTAAATTCCACTCTTCAACTTCAACTTTTATGTGTATGTGTGTGTATGATTCATGGGTACCACGCTCATTCAATGCGTTTTCTTTATTTTCATGACTATTTACATTGTAGATTCTCACTGAAGGCATCAAAACTATGAATGAACACATGTGGAGTTATGTACTTAACAAAAAAAGGTGAAATTACTGAAAACATGTTTTATATTCTAGTTTCTTCAAAATAGCCACCCTTTGCTCTGATTACTGCTTTGCACACTCTTGGCATTCTCTCGATGAGCTTCAAGAGGTAGTCACCTGAAATGGTTTTCACTTCACAGGTGTGCCTTATCAGGGTTAATTAGTGGAATTTCTTGCTTTATCAATGGGGTTGGGACCATCAGTTGTGTTGTGCAGAAGTCAGGTTAATACACAGCCGACAGCCCTATTGGACAACTGTTAAAATTCATATTATGGCAAGAACCAATCAGCTAACTAAAGAAAAAGGAGTGGCCATCATTACTTTAAGAAATGAAGGTCAGTCAGTCCGGAAAATTGCAAAAACTTTAAATGTGTCCCCAAGTGGAGTCGCAAAAACCATCAAGCGCTACAACGAAACTGGCACACATGAGGACTGATCCAGGAAAGGAAGACCAAGAGTCACCTCTGCTTCTGAGAATAAGTTCATCCGAGTCACCAGCCTCAGAAATCGCAAGTTAACAGCAGCTCAGATCAGAGACCAGATGAATGCCACACAGAGTTCTAGCAGCAGACCCATCTCTAGAACAACTGTTAAGAGGAGACTGCAAATCAGGCCTTCATGGTCAAATAGCTGCTAGGAAACCACTGCTAAGGAGAGGCAACAAGCAGAAGAGATTTGTTTGGGCCAAGAAACACAAGGAATGGACATTAGACCAGTGGAAATCTGTGCTTTGGTCTGATGAGTCCAAATTTGAGATCTTTGGTTCCAACCGCCGTGTCTTTGTGAGACGCAGAAAAGGTGAACGGATGGATTCCACATGCCTGGTTCCCACTGTGAAGCATGGAGGAGGAGGTGTGATGGTGTGGGGGTGTTTTGCTGGTGACACTGTTGGGGATTTATTCAAAACTGAAGGCACACTGAACCAGCATGGCTACCACAGCATCCTGCAGCGACATGCCATCCCATCCGGTTTGCGTTTAGTTGGACGATCATTTATTTTTCAACAGGACAATGACCCCAAACACACCTCCAGGCTGTGTAAGGGCTATTTGACCAAGAAGGAGAGTGCTGTGGCAGATGACCTGGCCTCCACAGTCACCGGACCTGAACCCAATGGAGATGGTTTGGGGTGAGCTGGACCGCAGAGTGAAGGCAAAGGGGCCAACAAGTGCTAAACACCTCTGGGAACTCCTTCAAGACTGTTGGAAAACCATTTCAGGTGACTACCTCTTGAAGCTCATGGAGAGAATGCCAAGAGTGTGCAAAGCAGTAATCAGAGCAAAGGGTGGCTATTTTGAAGAAACTAGAATATAAAACATGTTTTCAGTTATTTCACCTTTTTTGTTAAGTACATAACTCCACATGTGTTCATTCATAGTTTTGATGCCTTCAGTGAGAATCTACAATGTAAATAGTCATGAAAATAAAGAAAACGCATTGAATGAGAAGGTGTGTCCAAACTTTTGGCCTGTACTGTATATATATATATATATATATATATATATATATATACATATATATATGTATATATATACATACATACATACACACATATATATACAATAGGGGTGTAACGGTACACAAAAATCACAGTTCGGTACGTACCTCGGTACACAAGTCACGGTTCGTCTTTTTTTCGGTACAGTAATGAAAAAAATAGACAACTATTAAATAGCTTTTACTTATTGGTAACCTTATTAAAACATACCACCACAGCAGTTAACTCTTTTTACCCAATTTTTGAATGAAACAAATATATATAAAATCCTGCTTTTTCACATTTTTTGAATGAAAAATATAAATATAAATTTCTGCTTAAACAGTTTTACTCAATTAAAATAAAAAGTATAATGCAGCTGGTCAGCTTTAAAGCCTGCTCAGATTCAGTTTTACGAGGAACTTACTTAGCTTTCCCACTTTGTTAAAGTGCAGTAAACAAAACATGTTTATATCTAAAGTGCAGCTTAAACAATTTTACTCAACTTGGTTATTTCTTTAGCGCAATGGTCAGGGAAACGCTCTTCCTTTTTAAACGACAACGATATCGTAGTTTGCACCAGATTGCTTTTTCTAGTCGTGCCGGTTAACGTTCAAACTCGGGTGGTGTCGCTTTAGATGCGTTAGCATGTTAGACGTGTTTCCAAGTACATACCCAACCGCTGTTCTGCAGTGTCGGCACACTGCTTTTGTCTTGTCCTCTTGTTTATTTCCATCTTCGTATTTTACCCTGAAACCAAAGTAGGGATGTACTGAAATGAAAATTTGTGGCTGAAACCGAAACCGAATATTATTAAAAGCTTGGCCGAATACCGAGTACCAAATACCAAATATCATTGTTTAGTTTTTCATTAGTTTTTGCAGATGAACCTCCTCCAGATTAGTGTTGTCACGGTACCAAAATTGGGACCCACTGTGCGATACCAATAAAAATATCATGGTTCTGAGTAGTATCACGATACCACAGCGAAAATGAGACAGATGTGCCTTTTGTCATTTATAAAAAGATAAATCACTTTTCTATAATACATCAATGATATTTCAATTGAATAAATTACTTATTGACTTATTCATACTTCAAAAACAGCATCAATAAGTGATTAACATAGGGGGGATCAAATAAATAAATAAAATAAAAATCAACCAGCCACCCTCCTCCCCTGACAAGTAAAGGACAATCCCTTCATAAGTAATGAACAGTCCCTAAAGTGCGGTGAGGTTTGTGGGCCGTTAGTGCCGGAAAGAGAGAAATGTGAGCGGCTCGTTTCTCCTCTGACACGTCACATACCTGTGTTTGGCTGGCTCAGCTGTTCAGCAACTTTTGGGCAGTCATGACACCAAGAAGAGGATATTATTGGAGCCGACTTCTCTGTCGCAGTAAGCCGATGGCCGCCGTATTTGACAGGAATACATTAGGCCTACTGTCTGTGTCTGTGACCCCTGTTCAACCCACAACCGATGGGATTCGCCTTTCGTTTCTGCTGCTGGTTGAAATCTGTAGGCTGCTCACACAGCACGCTGAATGATTTAAGCCTATTTCGCTCGCTCAAAACTATTTTTAGTCGCAAATGCGAGTGCTGTGACGGGCGGTTCGCCACACTGCCGACATTTTATTCCGCCCGTCACGGCACGCCGTTTGATTGCGTTATCAAAACACGCCGCTATTATTCAGCCTTGCTTTTAACTTCGAATTCGAATACCGAATGTGTGTTTTTTTGCAATATTCAGGTGAATATATTCGGTTACCGGTTAACTAGATATTTTAAATGGTTCGGCTAGCAAAAACGGAATTAAAATAAAACAAAATAAAGTAAAATAATATCCTGCGCCCAATAATTCGGTACAGGGTCGTGCCGAACCGAAAGTCGCGTACCGAACGGTTCGACACAAATACCGTACCTGACATGTACCGTTACGGCCCTAATACATATACATACATACAAAGCACAAAAAGTAAGGACATTTGTTTTTGGTAGATTATTTCTTTGTTGTAACAATGCTTCTTGGCAATAAATCTTATATCATCGGAAAGTCTGTTTATTTCCCTTTTAAATGGTGCCACATTTGTAAGGAACATGGGATGAGCAGCAGAGCTGAGCGTGTAGGTTGCACCCATAAAAAAATTGCCAAATCTTCTCTGCCAATGCCAAACAGCTTTTTTTTTAGTTTATACACACACACACACACACACACACACACAGATACATATATATATATATGTATGTATATCCTAAATGAAAGTCTACAGTGCACATTTTAATGACAGAAAGTGGATAACAGGTCCGTGCTCCTGAGCTTCAGGGCTGGTCACGCTTTTTTTGTGAAGCAGGAAGAACCTGCAGGTAGCTATAGGTCAAAGTGTTTTGCACTAGCAGTTGATTGTGTCTGAAAGACATCAAGGAAAGAGATGAAAGGTGGACCGTTTTGTTCTTTGTTGAAACACTGGTTTGAAGTAACAGGTAAAGCAATTAAACAGGTAATTCATCAGATCAGTGATTCTGTCCAGCTGACTGGTTTGTTATCATTCTGCTTTCTAAGTGGCTGTGAAACACTGTACAAGTGAAGCCAAAGGTAGGGGTCCAATCATGAAAGGAACTCTGCTGTGTGATGGGGGATAAACAGTTATTGAGCTGCAGACCATAGAGAAACTTTGCTTTATTTTGATTCTCACAGTAAGCACAGTGTAGTGTTGAAGCGTACAGTACAGAGATTCCCGGTGGTCATGGTTGCATTGATGCGAAGCACACAGTAGATGCTACAGATCGCTATCTCAAGGTACAGAAAAAATGATGTGTAAGCCTGAACTCCTGCATGTGCATGTTTAGATCTGATCTCACAAGGATTTGGAAGTACTTTTTATGATATAGCATTTTGGAACAGTTGTATGTTGCAAATAAACTTAAATTGACTTTAAGATGTATGATTAAGAAAATCTAAAAAAAAAAAAAAAAGAATACTGGATTTAAATAGTGATATAACTTCAGCAACATCAAAATGGATATTTAATGGTTTTTGAGTGTGCGGCTGTTCCCCTTCAATCATGTGTTGAGTGTGAGAATTTACGACCTTGAAACAAATTAACATTTCATTTTACAGTTCAGTTACTTGTCTCAAGACAATGCTTAAAACAAACCAAACAGCTGTGGAGAAAACCCTTGGGTGCTGCTCTCTAATCACCCACAATATGTTCCAAACAGCTTATTTTCTGTGATCATCGTTTTTCAGAGCCCTTTTATGACTCAATTAACTAACACCCTTTATGACACATCACATCAGAGTTCTTCAGCACCAGCAGCACTACAGGGAATCCCCACTTTCTTCATTTACAACACCTCAGCCTGCTGGTCATACAGTGTCTGTCTGATCCTGCACATCCTCAGCAGGTGAGGCGATTAACAGCACTGTTACACTCAAGTCCTCCGGCAAAGTAGCGATAATCACTGTGGGGGAATACGCAGACACAGAAGACAGTTATAAGTGACAGTTGCCTTTCTGTGAAACGATACTTTTGACAACCTGTGCAGTCTCAGTTGCTTCAACAGCAGTGGCAAACCTCAACTTTGGAAATTAACTGATTGTGAAACAAGTAATATCAGCAAAGTTAACACTACTTAGCTAACAAAGCTTGCATCAGTTTGCCATTGTAACACTGTCTGAGATCTGCTGTGCCCCCATAGACTGTATGTAATGGACATAGCTACCGTGATGTCGCCAATTGGTCTGTGGCTTCCTGTTTTGAAGCCTCCAGTGCGGAATTTCAGCCATCACCATCTTGGTTTTGGAGCCAAACATAACCATATTTAGGCGAGAGGCTAGAGCTGTGGAGGAGTGAGGGGTGAATCTGACGGAGACACTGTGGACACCATCCTCAGACAGCCTCTCTCTCAAAGTGGCCACCCTTAATTATGGAACTTAAAGCCTTAATAAAAATGTTAATGGGTGAATTACATAAACATTCACCCTGTGCAGTTGTCATTAACAGAGAAATTATCTATAGAGACATAAACTGTTTTGTGTACCAGGCTGTAAGTATTGTATTTCTGCAGTCAAGTTGGGCATTTTAACATGGGAGTCTATGGGGACTGACTGGCTTCTGGAGCCAGCCTCCTGTGGCCATTCAGAGAACTGTAGTTTTTGGCATTTCACCATTGGCTTCATTTTGCAGCCCTGGAGTTTGTTGCTTGGGTGTCACAGACTAAAGCAACAAACTAACCAATGTATCAATATGAAATATAACCTTAGTTGCTCTAACTAGGGCAACGACCACAAATTAAACATCATTCAGGTGTCATCACAAACAGAACACGCGCACTCTTGTCCACTGTTTTGGTTTAACGACACTGTGTTAACTGCCAACTCAGCCGAATACATCGTGGTTGCGTGTGGTGACCGAAGTTGTTGAAAACACAAACCTAACCTGTAGGTGCCCATGCAAGTTTTGCTTTAATTAATTTTAAATTTATACTTGACTGTGCTTATTATATGGCGGCACTGTGGTGCAGTAGTTAGCATTGTCGCTTCACAGCAAGAGGGTTCCTGGTCCAAACCCACGGTTGGGGGCTCTAACCCACGGTGGGGGAGCCCCCTGTGCAGAGTCCTTGTCAGCATGGGTTTTCTCTGGGTACTCAGACTTCCTCCCACAGTCCAAAGACATGCAGGTTAGGTTAATTGGTGACTCTAAATTGCCTGTAAGTGTGAATGTGAGTGTGAATGGTTGTCTGTCTCTAGGTGTCAGCCCTGCGATAGTCTGGTGACCTGTCCAGGGTGTACCCCCACCTCTCACTCCGTGTCAGCTGGGATAGGCTCCCCCCCCCAAACTTTTTTTGATTTTAAATAGCAACAACTCTTGACAGATTTAGTTTAGTTTGCTCTGAATACCTCACAAACATAACTTTCAGACAAACTTCTGTATTAGTTTAATAGAAAGTAGCTCCAACAAAAACTGTTGGAAAATAGAATACAACACTCCCTCTAAATTAAAAATGAATGTTGCTGAGGTAAAGGCAAAGCCTCTATTGGCTCACATCCAAATTGTAAACAATCATGGTTAAAAAAAAAGTAAGGTGTGTGTGCTGTCTGAAAGCTGGGGTCAGGGGAGAGATGACACCTGACCGGCCAACAAAGCACAACTCTGCTTCCGTTCCATCAGTTGTCTTTCGACACAAGACTTTGTGTTTCCTGTTAATTCCCCCTTCAAGAACGGCCAGACTTTTTTTCCTCTCTGAAGTGTCAGATATTTTACCAAGCTCTCTGTTTGATAAACAAAAGGGTTCAAGGATCTGTTTCATCTGTTCAACATACACACATCACAGGTGATAATGAATTTAGGGGTTTAGCCTGTGCACACACAGTTCAAACACAAATCAAGATTCAAGAAGAAAGGAGTATTGTACAGTCATTCTGAAAGCTCAAATATTTCAGTTTAAGCGTCAAACATTGATTATTAGACCATGATTTGACATGTATAAACTACTGTAAAATATTTGTCTGAAAGCAATTTTCCATCCAGTATGTTAATACCTGCTGAACAAACAATGCATCAGTGTGAAGAGCAGAGTAATTTACAGGAGCTGTTTCAACTGATCCCTGGACTAGTTTTCTGGAAAACTCCAAGACGAGAGGATTTTTACCTCTGGCTGTGACAAGCCCACAGCTGAGGACCTGTAATGCTAGTTGGGGTGTGGCAGACTTAAAAGAGGAAATGTTGACCAACTGCCTTGCACACTCCAGCAGTATTTACAGTGTAAACTAGGAGGCTGGCAGAGGAGCGCGTTCTTATTTATCTTGGCTCTGGGCTTATCAGTGGAGATTGGAGCTGTTATGAGAAACATTTTTTGTGGGTGGCCTCTGCTGTGTTTGTGGTTTGGCTGTGAGGCTCAGAGGGAATTAACTGTAGCTTTGCATGAATCTGCATCCTGCTGGTGTCCTTCTGCACACTAGGTCTATAATCCCTCACCTCGCCTCAGCTCTCTTCTGCTGTGGAGATGTGAATTTACAAGCAGAAAGACACGGAGCAGTAACGCAGCAGATAAAATAGATAAATACATCTAGCTTTCTTGTAATAGATGCGATTGTCAACAGCAAAATAGATTCCCATCCAGATGGGAAATTTCACAAAATAAATCCCTTAATCTATTTGATGGAAACGTGTGATTTTCATTTAAAGGAACCCTCTGGATTTTAAAATTCTTTGTACCTCTAGTTGCATTATGGTGGGAGTGGGTCACCCATTTTGTTTGTCTCGTGCATGTGCCTGAGGACACACGCGCCCATGGGTGACACAAAAATATTCCAACCAATGGTTCTACAGTGTTTCAGTGATCTACAGGTGGAAGTAATGCACCAAAATACACAGCACCAATAAAGGTAGTGAAGAAGACTGCCAGCAAACATGCACGTAAATAATGCAGGACTCAAACTTTTAAAATCTAATTGAATATAATTGCATTATTTTGGTGTGCAACAACATACATATTTACTCTGTAAATCACTTCTCCTGTGTTGTCCATTGAGAAAAATCAGAAACCAAAAGAGAGGATAGAATGATGTTTCCTGCAGGGCCCCCCTATGTGATTGAGCTTAGGGCAGGTTAGGATTAGACTTAGATATTTAATTAAATAAGGGTAAGGCTGGGGTCAGGTTAAGCATCTCAGAAGACAATCTGTTGGGGTGAGGGTTATGGTTTGGTTCAGATTTAGGTAAAAGGGAAACACATATCAACAGGGATAGAGTCTTTGACACAACTCTGGAAGCCCGCCAGCCTCTGTCAGTCAAACACAGACACAGACATGTTCTTCCAGCCTGCTGAGACAAAAAGGAGCATTTCTGATATTTCTTTTCCTTTTGCTTTCCTTACTTCCTTTAATTAATAAGACTTAAGTTACCGCCTCACAGTTGTATGCCTCTGCCATCCAGTCAAGTTGCAGTTACAGTTTCCATCCATGCCTGTCCAGACTGATATGTAGGAATTACTGTTGACAATGCTTTAAATATGGATGTTGCTGCAAAAAAAAAAAAGATAGACAAAAAGTTTACAAAAGTGCACACATCCAGATGTGGATGGAGAGTGTGTAATAGTGTAAAGCTGAAAACGTCACTTCGGTGGTAATTCAATTAAATATTTATGGGAGCTTAGTCTGGTGTGTGGACTCTGTTTTACCGTCTGCTGCAAAGAAGCTACAAATTCTAAAACATGAATGCTTCACACACATCTTCAACCCAACAGAACAGAAGGTCTATACAATCACCACAGTCTCAAGGTTGACACCCAAGATAAGTGTCACCAATTCAGTATCTGACCAAATGTCTCCTCCTCTGTTCCTGAGATATGGTGTTGAATAATGACCAGAAAACATTATAATGTCACAGTGAAGTTGACCTTTTGGATATAAAATGTCCTCACTTTATTATTTTATCCTATTAGACATTGTGTGTGAAATTCTGTCTTAATGAGCAAATCAATTCTTGAGTTATGGCCAAAAACATATTTTGTGAGGTCACAGCAACCTTGACCTTTGACCACCAAAATCTAATGATTTTATCTTTGAGTCCTATTGGATGGTTGTGCCAAATTTGAAGAAATTCCCTCGAGGCATTCTTGAGATGTGTTCATGAGAAGGAGACAGATGCGAGGTTGCAGTGACCTTGACTTTTGACTTTTAACCACCAAAATCTATTCAAATAAATTTCCTTCAGGGCATTCTTGAGATATTGTGTTCACAAGAAAGGGACATATGGACCGTACAGGCGGATGGAAAACCTGAAAACACAATGCCTCCTGCTGTGGTCATTGCCGGCGCTGAGGCATAAAAATATTAACTGTACATTTTGAAAATCACACTGGCATGACTTTGATGTTGGTGAGTAAAATTGGCACTGCACATGTTTTATAAGGAAAGAAATATGCACTGAATATAAATGTAACTCCACACAGCAGCTTTAATTCTATGTGCATGTGCAGCTCTTCTTAAAACAGACCAATACCTACACAGAATACCTAGAACAGCAGCTATGAAATTAATCAGTAGGAAGTGTTAAAACTCTAACCACCTTTATATCAAAACTGGATGTTGAAAATAAACAAAATTCAGAAGAAGAATAAGATACAGAAGTAGAAATCGAGAAATTTAATACTGAGACAATGGAGTAAATCATCTTTTAAACTCTTATTTGATGTCACTAATGTAAGAATGCAAATATATGCAGTGTAACTAATTTGTAATGAACTTGTGCTCTTTTGTAGTTAAGTATTAAAAAATCTCTTCTCAAAGGTCACTGCACACATGTAATGGATGCAAACATTTCCGTCCTATCAAGCCAAATTAATTTGGGGATCTGTGAAAGCAGAGAGCTTTTCTCAGTCGAGTGCACTTTAACCTGAACTTTCATCGCCTGACGTAGGTGGGTCTGGCAACAACAAAGGATAATGGTTCTGATGACGGATCCCAGTGCTGTCTCCCTGTGTGGCATGCAGTCTGCTTCTGCGCTACTGCTGTGACACACACACACGCACACAGACTGCGACATTACTTTATGCCTCAATCAAAGCCACTTGTTGGGCTCTGCCAAGATCAGCTCCGTTTCAAGGTGATTTATTTACGCTGTGAAAAGACTGTGAATCACACTCGCAGGATTTTAAGCAAGCGCCTACACCCACAAGGAAACCCAGCAAGCAATGGCAAGCAGGGTTACTCATAGTCCCAGAATGCAGTTTTGGGCATTTGAATCATAAAACAGAAATTTCTGTGTGATTTGTCATGGTTTCCAGGTCAAAATACAAAAGGTCATCTGTACTGACTAAAGTGTTTGGGGATATGTTGCAAGACATACAAAACATACTGAAATAATATCTGCTTATGATCAATTAGATTTATTCCACATTTAGTGTAGGTATCAGCAATTTATTTTGGTTTTACTACTTCAGGATATTTGCTCTTGGAATAAAAGTATTTCTGACGATTGAAATACACACGTCCATTCACATTTACATATGCATTTTTGTTTGGTTTTTAAATATTTCCGTATATATTTTGAACTCAATATGAAAGCACTGTTTTTAAGTATTAACCTTAATGGGCATACAGTGTAGCTGTTTGCATGTGTCTGCAGTACAATACTGTACTATCATCCAAACATAGTTTATAGTCGTTGTTTAGGCTCCAGCTAGAATTGAGTTAAAGGATAATTTAAATTGAGTTGAAGCTGAGTCTTATTTTCATAGTTTTTGCCATCAACTCTATCAGTGACGATAACAGCGTACTCACCGGGAACTGCCCATTGGTTCAACAGCCCATTGGTTCGACATCCCATTGTTCCCACCATATTAAACTCATTGTTCCTAAGTCCGTTCCGAAATCATCATGATGCCCTGTGGTTAAGGTCTGGTTAGGTTTAGGCACAAAAACCACTTGGTTAGGGTCAGGAAAAGATCATGGTGTGGGTTAAAATGAAAAAGAAAGTGACCAACACATAAGCCGTGAGCCTGCTCCACGTCAAGCCGGTCGTGGTGCACCATACGCCTGCTGCGAGCCGTTCAGCACCGCGGACAGTCGGACTAATGGGATGTCGAACCAATGGGCTGTCGAACCAATGACATGGACCCATACTCACCAAAGTATTTGCTGAGATCTGGAAACAAGGAAATAACACTACAGCAAAGTCCGACAAGGTAAGAAACATGAGCAGTCATATGAGCTGCCTGTAGGTTTTAAACAAGCTAGCTAACGTTAGTTAGCATCTTACCTTGGCGAAAAGCGATTGCACGTTGCGGTTGTTACTGATGTGCACTTGCTTTTTTTCCCCAGAGGCCACTCATGGTATTGCAGCGAAAAAATTCCCTGCAGGGAATTTTTCAATGGGCAAAATGGACAAAATACTTTTTAAAAAGTATTTTGCCCATTGACCACCATTGTACAAGAAACATCTGTGAAACTGTTGACAGGACACCTCGAACTACATACAAGATCATAGTACTCCTTCTAATTTTTTATCCTTGGAGGTTTTATATTTGTAAAACTTTTCTGGAGCCAAGTAAAGCGATTTTAAAATCCCTGCTGTCATGACAATGTAAAGTCTCTGGACCAAGTGGAAACTCGCGGGTGGGGCCAGTGGGAGAAACACTACTACTCATATTCAGTGGACTGCATACCATAGAAGTAAACCCCGATGTTAAATTTGTTATTTTGGTGTAAGCGCCAGATCAGAAACTCCAATCGAATCAATAGGCACCTCTTGGCATCCAGTGAATTATCTAGTGAGTAGTCTCTGCTTCACCAAGCTCAGAGCAACTCTGCCTTTTTTTTTTTGGCATGACGAGGGCTTAAAAATTGTATCCTTTGCATTGTGTTCTCTGGCAAAGAATTTATTTAAATATATATGCTCTATATATCAGATTATTGTATAAACACAGATTCTGTGTTATTATTACCTATAGAAATAATGGCCATAGAAACCTTAGACTGTACTAGTAGTGCAAGCTGTATTTTGAGTACCACTACTCTTCCTTCCTCCTTTTCTATCAGTATACCTATCTCTATCTTCCTCTCAGCTGGGCACTGCTCGATGCTTTCTAGTGAGCTGTTGTTGCCTTCAGTAACAAATCAGCTCAGGAATGCATGTTGTCTTTTGCAAATGGATTTAAGGCCAATAAAATTCCCATACCCAAATAATGGACAGAGCTTGATAATGATTAAGAGTTGGACTTGCCTTGAGAGAAACAATGTTTCTGGAGTATTGCATTCTTTTGCAGTACTTGTTGATACAAAAGTCATGTTCCCTCTTCAGTGTGAAATCCTCACTGAGTTTTAGCCTGCGCTGAGCCTCGACCATCTGTGAATTAGAGCAGGAAGCCTCTGTGATTTACACCTCATCTGCTCCGAGTGACAGCATGGCGGACAAAAACCCTCTAAATGAACAGGTACTGTAGGCTAAATGTAGCCTAACCCAGTGCTGAGCGGTAGGATTTCTGCCTACCTGCAGTTGACCACACCACAAAGGCCAGATGCTTTCTACTTCAGATTGGAAATAGCGCCTATCCACAGCTAATGAACATCCTTTCACTGGATGACAAATTGAGGAGACAAAATGTGTGTCAGGTCGTCATAAAGTATTCTCCCACAGAGCGGTGCCGAGTGCTGCCTGTGGATGTGGGGAATGTGAATCTGCTCTGTTGTGCAGCAGTCAGGCAGACAAAGAGCGGGCCAGGGCCGTCAGCGACTGTGGGACACACTAAGCATCTGGTGACAGATCCGTCGGGATGCATGACCACTTTACACTGGGCTGCCTGTGTGTGGGAGTCCTGGAGAGATACATGGAGTGTTTTTACTGCCGACTTAGTGCACACCTCAGGAATTCCAGCGAGGTCCTGTCCTCACTAGTAAAACCTGCTTGTGTGCTCTACTCCAAACAGCCATGTGTTTAATTGTCTGTGGTAGGGGCCTGCAAAGCACAAGTGCCCTCTTTTTCTCAACCTGTCACATGAATACTTCTGGGTGCTCTTCCTCTGACTGAATAATTCAGGACAAAAAGCAAAACTCTGCTGGATTTGTTTATGAAAATCTCGAAGCTTTGCAGACAGAGTTTGATGATTCAGTGCTGATGATTCAGCAGGATGATAATGCAATGCACTCTTAAAGGTCATAGTTAGTAGAAAGACCATTTTTCTGAGATGAGATTGTGCTGTCTTTTAGAACAGCTGTAAGTCTTGCAAGAAAATGATGTGTTTGATCATTTGTGAGGATTATTACAAAAACACGGGGTAGAAAAAACATAATTGCCCCTGGTCTCCTTTCATTCTCATGCCACCCTGTCTGGCAAAATATAATGAATCCTGTCATTGTGTGTGGCACATCAGGTAACTGTGTCACAACTGTAACCCTACGCTTTACGGTCTCAGCCAGTTCTGAGCAATTTAAACCTGAACACCGTACAGTTGTGTGTAACAATGGATCCATGTGAAAGACTCCTTATGTGAGTGCCAAGAGCGTTAGCGAGAACTGTGTGTACACTTAGAGGTGTGTAGTTTTTTTTCAGTGGGCAGGCAGGCAGTGGTGTTTCTTTGTAAACTGTCAGTTACATCATATCTATATCTAAGACTACATCATATCTAAGACTATTTACCATTACATCTGAAGGTGGTGAAGGTGGTTCCTCTTTCAGGCAGTGTTGACATACAACACACTGAATGTGTAGTTTAAATTAATATGATCTATGTCTTAGATATATGCCTGTATGTTGTACCCAGAGTTCAAGAGCAGCCCAGAGCATGTACATAAAAATAATAATTGACACAAACATATACAGTATAAGTAAATAAAACATTCAATTAATGGTGAACGTATCTGTGAATTATGATTGTCTTATCTTCAGAGGTTAGAATGACATTGTACTCATCAAAACTGCATGTCTTTTAATTCAAAGTGCAGTAGACTGACCCCAATAGTGTGAATACGTAGTCACTGTGCAATAGGACCCTCTCTATTTCAAAAAGTCAAGTTAAATCAAATTCAAACTGACACGTAATTTGCTCCACTACACCCAACACCTCAGCAATGTCCATCCATCAATGGTCAGAGAGAGTGTCTTACCCTCAGCCCTTCTACAGCCCTGTCCAGCTCTCCTCATGTAATGGCTGGTCTCCTGGTATCTCCTCTATGCTATTGAGACTGTGCTGGGAGACACAGCAAACCTTCTTGCGACTACACATATGGATGTGTCATCCTGGAGGAGCTGAATTACCTGTGCAGCCTGATTGGGCTGCAGGTACCGCCTTATGCTACCAATAGTGACAGGGACACTAGCAGAACACAAAACTAGAGAAGAATCAGTCAGGAAGGATAAGGAGAGAGCAACTGTCTGTGGCCACCACATGTAAAACCATTTCCTTCTTGGGGGTTGTCTTGCTTTTGCCTCTACATTGCACTTGTTATCACTTTCATTTGCACCAAAGCAGGTGAAACTGATTTACAATCACTTGTGCTTCCTGAATGGACAGATTGATATCCCTGAAGTTTAACTGACTTGGTGTTTTACTGTGACCATTAAGAGTTCCCTTAATTTTTTTGAGCGATGTATTTTACTGAGTGGTGTCATACAATGGTCTTGAGACTGTGGATGCTTGAATTTTCTTTTGTGGCCCCAGTTCTGCCATTATCCTGAAAAATGTCCATATTAGGTAGTACATGTAGACCCTTTTACAGCTGACATCATCAAAAATATGTGTATGCACGTTGGCAGTGGAAGTGATGTTTTGCCCATCCAGCTATCCAGACGAGTTAGCAAGCATTAAACATGCTGTTGCGTGTTTGGTTGTCAGAATTGATATTTCAACAACAGACTCAGAATTCAGACTGGATTACAACTGCATTAGAGCATGCTGATTCAGTTTAATGAATGACTGTATTAACTGGTGACTCAGCTGAATGTTTCGTGGTTGCTGCTATTGAAAACATGAATAGAACATGTATGTGTCCTTGTAAAAGTCTTTAGTTTTACTTTAATCAGATTAAATACACACTTATCTGTTAAGTTAACCATAACCATTTACATAACTTACTATGATTGACTATGGAGGCATTTGGTTGAAAGTCACCAGTTAGCATGGTCACTCGTTAAAGTGAAACATTGGCAGTGTCTGTGGCTTGAAGCTATTAAATGTGTGGACTACCACTGGACTGAGGACACGGTCAAAAATTGCAGAATTCATGATTGCATTACAGCAATATCACTGAGCTCTGAACTATGCTAGCTAACAAGCCAACAACTTAAAATGTTGGTAAAATTCCTTGTTATGTTGTAATGTTAGTTTTCTGGTTTGTTAATTACAACACAAGCCTTATACATAGTGGTCTTGCGTCCTTGTCTTTGGCTGATTTCAAGACACAAAACGCAGAGTGTATTTCGTGGTATGTGTCTTTGAAAGACATTGAAAATTGTTTTCTTTGACTTTGATAATTTGGCTAAGCATTGATGACACCACTGTGACATCAGGGGTTATTTTTGGACTCAACAAAACTCCTCCAGCGCCACAAAAAACATTATGCAACAGGAGTAGTACTCACTATGAGTAAACTGATCTTGATGTGTAAAATCACGGCAGTAGTGGTGAACTGGCACAAATAGCTGCCACATATCTCCACACTATAAAAAGGCAAAAGAAGTCCAGGAGGAGTTCATTTTATAGACATTGCCTTGGCTGCCAAAGTCTGACCAATCCTCAGACACCTCCTCCCCACATCTTCTGCTGTACAGCTGCTTTACTGGAATCTCCCTTTAACACTCCTGCAACATCACAGCACAGCCTGCAACTGCTAGTCCTCTGCAGAAAGTTTGCTTTGCATATCTGCCTTTTACACTGTAAGGTATAGACATATTCAAGACAAAATATCCCCAGATTAAATGTCCAGGCATGTGCAGGCCTTGTTGTAAACTCTGTAAACAGAGGTGTTTAGATGTTTGTCTGAAGCTGAAGGGACATTCCTGAATCCCAATCAAAGAAAGATCAGGTAAACTGGGGTTCATGGGCCTCAAAGTTGGCAGAAGCTGGTCTAATCCTGTCTTGTTTTTATACTGCTGCCTGTAACTTGATGTATTGTTCCTTTGGCTATAAATATCTGAGAGCATGCCAAGCAGAAAACCTTTACATGAAAGGTATGTGTCTTACTGTATATCTACTTATGGCAGAGCACGGCAAAAAAATGGTCGTTAGATTATTGTGGTGTAAACCTGGGCGCCCATAAAACTGTACTGTTTTGAAAATTCTTAGAAATTAAAATAACCAATCATCATTCAGCAGCTTTATACATCCTGAAAACTTAGAATAATAAGTTAATCAAGTGAAAACTTATAAGCCAGCATTGACTCACATGGGACACAGACCCCAGTCTCTTGGGTGAATGTCCCATGCTCGACCCATTCATCCCACAGATTCATAAAGAGAACTAGATACAGCGTTGAAGCCAAGACTCAGTTTATTGCTATAGAGACAGAGAGCAATGCGACATAATCTGAAAGCTACGCCCCCAAAGGGGAAACGAGGCCTGCTTTCCCCTCCGCTTCTTCGCTCGTTCGCTGTCATTCTGCCTCCGCAGCCGCGCCTTCAAGTCTCCATGACTGAATTGCTAGCTAGCTAGCTAAAATTATTAGCTATAGCTAGCTAATAATTAGCTAATAATAAGATGGCAAAGGATGATTTTACTACGCTATGCCTACCAGATTGATATGGTAGGCATTGATAAGCTTAATATTGCCAGTCTACCTCAGTGTCCCTTCTCCTTACCTTGCTCGTCTTGGAAAAAACATGATGTGGAGATTCATTTTAAGAAGATGAGCATTTCGGTATGCTCAGCTGTCAGCCTGCTCCTACTACTGGCACACGTTGTTGCCGGTAGTAGGAGACATGCCTCTACATGCCGGTAGGTTGATAGAAGCGCTAGAGCGGACCGCTGGAATGGACTGCTTGAATTGACTGCTTGAATCGCAGAGCGCTGGGCACAATTATAACAGAAGTTGCATTCATACTGTCAATGCTTTAGCTTAGCATACATAAATACAGTTAACTGTGACTCTAAAAAATACATTTGGAGGGTCTGACAAAGTGTTTGCTGCACACATAGGCATCCCGAGTGTCAGGATACAACAATTTCTTCCCTGTTGAAGCCTCACATTTTATTGTTTTCCGTTTTTCTGCTCGGCAACTGATAAAAGCTAAGCTCTGGGTTTTTATTGGCCGTGCAGCCCACCACACAGCAACTTTTCGGCATTTGGACTTAGTGAAAACTTAACAGGCTGGAAACGGGGGGGAAAGTGTGAGGGGAAAGCGGGGCACGTTTCCCCTTTGGGGGCATGGCTTTCAGATTGTGACACGTTGCGCTGTGACTCTATGATAGTTGCTCAGTGGCGCAAGAAGCCCAAAATGTTCAACTGCCACATCATTGGACCCATAGAGCAGGCCCACTAGAAACTTCCAGCAGCCAATCTGGCTACTTCCAGTTTAGCGCTCCACCAACTTGAGTAATGACTGAGCAGACAGAAAGAATCAAATTCTAAAAGAAAAACAAATCATTTTGCTGGGGGTGTGATACTCAAAAAATACATCAGACATCTCTTCTGCAATGCAAGTCTATAGAAATATGTCTTTTAGGGTACAATGGCATCACATGACAGACCTAGTAAGATGGAATTCCACTGTTTGGCCACTATAAATATATATTTTATATACAGTACAGGCCAAAAGTTTGGACACACCTTCTCATTCAATGCGTTTTCTTTATTTTCGTGACTATTTACATTGTAGATTCTCACTGAAGGCATCAAAACTATGAATGAACACGTGTGGAGTTATGTACTTAACAAAAAAAGGTGAAATAACTGAAAACATGTTTTATATTCTAGTTTCTTCAAAATAGCCACTCTTTGCTCTGATTACTGCTTTGCACACTCTTGGCATTCTCTCCATGAGCTTCAAGAGGTAGTCACCTGAAATGGTTTTCCAACAGTCTTGAAGGAGATCCCAGAGGTGTTTAGCACTTGTTGGCCCCTTTGCCTTCACTCTGCGGTCCAGCTCACCCCAAACCATCTCGATTGGGTTCAGGTCCGGTGACTGTGGAGGCCAGGTCATCTGCCACAGCACTCCATCACTCTCCTTCTTGGTCAAATAGCCCTTACACAGCCTGGAGGTGTGTTTGGGGTCATTGTCCTGTTGAAAAATAAATGATCGTCCAACTAAACGCAAACCGGATGGGATGGCATGTCGCTGCAGGATGCTGTGGTAGCCATGCTGGTTCAGTGTGCCTTCAGTTTTGAATAAATCCCCAACAGTGTCACCAGCAAAACACCCCCACACCATCACACCTCCTCCTCCATGCTTCACAGTGGGAACCAGGCATGTGGAATCCATCCGTTCACCTTTTCTGCGTCTCACAAAGACACGGCGGTTGGAACCAAAGATCTCAAATTTGGACTCATCAGACCAAAGCACAGATTTCCACTGGTCTAATGTCCATTCCTTGTATTTCTTGGCCCAAACAAATCTCTTCTGCTTGTTGCCTCTCCTTAGCAGTGGTTTCCTAGCAGCTATTTGACCATGAAGGCGCAGTCTCCTCTTAACAGTTGTTCTAGAGATGGGTCTGCTGCTAGAACTCTGTGTGGCATTCATCTGGTCTCTGATCTGAGCTGCTGTTAACTTGCGATTTCTGAGGCTGGTGACTCGGATGAACTTATTCTCAGAAGCAGAGGTGACTCTTGGTCTTCCTTTCCTGGGTCGGTCCTCATGTGTGCCAGTTTCGTTGTAGCGCTTGATGGTTTTTGCGACTCCACTTGGGGACACATTTAAAGTTTTTGCAATTTTCCGGACTGACTGACCTTCATTTCTTAAAGTAATGATGGCCACTCCTTTTTCTTTAGTTAGCTGATTGGTTCTTGCCATAATATGAATTTTAACAGTTGTCCAATAGGGCTGTCGGCTGTGTATTAACCTGACTTCTGCACAACACAACTGATGGTCCAAACCCCATTGATAAAGCAAGAAATTCCACTAATTAACCCTAATAAGGCACACCTGTGAAGTGGAAACCATTTCAGGTGACTACCTCTTGAAGCTCATGGAGAGAATGCCAAGAGTGTGCAAAGCAGTAATCAGAGCAAAGGATGGCTATTTTGAAGAAACTAGAATATAAAACATGTTTTCAGTTATTTCACCTTTTTTTGTTAAGTACATAACTCCACATGTGTTCATTCATAGTTTTGATGCCTTCAGTGAGAATCTACAATGTAAATAGTCATGAAAATAAAGAAAACGCATTGAATGAGAAGGTGTGTCCAAACTTTTGGCCTGTACTGTATATTTCAAGCCCAGTGCACTTCCTGCAGGCCTGATTCATCCACCACAACATCCTCCCTGTATGGACTTTGTCGCCCCTCATACAGAGTAGCGTCCCCTGACTTTGTGGCAGTAAATTTATGAGTTTTTTTTCTCTCGTAAAATTACCACTTTAATCTAAGAGCGTATCAATTTTTTGTCTTGTAAATGTACAATTTAATCTCAGAAATTCTAAGTTTTTTTTTTTTTTCTCAGAATATTACCTCCCTCCCTTGGCTCTGATACACTGATATTTCTCACCGACACCATCTCTGATCAAACACCTACACTGTACTGACGAATCGGACGAACTGGGTTTTTCAGAGTAAAAAGTCATAATACACAAGATTTTTTTTCATTGTCACTCACTTAGTCATTAATTATTTAAGTAATACAGAAATACTAGAGAATTCAAGATGATGACGGCAATTTAAACATTTCATAGTTATGGCTTAAAATTCTCTTCTATACTTGTACATCTTGTAATATCACGTCTAGACAGTGATTTGTTCATAACATTTTATCTGACAAACAGCTGAGGCGAGTGATTTGTGTTTGTGCAGAAGACTGCACAAAGTGAGCAAGTATTTCAGCAGGATGAATTTATCCTTCAA
This sequence comes from Epinephelus fuscoguttatus, assembly GCF_011397635.1. NCBI lineage: Eukaryota > Metazoa > Chordata > Actinopteri > Perciformes > Serranidae > Epinephelus > Epinephelus fuscoguttatus. Next base: position 39,184,355 of record NC_064752.1, read on the forward strand.
AGTAAAACGAGGTGCATTTTTTAGCAGGGAAATGTTCTGACAACCAGCTACATGATCCTTTCCCAGATATGAGCTGCAGCAAAGGAACAAATCCCCTCTTTTTTTCTATTAGAAGCTCCATGTAAAAACACATTAGGGCTATGTGTGGTGGAAGTGTCACAGCCGCAGGGCATGAACCTGGAATTCACCGTTTGTTTAGTGGATAAGAGAGCGCTGCCGGTGCTGCTGGCTACAACAGGAGGTGGTGCAGAGTTCAGCTGCAGGTAAAACTTACCTGACAGACTGACCTGGAGCTATCTGACTGCTGGGAAAGCAAAATGGGAGGGAGAAGGACGGGGGGAGCTGACAAACGATCACAGGAGGGGACACATAAAGGGTACATTGTTCAAAATAGGCCACGTCTGAATCAGCCACTCATATTGTATATCTGTATTTACAAATGAACTGGTGACAGTAGAAATCCAGCTAAATGTGCAAAGCAAAAATGTTTTAAATGCAGTGATTTTATTTCTCTGGGAAACATGCAGAAAAACCTAAAAATCCCTAATCCATCACAGATATTGTTCAAACAGGCCACGCATGCCAAGGGCTTCAAATTCCTCAACTAATGACCCCTCAAACCTTCAGACACATATAAAAATAGTGCTTGTGATATATTTGCTTTACTTCCACTGCAGCAGAGCAGTATACAATCTTGCTGCCATGTGTAATCTCCCAAACTGAAGCAATTGTTTGTTTAACAAATTAACAAACCTTTCTCTTCATGATCCCCGAGGCTGTTGACATGAAGGTATCGGCTTGATCTGCAGGACTGGTGCTTATCCATCTTCCAGAAGATTGGGATCTCACTTCAAAGAGAAGCTCAGTGCTTCCTATCATTACTGGTGAGTTATAAACCTGCAATTAAGTCCAAATTATGTCTATTAATAACCTGCATGGGAGAGGTTGAGAACTTAATGACTTAATATGGAGGTAGGATCAGTGAGGGGACGTCTATGAAGACATGATAATTTAAGGAGACAGCCTGCATGCGCTCACCGTGACAATGAACAGCATGGACCAGGTGTTGAACTTCCTGAATATAGATATTCAGCGGGCTTGTGAAAGGGCTGTCACCCTCCCTCTCATTACCCACAAATACCTCCTTCAGGTCACCCCTGTTTAGCCAAAACTATAGCAATGACTGAAACTATACACGCCTACATTAAAGCTGCAGTGAAGATTCTTATGTAAGCATCCATAAGTCCTTAAAATTACAAAAAAATAAAGGTTGATTGACAGCGCCTTCCGAAGGCCCTATTTATACTGATCATTTCAAGTATCTTGATAAATCCAGATACAACATGATACACCTTTGTTTGCACTGCGACACATTCTTGCATCTACTGTGGTCTGTACTGGTACCTTCTGCCTCCAGTAAAGAGCCAAATGCAAAGTCCAACAGCTACAAAAGCTCTCACCTGCTCAGCTTTTTTATGCCACCAAACTAACTGTGTTTGCACTAAATGCAATGCTAGTGTTACGCATGGGGAGTTTACATACAAAGTCAATAGATGCAAATAGACGTAAATTTATGTTGGTCAACACAAATTTACGGGAGTATACGAAATTCAAGCTACTCCTGTATTCGTGTTGAAATTCTGGTTGAAGTATACTAACTTGCACAAGAAAATTCATGTGACACTGTCGTGAAAGATTTAGTGTTAAGATCTGAAATGAATCAGAAATAAAAGACAAACTTATTGTTGCTGTCTGTAGGCACCTGGAGCTCTGCAACTCAAAGTCAGTACAAAAACAGCACATAAAAGAACAAAAGTATAAAACATAAAGAGTGAAGCAGTAATGCCCTGCTGTGGTAAATAATGTATGAAAAATAATAAAGGGCGTTGACCTCTTCGTTCACACTGGTTCAGAGCACAGAGCTTACTTGTTCACCGTGTCCAAATCACTTGATTCCAGCCATTGATTGCACTACGAACCAACACATTAGCTGCCTTCCCCAATTAGTTAGCACAACTGTTAGCACAGCTGTTAAGAGCGAATATTTACAGTTCCGAAATACTCCTGACACACCACAACTGCCAGCCATTCAACACAAAACAACCCATATACAACCATAAAGTTCCAGTGTGAAGGATTTAGTGGCATTTAGTGATAAGGTTGTGTGCCCGTGTCCCAAGTGTGTAAGAGAATGGTAGCTAGTACGAAAATGCAATTGGCCCTATCTAGAGCAGATGATTTTTTTTGTCAATCTGGGTTTCTGTAGAAACAACATGGTGGACCCACTCCGTATGTAGTTATAAATGACCCATTCTAAGGTAAAATTATATTATATTCAAAAATTCAAAACTAATGAAAACATAGTCATGAATATTATATAATTTTTACCAATAGATGTTTTTACCACAAATTTTATATACTGGACCTTTAAATAGAGTTAAAAAAAAAACTCACTTTATCATAGTTTTCAACAGTGGCATTGAACCAGCCTTGAATCTAGGGTAACTTTTTGGCAACAACATGCTGCAGACAGCCACTTAATGTTGACACTGGCACTTTTGCCTCCTACCGCCACTATGATTTGTAACTTCAACAAACAGTATTGTCTATTTCAACGCTTCACAGCACAAACACACCTGTACCTGTTTTGGTGCTAATTTGCGGTGAACCTGTGCTTGATGTGATGCCAGGCGGGATATCCCACCCTGTTAATTATCACTCTTTTACGTCCTCTCAATAGTAATTCTGCTTTCATGTCTGTTTGCTGTTGACAACACCTTAACCTGCCTCTAAATGTTGAAATGCTGATTGAGATCCGCCGTCAGCCTTCATCCCCTGTGCTGTCTGTGTGAACCGTAGCAGAGCTGTGACGGGTACCTACTGGGTACCATCAGGCTCTTTGTTATCGCTTATCTCTCAGCCGCTGTGCTACCAGAGGCTTCAGGAAAGTGACAGTTCTTTTATCGGCCCCCTGGAAGGAAACAGGAGGAGGGCCTGTGCGTCATGTCTATCTCAGTTTGCTGTGATGTAGTGTTCCTCCCCAGACGGGCCCTTTGACTGATGGGGACAGCTCAGTAATTTTCCTGCTGTCTGGGTCATCAGAGTATGTGAAGACATAATTAGCTTTGTTGCTTTCAGGCGCAGCGCAAGATTTGGTTTCAACTAACACTCACCACAAATGTTTCACTTTTTAACTTAAGGAGACTCAGGGGTTCTCTTTGAAAAGCAGGTGTGGAGGCACTTCTCATTGTTGTAGATTAGATGATTGGAAATACTTTACACAGTGCAGCTCTCCTTTGTTGGCATGTTCACCTGCAAGGTTCCTTCTCTCAGCACATTCAATAAAAAGACATTCATTTTGCTCCAAAGTGCAGCTATACGCAGGTGATGAGAGACGAGATAAAACATTTGCCCTGTAATTCAGATCATTTATGTTATGAGGGCCAGCAGGTGCAGATGTGAACTGTGACCTTAATCTCTCAAAAGGATCCTCTCCCAGCTTCACTATCATCTCTGTTCCCAGACAACTGTTACATAGGTACATATTTGCACTAATTAATATTTGCTTCTGGATTGCTGTTCACACACAAATAACACTATTCAGAGCATTTCTCTCATTTTTCTAAATAGTGAGTTTTACTCAGCCTGTAATTGTGATTGCTAGCTGTATGCAAATTCCAAAGGATTTCAAGTAATAACAGAGTCAGGAACAGCAAGTTATTGTTAGGCAAATGTGACATTTGACGTGCTTTGATATTTAGTTATACAATTACTTTAATTACAGTACAGAAAAAGAATGTACTCATTCAAGGAACTATAACTAAAATGTGATGTTCAAGCACTCGGCCAGACACTGACTGCTGCTGCTAACTCCACCTCTTTCTCACCCCACCCTCTCTCTGGTGGAATATGAATTGTGCATGTGATGTATATATTATAGTGAGTGTATGAATAGAAACAAATTCATAATGTCTTTTTAAACTGTCTGTCCCCTCTTTCTCTTTCTCTCACAACTCTTGCCATGCACATTTGAAACACCATTCTCGTCTATATTTTCATCATTTGTGAAGCTTATCTATATAGAACTAGTTTTCATTTGAGCCAGATTTTATTTTTTGTTTATCTAAATTCTGTCAACCACTTTATTTATTGAAGCTTATCCCCTGTGTTTATAAATCAGCTAATGAGGCTGTCCTTTCAATCATGATGAAGCCCTCCGCTGGCCCCTCTGCCTAGAGACAACATACAAGTAGAGGCCTATGCACACCAATTTCGTTATATACAACCTACTTTTTTGCACTTCTATGAATAAATATCACCTCACATTGTGACAATCATGTTTACACATCAATTCCAAAACTTTTATCCATTGTTAAAGTTTCAGCAGGTGCTTTTTTCCATTTCTCAAAACCCTTTAGAGATTTGTTCAACCAAGAAGCAGTGAAGAAAATGTGGCGCAACCAATAAGACACATACATCCACAACTAGAGAGAGAAACAAGGCAGAGATGTACAGGCGGCCAGCAAGAAAAAGAAGTGGAAGTGTATGGAAGCAATGTCCTTGAAATCTTTCACAACAAAGAGAAGGTAACATTAGCCTATCCACAAATGCACAAGGCAATGACGATGCTTACAGCAGAGTGCAATTTATAGCCCAACAGTATGATTTACTAACTCAAGTAGCCACAGTGCCAAATGCAAGATAAGAGCAGAGAGTGGCGAAAGCCTAGGGAGGTATCTCCAGTGAAGAGAAGCCTATGGCGAAATTTTGAGATAAATAGAACGATAAATATATTGGACTCAGTGTGCAAGGTTTCTGTGCATGTGAGTGTGTTAAAAACTGAGTAGCAGGTGGCACCTTGTATGGTAGCCTTGGCCACCAGTGTATGAATGTTTGTGTGAATGGGTGAATGTGACTTGTAGTGTAAAAAAGTGCTTTGAGTGGTTGGATGACTAGAAAGGCGCTATACAAATGCAGGTCCATTTAAAATATATACATAAGACCAACACAGACTTGGTGTGCAAAGGCCTTTAAGTGTTTTGATTACCATTTTTCGCCTTTGCAGTGCAAATAATGAAAGAATATGATGTGATGACAATGGCTGAAGCATCAGAATGTCAGCCTTTAAATGTTATGCCAAGTTTTGGCACAATAAAACTGGCTTTGAAAAAGTACCAGCAGCTTTCAAACAAGTTTTGTTAGGGAGAGGCCAAAGAAGCCAGAGCAACTCCAAAATGAAGAAAAACTTCTCCATGAAATCGATATGGGCATCTGCATGAGACTGTATCGTCTCTGAGTCCAGTGGTAGGAAGAAACACTAGTTTCTATGTGTGTGACTGTGTCATATATTTAATATTCATCACATTTTATATGTGTATTACCTGGAGCTTTACCACTGGGTCCACATCTGTCCTTCACACAAGCAGAGGTTAGCCATATCAAATCCTGCTTGTTTCACGTGATCCAGACAAAGACCTGGATTCTTAGCTCTCTCTTGATGACTTGGAAAACATCAGGCAGCAAGTACAGCTTTTTTTTATAATTGGTTACATCACAAGTCTGAACAATGTGTCAACAATGTCCCCATCCAACCTTGTGCTTCCACAGGTGGTCAAACTGCTTGACCCACAAATCATATTTTCCCTGGAGAAATGTATACTGCTTCCTTTATTACCTCAAAGAGTCACCTCAATTTTCTGCCAGCCCAGGTCTAACTGACCACAGCTGTCCCAGTCCAAAATGACAAAGAAAAATTGTTCAGTATAAGAAAAAACAAGGCCTCCAAGACATCGACAGTGCTGTCCCAGGAGATCCGATTGGTACAGTTAATGGGTGGACAGTGGACTGACAACACTGTCCCTTCAAATTCCTTCGTGTGACCAAGTCAGTCTTTCCATTTGGACAGTTTAACCCTCTGTGGCAGAGTGTGTCTCTCTCCAAGGTGCTGAAACAGATTTTGTCTTCTCTGCTTTTTGACTTTTTGTTTTTATTCATTTTAATTCTTGGGTACATCTCAGCCGTCATGGTTTCAATCTATTGCCCAAACGCTGGTGTCATCACCAATATGACCACTGGTGAAGTACAGCAGGTGAAGGAAGGAGGGCCACCCACCCACCCAGTGACTATGCCATTTGTGTAAGTATTGGTCTTGACTAGTGTGTTATTATATTGTTTTTGTATTATAAATGTTTTGTCTGACAGAGACGGAGGTCCGTTTTTAGTGTATGGCAGGTAAGGGGAAGATTTTGATCTTTTAATGGTGAAACGGTGACATGAAGCACGAGATATGAACAATATGTTCACTCTATTAACATTTAAATGAATTCACAATCATTCCCTAACATTAACCAAAGTGTTTTTGTTGCCTAAAACCAACCCAACCCATTCTCCGGTTTCACAATCCTGGTCTTAGTTTTCCCACAATCCCACAAAACCCCGATAGAAACCCTACAACTTCCATGTTGTGTACAAATGTAACATTTCTCTCACTCCTAACATTGCTAACACTTGTTGAAGGTAGAAAAGAAAACACTGGGTCCGTCCAATCCTGGCAGATGCTTCAGCCTTTGCAATAGAATGTTATGAGTCAGTGGTGGCCAGTGCCATCTTCCATGCTGCTGTGTGCTGAGGATGAAGGATAAGGAATACTAATAGGCTCATCAAGCGAGTAAGAAGGCGCTCTCAGTGATTGGAAGAAGAGCTGAGCTGGAGGAGGTGATGGAGAAGAGGATGCTGTCCAAGTCCAAGTGAGCATCCCCTCCCCCTGTCACAAGAACTGTGACAGAGCTGCCCTCACACAATCATGGTGCAATAATTCAGCTGATAATATAATTTTTTTTTGGAAGACAACACTCTTCTAAAAAAACTAAAAAGACTTCAGTCACCACCACAGATTCTCTCAGCACAAGAAAAAAAATATTAATGCTGGGAGCTTTGAATGTCATGTTGCCTCTATATACTCTGCACTGTATCTCTAAATATGACTTTCGGTTTCTGAGAATTGGGTGCTGCACCCCTTCAGGCCACAGAGTTTTTGTCAACAAAATGTATCATGAAATATATCTCAGGACTGCAAGCTCCAGTGGGATGATTTTTTGTGTGCAATTTTTAAACACTAACCATGTCCTTTGCTCATGTATGTACAATTTCTGCAGGGCTTCTCTCATGCCAGTGCACTCCCTCTCAGCTTTCATTCCTTCTCTCTCCTGCCCTGTCCATTCAGTCAGTTCACGCACTAACTGAACATTGATGCGTACATGTGCACAACCAATCACATGTGTTGACAGGCAGAGATCATACCCTTAGCAGTTGATGGTTTACAGCGTTGATTGTGCTTTGATTTTTACATGACGCCTCGGGCCAATCAGCTGGCCAGGCCTGCAGGAATTTTCCTGCTGCTCCTGATGAACAGTCCCAGCCGCATTTCAAGTTTCAGAAACCAAAAACAGTTCCATTACAAACATGACAGGACACATTTGTTTATTTGTTTTAATACCTCTTTTGACCTGCAGCATGACTGGAAAAAAATCATTTTGTCTGGTCTGACAATCTCCTCAACTACTTGGCTCATTCACAGTTGTTAATTAAAATGATTTTCTTTTCTTTTTGGCATAACAGATAATAAATGAGTAATAATGTTATTACAGCACACTTTAATCTCTTGATATGGACCTGCACTCACAAGCTCACCCTCCGGTGCCACTGAGAATATTGTTTTACCACAAGTTTTGTCTATCTGCACTTGCAGTAACCATTGTCAGCCTTCGACAACCACAATGTCTGCTTTTCCTGCCTTGGCTGGCAGCACCAGGCCGAGGCCAACTCCTGCCCTCACCAAACTTACCAAGGTTTAAAGCCGTGGGAAGATTGGGACAAGGAGAAGTACTGGTGAAGCTGTGAAGAGGAAGATCCCATCACCCTCTAGAAGGGGGAACTGCTTGTCTAACTTTAACTGTAGAGATAGTGGGCAGTCCCCTCGCTCCACCTGTGCAGGGAAGGATCCTCATCAGGGACTTCACCACTCGTCTTGCCACCAAGCTGTGCACCAAACAGAGGCCTTGCATTAAGCGCCTGCCCATGCTGCCAATTTTCCTTATGTTAAGCAACAGTTGGGCACACTGCTGGTCCTTGCCATCGCTTACAGACTCTACTGCACTGTCAACAGCTGGTACTGGGACAAGGACTTACCGCCTACTGATGATAGCTTCTGTAATTAAGTAAGTAAGTCAGTATTTAGAACAAGTGCATATGTCCCCCTCTAATAAGAAAAGGCACAATTAGTGCATTAACCTTGAATGAATGCTGGAAATTTAAGTGTTTGAAGCTCAAATGGAACTGGTGGAGGATTCCTAAACCATGTGGAACCATTAAAGGCAGTCTCCCATGCAGGGGGTGAGAACAGGGTTAGGGAGTCAAAAATCTAGCTGAATACATCAGAAAATAATAATACGAGTTCAAGAGTGAAAAAGTTTTATCTATTCCAGATGTCTGAGGGCAATTCTGTATGATAGGCATATTTTTTCTTAAAATGCTGTCCTTTCAGGTTTGTTTTATTTTGTGGGAGTGACATTTAGACAGTAGTTAGCTAACTGTAAACATATATAGGCATCTTCAGTTTAATGTAGTGCTACTAAAAGTATTAGTGAAGCTTCATTTTGATCCTTTGCCATTTTGACCATGGGGAAAAGGAGATGAATTACTTTTTCTTTTGGCATGTGTGTGTATGTGTGTCTGTGAGAGACAGAGAGATTGAGGCAGCAGGACCATGGGGTGTGCTTGTCTCATGATACACAGAGACAGACAGAGAGAGTCTGAGGTGTGGATAGGTAATGTGTGAGTGATGACAAATCATACACACAGCTGCCTAGTTGGCGGTTTGACACTTCAGCTTTGAGGTGATATCTATCCTCAGACATGTTGTCTGAAGCTCTTCAAAGGGCTTCAGCTCTCGAAACACCGTCACAGCTCTTTTCATTAAACACAAGTTATTATTCTCTCTGATAATGAAGAAACAGCAAACTCCCCAAAACTCAAGAGTTAAAGGAGCGTAGCGTTTTCTTAAAAACTGGCCTAAAGTTTTATATGTTTACACTAAGTATCACTGGGGAACCATCTCAATGTGATCGTACTCAGATTAAATGCAGAACTGATCATTAACAACATGAGTGACTGAGCAGATGATTGTTTTTCCATGATCCTTATTTATTTAATAAACTCCTTGAAGCATCATCAAAAAGGCAAAATAAAAAAAAAATCATAACTATAATAACAACTCCCTGAACCGCATGATGACAAATCAAGTAATAGCAACTGATATAATGAACTAATAGTATAAATTAAAGTATTGTTTTGAAATATGCAGTTTTGTATGATTGTAAATAACATTTTAAAAATAAAATCCCCTTCAAATCCTCAAATTATGGACTAAATAATTACAGCTGGAGAGCTAATCACTTCAACGTCCAGTTAATCTGTCTGTCTTTGGTCTGTTAGATTAAATAAAACAAAGGGTAATCAACCCAATATATAATTATAGCACATGCAGTTTCTACTCATCAGTCACTGATACAGCTAATATCTTTTTATAGCATACTGTTTTGTACCACAGTGCAGTGACTGTGTGAGTGAGTGAGTGAGTCTCAGCCTTCAGACAGAGTGAACCTGCAGATGGCGCCCCAGTTCCTGAGCCCTCTGATCATCAACACCAGTGTGTATGCTTAAAACATATACTTGGAACATAGAGCCATGATTAATCCATATTCAATCAATCATCTGTTTAGAGAGTTTGATCATATTTTGGCCCACGGTCATTAAACGCACCCTCAAATTCTTGTTAAAATCATCATAGTGTCCTTCAGTAGGCTGAAGTATGAAAGTCATTACTAACCCCCGGGTACAAGTATTTCATCACATTGTACATAGTAATGAAAAAAGTCAAATCACCAACATGTGGCGATGTGAACTTGTGTCCCATAGCATGTAAATGGAACTGTGTTTGCTTGTTTTCAAATAGAAGCATCCTGTGTCTTGCAGTGGATTAAGCCAATGTCAACAGAGAGCTGAGCTTTAAACAAACTGTGCTTTAGGGACAGTCAACTGGTTGTAATCTGGGGCCAACAACCAAAGAGAAGGGCTCTATTGGAAAATAAACACTTCAATGCAGTATGGCACACAGGCCTAAAAATAGAAAACACTCATATAGTAACTCTGCAGCTGTTATTGTAAAGTTAGTTGAATTTTTAATATCAGGCTCTGCATTATATTATGCAAAACAATCATGCTGATTTTTGAGATGGCCGATTTTTAATGAGAGACATTTTAACTACTAGTCTAGGTTATTATAATGAGCCAAAACTAAACAGACTTTGACAAAAATTCATTTTACCTTGCAAAACACAGGATTTGCTGGTGTGCCACTGCCTCGATAGGTTAGTTTGTGTTATTGTGTGACTAAGAATCTGAACTAACGTTGCATCCACAGCAGTACTTTGCTTAGCTTCTGCACACATCAGGTAATATATTCTGACTGTGGCAAATACATCGATAGCTTCATACAGATCCAGCAAAAAACCAAACTTTTCTTAAAATCAAACCCCACGTTATTGCAGTCAAAGCACAGAGGTGGGGAGGGTTTGTACCCTGGCATTGGGAGGAGATTGTGCTGAATGACTAACCTTGCCTGTGAGCGGGTCACCATGGCTGGCTAGCTGCCATTGGGAACACTGGAAGTGTGAAAGGGATAGCAAAGCCCCTCAATTGGCTTCCAAAGCTGAGCTTAGTGAGGCCTCTTTTCTTCCTCAGTGTGACTAGCCGCTATGGCAGGATCCTCATGAAGCCTGTCACTTTGACCTAATCCGTTTTCTGCCCAGCTGTGGGGGAAAGTCACCTCTTAGTTTTATCACATTTGAATGCAAACAAGGCCGGAAGGGTGCTCACACCGGAGGGCCTGAGAGCTCCGCTGAAAGGGAGCCCCTGTAGTCAGGGAGAAAAATGTGACAGGCAGCTCTATCACTGCTCAGCAGCCAGACAATTTGAAAAATATTGCCTCTTTCAAGGCGCACTCTTCTCTTTGGGGGCCTAACCCAACACACCAGGCTGTTTAGCATCTCCACAGCCATGAGATTGCTCCTGATAGCCACATTATGGGGCCTCATTGTCAGTGTTTAACATTGCGTTGGAACTAAGAGGATTAACTTTAACAATCCAGCAGTCAACAGACGCATACATTCATTCATACAGAATGCTTAAACCATAAATCACAGAGCCATCTCCTCAGAGGAAAAAAAATGGACTCATAAACTCTTTACTTTCTATAAGATTATATTAAATATCTTGATTTGCTGCACATTTTGACATGTGTCTTTCAACATCTTTGCGTCATAGGTTTTAAATGCACACAGTTGTTCCACTGACATCACTGCATTCACCTCACAACAGCTTTGTCTGACTTAATTATAAAGGAAAGCATGAGTTTGTTATTCGGATAGTGACCATGTGCCCATCGATCTGCCAAAGACATAATTGTACCGACACAGTGATGAGGTCATTATTAACTCGGAGTTACTTAAGGTCCAGATGTGGGGGCTCAGTAGTAAATTGTGATGCAATGGACAAATATAACTGTATATATAAACCATGTGTGTTCCCTGTGATTGCACAGATGAAATGTTCTTTTTTCAAGAGGTGTGATCCTGAAACATTGTAAGTGTCGCTTAAGTGTTTTACTATATTGTGTATATGTCAACATGTTGGAATATACATCCAAGTTTCAGCCTTGCTTGCCTCAGACAGGGGAAACTCTGTGGTTTCAGTTAGCTATACACTGTAGCGTGCATGTATGAGAGCGGTTTGTGGAGAGAGGTTAGCATAATGAATAAAAAAGTTCACCCAAATCAAGACAGGATTAAGTGAAGTATCAACAAATGTTGATTGTTCGAAACCACATACTGTGTTCGTGCCGTCCTCCAGCTACTACACTGGTGTGACAGTCTGCTCTGGGTGAAATGATGAATGGGTTTAATAAGTCTGTAGCTCACGGTTACACCACAGGCAGGTGAGACAAAACAAACCTGTGTGTTTCTCTGTGTTTTAAGGAGCATGTAGAAAACACACATGTACAGACTAGCTTTATGGCTCTCTGGCACCCTGTCTTGTGATCTCAAGTCTGTGTGTGTTTTCACACAAGCAGATGAAGCTAACTGACATTTTACATTGTGGCAAATTAGAGCAGTCAGTGTAACTTTTCCGGAAAAAAATCCTTTGACACGCATGTAAGCCACAGCAGCAGCTTTTTCATTAGCATAAACAGACATAGCCAACATAGCTGACAATTAGTTTAAAAAAAAAAAAAAGAGCAGCAACCAGCCCCTCCTGGATGCTGCAATGTTGCAAACACAAAAAATATAATAAAAAATTAAAAAAGCAAATTCGACCAACCCTCTTCAGTTCTGCCTGACCTTGCAAATTTGTCCAGTCACTGCAACTTTTCCACAAATTGGACTAATTGTTGTAGTTTTGACTTTCACCAATAATAACTGTCCCCTGTATAACGTCACCAGACTCACTTCATTGTTTCTGGTTACATGAACATCTCATGTTTACCAACAAAAATTACTGCTAAACCCATGCAAGGCAGTTTCCTGGTGCATGATCTGCCCAAAAGTGCAAGTAACATGTTCTGCACAAAAGTGCAAGTAAACATCGATTGACAAACACACTGCGTGGACAACAGACAAGACAAATCACCATGACAGAGGCTGTTGCATGTGCTGAAGAATCAGGGTGAGAAAATTGTCAAAAATGTTACCTTTTTAATTGCAAAACAAACAAAAACAACGAAAAAATGCCTTAAAACACTGCAACAAAATTCCATTGTGAAATTAGGCATTTAAGGCTGCATCATTCCCAAAATAAACCCTGTGAAATCCTGAGGGGACTGAGTATCACAGGACAAAAACTCTATCAATGGAAAACCCAGCAGAATAAATGTGAGCCCACACAGTTTGATTGACAGGTGATTTTCAGAAAAGCACTTTGCACCAAACATATGAGACATCAGTAAATTTGCACCAAATTAGGTCACACCAGGTAGAATGACAATTTTACCCTCACTGAACTTCATAAATTCTTTTGGTCTTTGTAAATTGATTTCAGAGAGATTAGTGGTTACAAAATAAGACAAGCGCATGATTGATTGTGGCATATTTTTTCTGCATAATTTTTCTTGTTAGACAGATGAAGGATTTCGACTGGGAACAAGCCCTTGTTGTACCTGCAGCTGTAACCAGAGAATCACTGGACCTCGGGAACTGCAATTTATGGTGGTTGTGATCGCACAAGTATCGTCTGACAGTGCCTTTGCCACATTTGATTTCAAAGTACTGTAGCTGTGTCAGTGGCTACTGGTAATAATAGTATAGCTTTCCCCTCTGGGAGAAAAAGTGAATGCAATCTTGCCACACCATCTCTCTGCTTTTAAGCTTCGCGCACACTGCTGACATATCACACAAATGCTTCTTTTATTACCTGGCAGTGATTGTTTGCTGAATGGGGAATGGCCTCCAGGAACTTGCGAAGCATTCCAGAGGAGCACTATATTATTCCAGGGGGAGAAACAGCCATTGTGTCTCTGCTGGGTCAGCCTATCATGTGGCCCAGAAATTAAGGACGAGTTTGTAAATAGCTGGATTTGATCAGATTTTCCCTTTTGAGTCAGGTGCACAATGGGAGTACAGTCTTACAGGTTTGTTTTGTGAATCTGTAGAGGACGCTTTTAATCTCCCAGAGACCTCTTTGTACCTAAGCGTGTTTATAGGGCAAATTATAGGACAACCTTTGATTGGCTGGCATTGTTGAGTTGGCTCAACCAATTAACAGGGGAAATAAAACTAGATTTACCGCCTGGTGGTTGTATGCCTTCACAAACCAATCATGTCGCAGTTGCACTTTACATCCATGTCTGTCTAGACTCATATTGTAGGAATAACAGCTGACAATGCCTCAAATATGGTTGGTGCTGCAAAGACGTTACAAATTCTGAAATGTGGAAGCTTCACACACACCTTTCATCCAGCAGCACAGAAGAGCTTTACAAACAGCACAGTTTCAAGGTGGACACCCAAGATTAGTGTCACCATTTCAGTATCTGACCAAGTGTCTCCCCTTCTGTTCCTGAGATATGATGCTGAATAATGACCAGAAAAGTGTTTTTGCAGAACATTATGATGTCACAACGAAGATGACATTTGACCATTTGGATATAAAATGTCATAATTTGTGTGAAATTTTGTCACAATTGGTGTATGAATTCTTGAGTTATGGCCAAAAACATATTTTGTGAGGTCACAGCGACTTTGACCTTTGACCACCAAATTCTAATCAGTTCATCCTTGAGTCGAAATGAACTGTTTTGATCCAATTTTGAAGTTATTCCCTCAGATGTTCTTGAAATATTGCATTCACAAGAAATATGATAAACCAGATCACAGTGACCTGGACCCTTGACCTTGGACCACTAAATTCTTATCAGTTCATCCTTGAGTCCAAGTGGACATTTGCGCCACATATGAGGAGATTCCCTTAAGGCCTTCTTGAGATATCACATTCACGAGAACAAGACAGATGCAAGGTCACACTGACCTTTGACCACCAAATTGCAATTGGTTCATCGTTGAGTTCAAGTGGACATTTTGTGATTTTGAAGAAAGTCCGTCCAGGCATTCTTGAGCTATTGCCTTCAAAAGAATAGGACGTACAGATGGACGCACGTTATATGTATGTACATATGGAATAATGGACAGATGAACGGACAACCTGAAAACATAATGCCTCCAATCACAGCTATCGCTGGGGCAAAGGATTTAAAAAAATCTCATCTCACTGTAGTGGTATCAAGTCACTATGATTTGTATACTCAATAATAACAGAGGTTCGGGTATCTGATCAGGATGCCTTCTGGATTCCTCCTTTTAGAGGTTTTCCAATCATGTCCAAGTGTTAGGAGATGCTGCAGTGGACACAGAACACGCTTGAGGGATTATGTATCTCATCTGGCCTGGGAACACCTTGGGATCCCCCCAGGAGTTGCTGGGAAAATTTGCAGGAAGAGGGACATCTGGAATACCTTGTTCAGCCTGCTGCCTCTGCAATCTGGCCCTGGATGGATGGATGGATGGACGGATGGATGGATAATCTAGACTTCATGGTGAACGGTTTTCACTAGAACTGCTTTGAAGGGGAAAAATAGTCTCAATGGCAATAGTTGACAATGAGACAAGGTGTGTCAATGTGACACAATCTGTGACAATTTGTGGACTATTGAAGACTTTCCTCCCCCAAGTACCGACACCACAGGCTGTTTGTACCAGCAGCGTATATTAGTATGCCAACATTTATGCTTTTTGTTAGGCAACAACCTCTAGTGGCTGTAGTAATTGTGGCAGTAGCAAAGGATGAATTCAGGTGATGCAATATAAAGAGGGTCAAAGTCTCTAAAGTGAGAAGGTCAATATAGAACAATGAGTAAAAATAAACACTGGACTTTGACCCAGGAGACCGCTGTTCTTGTCCCATGTGGTACTAAAAGTCAACGTTAAGTTAACTTAATTAGTGTATGTAATGTAATAATGTATGTAACAGTAGTAACATACTAAACGTCACGTAATGCCACAATGTTATGTGAAGTATGTAACATGACAACATTACATTACATATGCACTTAAGTTTCATAACAAACAGACCTATTTTAACCTGCACCATGATCCTTTTCATTAACCTAACTACACCAGAAGTGGCATTGTGGGTCAAATCCATGAATGGATTATTGAACAGGCCTATCGGGCACAGGCCCATGGGCCCAAAGTGTCAGGGATCCCCTGGCCTTTACCTGCAAAATGTCACTCAGTTATACTGATCAGGAAGAGCCTCAAAATGACCACAAAGAGATGCAAAGAGACACTCTTTATTCACCTGCACTCACCTTCAAATATACTGGTTTACATAACTGTTGGCTTGTTTACTTATGCGAGTACAGTGTTATCATAACCAAGAGAAATAACAGCAAAAACTATGAAATTAACACTCAGGTTGCAATCAACATGAATTATCCTTTAAAGTCACAAGTACAGTTTTTTGGGGAGTTAGAGATGACACTACATTTTCTTAATTGGTAATTGATTAGGTTGATTTGTGATTGCAAACATTGCAGTGTAGTGCTGTTATTGTACATTGCTTCATGATCTTACTCTATTAGTTCCATGTCAATCAGCTTGGCCAGCATCAGTTATTTAATTATCATCCTCCGTCTGACATCACTGCTCTGGCCAGCTGTGTTTTTCTGGGCGGAGGATGACACCGACGGACACCTCTGACCTCATGCTGAACTACACTCTCAGCCAATCAGGCGGCAGCAGGGATCCGCTCCTGCAGTTAGCTATCACTGGAACACACTCAAGGGCTAAATGGAGATGGAACATCTTTCCAGATCAATTGGAAAAAGAGGAGCATTGAGAGGAGCTCCATGGAAAATGTGTGCTATTGGAGCGTTTGGTGATGCAGCCTGCCAGCGCTTGAGGGATACAAAAGACACAGAGAAAGCCTCACCTGTTCAATCTGAGAGCTGCTGTCTGAACCTGTCCGTTCTTTCCCAAAGCGCTATGAATAAAAGTGAGTATCAGTGGCAGGCTGACTGAATCTGGGCAAAAGCTCCTCCTGAGTATGGTCAGTCGGAAAGCCTCAACATAAATATCAACTTTCCCTTCTTGAGGAGGCCTCAAGCTGTCTAAACAATGATAGAGGGGGGACAGCAACAAGCAACATGAGGCAACCATGGGAAAGCAGAATGCACATCTCAGGGAGCAGACGGAAGAAATAGCCTTTATTTTTCTTATTCTGAGAAATATGAGCTTAGATCCCACATGTGTTTGCTTAACTTTTTGCTTTCACCAGGTGCAGTGCTTCACAATTTCACTACATTCTCTTATTTACATGTAAGGCTACACATGATCATAATCCACATTAAAATTACAATATTAACAATACTGACAATATAGAAGAAGTAGAAAGACACAAATAATTTTCTTTATAGTTCTTTACATTGGTGCTTTGTGACCAGAAAAAAACAGAGTAAAAGGGCTGTGCCATTCGCTGTTGCTAAAGAAGCAGAAAACCTACAACTACCAGAATGCACTATGCTGCACTGGATGAATAACTGCTCCCACTGGTGGGTGACATGATGAAATCAACATGGCTGCCGACTGGTCACAACTAATCTCGCATTACAGTTAAACAGTACACTAAAATATGTTTCTGAAAACATTTGAGGTGAAAAATAAGCAACACAATGACATAAGCTTGGTTCATTCAGTATTTGATCAGCATTTTACTGTTTGATTTCAGATTTTCAGTCTCCACAGTAAACAATATGGCGCTAACTTACTGTTGACAAACTCTCCTATTACAGCTAAACAGTGCACTAAAATACATTTCTGAAGATATCTTAGATGTGAGATTGGCAATACAGTAACAGAATCTTGTGTCATTCAGTATTTGATCAGCACTGCCTAATTTAAGCATTTGATCTCAGTATTTTTACCCCAATACAGGAAACAGTATGGAGCTTACTTACTATTCACAAACTTTAGAGTGCTCCAGTTTTTCTGTAGGCTGATGCGGAAGTTAGCGTTGCCCTCATCAAAAGGCCTATAGGATTTTCCCATTGGGTTACTGCAGAGCCCTGTGACAAATAAATGTTTATAATACTTACATGTTTTGTTGACAAATGAACACCACTTTCATAATTTTTGAAGCCTAAATGTAACCACCAGAAGTAAAAAGATAACATTAGGCTATGAACAAACTACACCACGGTTGCATGATTTAACATCCCTACCACATCAAGGCTGTAAAGTGTTAGCAATTGCCTTTTTTAAGACACATAAAAGCTACAAAATTCACAGTGGGGTATTTATGTTGCTGAACAAAACATATGTCTCTTCAGCTTGTGTTAACCACATATTATTTCATGCATCGAACCAAAAACCCATTCAAAGACCACTGGGTTTTAGGACTCATTCCTGGGGCACTCTATCACAGCTAAACAGTGCACTAAAATGTTTCTGAAGACAATTTAGGTGCAAAATAGGCAATACAGTAACAGAACCTTGGTTTACATTTGATGGGTCTCTCTCTTGATCCGCTTCTAAACTTTTGTGTCCATGTTGGTGGCAGACAAAAGTGGGCAAGTACAATCTGTACTCTCCAGATCCAGATTGAGCAGGGAAATCTGGGTGCTGGCAAGATGAAGATAAGTTTACCATGGTTCATTCACACATACTACTCACATTGTTAGGATACAAAGCTGGTTGAAAATCGTAAAAGTATCCCTTTAAAGTCTTATCAGAGTTAATCTGCTAGCTTTATATTTTTTATTTGTTTTTTTAAGTCTCCCTTTCTCCAGTATCTGTGCATGGCAACTACAGCACAGTTAAGGTTAGGGAAAGATTGTGGTTATGGCAAATAAATACTAATGCTTAAGGACCAGTTTTCAACATTTTGGGGAAATTTGCCCAAATGCTTTCTGGTAGAGAGTTACATGAGAATATTGATACCGCTCACATATCTGTTTGTTCAGAGCTACAGCGGTTTAATTTTATGGCCACAGCCACCAGCTGGTTAGTTTAGATTTTAAGAATGGAAACAGCTAGCCTGGCTCTACAATGTTAACAAAATCACTCAATAATTAACATGTTACATCTCAGTTGTTTAGTTCGCAACAACAATTCACTGTTTTTGGGAGTTATGTGCTTCATGCTAAGCTAAGCTAACGGGTTGTTGTCTGTAGCCTTATATTTATCATACAGACAAGTGTTATTACGAAACTGGAATTTCTAACTTTATACAGAACCTTGAAAAATGCCACCATTCACGATTCCATGGGGTAAAATTGACATGGGGGCCATACAATTAAAAATTTTAAATAAATATAACAAGGCTTTAACATGACCACAACTTGTCTTGGTTGGTAGCAGAGAACAGAAGAATAATTGTAGTAAACATTGACACTGAGAGAGCGAGAAAGCGTAGCTGGTACCGGGGTTTCAATAATGCGGAAAATGAGCACTGAAAGTATTTCAAACATTTAGTATTAATATGCATTGATAAATCAATATTTCTGACAACACTAGTACTAGTAGAATAGTTTAGATTTTGTCGTCTTACTCTGCTAGAACACAAAAACAATTAGCATTTTTCCAATAATGTTTGGCAGAGATACTGGTTACTGTCAATAAAAAACTGGAATGTCAATTGCAGGTCTGTAGCAGGACTCCACTCCCCCGCTTGAAACTCAGACACGCTATAGACTCATCCACCACCCAACCACCACACCCTCACTTTTCCACCTTGTTACATGAAGGTCACTACTTTCCAGCACTGGCACTAAACATTGGACATAAACTGTGACTTCCAGAATTGTCCAATGTAGACGTAATTCCCCAAATCCACTTGGTGAGATAAATAGTGAGAGTGCCTCAGCTTACTGCTGTCCTTAAAAGATTTATATAATTGCTCTTTAAACAATAACAAGTGGTTGGCCCATCCCACCAGTACTACAGGCAGGTTTAAAGCACAGAGACCCATACAACAAACTACAAAGGAATCTCTTTCAGCCAGAAAAAAAAGTTGCAGAGTATAATTGCATTATAGATCTTCAGAAGGTTTTGATCTCTGTCTCCCTTTTTACCTCTGCCAGACTTTGTCTGAACATCAGAGGCTGCAGCGAGATGAAAGGTCACCAAACCCACAGGTACAGTAATGTTGTTGTCGCTATTGTTTTCTATGCAGTATCATTACCCTGACAGCTGACATGCAATCTGGCTTTTAATATGTCACACAGACTTACAAAGGATCTGCATAATGTTCACAGGCAACTAGTAGTCAGGGCTGCCTCGGCTTCCAAAGCATGACATTTGGCAAAGAAGTGAGCTGAGGTCTTTTTTTCCCTTTAGAATCCATGTCTTGTCACTTGTTAAAACTTGTCGTTTTAGAGCGGAGAGCTCACTGATCCAATGCCGGGCTAATGTTGCCAGCGTGAATGACTAAGCCTTGCAGTCATCATTATTATACTAATCTCCTAGTTTCCACAGTTTATAAGGCTGTGCTGTTGTAGTGACCTTACTGTGAACCTCGAAACTGAAAAATCAAAAGACTTTTTTGTGCAGGTTCTGAATGTGAAAAAAAAGTTAGCTCCTGCATTCATCCTCTGGGTAGAAAAAATGACTTCCTTCCACTGTGATTAACTATCGAGGCTGTTGACGCATGCAGTTTTTGGTGCAAACTCCAGAGTCATGCACATTTACAATATGAGCGTGTCTTATCTCAGTAATTCCTCATAAAGCTCATAAAGATATGTGCCTGATGAATGCGAGCAGAATAGTTTCCTTGCTGAAGCAATGCATACGTGAAAACAGACAGATGATTGGACGTAAAGATAACATGCGGTCAGGTTCTGCACAGGTAGTGTAAGCACACCCAGACCTCAGAGGAAAACAAAGCTCAGGTTTCTTGTCTGCTCCCGGTTCTCAGGAGGAGACGTCAGAGAGGTGGCTCCACTGGTTCAAAAAGAAGTCACATCGTACAGTGACATTTACTTTAATTATTACATCAGTAAACATTTTCTAATGAGTTTTTAATCTCTAGCTTCAAGTCCTCCCCAATACAGCAGGATGTTCATTTTGTGATTGACTAATCACTAAAAGGCAACCTGTCAATCAGGAAAGAGAGGTAGCAATGCATATCCTCCACAGTTCCACCCTCTCGTGCAAATATAGTCACTTCTGTTTCTGAAAAAACAAGATGGCGACAGCCAAAATACCAAAATACCAAGGCTTCAAAATGGTAGTCCACAAACCAGTGGGTGACATTACGGTGGCTATGTCCACTTATTTTATGCAGTCTATGATAACAACAAAGCCAGCTGAGTTTGTTGGTGTGAAATGGTATAAAGATTCACAAAAAGCATCATGAGACAACACACATCCACCCTACTATTGTCATTATTTAACTGACTTCAAATGAGGCGTAACATTCACACAGATTCTGTCAGTACTACGTAACTTATCCAACACTGATCCAGTGGGCAAACCTACAATTTAGCTTGCTGCATGAGCCACGCAACATGCTAAGGTTAATTCAACAAGCTAACCTGCAAAATAAACAGTAAAACAACATGGAAATGGTATGGTATGTAAAAGTTAATCCACTGGGTCTTTACATCCTCAGATGATAAATTAAGACCTTCCTGTTGGTTCTTGCAGCCAACAACAGAACAAGTAGCATGCTTTGCTCCTGCCATGGTCCATGAGGAAATCACAGTGGCAGACAGTGAAGAAGATCCAGCAGGTATTTCATTGGCAGGGACGGTTACCTAGCTGGAAGGTTCTACGGCCCCACAGAACGTCATATCCAGCAGCAAAGCAGACTTGCTTGTTGTGACAGATGGAGCAGGAGAAAAAGGGAGAGGACAATCTTTCCTCAAACTTTGGGGGTCTCTAGAAACGCCAGCATAAATTGATTACTGAAGCAGACCTGCCAACCTTGAAGAAAGGTTATGAGTACCACCTTACCAGACACTTGTGCGTGGTCATGAACATATGTGGACACGGCGGCACTTTTTTGTTTTGTTTTTTTTACCATAAAAGTCAATATGCACATGTGGCAAACAGAAGAAACAAGCGTACGTTTAAATATTCATATCTATAGGCCTAAGCCCCACATACGTCCATAGACGCCCAATATTTGTTTTATGGCGCAGATCAAGGTCAATTTCATCAGTCTGATGGTAGTATTGATCATCTGCTTAAAAATACAGTAATATGTCCTGTTGTGACAAAAAGACAGATTTCAAGTGGGATTCGGGGGGTTCTCCCCCGAGAAAATTTTGAAACATCACATGGCGAAATCCTATTTTCATGCAATTTCATACAGAAATAGATAATAGATCATAGACAAGTGCATTACATTAGCATTCCTCATCATGTTCTTGTGTAGTACGACACCGATTAGAACTACTCTCTTCTTATTGCCTTGTTTTTTTCTTATAGAAATTTAGCTCATCAAACAAAAAGTCTTTTTATCATGAGTGTGTTATAGTTATTCAGGCAGAGCACATGGTTTCATTACACAGTTGAATGTAAATTTGTCTGCAATTTGCTTACCTTGGTACAATTCTCACCAGCAATGTATTAACAACAGGCGACTTTGACACTATTTACTTCAGTGTTTGCCCTACCATTTTATTAGGGGGGCACCCCGCCCCGCCCTCCCTTGAAGGTCAAGTTAATTTTATTTAATTTTATTTTCTATATAGTGCCAGATCACAAAGAAGTCACTTAAGGTAACCTTTCCTATAGAACAGGTCTATACCTCGTCCTTTTATTAAACAAACTAAATAGCCTTACATTATTTATCTTATTTACAGACCGCGTGTCATTTCGGTCTCTACATGGTCGCGCGTTTACAATCTCCCCTGCTCTCTGTATCGCGCACGGCGGAGTTTGGCCCCGTTGGGCGCGCACACACACGTGCCCGCGCACACACACACGCACACACACACACGAGTGAACACACTAGAGGGCGTAAAAAAATAAATAAAAAAGGACTCGGTGGTGGAGTGAGATTTCTTAAACGAGCGTGAGAATGTGCTACCGTCTACCGTACTAAACACACGGTAACTCCAGTCTGAGCTGACGGTGAGGAGCTAATAAGAGCTAACTGCTATGAGACTGTAGTTAACTGTTTACAGACAGAAGCTAACTGCTAAGATAGAAGCTAGCTCTAACAGACACAAGCTAAAGTTAACTGTTTACAGACAGAAGCTAACTGCTTACAGACAGAAGCTCTCAAAGCTCTCAATTTTTGCATTTCTTACGTCATTTTACCTGTCAGCGTTGTTTGAATTGATAGTCATCATTGAGGACTACCCAGAGGTGTGGGCGAAGAGGGTTCATCTATCTTGACGGTGAGGGCGACAGTGTACTGTCTCTAACTGGATGGAACTGAATCAAGCGCATCTTTCTTAGTCAGCCGTGGATGGGAGGGCGGGGGGCAATATGCAGCAATCTGATTGGCCGAAATCTTTTCATTCCGTCTACGCACCTATATTCACCGGGTATTAACTTGAGTGACATCTTGCATAGACAAATACACTGAAACCCGCGAAATGCGCGATCGAGTGATATGCGTACTTTTAGAGCATCAAATCGTACCAGCGTACTTTGATGTCAAAATGCGTGCCTGGTACACAAAATGCGTACAGGTTGGCAGGTCTGCTGAAGGGGCTTAAGGGGCACAGGCCCAGGGGCCCAAAGTCTCAGGGGTCCACATGGCCTTCACCTGCAAAATGTTGCTCAAATTTATCAGGAAGAGGCTCAAAATGACGAGATGTAAAGGAACTGCAAAGAGACACATAGAACTCGGAGTGGAGCAAACAAACACAAACAGACACAAAATGACAACAAAGAGATGCAAAACAAAAACAACAACAACAACAACAACAACAAAGAAGAGGCAACACCACCACAAAATCTGTGTGCCTTGCTCCTATGTAGGTCTTGGTGTCTTTGGCATATCAGTGCCCAGAGGCCCATTGTCTCATAATCCGCCCATGCACACCGGGGACACATATTTATATTTAAAAGCCATATAAATGTGCATTTTGCATCATACATCACCTTTAGGTAAATAAAAAGCAAAACATGATACAAAGAACAACAACAGAGTCTGAGGTCTCTCCTTTTTCTTTATCTTTGTGAATGATAAATATCAATATCTTTGATTTATTCAAAAATAAAAAAGAAGGAAACAGACATTGAAAGTACGTCACTTCCTGTGCACAATTGATTTTTGCCAGGAAAGACAGATCTAGCTTTAATCAGCTGAAAGGTAGAATCACTAATATCAGCAGTATGGACAGGACATGGACAGGAAACATCACTGGTTATTGCTGTAATGACAGCTCAGGGATTGTGCAATAGAAGTTCCTATAAATGCTTCTCATTCATCATTCACAGCATTTGAGGAGGGCACAATTGTTTTAGATATATTGATATAGCATTAGTCTGTCATCA
The DNA here is from genome assembly GCF_011397635.1 of Epinephelus fuscoguttatus. NCBI lineage: Eukaryota > Metazoa > Chordata > Actinopteri > Perciformes > Serranidae > Epinephelus > Epinephelus fuscoguttatus. The sequence continues at coordinate 39,208,477 of NC_064752.1, forward strand.
GGCTGTTCATTACTCAGACTTATTTTAGCATGACTGTCACAACTGTTTTCAGGTTCCTCCAACTGCCCTCCTCTCTGCTGCGGGATGATCCACCACATTCCTCGGCCTAAATCAACTGTGAATGGTGTGAGGTGATGAAACCATCAAGAATGAACAAATTCTACACAGGAATGTATGCGTCACTTAAAGCGTACCTGCTGTCTCTGTAAAGAATGATCTGTGCTGTTCATGCAGTAAACTGAAACAGGATGTAGGACTTGTATTAGCTGTTGATTCGACCTCTCCGCCCACGCTCCGCTTCAGGCCTCAGACATCACAGTTTCTCATCATCTAATGGCTCAATATACTTCAAGAACTTTTTACATCCTTTTATTTGGGGAGAAATTATAGCTTGCTGGGCGTAAAGCAGGAAGTCGTTTGTGTAGCTGATGCTTGCTTATTTGGTTTTCATGTCAGCATGGCCACAGGGACATACCTCCCGTGTGCTGTCAGTACAGCGGTTCATACGGTGCACACCGTGTGTCATTATTACATTCTTCACACATTTTTACAGTCAAAAGAGCAGAGGGTGTAGTGTCTGATGTAAACCTTTGTAGGGACAACTCATAATTTAGTTCCTCTCCGCTGTAAGCTCTAATAACAGCATGACACTCTCCTATATACTCCACAAATTGGTATGAAGTGCAAGCTAACACAAGCAAGAGAATCATTTCTGATCCTTTTCATACGTGGAGTGTAATTTCAGATACACGCCACACATGTGGTAGAAAGGCCTGCAGGAGAAAAAAAGGATAATTAAGTGCATCTTGATGCTATTTCCTTTGGCTTCTCTGGGATTAAGCTGCCTGTCAATCACGGCAGGAAACAAAGGGGGCCAGGGACCTCCTGCATGGCTTTATGTCTCAGTGCGTAACCACAGCACAACTACATGACGCCTCAGTGCCGATGGCAGGAGATCTCTACCAGCTCCACACACTGATCTCTGTTTGGACTGAGATGGAAAAAGCAGGTTGTTGGCATGACTGCAACATTAGAAACCCATATAATCCTTTAAATACAGAGTTCTGTGTAGTATTTACAAAATGCCTTTTTGTCACGAATATCATGAGAACATTGCGTCCACGTTATGACACCATCAGTCAGGTGAGATTAGCAGGGAAATTAGAACAAGTGGAAAGTGGATGTCATTCAAAACACTAGATAGGGCTGGATTTTTTTTAATACCGACATTGCTGCGGTGATCACTCCTGTTCATACTAGCCATAAAGTAATTGTGCGATTGCTCAACTCCACTGTAAAATATGGACACAATCCACCATGCAAAATGCATTCCTAAGTTAAGCCAGAGCTAATATGAGTCTCAGTTAGCATAATCAAGTGGGTGTTTTTCCAGGGTTCTTGTCTTTTTGGTGCTTCTTTAAGTTTCTTCACAGTGGCGCCCCCATTGGGGGTCCAGGAGGGACCATGGCCACCCTGATACAACTGGCTCGCTTTTTCAAAAATAGTTGGAGGGCAACATTACTGTCTTTAAGAGGCTGTGGCACACTCATTTTTTTAAGATAGCTTTTCTAGAATGCTCAAATGTAATGCTAAATTTTGGCAAGGGAACCACTGGAATGGTCATTTTCACAGGGCTCCCTTGAACTTGATACAGCTTGAACAAGATAAACTTGAGAATTCTTGTTTCATGTTTTGCTCCTTACAATCAATGTACTTCTTCAAATGAAAGCTGCGTATTTGTCTTCTTAAGGAAAAGGACAACGAACCTATTTTAGGAACAATAAATTACCTAACCTGATACACTGCGCATTAAAACAGGGTTATTGTGGAACTCAAAATGTTAAATGTACAGGTAATGGTTACGCACATCAGATAATTAGTAAAATTAACTGTAAAATAAGAACCCAAGGTATATCAGTACGCAATTTCTTAACTCTCATTTTTACATAGTTTCCAACTAGCCTGTATACTTCAACAGCATCAGTGAATTCCTGAAATTCAGTTCTGGTTTTTGGTTTTGGTGGCCACCACAATATAAACTTTCTGGGGTTCCACTATAACTACTGAAAGTGTTTTATTGTTGAGTGGCAGCAGAGGAATACTACCTGTTAGCCAGTTGTATGTTCGTTGCATGAACCATCTTTTCATTCAAAGTGTGTTCACATTAAACAGGAAGTAAATTTAAAGCTTGGTTTATTTTCAAATGTAATCTCTGGTGTGGTTTTGCAATCTGTGTTTTTGTAACACAAAAGGCTATTGCAACTAACAGTACAGACATCTTTATCAAACTAAGACTGTGCTCTCACTCCGTGTGTATCTGTGTGTGTGTGTGTGTGTGTGTGTGTGTGTGTGTGTGTGTGTGTGTGTGTGTGTAGTGTGTGTTTGTGTTTGATACCTCAAGCTTGGACTGAATTCAAAACTTGCCTGTTTCTTTTATTTTTGTCTAGACCCGCTCTTCACTAAGTGTGTTAACATCCACAGTTTCATGCATAAATCGCACATACTGAAAACAAAGCTGAGTGGAATGCTGGAAATTAAAAAAAAAAAAACAAATAAAAAAGAAACAAAAAAACCAAATAAAAAAGAAACATCGCAAAGATGTTTTGCAATGGAAAAAGCTTAGCAAAACAATCATGACGTACATGAAACATGAGAGATGAAACATTGCAGCAAACAAAACATAAGATAAGATTTGGTCATGAACTTTCATCATCCACATACAACGTTTTGTTTTTGTTGATTTCTCATCAGCCTTCAATACTATCCAGCCACATATGCTGGTTGAGAAACTGATTCACAATTTCAGTTTAGATCCAAGTATTGTCGGCTGGCTTCTTGATTTTCTCATCAACAGGACTCAGAGAGTAAAGGTGAACGGGAAATTGTCAAATGCCCGCATATCTTCTACCGGCTCCCCCCAAGGATGTGTTTTATCTCCATTATTATACATCCTATATACAAATGACTGTCGCAGCTTCCACAAAAACAGATATATCATCCAATTTGCTGACGATTCAGTTATTGTCAGCCTCCTTGATGACAGTGAAACTAGCCACGGTCCTGTTGTTGATGATTTTATCTTGTGGTGTGAAAATGCATTCCTACAACTTAACGTCACAAAAACAAAAGATATGTGCATAGATTTTAGACGATCCCCCCCTGCTCCCCGGAACAGTGTTGTCAAGGGTGAGACTGTGGAGATTGTATCTAACTACAAATATCTAGGCACTGTGATTGACAATAATCTGAAATTTAACTGTAATACCGAAGTGCTGTGCAAGAAAGGCCAGCAGCGTCTTTTCTGTTTAAGGAAACTCGCCAGATTTCAAATTGATAAGTCCCTGATGTCGCTGTTTTATTCTGCTTTTATTGAATCTGTTCTATCCTTTTCTATTATTTGTTGGTACGGCAACCTGGGGACCAGAGAGAAAAATGCCCTTGACAGGATTGTTAAGGTGGCAAGTAAGATTGTAGGAGTGCAGTTCACCAGTCTGAATCATATTTTTACCAGGCAGGCTCTTAAAAAAGCTGTGTCCATTCAGTCCCATAGTGACCATCCTCTCAGCTCAGAATATAACCTGTTACCTTCTGGCCAACGGCTGCGAGTTCCAACTGCCACAAAAAACAGATATAAAAACTCCTTCATCCCAGTTTCCATCAGAGCCTTAAACGACTCTTGTAGGAGGTAACTGCAAAGGCGTGCCTGTGAATTTAATCAAACAAATTGGATTTGGATCGTGTGTATGATTGTATATATTGTATGTGTATTATTGTATATTTACTCTGTGGGGTGGGAGTGTTGGCTCTGACTGACAAAATGTGGAACTGACTTGATGCAGACTTTATTTACAAAGGACAGATATTGTCTAAATCTCTCATAGTTAATTACCTGTGTGGTAAATGGATTATCCATTCTGGTCTGAAAGACTGTGAAATTGATTGACAGATGTGATTTGATACTGATACTGATCACGCCTGATCTCGTTAGATCTTGGAGAGACCTAGCCTGATCCACGGGTTCTCTCTAACTGGTATGCAAATCGCACATAGCACTTTGAATTGCACTTTATGAACTCTGTCCCCTACCCCCACCCCCATGCAAAAATACTTGTCTGACTGAGGTATGCTCTTAGGTTTTTATTTTTATTTATCTGTGTGTTTTGTTTCTCATGCAAATGTACTTTTTGCAAAGGTACTTTCTGCAATTTGTTTATAATGCCTGTGCCTGCTGCAACCCAATTTGCCCATATTGGGACATAATAAAGTTGAAGTGAAGTGAAGTGAACGTGCAAGGTACCTTGGGTGCATTGGTTGTTGACGTTCTGGGACACTGTGTGAAGTTCTCCTCTTTTAAGATACATTTCCATTTTCATAGGAAAAAACACACTATGTTGGTACAACACCACGAATTGACGTTTTTTTTTCCCTTCATCAACAAACTCACATGGTTGGGTTTGGAAAAAAGAACAGGGTTTGACTTTATAATCTTACAGGACGCAACACTGCTTTCTCAGGTGAAAGTTGATGTTTGTTGGACCCATCCCAGCGGCCCAATCATACTTTCACCACCTTAACTTTTGTCCTCGTCCAACCGCCTTTCCCCCCGATGCTGCAGGGTGCTGTTAACTGGTTGCGTATCATGCCGATGTTAAAGGACGCCTTTTGCGTTGTTTTCTGATGATGCAAGTCACTGCCCAAGCGTCGGATTTCGACAACTTCGGAGTGAGACTGGGCTTGATGTAATCACTGCCAGTATGGACAGAAGGAATAATTATAGCAACTAAGAACCTTTGCAACATACATATGAAGATGTTAATTTTGGCTTAAGATAGACTTGACCAGGTTAGCCTTTAAAAGGTAATTTCACCCAAATTACAAGAAAGCAATAAAACTACATTTTACAACCTGGAAACTGACTCTGAGAAGAATTTTCCAAACGTCACTTTTCAATGCAAAGCAACACCTTTGTTTTGGGGTAAATGTTTCAGAGATGATACCTTAACCCAGTCGCCACAATAAATGTTTCCCTTTCGCTACATTTCAATTTTATGTTGTGACAATGCTATGGTTACCATGTTGTTAGGTTTTGGTAAAAAACAACTTGGTGAGGTTTAGGAAAACGTCATGTCTGGGCTTAAAAACAGGTTTGGTTGCCACAAACATGGCTGAAAATGTCCCGACCTTTCATTAAAAAAAACGCTTTTGTTATTTGTTGGTCTCATCCAGTGGTCTGCTTTTGTCTGCTGCTTGGCAGATGTCTTGCCTATAGGTTTCAGGCCAATCAGAATCCTTCCCTCCTCCTGATGAGGACTCCTGATTCAGCTCATATGCATGTAATGTGAAGTATGCCGCTTTAGAAATGTTAATATGAAACTTATGAGACGTGCAAGTGTACCATATCCATGGTTTGCAGAAACATACAATGCCAACCTTTTATTCCAGTGACTGGGCTGGATATTTCACAAGCTGATCAAATAAAAACAAAACTATCTGCATGGCTGAAAGCCACAAGAGGTAGGTGAGAAAGATCAGAGATGAGGCCATAACTTCCTAAATCTCCTAAACTGTGCAAGAATTCATGCACAACACCTTCACAAACAACTTGATTGCATTTGCTTTTACAGTGAGGCCACCTCAGCACTGAAAACATTTTACAACCAGACAGCAGAGTTTAGCTCAGGGCTATAGATTTATCATTATCTGGCATGCCCCAACCTCGGCCTGTTTTAACCAACAAATAACACATGATTCATTATTCATTCACTACTGAGCCAAATTGTGATTTATTGAAGATGCAGTGTTTAAAGTTAGTGATATGAACTGTTTGATTTATGCATCCTTCAATTAAAATCTTCATAACACCCTTTGGTTTTCCAAAGTATGTCTTCCTTGTTTCTGGCTCATTCCTTTGCTACGACGTCATTGTTGGCAGAGGAGATCTCTGTTTGGACCCTGATTGGCCCTCACTCTCAAGGTACTGCTATAATGATAGTTATTAAACAGCCCCTGTCTTAAATAATCAACGTTCTGACAAAGAATCTCTCCTGCACAAGCCAAGCGTGACAGCTTCCAGCGCCATTTGCAGCAGGGCACCAACCTGTCAGCTTTTCATAGTACAAGACCCAGATCTAAACACATCAAACACAGTTCCATATTAAAGAATTAAGCTTTGCAAAAAAGAAATATCTTCTGCAATTTACAAATCACATGAGCAGAAACAGAAATGGAGGTAAGGCAGTTACAACAATAGAACCAGATCATGCGTCATACATTTTAGAGTACCACCTCAATGCAGATGTTCACAGGTGCACAGGCCCAGACCCCTCGAACAACCAGAGGCAGTAAACACCGGGAACCTTAGCAGTGACGTACTGGTGTTTATAGGAAAAACACCATGAAGCAGTTCATTAGTGCTTCAGTGATCCCATTTTGGCATGTGATCTTGACAGAGTGAGGCCTTTGGAGGAAGAGTTAGTGCTGTGTTCATATCTGCAGTGCGCTTTAGAAGTCAGTCTCTGTCTATATAATGACTTTTTCAAACTGCTTCTTTAGTCGTTCCAGGAGCCCACATCCTAAACAAATTGAAGGAATAATTCACCCTTTAAATGAGCATTTGTATATAAACCAACCACCCTGTGTTGTGTTGAATTTGTTTTTTTTGTTTGTTTTTCTTGCATGCCTCCACAGTGAACAAAGAATCCAAAAACTGAGAAAATACTTGATGACTTGAAGCCATAGGGGTCCACGTTAAACAACAGCAAAACTATATACTATAACAGCAAGCTAAAACATCCGTTTACAAACTCTCACACAACTCGTGCAGTATAATCTAGGTCTCATTTATCCAGTCGTATGCTCAGTACTTTTCAAACAGAACGCCCTTTCTGACAGAGAACTGAATGGAAAGCGAAACTTATCTATGCTCTCTTCAAAGACACACTCCACTGACAAAAACAATAATTATACCTAACTAAAAACCAGAGCTGCTGGTCTACTACTGCCATGATGGGTAATTTGTGTTATTGTGTGACTTTGGGGAAGTTTTCTTCACAAATTCAACATAACACAGGGTGAGTAATTGATACACAAATGCTCATTTGGGGAGTGAATTATTCCTTTAATATGTTTAGGGTTTTGGCTGTTGGTCCGACTAAAGAAGCAATTTGAATGTCATGTTGGCACCAGGAACATAATTTATTGTGAAATTTTATAGACAAACAGTAATTAGAAATATTGTTAGTCAGATTTAAGTAATATCTCATCAGTTTCTCACTTTCTAATAAGCTGTCAGCAAAGGCCAGTAAGTAATCTGCACTTATAAAGGTCAATACATTCATAAAGGGTTTGACATTAATCCATCAGGTGTGCAGTTGTTAAAATCTTGTGAAATAGATTTTGGTCCAAATCATCTGCAGCTCTTTTCCAGACGGTCTTCCTTCAAAACTCTCTAACAAGTCAAAGCAAGTGTGATGCTGGAGGAGGATAAACACCAGCCAGGCAGTGCTGACAAAACAGACTCACCTCAAGGTCCATTTCATAGCTGTTTAGGAGCTTTTGAATGAAATCACATGATCTGATGTCAGTGTTTGCCCAGTTGACATGGAACTGTAGATGTTTACATTTCTATGTTTCTGAGCACTTTAAAGACTTCTCATTCATGTTGTCTTAAAGGTCTAGGGTGTTGGGTTTAGTGGCATCTTGCGGTGAGGTTGCAGATTGCAACCAACTGAAACTAGAACCAGTGTTTCGTTTGTCTGTTCTGGGCTACAATAGAAACAACATGGCGGACTTCATAGAAGGCGTTTTTATGGATCCCTCTGCTTATTACATAAAGTCCTCTACTGCTGTGTCTTGATTGGCTAATACAAGCCCTAACCATAAGCTCTTTGTTGTAACCCTAACTATCTTCAACTGCGACACATTGACGTGAAGAGTACTAGCCAATCACAGCATGTATACTAGCCAACCACGGCACAGTAGGGGGGACTTGCCAAGAAACGCAGCGAGATCCATAATAGCGTCTGTAGGAGGGGCCATTCCCTGTGTTGTGATAAACAACTCATTGTAAGGTAACGAACACAATGATTCTTAGTTACAGGTTATTATAAATAAATGAGAATATTGTTATGAAGTTATCCTTCCAATATATCCCCATAAAGTCTACACACTGCGCCTCTAAAAATTGAGATTGAAAGTTTATGGTTGAGCTTGGAAATAGCAGTTGACAGTTGAAATGATATGGTACAGTATGCCACATACCATAATAGTACCATGGTGCTACTGACATTACCATGGTAGGCACTTACTATGCAGATGACAGGATAATTACTATGATATGTTCAAAGGTAAGTGCTTGTGAACCTCAAAATGAACCACGGGAGCCAAATTCAGTTTATTTTAATTGTGATATTGAATGTTAAACAACTTAGAATGTTGCTTTATAATATATAATATATAAAATACACGAATCTCCAGAACACTATTAAATGGACATTGGGTTGAGACTGTCTCCATGGTCAACAATGAACTTTCAGTTTAAACCAGCCTGATATTTTCCACAATAATAATGCAACATAATTGCCTATAACTGAACTATAAATGAATTAAATCTACATTAATGAGGCTTTTATGAAGGAAGTATTTTTAGGAAGTAACAGATAAACAGAGGTATGCTAGTGAATGAAGAGGATTGGTCCAGATAAACTATATAAGATAACAAGATAATCAGCATGTTTATGTATCACTGCTCCATCTGTGATTGTGTCTGTTTCATGTTGACAGAATTACTTAGAGGCCGTATCATTAAATTTGTGAATAGAAAAGTGAAGCACGTAACAAGGCAGTGCTCTGTCAGACACTCAGATAACGTTGTTGAGTTCTCAGTGACAGAGCCTTGGTGTTACTCTCAGCAAGGCTGTTTGGCCAGCTGCCTTTTGAAAGCGTCACTCTATTGAGGCAAAGTTTAGCTGAGGAATGTTTTGTGCCGATTATTCTGGGAGTGAAGACCTTTTCTATTGCTCAGATTGAAATCCTTCTTGACATCATCCCCTTGCAATTGTAAAGCCCCCTCCCCGCTTGCGTCCCATTTGCCATTTCCACAAAATAAATAGCATCCAAATTTTATCTGGGTTTTGCATGGTTACCATTTTGTTAATGGGCAGTCTGGCCTCTTGATGAGACGAAGAGCATTTTTGGGGGGCACAGTGTGGTTGTTGTAGCAACGTTGTTGAGGAGTGAATGAAGCAGATGTCAGAGTAATCCATCAGCCGGCAGCTCCACACTCCCACTGCTCGCTGCTGTGGCACCCTCTGCTCCACAGCCCTCAATCACACCTACTTCACTCTGATCTGATGAATAAGACCTGAAAAATGTGTATTAAATACAAAATGACCTCCCTCTGTTAAGTCTGAGACAACATTTATTAACCAAAGATGAATGAAATAACAATGTGGTTTTACATGAAATACGTCAACAATGACCTCAGATTAAGAGCACTACAGCAGTTGGGTGATATAATTTCATCAGTTCAATCATATACAAGAACAAGCTTTAATGAGGACTGAGTCAGTATTGACCGGCACTAGAAACTCTTTATAATGACCGAAACTGGATGGTTTTTGCAACCATAACCAACCCGAAGGCAGTTTTACCAATTATCGACCTGTCATGATACTGTACAGTCACGACTGGTGCTTAGTGTTCCTGTTTAGGATCAGGACTGGGCATCACATCGTCATACTTATTAGGCACAGACCGGAATGTGTCCGCCGAGCTAAGAGTCAAAAGTTTCGATTGAATTCTACATCTGGATTCTTTGTCTTAATTATTCCATAATCAGATATTTCATGATCTAATCAAAACTTTATTGTATTTATTATTTATTTTATGTATTGTCAGTGTTTGTACTTATATCTACAAAAAATAATGCAGTTATTCATATACAACCCACGTAATTGTGAGCCAGGATGTGACCTATGCACTGCATTCTGTCCTCCTCCATAGTCCAATATTCATACGAACACTGTGTGAGGTCATTAACAGTAAAAATAATGGATGTAGCTACTGTGATGTCACCGATTGGTTTGCGGACTCCCAAACTGAAGCCTTCAATTTGGCATGACGGCCAGGGCCATCTTGGGCCGGAAATGACCCTATTTGGGCAAGAGGGAGGATGAGCGAGGGGTGGATCTGATTGAGAAGCTAAGGACATATAAACTATATAAAAATTCACCCCCATAAAGTTGTCATGAGGGGTGAAATTAGCTTTAGAGATGAAAACTGTTTTTTGTTTCAGGCAATAAACATGTTTATTCCTTCTGTAAAGTTGGGCATTTTATCGTGGGTGTCTATGGAGATTGACTCGCTTCCCGAGTCAGCCTCAAGTGGCCATTCAAAGAACTGCAGTTTTGGCACTTCCGTGTTGGCTTAATTTTTCAGCCACTTGATGAGGATATGCTAAATTTTTCCAGCAATATAATGGCCAACAATACACAGCTGGGATCTCTTAGTGGCGCAGAGGTAAGGCACCAATCATAAATCCCAAGGTCATATCCACTCAGGGACATTTGTTAAATATCATTCCCCATCCATCTCCCCCAATCTCTCTACGTTTCACTGTCTAATAAAAGGCCAAAAAATATTTAGGCCTAGGCTGTATGAACTGATACCCAGCCCCAGTCGATGTTGGTGAGAGACTTGACACAAAAGCACAGTTGTGGATCACTTGCAAACCCTATAGAGAGCCAAAGTGACACTGTTACTCTCAGATTCTGTCCCTGAAGTATTGTAACCTCATTCACATCACATATGTGGGAACACAGATGCTAAAGATCCAATCTTGGAACATAACCTTGAAACAGTATGACATGTGGTTCAATCTCTATGTCTGGATAATCTAACATTTATTTATGTTTAATATTTATGTTTTTTTTAACATCATGTTTAACAAACACCACTGAAGACCTTTGTGGGTTACATTTTACCAGCTAGTCATGACAGAGTAACACAAACGCCAGAGATTACAGCTAAAAGATGGAAAGATGACAAAAAGACTGAGAGTGGATATCGTAGATAGGGGAGAAACCAACAGTTAGAATGACGTATTACTTGTACAACACATTCTCACTCCCAGCTCGTCAAATATCGCTATTTAGTCAGTGGACTTTTATGTTAACATTTGACACGCTAGGTATCCTGGGTTGTTGACATTCTGGGATGCCGTGTCAGTTTACGCCTGTTACATGCATTGTGTCTTTTGATGGTACACTTCTGTTTTCACGGGAAATGTACAGTTTCTGCTCGCTAGATGCATTGTCTTTTTAAAAATAAACCTGCAACATCAGTAAAACACCTTGAATTTATGTTTATTTCCTTGTGCAACAAAAGCACATGGTTAGGTTTAAAGGAAACATCATGGTTTGGCTCAACATTCATACAGGAAGCAAACACCGGGTGGAAATCTGGTGTTTGTTGGACCAATTTGCTGCCCCGCCTGTCTGCCCTATACAGACTTTCCAGCTCCTTAAATTATGTTGTTGTCTGGCGGTGTTTCAAACAGACGCTGCCCAGTGGCATTATGCACTGACACTATATGATGGGGTATCATACCACTGTGAATGGATGCCTTTTTTGTTTTGTCTGGTGCCAAAATCAGTGACCAAGCTGCGGTATTTGATGACTTCGGAATGAGAACAGGTTGACTGGTAATACTTACTACAGGTGTATTACGCTGTTAAAAAAAATCATAGTAAACTAGCTGTAGTTTTGGAATGCTAACAGATTTATTTGTTTAACTTTATTAAAATTCAGAGGGGTTCAAATTTTCATGGCAAGTGCTGTAGTAGATACCAATTTAACTTAGAGTATGGAACCACAAAAACACAGTTGACTTTTTTAGAAAGACAGATAAAAGGCACAACAGATAGCTGAGTCATTTAAGCTAACGTTGGTACAGTAGCTAGCGTGGAGGTGACATCAGGACTTTGGCTCTCTATAAGTAACAAAGCAGGTGAGTAAAGTTTCCTGAAATGGGTTACAAGTTACAATGTGGCACATTTCAATATAACATTATTATCTTCTACTGCTGAGGAACAAGGCACATTTTTAAAACAGTGTTTCAGTGGTAAACTCAGTAACTGAACAGTTAGAAATGCTAAGGGAAAATATCTTACATAAAGATAGAAAATAAATAAAAAAATATATAAAAATAATCTCTTACAAAATATATTCTATCAACTGACATTAAGGGAAATTTATGTCTGGAAGCATTCGTTTGCTCCTGGTGGTGTCAACTTAGCTTAAAGAGTCAATATGGCTGCTCAGTCACAAACTCCAGAACATTCCAGACAACTAGCAGCAAACTGTGGGGGAGGGGACAGAAACATGTAGAAAACAATACTATCATACCGAGCCCAGGATCAGTAGTTTAATGTTCTTCTGCTAGGCTTAACGCAAATAGGCTGCAGACACTCAAATATGTCTTTCAGTCGAGTTCAGCTCTGACCGTGTCAGTTTTCAGCTCCAGTGTGTAAGTTGTCTATCAACAAAAAAAAAAAAATCTTTTTGTTTTTATGTGCACTTGAAGGCATCTGCACCAACTTAAAACCTTACCAGATATAGTTAACAGTGAATTTAAAAATCATCAGTAGTTTTCTCATTTAATAAATTATTAGTCTATAAAACTATGACTGTTTGAGGTGAGTTATGCCAATATGTGGCCTGAGATAAGTCAAGCCTGGGGCAGGACATGGCATTCAAATCAAAATGTAAAAAAGGAATTTATGAGTCCATAAGTTTAGTCCAGTGTCATGGCAGATGTCCATTGGCATCAGTATAATCAACACACATTGGAGGAACCGGTTGTTGTAATTGTTGTAATGCCAACACTGCAAGGCATCACTCCACATACGTGTATCAGCCACAGAGAATCCTTATTCTTAAAAAGTCCAGTCTAGCTGTGCATCTGAATACACGTCCAATAAATATTTCTATTTACAGGTATACACCTCTGTCCTCTCGCTGCAGGTGTTGCATTTCACATAGCAGCACCACAGGAACTTGCAGTTGCACTGCCAAACGCGTGAGTACTGGTGTGTGTTATATCCTCGACCACAACACATCAGGTCGCAGCTGTTGGGCTGCAGGGCCGTTTTGTTGCACAGGCGGCCCTGTGTTCCCATGCTGCCGGTCAGAGGGTCGGCCTCGCAGTAGTTGGGCGACCTCTCGATGTAGACCAGATCTGTGTCCATGGGCTTGCGGTAGGAATGGGGTTTCTTGATCTTTAGGAAGGTGGGGCGCTTGTTGCGGCTGGCTCGTACCGGTTCCACGTGTACAGCCTGGTTGTACTTGTCCTTGAGGAGGTATCCCAGCTGACGGAACTTGGGGAGCGTTGTCCAGCATGTCTTGGTGGTGCAGGATCCCGACACACCGTGACACTTGCACTCCAGATGCATGCCCTTCTCCAGGACCTACAACAAAGAGGAAAAGCTGAGATGAAGCAAGGTTACAAAGTTTCAACCTGAAAAGTGTGCTGAGTTACAATTGCTTGACTGAATCCAGTCACATTAACTTATTTAATTTGTTTTGATTTATTTGTTTCTACTGCACCATCATCAGAGCTTTCCCGAATAAACTGTGCCAATCTATGATGTTTTACACTATCAACAGATCAAAGTTAAGAAGCTCTAACATTGCACACATTTCTTACTGTTTGTTTGTTGCTGTCTTTCCATAATTAGCAAGTAAGAAACATCCGAGTTTGGAGAAATACTCAGTCTTACATATTGCACGAATACTTCAACAGGTTGAGACAAAAGTTTTCTAGCATTCCAAATGAATGTAAGCATTCCAGAGATCTCAGAGCTGCTACAGTATGTCACCCTATGGCCAGTAGCTATGTATGTGCCATTCTTTTACAAGACAGAATGAGCCTCAAAGCACATTCATGGAAGAAACACACTCACACAGAAGCACAGAAAGTCTCTGAGTTCATGTTTGTCCTGTTATTCAGTGTTATGAATGGTAAACATCTTTAACCACTCTGAGAGTGGAAGGTACAATTTGGGACATACCCTATATTCACATTTCAGGCATTTAACAACAGTGTAATAATATAAAGTTACTACAGCACAAATATTAGAAAGTTATATACATTTATACACACTATACTTTTCATAGGAGCAGATAGATTTTCACCCAAATTTAACAAACTAATGCCCTATAAGGTTTCTCTATATCCTGCTGCAAAAATTGAATTATCACTTTTATGTGAACAGCCTGAGAAATGTATCCATTAGATGCAAAATAGAGACAAATAAGTGATATTGTTCATTTCAGTCAGTTAGAAAATCAGTAATTGATTTGCGCTGCACATCATATTTTGCATTATTGTGGTTTTTAAAACCTGGTTTTCATGAAAATAAATAGGAGCCCTAAATATTGTGCATCTCTGCAAACACCTCAGAGACCATGCATATTTTGTCTCATGCCTATGCAAAGCAATCTGGTTTTACTTCACACCAGTGTTGTGGTGAAGACCACCTAAACCAAGACCAAGTCATGACCACGACAGACTGTACCAAAACCAAGACTTTGAGGAGTTGAGACCAAGTCAAGACCAAGACCTAGGCAGGGCAAAACCGAGACAAGACCAAGACCATGGACAATGGACGACACACTCATGTTTAAATGTGGGACTTGCAAACCATATGCACTCCTCAAACATAGAAAACACAGAAAACAAATGAAGATTCCTCTTCATTTACCTCTTTTGTCAGCAAACATACAAACAAACACAAAGGATCAGAAATCAACTTCACCACCTTTATTCAAAACTTCTTTTTGCACATGCAATTCAGTGATAACCCCACACAGTCTTGACCAGTATTGAATTAAAAACCCAACTCCGTATTGTCCGAGACTGAGACAAGACTGAGTAGAAAAGTCCAAGACGAATCTGAGACCTTCAAAGAGTCTTGACACCAAGATCGATCTCAAGTACCACAACACTACTTCACAGGTCTACTATCTTGACAAACTGCTTTGCTGTAGACAAACAGGTAATGTGACCACAAAACTTCTTCTTGGTGTGTAGTTAGAATAAGATGAATCTGTATGAGGCAATTAATTCAGCGGAAGCCGGATTAATTTATGAGTTCTTCTCGTGAAGACATGGAGGCATTTACAGCGAGCAGGCTGGCAGCGGTGAAAGGCCTTTTCAGGGTTAGAGTGGAACCTTTTGGTGTATTTGGCAAAGCAGCCGGGGTATTCTCTGTGTGCCTCGAGTTGAATGACATCAGCCTACCCTCCTTCTTCCGTACTGAGTGGGAACCCTCGCTGGCATTAGAGAAGCCTCACCCTGCTTTTTAATTATTCCACTGTGATGTGGCCTCAGACTTTCTGGAGTCTCGTGGAGTAATTGTCAAAAGCCCTGGATGCATACAGCTTAGTGTGGTCATGCCCTCAAGACCTGACAAACATTTAATTCATGGAGTTCAGTGAAGTGAAATGCCAACCAAGCTGCCATTGTTTGTCTAACAGAACCCATGTAAGCCTCCCGTGGCACCTTTTACACTATTGTTTATTCTTCTCCAGAAATTTGAAGGTTGGCACTCAAAACAAACACTGACACACACACATTCTCATCTCCGAGTAAACATGAAAGCCTTACTACAATAATTACAGAGGTATCAGTTTAGTAAGTGTATATTAAGAGATTCTCACACTGTATCACATTCTGACTGATGCCAGACCTCAAATATGAAGTTGCCTCCCCTCAAAGCCGAGTCCAGAGAGATGAAAGTCCTCCTGAATGGGACCACAACCTGTCACTATGGCACTGACACAAGGTCTCTCGAAACAAGTTCACTTCTCAGTTTTTCGATTTTTACACAAAGTCTTCTAAAAATATATTTTCATGTATAATCCTTTGATGGAAAGAAGTGCATATTGAGGAATTTCCACAAACAGAAACAACAGAAGATATTTTTGCACTCTCAAATAGAAAACATTTGAGATAATGTTTATTGCTACAGAAGCCAAGGATGACCATGCATTCAATAAGTGTTTTTTAATGCTGTTATCTCGAGAAAACAAGCTTTGTTATCTCAAGATAACGGGATAATCAACCTGTTATCCTGCTGTTTCCTTTTATTAGGCTACTTGTAATGTTTATCAGAGATCAGGAGTGCCATGCCAGCATGCATAAATAGCTGTAGTAACTGATTTAAATGTCAAATCAAGCAGTAGCCATTATTGATCAAAGCATTAGACTGTAGGCTTCTATCAACGTCTAACAAAGGCAGAACTTGCATTGGGTCTTTCTGCTCACATTTAGATTAGTCCTCATCATTTAAGAAGAAGACTTGCTGGAGGAAGGCTGAAAGCAGGTGTGATCGGATGAACAAGACACTCATTTTTTAATTTTCTGTAATTGTCATGTGAACTTGAAATCAGCTTTTTTTCTCGTTATAACAGCTCATTCATGAAATAATAAAATAATTAACTTGAGATCTCAAGATAACAGCATTAAAATAAGTCATTTCAAGCATGGCCACTGTCAGCTTCTGTACATTGCAGCTGCTAATCATTCTCTTTTTACAGCATGCACATCAAAGCTTCAGCATTGGCACAGTATATTCTAAAACCATGATGGGGTCAACAGATGTTCTCATACATGCAATATAATAAGAATTAAAAGACAATGAAATGGAGATGGAGCGCAATTGTGATTTGGCTGTTAGATACAATTTGACTGCATTGCCTGTTAAGCTAGCCTCTCCGTCAGCCTACTAATTCTAAACGGTTGTTTTCTAGTTAGAAGGTTAAAATGGAAGCAAATGGTTCAGAGCGGTGATCACTATTTCCAGTCATTGTGCTAAACTAAGCTAACAGACTACTGGCTGTATCTTCATATTTACCATACAGTTAGATGGAATGCCACAAGTCTCCTTATTCCTTTGATGCCAACCTTTACTGAATTTTTAGGACACATGAACTGCACACGTTACTTTAACCTTCAAAATCTGATGTCTTTACAGACCTTAACTAGTAAATCGAAACGCTTTGGGTTAATAAGGATTAGTACAGTATTCTTAGAAGTTTACTTCAGACTTCCACTGATCGATCATGTGCCTGCTGTGGCTTTTCCGGTGAATTGCTTTCTTGTGGGGCCATTTTGTGGACAGTCCTGCAGTTTCTATTGATCTGTCACTTAGCTCCCTGTCAGAGTCTGGCTAATGCACTCTCATATGGTCATGGTCCTCCTGGGTTCACCTCACTGCACGTCTTGTCATACTCTGTTACCTCATGACTCTACACTATTTTTGTTTTCTAAATAACAGTAGGATTTGAACACACTTTGTACTCAGGGGATCCTGATTTTACTTTATTCCTGTGTAAACTCTCCCTCGTCTTGGTGATGTACGCTTTCACTGTGTCATTGTAACAAGTGAGCAGTCAATCTCAGGCCCATACCGAAATCATACCAATCAGCTAATCAACAAACTATGTGTAAAGTTTGCATATGCTTATGAAGCAAAAATTGTAAATGCACCAGAGTGAGAAAATAATATATCCCAACATACATAGGCTAAAACAGGGCTGAATGATACGATCTAAACTATAATTTTTTTTTTTTACCAGATTTACCTTGATTAATTTACAGTAAATGTAACAATAATTCTTTTCCATACATCTTTGCATGCATATCTGATCAAATATGTTTGATCTGTTAAATCACTCTATTACCAGTTAAATATACTGGGCTGTTGGCTGATTGGTTGGTTGAACTTCTGGTTAGATGCCACTACTGTTGTAGCAATATCCAGTTTACAGACATTTATTAGCTCTTTTAACTAGAAAATCCATAAGTGCAATATTGCATTCTTTTGCAATGTGTTTATAATGCAAGTTGACGTCGCAACTATAATTAAAAAACAATACCGTGCAGTGTAAGTAAATACTGCATACATAAACTTTTTACTGTACGTTTTAAAACAATGTTGTTTCCACTCTCTGCCAGTGTTCCTTTTTGTGTATCCCCTACCAGTAAGCTGCTTTGCGTTTACTGTTCTGTTCTTTTTTGTAACTGTGACAGATTCCTTACAGATGATTATTTTCTGCAGCTTTAGATCAACTGATCCCTGACTCCTCAGCTAAGCTGCAGTTTAGAAGACTACCGTATCTCTGTTGCACCTCAGTTTCCCTGGAGCGTCAGACAGTTTAATGTCCTTAATACCTTCAAAGAAGTTCTTAATATCACCGCTTAAATGTCAGCCTTTCATTTCTAAACAGCATTCACTGTCACCTGACTTGTGGCTCAGTCATCAGCCTTGAACTCAAGACTCTGACTCGGCCGTAAGTGCGACTGAGTTTGCCTGACTACATGTGTCAACTATGGATGCACCCATCCAATAGGCTGGATCTGGTATTGGCCATGACGTGACCAATCCACTTTAAGAACACTCTCTTTGTCCATGTCGTTATAAAATTCAGCCTTTCCACTACCAGTCAGCAGGCTGCTGACTCAGCTCTCATATTACATTTAACTGATCCCATGAGCTCCATGTGGTGCGGTAGACAGATTTTAAACTTGGAAAAAAGAGCTCTCTGGTATCAGAATGGTAATCAGTACCAGCAGATATCCCGAGTTGAAGTACTGGGGTTGGGAAAAATTCGATTGGAGCACCCCTAGTGTCAAACCTGACAGACTGCTGCCATGTCCTTGTGGTATCCTTCCTCTCAGCCAAGGCGTGCTAGCATAGCTCTTGCAACCATTAACAGCAAGTAAAGTAGTGCCTATAGACAATGTTTGCATCAGATATTCTCTGACTGGTCTAGATTTTTTAACACTTGCAGATGATAATGCACAGTTTGCATGTTTATTATTAGACTTTTGGAAGCACATCTGTAACTGCTTGTACTTTGTGCATCATGCTTTTTGAGTTGTACTGCTTCCAGGCATGCACAAGAGAGAATCAGTGCAGTGGTCATGGAAGTCAGATGTTTTGGAGGCAGTAGATCGATGCATGGGTTTATTGTACGTGCTGAATCATTATCAATTCAGTTATTCACACATACTTTATATTTTGTCACTTCATGCT
Source organism: Epinephelus fuscoguttatus (assembly GCF_011397635.1). NCBI lineage: Eukaryota > Metazoa > Chordata > Actinopteri > Perciformes > Serranidae > Epinephelus > Epinephelus fuscoguttatus. The sequence continues at coordinate 39,227,577 of NC_064752.1, forward strand.
GAAGTCTTCACGTTAAAAGCATCCACTGTAAATGACTTATTGTCAGGTCATTATGATGAAATATGAAATAAAGTGTCTTCTTGGATCTGTTACAATAAATAAAAAGTTAGATGACAGAATAACACAAGCATACCTTGCGTCCCACTTCATTGTTATGTAAATTCATGAGAGTCCTGGCATTCTGCTTGATCTCCCGCGCGTCCACAAACACCTTAGAGAAACTCAGGCCGTAGTGGATGTCTGCAGAGCAGCCGCCCCACTTCCAGCCCTCCTCCTGGTTGTAGAAACCCTGCTTCTCCTTGTCGCAGCCGCAGCCGCTCAGACTCCCCTGGGTGCAGGCCGCAGTGACTGCATGGGCGACCCCGGCAGCAATAATAGCATAGGTGAACGCAGCCTCCTTACTGCCTGTGATAAAGAGGAAGTACATTTTTAATCACAATTGCCGACAACAGAATTCACTATTTCAGGTTCTGTCAAGACTCCTTACATACCTGGCATAGCTGCCTCCAACCAAATCATAAAATACATGAGCCAGGCCAAGTCCAATTCATTAATCAAGCTCTCTTAAACAGATAAACTTCAGGAGGAAGCTCTGAATCTTGCAGAAAATATAATGGAGCAGTTTGGAGAGGAAAAGGGGAAAACAGGACAGTTTCATTGTCTCTATAGTGAGTTATGATCGAAGAAGCGACAGGACTCTAACTAGTCTCTAAATCTGAGAGGATAATTAATTTATTTCACCAATTAAAAGTCAATCTGCTGAGCATGTGTGATCAGTAAAGATGATTCTTTTAGACCATCCAGTGGGAGATAAATCATTAAATATTTAGGCATCATTTTTGGCCCTGGTCCGAACTGCCGTCACACTGGGATCCACCCTGTGGAGATGAATCTGAGAGGCATGCAGAGCCTCCCTACATGGATGGATTTCCACTCCATAAATCTGAGTGCTTCAGGTCAGCTGCGTTTTTTAATTAAAATGGAGAAAATTCCTGTTGGAGCACATGAGAAAAGCATCCAAAAATGACAGTAAGCCGATAAAATCATCATCTTTATCAATTAAACTGCTTTTTAGACATTTCAGGTCACAGTTCTCTTTCAAACAATGAAGTTTATGTGCAACTGTTGTGCTTAACTGGAACAAGTGGATGTGATTCTTCGAGTACCACGCTCACATTCACAAGCTTCAAATGCAAATTAAAAGGAGTGTCAAACACAGAAGCATCCTGGCATCAAATGTGTAAACCTGGGATATTAAACAGCCTTCACAGCCAGTAAAGAAGCAGTCAGCACCCACAGTGAGTTACTTCAAGTAGCCAGCTTGGTGGGTGGGGATGATACTTGATCCTAATGCCAAAATACTGTACATTGCTGCATCTCTGCCAGCAAAAATCCTAAATTTATGTATTCTGTCAGCTATCAGTGTTCCAGTCCGCTGAAAGGAAACAATGGATTCAGACAGTATCTGCGCCGGGCAGCTAGACCTGAGCAGGGCACGAGCTGACCTGCTCTCTCCTGGAACTCAGCCTGATCCTCAGCTAAATTTGGGTAAAATATGGATTCTGAGCTGAGTTTTGTTCAAATGTGAGGATGATACGCATAAAGAGTGTGGTTCTCTTCTGAAGCAGTGGTCTAAAATCATTCCTCTGCCAAAGCTGCAGGACCTGGAGGTAAAATTGTAAACCTAGAAGACAGTACTTGTCTGAACTTGAAGCTTTTGGGGGAAAAGTATTTTATGAACATACATGACGGTGGTTTAGCTGAGAGTAGATAAAGAGCGTGTAGGTCTGCATGTTACAAGCTGCAGAATAGCAACAAGCACAGTACAGTTACAGTATGCAGTCATGATGAAACACACTGAGATGATAAGACAAAAGTATCGCTAAAGTATGCCAATGTATCACTGTAAGTTTTGCACTTAATGAACTGTACTCATAGGAAGCTTTAACACTGTTTGACCAGTGAGGCAAAGGCCCATGTGTTCAAACATCAAGCTGTATGCAGTGTTTAACTGGGTGCATCAGACCGGTAAGGCAAGCTGGGTTAGAGGAGTCATCCAGTCTGTACTCATATTTGTTGCAGCTAATACTACAACCATTTCAGCCAATATAATATAAGGCCGTCATGTATAAAGCAACAATCAGCACACGTTAAAGACTCAATTGAGCCGCAATCCTTCACGACACTTGAAGTGAAAAATGACACCCCAGCTCTGCATCTCTGTCTCTGAGATGACAGGGTGCACTCAAAAGGACAAGACAGTGGAAAAGCAGCACGTTAAACACGATTCCCCACTTATTTCCGCAGTCCTGTCTTTGGAGCAAGCATCGCCTGGAGCCTTGTTCCACACACAGGATAAAATCTGCAGCTTATTTTCCCACCGAGAGCAGATGCACTGAGTCTGAGCTTCAGTCTTACAGACATTTGTCAAAGTGTCAGAGGTCGAGCGCCTCAGAGGAATGCCTTCTTGGACTATTTATGGACAAATTATAGCAAATTTCTGATATTTTTTTACGACTTCCCAAAAACTTTTGTAGACAGTAAACAGTACAACTCAAGAAAACATGCATGTGTTGATAACTGTGTGGAAACAACACGCAGTTATCAAGCTGCTGGTGTAAAGTTTTGCAGCAGTTTATAAATGAAGCAGCTTATTTCTCACTAATATGTACTTTATTAGTTGAAAACAATCCTGTGAGCACTCTAACTATGGAGATTAAGGCACGCTGACATGTTTCAACAGTGTCTTTTATGGCACTGTGGCAGAAGAGCTCAATGATGAAGTGGATCTCTCAGTGTAATTAACATTTAGCTGCTTAAAAAATAAAAATTCTAAATCCTGATACTCTAATGCATTGTAATTGTATAGACTCCTATGTCATATAAATACAAAGCATTATAATTACTTTAAATCCATATCAGAACCCCACAGAATAATGTGGGAATTTAATAACTAATTTAATGTGAAATAAAAATATCTGGGTTTGCACATAGCACCAATAAATTTAATTCACAAATATGCATTTTTTCCTTGGTGCACAGCTTGTTAGAAACAAATCAAAGTGCAACATACCCACTTTGAGCTCTTTCCCGAACACGGTCCTCTCTGCCAGGGCCGAGCAGTTCCAGCGTCCGTGTCTGAACTGAAACTGACACTCATTGATCCCCATCTGAACTCCCTCTCCGATCACTATGATCGCGTCGGGCCGGCTCTGACAGATAGTCCTCTGACGGGGGGCCAAGCCGGGGATTTTATTGCAGATGATGCTGGCTCCCAGCGCAACCACCGATGACAGACCCCTGGAGAAGGCGAGAGGTTAAAATGTGGCGCTTTTTCTGTGGAAGTTCTGCAGGTGTCTTAATGCATCCTGTGTGTGAGGGGGTTATTCTGAGGAAACAGATACTGATCTCTGATTTATCAACTGCATGTGGTCTGATGCCATTTCCTACACCTCCTCAAATGAATGCAATAATGAATTTAACTATACACTTGCAGGAAATGCACAGCCAGACAGGACCCTACACCTCACTGTGGGGGCCCCTTATTTTGTCTGTCACTGGTGGGAAGCTCTACTCAAATCAAATGTTCTTACAATCTGCAACATTTTAACGCACTAGTTTTAAAATGGTGAGAAAAATGCCCAGGTACCTGCAGGACATCCCAGTAACTCACCCGATTTTCAGATACAATACTCCAAGGCACAGGAAAAAATGGAAAATCCAGCGCCGTGTCTTCCTACTCATGGTGCTGAGCCCAGCCGGTGGGTTAGTGCTCTGCTCTCACAACAACCAGCCTTACTCCTCCCCCGAGTCCCGCGGGCTGTCCAGGTGTCCAACAAAGCTCCTCGGGACAAACCCAACTCGTCCTGATTTCATTTGGTAGGTGTCCGGTGGTGCGAGCCTGCGGTGGAGCATTGGGGCTGTTGTTTTCAGGTAAGCAGCTCGGCTCCTCAGTGATCAGGCTCAGTGTGTGTATGTGTGTGTCTGTGTGTATGTGTGTGTCTGTGTGTATGTGTGTGAGAGAGAGAGTCTACCTTTTCTATCAGGGCGTGTTCTGCAGAGGATCTGCCTCTGAGCAGCCTGCAGGTACACGCTCAGCTCATCTGTCCCTGTGTCTGACACAGCTGCACACCTGACTGACCTCAGCCGAGACAAGGAGCCAGTTAGATATCACGCGCTCTCCCGGACGGACACCGGATCATCCGCGATCACTTCATGTCTGACAGTCGACAGACTACCGGCACTTTTTATTGATTTCCCAGCAGTGAAGCCCCTCCCACCGGCCCACTGTCATCCTGGCACGTTTTGAACCATCTCCACATCACGTCATGAGATGTGAGCTTCTTTTCTAAACCTATTCAGTAACACCAGCGGACAGTGGCCACTACAGGTGCTGTACTCAGGTACTGTCAGGAGGTATTTGTACTTGACTTGAGTATTTCCATTTTATGCTACTTTATGCCTCTACTAAATTTCAGAGGGAAATATTGTACATGTTGCTCCACTACATTTATCTGAACATCTTTAACAGCCAGCAGTGAAAGAAGTATTCGGGTACTTTACTTATATAAAATTAACGTCACACTGAAAATACTCCACTACAAGTAAAAGTCCTGCATCCAAAACCTCACTTATATATTATCAGAAAAATGTAAAGTATGAAAAGTCCTCATTCTGTTGCAAAGTGTTCCCTGTCAGTGTTTCACTATTATATACGATGTTCCTGGATTACTGCATAAATGTGACTGTTGCATTTTGCTGCTGTAGATGATTAGGTTTGGGTTTATTTTAACTCCTTTATATACTGTTGGGTGGTTAAATCTGCAGCAATGCATCATAGTCTATAAGATCATCATGTTAATAACGTGGCTGAGCTGTGGACAGGACGAGAATAAAAAATGTCATCTAAAAGTAACTAAAGCTGTCAGATAAATGGAGTAGACAGTATAATGTTTGCCTCTGTTATGTAGTGGGAGTATAAAGTTGGATGAAATAAATTCAATCAAGTGCAAGAAATTTGTAATATGATGTAATAAGTAATATGATATAAACACTTAAGTAAAATTCAAAATAAAGTCAGCTCTACCAGAGTACTTTTACTTTTGATACTATCAGTACATTTTGTTTGTAATACTTACATACTTCTACTTAAGTTAATATTTGATTGAACATTTGAGTCGTTGTAATACACTGTATAAATTGTATTTTTATTTGTGGTATTGCTAGTTTTACTTTAGTAATGGATCTGAGTACTTCTTCCACATCACACAGATCCACATCATTATTTTCCATGTTTGTTTTGAACAAGCTGGTGTACAGGTAGTCTGCCAAACACCATCAGCTTAAAGACTTAAACCATTCAGTGTCTATTAGAATGGAAAAAACAACTTCATGGACATAAAATATTGAAAAACAGGGAAAATTAAACATAGAAACAGAATTTAAGCCTTTAAATACTTTATTGAAATGCATCAAATGCTCTGGAAATCTACAATAACAGGAATAATATGTACTGCAATTGATATAAACTATTAGTCTCAATGACATCAAATTTTCTGATTATTTATGACTAGCATTTCTCCAATGACTCAACCTTCATGGTGGTCTTCAGTGTGGGGAAGATGGTTTAAGTTAAAGGACTGTAACACCATCTATTGACACAACTGTGTAACTACCATCAGCGTGTTCACAAGTGTATGGACAAATGAACCTGTCAGAGGGGCGGGGGTTAAAAGAAAAATGCACTCAGTTCCCATTAGGTGCAGCACACACAGAGGCACAGGAACCAGCCAGTGCTCCTATGCTGAGGCACTATGACCTGGCACAGGTCTGTCAGTTGTGTTAATGTGATGAAACACAACTTCATTCGGGATAATGCACTGTGTGTACAATATAAAGTAATAAAATAAGGTTGTTAGAGCTCAATTCTGACACAGGGCCACAAGAATAATGCAAGACAGTAGATACTGTACCCTGGCCTGTTTTAATCAAAGCATAAAGCAGCTGACACACAGTGAACATGAAGCTTCGGGGAATTTCCCTGCTTCGCCTGGTTGGGAATCCATCTTCGCAAAACTGGCTGGAGGCAGATAACATTTACACAGTGCCAGACTCAGGCTTAAAGAGGAGGCACCAGCTGCATGGGGTGATCATATTTAAAGTTTGCAATGATCTGCCCAGAGAATTCACCAGTGTTTTGCTGTTCACATTCTTTGTGGTTGTTAAAAAATGCACTACAGGGAATCACTGCTGTTTTTGTGAAGCAGAGAGACTAGATGTACATTTTGTTGTCCAACCCTGTGTTGTACAGTGACAATAAATAAACCTTGTCATTTACTTGAAAGAGTCTGGACAGCTACTGTACCCCTTGTTTTTAGAGATAGGATACTTACCAGTAATGAACATCCATATTTAGTACCATGCTGATTAACTGTTGGTCCAGAATTACTCATTGATTCAGATTTTATTTTAGTTATAGGTTTGTTCACATTGACAACATTTCGGCAAAAAAAATGTTCAAATAATTTTGTATCAAAGTGGATTCTATGTGACAGCCAAAAATACATCACAAATCACAGTAAAACCAAAAGCAAACCAAAAACAATCTTGTGTTTTGCACTGTGGAAATACTGAACTAACTCTCTGAGTAAGGCAGCTGAACATAATTTAAAGTTAACATAACATCAAATCAAAAACAGACAAAACTATGTAAAAACAACCAAAAATCAGATACTGCAAAAGGACAGTTTACAGAGGAAGCATACAGTATCTTTTGGGACGTCTTGAACACCCTCAGAGGGTCTCGTGGTCCCTGAAGCTCTCTTTCAAGATTAACATATGAATATAATTCAATATGGACAAAACTGAAGATATGCCACTCCTCAGGGAAGGCAATAGATTGTATAGTTATCTCCAAACAGGGCAAAATCACTACCCTACAACTATACAATCTACTACCTCACACTGTGTGAGCAACTGGGATAAATCTGCTTTAGAGCAAACAAAAACATCTTGATCCATGTGAGCACCGACTGAGAGCTGGCCTTCAGAGGACATGGAGCGTTGTCCGAGATGTGTGTTTGACACGTTGAGAAAGACAGTAGGTTGAATAGTTATCTCCCAGTGCGGGTGTGACCCTAAAACTATACAACCTACTACCTCATCCCACGGTGCAAACAGAGCTCTTTACTGCAGTGAAAGTGAAGACCAGGGCAGATTTAATGAAGAAGAGACTCCTGACATGGACAGCTGGGACCTTGAGCTGTGGAGAGAGAGTCACATTGGTCATGAGAAGTTAGGTTCTACATCAATGATATTCACACCCAAGGCAGGTTTTTAACATGTATGAACAAAGCAGGGTATTTCAACTCTTGAGTCTTTATAAACTTACTTTAAGGCCAATTAATACAGTGGGAACATCCCTAGTCTCAGGCCTCTTCCAAGAGAACCACGATGCAGTTTGTTAGACGAAACAAGCGACTGCAATCAGAGCCAACAAGAACTGACCCCAACATCTACAGTTTTAAGGGAAGGAATGATAACCTCTAGTATGTGGCAGATACTCACAATACAATACAATAGAAAATGAGTTGCTCCCCATGACTCATGTGGTTGCTCTTTGGGCACCTCTGCACAATTTCATCCAGCGCCCCGTCTGGAAAAACGACTAATTTAGGGACGATCAACCGCAAACTGCTCCATGCCAGTCTACGTAGATACAAACTAAAACACACCCAACAAGTCTGGATGTATATTTGAAGTTCAGGACCATGGATAGCAGCTGGCAGAGTATCAACTATTGTGCTGCAAAATGCACGCCGAACATCCGGATAAAACGTTCTGTTTACTTCAGTTATCCACATCAATTCGGACAGACATTATTAAAAAATTCAAATATATTCAAATGTGTGCCAAGAGTACGGTTTGCCACAACTGATTTGAACATTTGATGAATTTTAGTGTTTCATTTTGCCTTCATTTTCTTTAAAGTTTTAGCTGTAAATTTTATTTGACTAAAGCAGACCAGGGTATCCTGCACCGGTTTGGGGACGCCCCACCTTCCCTCAAATAAACAGGGCCTCTGCTGACATTAGAAGACAATATTACATTTTTATGAAATATATTATGCTGATTAAGCTTCAGAGGAAATCAAGCAGTGGTGCTACAGCAGGGGTCACACATTAAATGAGCAAGGGGATGTTTAAACCATCATCCAGTAACTACACTGAAAACGAGATGTGATGTGTCTGGATCAAATTTGATTCAACTGAGCAGGTAATTACTTTGAGCACCAACACTGTTGATCTACATAGCATTTTTTTCCATCTATCATTAAAGTTCAAGGAAACTTGATTCAAATGCGTCACGTTATTAAGCTGTGTATACTACAAGAATGTTGTCTCTGGCAGGTAATATCACATCCAATCCCTTTCACACACTGAGGTCCTGAAGGCTTGATTGAACAGGTTGTGGGGCTCTTTTGTTCCTCAGTCTGTCAACCTATTAAATCAGAGTATTGCTTCCAAGTAGCCTCAGTGTATGTGGGTCTAACACTGAACATATGAGGAATGATTGATCTGTTGCACTGCATTCATTTTTATAATGTCTGATGTGCTTTGTAGTATTGTTTTCTTGCCTGGTTAAATGTTTTGCATTTTTGTATTTAGCTGACATCCAGGGACATAAAATAAATTTTAGAATATTGCTTGACAATGAAGTGAACAAATCAAACAAATGATTATGAAATTTGCGGATGTATTTTTTGGACTAGGACATTTTAAATCTCCCAGAGCCCAGGATGACTTCTTCAAATGGCTGGTTTTTGTCTGAAAATTATCTTAAACCACAAGCAATTCAATTTTAGAATGTTTGGCCACTAAACAACATTCTGTTTGCTGGAGGAGTGAGTAACTTTATAATGAGGATGTGAAATTATACCATGAGAGTGCAATAATCAGCCAGTACCATTACAATGCAGACATGTCTGCACCAGACAGGGGAGGGTTATTTCCAGCTGCCAGCAGGAAGGCCAGCTGCCTACCTTACCCAATGTTAACACCCAAATCTCCTTTAACCTCTAAGCAAACACGGATGTTAGTCATTGTCCACATGAAGGGAAGCAACCCTTCAATTCATGACACTAGCATGTGCCCAGTACTGCCCCACAACATCATAATGATAGAAAATATTATTTCCATAGGGCGTGTTCTGGTATTTTGCTTGTTTGACATGCCTGTAGTTCAGGGAAGGTTGACAAAATTCAATAACCGTATAACATCAGAAGTTACTGAGACCAGCACCGACACTCCTTCAACAGGCAATGGAAGCTAACGAGCTAGCTAGTACTAATAATTAGCCAACGTGACTGGGCATTTAAGCAGCACAACATTTTATATGGATATTTTCACCTTTGGGAAAGTGCTGCTAAATGTGGTAATTAAAGCATAATATCTAATGTGCTTTAATCGCAGCACCGCACTCTGCCAGCTACGTCAGTTAACCACTCCTTACAACTTGCTAGCTAACCATATCGAGCTAACAGCTAGCTAGCAGCACGTTCCAGCATGGTTGTCCAGAAAAGCAAACGTCGGATAAAAGAACAGCAGCTGGCTCTCTCGCTACAAAATCACACCAATTGTTATTATAAAGCGTTTTAAAGAATACATATCCGGGCACTGAGGTTATTTCTTTAAAAAAAATTATGATTAATACAGTCTACCCACCTGTCTGCCATGTCGAAATGCTCCTCCACCCTCCGACTGCTTCTTCTTCGTGGTTTGTTGCGTAGGTTACACTGACGTTAAATGCGCATTACTCCTCCTGCTGTTTCGGAGTCTACACTACAGCAATAACTGCAATGGCTATGTATGTGTGTATTTGTGAATCATAAATACACTGCTCAAAAAAATTAAGGGAACACTTAAATCACACATCAGTGTCAACCTGCTCTCATCTATGACGAGAATGGGGTACCAGCGCCTAATCCTGGTGTTCTCTGGCAAATGCCAGGTGAGCTGCATGGTGCTGGGCTGTGAGAACAGGTCCCACTAGAGGACGTTGGGCCTTCCTGCCACCCTCATGCAGTCTGTTTCTGACAGTTTGGTCAGACACATGCACACCAGTAGCCTGCTGAAGGTCATTTTGTAGGGCTCTGGCAATGCTCCCCCTGTTCTTCCTCACACAAAGGAGCAGATATTGGTCCTGCTGCTGCTGGGTTGATGCCCTTCTACAGCCCTGTCCAGCTCTCCTTGTGTAATGGCTGGTCTCCTGGCATCTCCTCCATGCTCTTGAGACTGTGCTGGGAGACACAGCAAACCTCCTTGTGACCTCAGGATGTGCCATCCTGGAGGAGCTGGACTACCTGTGCAGCCTGATTGGGCTGCAGGTACCACCATGTGCTACCAGTAGTGACAAGGACACTAGCGGAACACAAAACTAGAGAAGGAAGGATAGATAAGGAAGGATAAGGAGAGATCAACTGTCTGTGGCCACCACATGTAAAACCATTCCCTTTATGGGAGTTGTCTTGCTTTTGCCTCTACATTGCACCTGCTGTCACTTTTATTTGCATCAAAGCAGGTGAAACTGATTCACAATCACTTGTGCTTCCTGAATGGACAGATTGCCATTCCTGAAGTTTAACTGAGTTGTTATCCTGTTACACTGTGACCATTAAGAGTTGCGTTAATTTCTTTGAGCAGTGTAAATATATCCATGTGCAGAAAAAGCCGCCAGCTTGATTTGTGATTTGCTTTCTTATACAAGATCCCCTTTCTTTGATATTTCCTGCAGTTAATAATAAGGTGTTCAACTCCTCCTCTTGACAGTATTTGTTAAAGGATGTTGGATTTCTTTTATTATTTATTTTTAATATTATATAATAGTTAATAATAATATTTTTTTATTTATTATGTTCACACAGTCAATACCTGTTTGAAATGAAATGGGTTTGGATGTTTGACTACTGTGTCAACACCAGGGGGCACACTTTCCTTTCTGCCTGAGTTGTACGTTCAGCTGCAGGTGGTAAGTGATAGACCTCCATAAAGACTCACACACACTCTTCACATAGCTTGCAGTAAGTTGTGTTTAATTTTGTAAGAAGTAGGCCGTTGTAACAATGAAAAAATAGTGCTTATTGAAAATTCGCCACAGTACGACGTCTCACGTCCTTCATATCATTATTATGATCATCAGTGCTCCACATTCATGAGTGTCAGCAGATCTACATTACACTGTACCCATATATGAGGTGAGAGGTGGCCACTGACTCGTCTCAACGACTACACACACACACACACGCGCACACACACACAGGCAAGGCGAGGTTACACACAGCAGCATGACAGAGTCCAAGCAGAGGCCATTTGAGTTGAGGCAGACAGCATTTTGCTAGATGCAACAGTGGAGGCAGATTGATGTTCGACAAATGCATGTACAACAGAACAGTGCAGTGAGAGGTTTTTGGTACACACAGTATTAAGATAAAAATTGATTGAAAAAGCAAATGCACTGTGGCCTGTCGAATTTGCATTGCCGTAACAGTGGCCACAGTTTGCTTTTGACTCTAGGAAAACACTTGACATTCTACATAAACAAAGCAACCTCACAACTTGTCATCAGGCTATAGTCATTAAACTAACTGCTGCATTTCAAAGATCGGAATAAATAAGACACATCGTAGCATCTGCACAGTGTAAAAACATATTTTGGTTTAAATAAGAAATAACAGCTTTGAAAGCTGAGTTACACATTTAAATAACATTACATCAACATCATGAGAACGTTTCTCAGTCATTTTCCTGCTAGCTAACAGTTCTGTAATAAAAGCAACATCTAGTCCCTCGGAAATATTACAATACAACGGATGACAAACAAATGCGTTCAAAGTGAGCACAGTGGCACATTAACAGAGAGAATGGCAGTGCTTAGAGTCTATTAAGAGCTTTAAAGGAAAAAATTAAATGCTAAACCACTTTACATGGTCTTCAAATATCTAGAAAGACTACAGATTGGCAGATCTCAGCAGTATCTGATGCAAAGAACTGGCTTTAAATACAGTAATGCCCAAAAAATGCGAGTGGAACCCCATTTGTAAGTCTTCCTCTTGTCAGGCTGGTCCTGTTGAGGCTGCATCAGGAGTCTTCATTCTCCTCCACAGCTTTGTCACACAGCTCATGGAGAATGGGAGTCAGGATTGCTTTCAGTGTCTTGTATAAAGACTCGTTCTTCTCCGCGGCAGGGTCAATCTGAAGAAAAAAAGAAAAATTGAGCATAGTGTTGCTTCAGGCAGGACACAATGTCAAGGTGAGCTCACATCCCAGCTATATCAGTTGATCTCAAACAGCCAATCAACTGATGGAGCATCTGATTGACATAATTCCTGCACATAAAACACGTTATAATACACTAAGTATAAATTGTTTGTTAATACTCACCTTCGTAAACACTTTTATTAACTGGTTGAGAAAACTAGTCTCCACTTCTTCAGGTGTTGGCAGGAGATGAGCAGCACAGTCAAGGATACACAGCAAAGTGAGTCTGTGGTCCTGGCAGCAGGAAGGAGAAGGATGTACCATGCTATCAGATTACATGGCAACATTTTCACACTTCTTATAAAAGCAATGACAGTGTCACATCATATGATTAAAAGACAGTCCAATGACAAGTCAAGTGATGGCCTTGGATTCAAACTGCTTTAAATATAGGAGTCATAACTAGTAGTGACGTCGCTGTCAACCATTTTCTAATTCGCAATGACAATAAAGTGATACATTTTTTTGTACTTTGCATGTCAATAAGGTGCCACAGTGCATTAAAAAGCATCAATATGGGCTTGTTCATCAAAAAAGTGCCACCCACAATTAAAACAGCATTTAAATATACAAATCACCAGGATTATAATTAGTTTTACAGTGTTACTGGACTCTTTGTTACACAGTGTCAGTGTCTGTTATTACTGTTTGCTTCAGAGATGGATGGTGTGGCAGATACGTAACCCAGCTACCTTTTCCAGTGAGTCGAGGGCATTCTGTGGGTTTACATTCTTCTCACTGAGTGCTTTTACATCCTCACTGCTGATGACTGGATCCTTGAGCTGCTCCAGCCACGACCACATCAGACTGGACAGGACCACAGGATCTCTCTCCATACACAGCCTCTCCCACGCTCCCTCTCTGGAGTTCAGCTCCGTCTGCACATCACAACAAACAGCACTCTGACGATACACTGATTGAAATGAAGCTTCACTAGGCAAGAAATGCAGCTTTACATCAGGGAGAACAACGGACTGAAAATGTCCTCAAGTTATGGATCTGTCTGTTCATTAATGAACAATGAGCACAGTCTATAAGGGGATGTGATACATGGTAGCTCTGAATTTATGCTGCACTACATGAACTTACATAACACACACTGAACTGTGGAAAAGATATTTTTTACTCAGAACATTAGCTGAAGAGCTGAGCCATGCCACATGGCTCAGTGAAAAGAGGGAGTGCCTCTTTTGCAGCTCTAGATTAAGTGACCTCCTGTGACTGGCAGATGTGATCACCAGTTTTACTTTAGCCTTTTTCAGACATGGGATATGTAACACTGCTGCCTGTCATGAAATAAAATAGCTTTTGGAACTCAGATACTGTTGACTTACCTAAATGCTCCTTACAGCTTTATTCAGACATGACCAGACACTTAAAGACAGCTTGCATGATATAAGGAACCTGGTGTGCAACAGTAAGTGATGTCATTGTAGGAAAACATCTCTGAGTTAATTATGATGTCATTAAAGTATTATTTTTTGCTCTAACTTATCATTATGAAGTACATGTCGGTTGCACAATGTGATAGCTTAAGAATAATGACACCATCGGTGTTTAGATTGGTTCTCTACCATTCCCTGCAACTCAGTCTGCCACTGGATATGATCTCTTGGGAAAAGGAAGGCTCGATTTACAGCACAAAGGAAGTGCATGAACCACTGTGCAACCAAAATAGGAATAGGATAGGGCTTATGTCTAAGAGAGCTTATGCTCTCTTTAAAGCTGCTGGGCTACCGCTGCCTCAGTCAGTCAGTTCGTGTTACTGTGTGACTTTGCTGAATCTGAACTAATCCTTTAAAACACCAAAGTCAAAAAATAACAAACAAACTGATCTAGGTAGTTGAAGACCAACAGCACCCATGTTCAGCAAGCTTAAATTACTGTCCGAAGTTTTTAAATTCCACAGAAAAGGCTGTCTGTTTGAGAAGTACTGAGTATACAGTTTGAACAATGAGACTTTGATTATAGTGCACATGTTGTATGAGAGTTGTAAACAGATGTTTTTATATAGTTTTGCTGTTGTTTAACACGGATGCCTATGACTTCATCAATAATTTCATCAAATTCAGTTTTTGGACTCTTCATTCACTAGAGGCATGAGTGACAAACAGTTTTCTTCATGAATTTAACATAACACAGGGTGAGTAATTGATATACAAATGATTATTTGAGGGGTAAAGTATTTCTTTAAAGGAATGCAACAGGTACCCCATGAAATCTGACATGGTAGCACACCAGCAGACATGACAAACAGAAGCTGGTAGTCTCATCAATATATCTATATGAAGAAATGATTTATTGGCAATAAAGGAATAGCTTAAAATTTTAGGACAAATGCTTATTCGCTTTCTTTCTGAGAATTACATGAGGGGATAGATACACTATTATGTCTGTCTGTTATGTATATGAAACAAGAAACAGCAGCCAGTTTGCTTAGCTTAGGGGGAAACTGCTCGCCCGGCCGTGTCCAACAGTAAAATAATTCACCTGCCAGCACTTCCAAAGTTCACTGTTAAACACATTATATCATGTGTGTCTAATTCATATAAAAATAGGAGTGTCTATACAACATGTTATGGTTTTACAGGAGTATTTTTGTATCACTGCATGTTACTACATGGAATATTTGAGAGTATTTGATGGGGTACGCTACCTGCCACATTGAGACCTTCAAGGTAGAATCCTTGTCTGTCAGATCCATGGCCAGAGCTCTGGCCACCAGCAGGCGCCTGCTCTCTGGGGAGAGCTCAGACTGGAGGGTAATGAAGGGAATCTCTCTGGGTGCATCACCTGCTGACACATCCACACCGAGCTGCTCCTCACTGGTTACCAGTTTGCTCTTGTTTGATAAGGCCGGCAGGGAGGTGTTACAGTGAGATCTTCTTCTCTGCTCTGACAGATCTAAAGACAAACTCTGATGCCCCCTGTATAGTTGCTTTTTTGATGAGGGGGATCCCCTGTTTTGCTTTGCGTCTGTATTGGGGTCCTGAATCCTGTGGATAATGTCCTGAGGAGAGAGGTCATAAAATCTGGGAGGGACTGAGACTGTAAGGCTGTTGTGAGACAAAGAATGTTTGATCAGGTAGTTTATTGGTTTGTTGCTCTTCAGGTCTCCTAAATGCTGTGATCCAAGTTTGTCAAGGACCGAGTCACTGTAACTGAGGCTCCTGTTGTTGGACAGGGAGGACGGCAGAGGGCTTTCTACATTCTGCTGCCTCCATAGAGGGTCCAGCTCATTATCACTGACAAGAGGTTGATCATGAAGAGGTCTGGACTGCAGAGCAGTTGGACTGAGAGGATTAGATGAACAAGGTGGAATAGGAATCCCCTTCCCCCTCATCTCCTTTCCGAGCTGCTGAAGGGCCTGCTGGGACACGGTCTTCTCCACCTCAGCTGTGAGGTCAGGGATCTCCAACCACTCCTCCTCGATCATCACCTGTCTATTGGCGGCAATGTTGACGAGGAGCCTGCACACCAGCTGGACGATCTTTGGCACGTTCTTCATCTGTCGAGCCTCGTAGCCGTGCAGCAGGTGGCGCTGCCGAGTAAGATACTGGGACAAGGTGACAGCACTTGCTTTGGGTTCTGCACAGGAGAAGACGCTTCGGAGAGGAACTAGGAACTGGGCGAACTCCCTGACGCACAGCAGCTGGCCTCGGGTCTGGATGGAGTTGGGTCTCTTGGCTCGCACAAACAGGATGGCTTGGTCAGCGCTCATCCGGGACGTGAAAACCAAGTAACAAGCCAACAACACACCTACATGATGAAAAATAAAAGAAAATACAAACCTATTATTTTATAAGCGATTCGGATTTAAGCAATGCCAAATTGCCAGTGTTACAAACCTGTTCTTCCAAGACCGGCATGGCAGTGGACCGCCATTTTCCCCTCCTGGACAGCAAATGACATGACTTTCACCATGTCAAGGATTGTAGTCAGGGATGCCACGCCATAATCCTTCCACCCAAAGTTGTAGTAATAAACTGAAATACACAAAGCCAGAAAATTCAGAGCTCATAGTATCTACTTAAGTCTTTTTTTAGACATTATAAAACGGAACACTGTTGAGTTAATCTATCTATTAAAAGATTAAGTGGGTTTGACATTAAAAGAGTACCCCTCCAGTGTAGCGCTGCTTTCCTATACCATGGTCAGGCTCATGATGATCAGTAAAAAGAATCAAAATTGATGCAACAGAAGCAGAGATACTGTCTTTTTTCTTTTATAATGTTCCTCTGTTTTTTACTTTTAAAACTTGTAGTCTTCAGCCCCAACTGATGCCAATTCAAGTGACATAATCAGACTTCACACAGCTCCCTCTGGACACACTAATGGCTTTCTTTTACTTGTTTCACATATGCTGTAGAGCTCTCCAACACCTGGAAACAGACTTTAATGGATAAGTGCATACCTTTAAGTCTGTGTAATGTAAGGACTGTGCTGGCATTAACCCATCCCAACTCCTGCCTCTCATTAATGAGGATAAATTTTATATAATCTCTATATAATATATATGGCATCTGACAGTTTTTGGGCAGTGCTGAACATCAGGAGAAGGAGTATGCTGGAGTTTGTGTCAAAAATGTCTATAGTGCACTGAAAAACCGTAAGCTGACCTTGGCCTGTAATAAATGTTTTTATACTAAACACATTTACAATGGAAATGGAGGTTTTTAATCTGGCTTGGGCCAGAAATTACTGTTATGGTTTGGGCTCGGAGAGGCTTGGACAGAAACTACGTGGGTCCATGTTGGGTCAGGCCTGATTTTTCTGGGGCCAAATCATAGCTCTAACTCAGTGCTTATTCAGACATGAAACTGTCATATTAAATTGCCATTATATTTACATAAAGAGCATCATGTCTGAAAGGGGCTACAGAGCTGGATTTCTTTTTTTTTTTTTTGATGAAATGTCTACACTGAGGGACTGCATGATAAAGATGTACAGCAAAATAACAAGCCATTGTTTACGTACTGCAGTCTTTACCGAGTGTCAAATGACAGAAAGCACCACTGAAAATGCAGCTGATGCTTTGATGAGGTTACTTGGGTAAAGATCTCAGGAGAGCTTGTTAGGAAGGAGAATCAAGACTGTCACCCTCCAAAGACATAACATATGTGGAATCCCTTGTTAATGACTTGGTTACTAGGGGTCACATCCATTCTTGATGAGGGGCAAAACATAAACATTGATGGTCTGGGGAAAATGTTAAATCTACCTTCATCCCTCACCAAATACCTGCTTACTGCTGCACATTCTGATGTACAATTATAAAATACAAATGAAATGTCTTCCATAGAGACTCATTTTCTATCACTATACTCTAGTCAGTGACCTCTCTGTCTTGTACAAAATAATGTGGAAAGAGCTCCAGTGACTGGCTGGTTCGTCAGGTACCTCATGCCATGAGGGATCATGGAAAGACCGCTTTAAGAATTACTGCAGCAGACTCGTGTAATCTGTTGCAACATGACCTAACACTGAACATCATTATGTCCCTTAGATGCTTTGGGCTTATACTTAATAACCACTATCAGCTTGTTACTGTTTAACTGATTTTGTTTGTGTGATTGTATTTCCATTTTAACTGGTTTACTTATTGATTGATTGAATGTTTTACCTTTTTTTTTTTTTTAAAGATTATTGTCCAGGCTTTTGCCTTTTTTATTATAGGACAACTTGAGAATGACAGGATTGGGGGGGGGCAGAAAGAAGGGAGAAGACACACAGACCGCTGCAAGGACTCAGCCTATCTGAGGCGCACACTCTACCAGGTGAGCTACAGGTCACCCCTGTTTTAACTTATTTTAATTGCTTTTCTTATTGATTGTTTGTTTGTTTGATGTCTTTGTTCATGCTCGGCAAATGTGAAAATGAAGGTCTACATCAAATGATTCCCCAAGTCATAAATACAGGTTTGAATGAATGAAGCAATGAAAACTGGTTGCCAGGAAACATCGCTAGTAACGTCCACTCAGACAGCAATCAATAATGTAAACACCCTCAGGCCACTACACTTCACAGCTGACAGAAATATGATCAAAACGCACTTTAGCCACATGTTGGAAAGTTGTAAATGCATCTGTTGCTCCAAAATGCAAAGATAAGCTCTACTCCTCCCACAGTGTGACTACGTCAGTAAGCTGTCCCCTGTAACAGTGGAAGCTGGATCATACAGCACAACAAGCTTCTCACTGATTCAACCACTTGACGCTGTGTTTGGGTGAGGGAACGGTGAAGATGCTAAAATCTTGCTTGTAGTTCATTAATGTAAAGCATCCATGTGTCTGTGTTAGTTTATGGATAGTTGTTAGCTAGCTAGCGCTTTTTGCTACATTTTAATTGTTGTAATTAAGCTGCAAAAGTGCAGAACTTCTTTTCCTCGAGTTTTGACAGTTACCACTTACATAAACAACAGTTACATGTAGCAGGATGTAGGTCTAAATATTACTCTTAGATGTTCAGGCTTCTTGTGAAATACAATGTATTGTGAGCATGTCCCTATAACTGTATCAGATCATTCCCATCACATTCATCTTCAGAACACATTCCTTCATTTAGTTCATGTTTATTACAGTCAAAATCACCTGATCTGTATTTCTGAACTACAACTTGATATGTTTATTGGTTTGTGTCCTGTGTTAAGGGATTCTTCAGTATGTGTTGCTGAGAGTGGATATAGAGACTCACCGCCTGCCTCCATGAAGGTTTCAGGTCGATACGTGAAACCGCTCTCCTGCTCCAGTGGGTTGCCACAGCTGGCGTGTTCTCCAGGCCGCTGCAAGTTAATAATGGTCTTCAAACCACACCTGAGCACAGCAACAGGTCTGTGTCAGCGTACAGATCACCACAAATCAACACAACATGACATCACAGCACTGCACGTGAGCACTGACAACAACCAACCTCCATTTCACTGTTAATCTAAATGTTAATAAAGAATCAAATAAACCAAATGAGGGATGAAACAGGGAGACTACTGTACCTTTGAAACTGTTCAATTATATTATATTTCTCTATGATTTCAGTGGAAGGCCTTGCCATAGCTAGCAAGTTGTCAGTAATCCTGTAAGTGGAGAATATGACAAGTTAGGGGGAGGTGTGGTATATACAGCAAAATCATAAAAAATTAAATTGAATTAGGACTGTTTAGCAAGTTAAACACAGCTTTAAAGACCCTAAGAAAAAGAGATATTAAATGACCCTGCAAACACACTGATGCAGTTAAACTAAAGCTCTCCCTTGTTCAATGATTCCATTTTACCACCAGATCATACTGCAAAACAAGACAAGAACAAATGTATTGGCTTTTTTATGTAATTATTGATGTGGACTTCAGTGACCCGCACAGATCGAGCACAGCACTGAGAGGTAAAGTACATTAACACTGAGGTCTGTGTGAAAGCTAGTGGTAAGACTGGCAAATGTACCAGGACGAATAGAGTCCTTTGACGGCTTGCTCCTCATCACTCCAGCGAGAGGGGTTCTCATATTTACAGGCTTTCCCTCCACAGGCCATGGAGCACTGCATGTGACCAGGGATGACATGCCTCAAGGTCTCCCCCATCTTGGTGTACTTTGCTGTGGGGACCCTAGTATTGGCTACAGAAAAAACAGGGAAAAAAAAGAAACATAAGAACAATTTGACAAGACTCATTAGTGCTGAGTGCATGCTTTCCTTGTCAAGTCATATTTCTCCAGTGCCGTTACATCTCCTGATCCTGTATTCGATGGGAGGCTGAGGCTGGTTCACGCTGACAGCCACCATGACTCGGTGGAAGGAGGAGGAGAGGCTCTCAAGGGCAGAGTTGCGTCTGCGCTGCAGGACCTTCAGCAGGACGTCCGAGGCTGAGTGCCTGCGGCTGTGCCTCCTCATGCTGCCCATCATCTCCCCGCTTACAGAGTGGCGTCCTCGGTGCCGCTGCATCTCAGAGTGCGGACTGTGCTGCTGCCTGCACTGCGAGAGTCTCTTTACTAACAAAAGCTCCACAGCTCAGTGCCTATGGTGAATCATCACATGACAATGACCCGTTGGCAAAGAGAGGCAAATACAACCCATCAGTTCATCAGCAGCATTTGAAGTGTCACCATGACAACCATCTCCAAAGTCGTCAGTGGGAGGTAGATGGGGGCGAATGTTGCGCGCACACACACATACACACACACACACACACACACCACATTGATCTGAGGCAGGCAGCTTGTAAATGAAAGAGGAAAATGCTGTACTTGCTTACTTAAAAGGCCACGCATCTGGTGGTGTACAGCCCTAGACACAGAGCATGTACGACTTAACTCTCAACAGCGAAGTGGTTTACATAACACTAATCGCACAGGGATCAGACATTTGATTGAATAACACCATATTAATATGACACATCCTTTTAAACATGCTAGCATTTTTCTAGAAATACATTTGTAGATTATTTTCAGAATGAGTTCACCTTTTTCTATTAGCAAATCACAAAGAGAAAATACCAACAATCTATGTAGCAACAAATTCTTATTGATTTTGTCTGATGGCATTCAGTTTTAAAACTGGAACCAGCTGGATATACTAGGTTGTTTCATGGGGCACATACATTTTAAAATATCACAGCCTTATTTAAAAAATACATATATTTTTGTATACTTCTTTTGTTTCATTAATAACAAAAGTGCTGTAACAATGTTCCAACTTGTATCACCTGGTTTAAGACAATACTATTTAACTATAATACTGACATTGTGCTTTAAGTCTGCTCGAGCATTCAGCAGCCAGTCCTCCATCAAACTGAAGCCAAAAGGTGAAATGATACTGCTGGCTCTCAGTGTGTGGGAGCAGCAGGCAGACTAACAAACAGCAAAGATGAGAGAGGGCTGCAGCAGAAACCTTTAGATGACTGGACACAAAATCTATTCCACTGAAAATCAGCCATTTGTTTCTTTTCTGTTTCTACCTCTCTTCTTGAATTTGGCTTATAGTCATATAATCAGGACCCGAGGAACACTATTTTTCCTCTGAAATTAAGACTGGAAAAATGTAAAAATTGTGGACAAAATTTGGACAAAAAGGGAAATATCACTTAGCTACAGCTGACAAATAGATTTATATTTATAGAATATCCCATTAAGTGTGGTGAAGAAGGAAAATGCTAAATCCAAGTGTCAGTTCTGTAACCAAGTCCCACAAAAACGGCTTTCTCTATGTGGCCTACAGTATTATTATAAAAACATACAACTAAGTCATTTATAATGTTCATTTATTTTAGGTTGTAACCAACTGTTTTCATCACTTACACTCATTACTTACATAACTTACTGTTACATAGTTGGTAGTTTAGGTTGTTAATTGATTTTCAATTATATAAAACAGTTTACTATGATCAAGTTTTCTTTTCCCTTTTTCTTTATTGAGTTAATATTTGGTAAATTTAAAAAAGCACAGATTTATTTTGCATAATGCTTTTCAAAACCAAGAAATTCGCTCCAGAGGAGACACATTGTCAAAAGTATAACTTCAGCTCAGAGTATATCATATAGGTATTAATTATTGAAGCCATATGTAAAAAAATTGCAGAGAATACACTTGCTTCATGAATCCCTATCAGGGTAGCCCATACTGACATGTTTATGTGTTTTTAAGAGACCTGACAATGCTTCACAACACCTGTGACATCCCTGATGACAGATGGCTTATTAACAAAACACTGATAAACAGCATTACTACTAAAAAGATACTGGTGTTTTCTAACACTGATGTAAATAGCGTGGATGGACCTGTAAGGATATCATAACATACTTTAGTATCAATCCTTGTCAGATAATTAATCTACTGTGCCCGTGATCAAGTCTGAAGTATACTACTGTATAACCATCTTACATTCCAATTTACAGTAAACCAGCTACATGAAAAACATCTTCTAATGATAAATAAATCACTTTTGTTCATCTGAAAGTTTTGTCCCGATGCTAGAGCTGACCTGCAAATTGTCACCCTGTGAGCCAACATTAAAAAAAAATCTTGTCTGATTTATAATTCATATCTTCTTCAGCACTTCAACATGATATAAAAAGACAATTTATCTACATGGAATCAAACCATTTCAAGTCTACAGTCATGTGCTTTTGTTTGCAAAATAAAAAAAATACAAAAATCAATCAGCTTTCTTGTGTTGTTTTTGTGTGGCAGAGCTCTCCTACCTGTCTCCATTTCTGTGCTGATCTCTCCACTGCGAGCTCCACTCATGGAGTAAGGCAGGTCACTCAGTATGCTGACACCAGCTGCCATGGCACGGGCTGAAATGTGTGAATAAACATTGTGTGTCAAAGGCTGATGAAAAAAATAAAAAATTGAAAAGAAAAACAGCTCGCAGAAGCTTTGGTTGTGCTGATAACGCAAACAGTGAAAAGGTGCGCACACAAATGAGATATGAGGAGCGTGAGGAGCTGCGTTGCCTGGCAAGACAACCCAGGGGAGAGAGGGAAATGTGCAAAGTGAGCCACCATGTCAGCAGCTCATGTGTCAGTCTGACCACTGCACCTCTGGGAGCAGGTGGGCAGGGCCTGGAGACAACAGTGGGAGCTAGGAGCACATCCGCGATCCAAAGTGCTGACTTACAAACCACACTGACTTCAGCAGCACCCACACAAAGCAGACAGATCTCCAATTCAATAGGTTTTGACTAACCATTTAGAATATATTAAACTGCATATAAGAGATTAGGCGAAATCACTCCTATTTCATTGGGCTGATGCCACACATATCAATTATTCAAATTAACACATCCACATGCTACTGTGCAACTACAGGGCAGTACTTCTTGACTTGCACATCTGATTTATGTAGCCTGATATCAGAGTTGTGTCACACACACCTCTCAGAGTGTCAGCTTAACTCCTGGGACCAAATGTTTCTCACGTTACACCCAAAGCTCTAATGGGCCTCATCACTTGTGCTAACTGGTGTTGCAGGAGTGAAACTCAGCACCTTTACAGCTCCTTACTGTGGTTCATTAACAATTGAGCAGGGTCGCTGCACCTCACATGCTAACTTTTTGATTCCTTGACCTTTTGTTTTTCCTTCCTCTTTGATAAAGTCAAGTAGGACGGCTTAATCAAAGAGTAAGGGGTGTATAAGAGGCAAAGTTTGGCTTGTTTAATATAAAATGCTTCTAATGCCTACCATACACCAGAGAACTTTGAAAAGCCTTTTGAGATTATTCCTTGGGCTGCTTCCGGTGAAAAATATAACTCCAAACTCCTTTCAAGGAATATGACATATTAACATTTCCTGACATGTCCACAAAAACACATAACTGTAGAAACACAGGATAAAAGGTCATATGTTGACTGTATTTTTGCCAATTCAGCATCAATACATTCCCTACAGATAAAAAATTTACATTTTGGATTTTGTCGCCTCAACTCGCACCAACCTCTGTTGGTTAGGAAGAGACCGTTAGAATGAAAGGTAAAAATTTAGATTTCTCACTAAAATAAGTGCCAGCAGGTGAATCAGATACACACCAGCTAAAACACCAACCCTTGTTCACTCCATAAGTCAACAGTTTTTCCTCATTCTCCAGAGCACAAGAGAACTGGGACTTGTTAACATTATTGCCTCTACCCTCTATGTTTACTGTCTACCTAGTTTACTGCTTCTTGTTTGGTGCTGGAGAGAGTGTAGCTATTGGTTGTTGACAATGATCACGTCATTGAACTTCACTATTTCCATGAGCCAAGACTGAAAACTTGGGATAACATAAAATATGCATATTTTTGTCAGAACAATCAGACAGGAAAAAGACTAATCTAAGACAGCTCGGACTGAGTTTTATGTCTACCTTACATCAAACAATTGAGATAACATGAGTGCACACCACTGGAAATTTGTCTGCCAAAATTAAATCGCTTGAAAAATTGTTTGGTGTAAGGCCGGCATTAAACTGACAGCATAGACACAACTTTTCAAAAAGCTGAATGGATTTTTTAATTTTCAAACCTTTTATTATCCTTCCTCATATTGTTTAGAGCAATGGTTCCCCAACTATTTCTGTCATGCCCGCCTTTGTAGGTCAAAAACATGTCATGCCTTGTGGCACACCAGAGGCCCTGCCACCCATAAAAAATGTCCTATGATGGTTGTCACATTCACCCCAAAGCCATCCATGTGTTACCATATTCTGCACTGTGCTTTGAATCTGATTTCATCCAACACAATAAATTTTACCATGTTTCAATCTGTAACCAGAAAATGAGTTCTGAGCAGGATCTGATGTTAAATGTTAATTATGTGACACATCACAGAAATGTGTATTTAGTTAGTTGCACACATCATTTTGTTTTTTAAACTTTAAACAATTCACTTAATGTAACACCAAATATTACATACACCAACTGATACAAGTACTTTTAAAACTTCATTTTAAATGGGCCTCTTTCACAGCAGACATGCTGACATGTCATAGTAGGAAAAACACAGGTGCTACTAATAACATTAATGACAGCTCTGCTCTACTCAAGTGTCCCAGTGAGCCATGACAGTGTGACAGAGAGCCAGCACACACAGAATAGCAGGACCGTGAAACCAAGGCAGATAATGGAAAGTCAGCCACCAGTAATTCTATTTTGTATACTCCTGTGCTACTGTGACATCTACAGTATGCCTTGAAATATTGTTTTGCTGAACAAAGAATATTTTGGAAAAACCTTAAGAGGGGTACCTGTTTTCACAATAATGAGTCTGAACATTTTATCAATTTATACTTTAAATGTTTACTTGGGAATATACAGAGAAAATTAGCAAACCAATGATTTAATTTTTCTTCAAAATCAACAAACTAATCTACTGTGTCTTAAATTTAACATACAAATAGGTATACTCACATTTACACTTATTCTGAAAATCAATCACCAAATCATTTAAAAGTGCTACTATATTTACTAACAAGGTAAGTCACATATTGTAGTATCAGCCACAAGTAAAAAAAATACTATGTTATATGTTGTCCTTGAGCTCTTATGTAGGCATTTAAGAATCAGTCAAACCACCTGAAAGTATTTTTGGTACGTAAAGTAGGAATAGGTTAGTTAATGCCAGGACAGTACTTTCTATTATTCAATCTAAAAAAAGACTTTGTATGTACAGTAGGTGACAAAATGTTATGGAAAAACATCTGTTATAACTTCAGAGGCAGGTCACATTTTTGTCACTGTGCCACTCCTTTTAAGTGTGAGGCTTCTGTAGTCTATGAATAATTGATGGTGTAAAGTTAGAGCCTGTCTTTTTCCATTGACAACTGTTTTTGGACTTCTTTTACACTGTAATCCACACGTCTTGTTACAAACTAATATGGCACTAAAATCTAGTATGATACTGGCTGAAGTGCTGCCAACATTGCAGCCGGAAAGAAGCCTATCCAATCCGTTGAGCAGTCCGTCCTGCTGGAGCCTGACACCACTTGGCATTGTTTATAGGAAGCTCTTGATAACAAGCTGGTGAGTGAGAAGGTGTTCTTCATGACAAATGTGACGTATGTGCATCAAATATTAACAATTATATGAAAGTGAGCTAATATAGCGACTACAAATAAATCTCTTCACTCAACCACTAATCAAGAACAACTTAACCAATAATACACTTAACACATTTGAGGTGGATCCATACGCTCATGTCCACTGGGATGCCAGTGTGTTGGTGGATATGAGGGAAATGGTGTGAAGGCTGAGAGATATCTTTCAGGGATGCTTCTTATGAGTGTGGGATGTGCAAGTTGTTTCCACTGAGTGTGCTAATAAAGAAATATGGCAGACGAGATGGTGCGCCTCAAACTATGAGTAACAGTGGCACAAGTGAAATCCCACTCCAAACCTGGACCATGGAGTGCCTTTGGTATTTATGTGTGGCTTAGCAGTTAGTCAGCTGTTCTCACTTGGCATCCCAGGTGTCAGCCTCTTACTAGAAAGCTAAAAAACATTTAAAGTTTAGTAGTATACTATACTAATCATTTCATATGCCCAAAGTCACTTCACATCACCAACTTTTACCACCACACAGGTAGCCAGGGAAAGGGTGTGATGAGGCCTGTGAGTGGGCCATACAATGTTCCTTTAAAAACCTGTTTATAGGCCCGTAAGGTGATCAAGCCGAGCAAAATGGGGCTATGAAATATAAAGAAATGTACTTAGAAGAAGCATTTGGTAGGGGTAAGTGGGAAAAAATCAATACAGTATAGTAGCATATTTTGTGTGGCAATGTTGTATAAATACATGGATGCCAAGTATCTTTTTGTAAATTATGTAAATGATATTGCAAATATAAATTAAATTTTTGGTAGCCTACTAGAACAATAAAATTAATTGCTTTTCAGTCCACTAGATACATTTTGCTGCAATAATAATGACCGAAGTGAGATAAACAGACTGAAAATTTTAAGATAAAAGAAATGTTGACAAAGTTTCTTCTTAATCTGCAGTTGAAAAAAAGGTAATAAATTGCAATATATGTTATTCCAATACTGAGAATATTGGTAAATATTAAAAACTTCAATAATATTGTATCATGACCTAAGTATTATGATAATATCACATTGGGGGCCTCTGGCGAATCCCATCCCTGGTATTTGGTTATATCTAGAAAATTCAATATGTGAAATACACGGCTTAATCTTCTGTTTACAGAACATTTGTGCAAAAAGTCTTAAGTAAAATTGTTTCATTTGTGGATTTTGCTCAGTAAATGAAGGCAATGCTGCACAGAAGATATTGGTTACAGGCCATTAACTGGTGTTCTCAATAGCAAATAAACCAAATCAAGTCAATAAACAAATCATTGCATCAATAGCTAGGCAAACTATAGGAATTGTTCATAACAGACATTTTGTGCTGTGTGTAAAACTCCCTATAAAACAGACAAGATTTTGCAGTAAATTGAGACTTTTATATCATCACAGACTGATTTGTAAGGGCACAACAGTATACAGTTCAGACTCCCAAATAAAACCACAGACAGTAAGTATGATACACGGTATAGGGAGTGGATTCAGACCCAGACATTATTCCTTGTTACACTGAATTAAAGTGCGCCAGGTCCAGGGCCTAGAATAATAGATTTGTCTCCCTTCTCAGGATGCATATAATAAGGCCATGTTACACAAACTGCCTCTGAAGGTCTAGTGTGTTGGATTTAGGGGCATCTATTCGCAGAAATGGAATATAATGTTCATATGCTCTCATTCGTTTTTAATCGCCTAAGGGCCACCTCAGACCCACCTGTCTTTTGTCTGCACCCTCATCACCCTCACCTTAAACCATCATTAAACTAGATTATTTACTAAGAATGGAAGAGTATAAAAAAGGACTGTTTGGACAAAAAGACTATTTGACCACTGAATACACAGGTACTGAACACTGCTAATTCACTGTTTAATGTAATTTGCTTGTCTCTTTTATGTGAGACTTGTTATGTTGGTGTCCTGGCCAGGACTCCCTTGTAAAAGAAATGCTGAATATCAGTGTGAATATTCCTGATAAAATATAGGTTAGCCTAATTAAAATAGCAGGCTGGCTTCCTGACGTGGCGCATCTGCACACTCACTGGAAAAGAGCCAGCATTAGTGTTATTAGTCAGACCTGAGTTTTTCAGAGTGTGTCAGTGACAAAGGTCTGTCACAGGAGCAAAGGTGTTTACAAATCTTGGACACAGGACTGACGTTAGACTACATATTCTCATTTAAGTAAAATAATGGTGAGGGAAAACACACTGGTGCGTACGCAAGGCTAACGTTATGTCTGTTATATAGAGCACGAATGGCCCTCCTCATAGTGACACCACCTATCACCTCCGCTTACTAAGTTACAGGTGTGAAGTGAAGCAGAGGTCTTGTTGATAAGCAGCATACAACTCACCGTTTAGCCACCTGTCTGTCTGAACGTTAACGTTACTGGCTGCACTAACATTACCGTTAGCTCTGTTATTAACACCCGATTATATGTTTATTAGCTTCGCATAAAGCTCACGGACATTGCTTAAGTGTCAAGTTTTAAAGACACAACACTTATAAAGACTGACATTAAGTCGACTTGTTGGGTGTTGTGTAACGCTGACCCCTGCAGCAGTGTCTGGTGCTGATGCTGCAAGCTGAACACTTAACGCTAGCTAATTAGCTTACCGTACTGTATTAACCGCCGCTAGCATGCTAGCTCCAGAAGGCCCGACTTACCGTTTTCCTGTCGTCTGAGTCCGAGGCTGTCTTCACACTATCTGGCACAATAGGTTCATCTCTCTGAAGTCGTTGTCGTCTTATCGCTGGCACGTAGTAAACCGGGGTTTTCTTTGAGCCACATCATTTGGTCCGCTAAGTGCAGCTAGCTAACTAGCTAACTTAGCAACCTGACATGTTGTCATGTAGAGCGGTGCAGTTACGTCATGTGACCACAGAGAGAGCTCCGTTAACACTGTGTAATTATCGTTTGGATGCATCGTTTTATTTGTTTATCGAAAAGTACTGAGTGTTTTTGTATGAATAATAATGTGGGTTTTTTTTTGCTTTTCTTACACAATAAAGTGAGTTATTTGGTGGTGAAATTCTATATTCACTATTCTGTTTCTGTCACACAGCTCTGAAACAGCTGTATGTCGACACTTACCCTGATTTTTTCCCGTTCTTCTGTAAAAGAATAATAATAATAATTGAGTTTTAAAATTAGATTAAATTATTATTATTATTATTATTTAAATCATAATTAAAACAATATTTGCGGACTGAGTCTCTGGCACTTGAGTTACAAAATGACCTTAGACTACATTTTGTGCTCAGTTGCTATTCATTTTATCTTTTACCATTGGTTCTTTGCTCTCATGCAGACTTGTCCAGTGGTCATCCTGAGAAATAAGGAAACAGATGTTTACTTGGCATTGAGGTTTTGTGTGTGTTTATGGGTAGGCTATGTTTGAAGGTAAATGCTTTTCAAATAACAATTCATTAATATCTAATATTTAACATAACCAGGGCCCAGTGTGTGGCTGCTAATATGACTGCTCCTTATAACAATGAAGATCCCTGCATAAAAGAGATGACGGCTCAGAGCACCATTTTTTAAAGTCCTCTGGTGCAGCCTAGTGGCAGTTTATTAAAATAATGTTGTTGAGATGTAAAGAATAGTTACTGTACATTAATATAAAACACACAATTGGAAAACTGCTTATATTTATTACTTCTTTTTTGGTACAAAACATAGGCTGGGATTTATTAACATAAATGTTGAAATGTGCAAGTCTTTTAATTCACAGTGTGGATCAGAAGGATCTATTATTCACAGAATTCCTCTTAGATTTTGGTCATAAAAATTAAGCATTCAAATGAGACCCAGCTGAGAGCTGAAGTTATACACTGACTTTGTCACTGAAAGAAGCAAACTTTGGACCTTCAAAGGAAGCACCTCATGTCTGTAGGATGTTTCCACTCAGTGTTGACACCCTTCAAACTAATGAAGGAAAGGGAAGAAGAATGCTGCCTGGATTCTGTTGAAGACTGACATGCTGACATGTTAGAGATGCATTATGTTGGTGTGCTTTATACTTCACATTTGGAATCTCAATTAGATCAAACACAATCCCATAATATTCTGATGTAGTCCCAGGTCTTATGGTACAAAAGGGTGACCTTTCTGAGAGTGCAGCGAACAAACAGCTAAGCAAGCCTATCATTCATTTTTAGTACAGAGAAACTGTGGGCCAATGTCCACATGCATACTGGGATTTTAGATTTAGTGGGCAGAATCACAAACCAGGAAGAATGTGCAAGATTAGGGTATATTGGCACCAATTTATCAATAGTCATGAGTTAAGGTGAAAACCATCACCAAGTTCATCTTCATAGGACCTGGTTTTGTTGCAAGTGTTAGTATAATGAAATAAAAGTAAGAAGATGAACAAGATACCTTAGGTAACTTCAAGATTCCCTCCAGACATGTTAACACACCGTTTTGAATAACACTTTGCATCTTGACCTTAGTAAATGATAGAATTACACACACGCCTTCTCCCTCATTAAAACAATCCAGAATATTTGACTGTGCAAATATTGTTTATTTCAAGCGTTTCAAACTGCTGGAGACCAGGTGCCAGTGAAAAGTCCGTTCTCTTTGTGCCCTGGAGGCTCATGGTTTCCACGTTACTTTTGTGGCCAATCCTGATTGGCTCCAAACTAGTTGTGATGTCACAGAGTCCTGCAAGTACGTCCAGGTGTTAAACTGAAATGTAAGGAGAGCACAGAGAAACGTTTGCTCTTCAGCAGATGAATATAAAGACATCAGACTCTGCATGTACATCATTCTGCAAAGTGATTCCCAAACTTCAAACACATTTCATACATAAGAAACAGGATAAATACATCACATTATACAAATATACAAAAACAAATACATACAACCAAATTTACAGGAAGAATAAGCTTCTGTTAAATGTGTTTATTGTACATTATGTCAAACATTTCAGGAATGTTACAAGATGTGAGAAATGCAGTTGGTGGTTTTTAAGTAGTGTGCAAACATGCATACTATAGTGTGCACAAGTATTTGAATGCAGTGTTGGAACAGTTTGTAAGTGGAAGATGATCATAGCAAGGGCTCTGGCCCAGAGAAAGGAGCTGTGGAGATGGCTCCCAAAGCACTGAAAGAGAACACCCCCTGGAAACTCTCCTTGCAATCTCAGGAGTGACCACCAGAGGAAGATATATTCAAACAAAGAAGATAAAAATACACTTGTGGCAACATGTTTTAACAACTTAGCAACTTAGCAAATCCATTATTGTAGATTACTAGTTCTTCCAGAGGACAAGATTTTCACACTTTAAGTTTGGATTTTTTTCAACTTTTCAGACTGTTTAGTGGAAAAAAAGAAGAAAGAAACATGTTTTAAGTTGCAATTAAAAAGACAGGTATTTTCTGGTGTATTAAAATACAAATCTGACTACGATTCCCATGAACCATTTCACTGATCATTTTCAAATATAAGAGCAGTGACAGCTCATTTGAACAGGGCAAGGGCAGCATTTATTTTAAACTTCAGATTAGTGTTTTTGTTTTCCTGACTTTGTGTTATCATTTGCATAATACATATTCTTTTGGTAGATTCAGATTGCCTTTGTTAAACATAGTTAGTGTAAAATATCCAATTTATATCATATAATGCTCTTTACCCATTGGATAACACATGGTGATAAAATTTTTAGAAATTTCTTTTCTCCAGACTTTCACCCCTGTCCCTAAAGGGGTCTACTGTTTAGTACTTTATCATTTAGGCAGCACTGTTCTACACTTAAACTGCAGTAGGCTTCTCAGTTGCACATATATTGCCTTCCTCCCTCACAACATGTTATTTTATGCTGCTTATATTGGATGCTATTTTTGAGATCTAAGTTATTTTTGTTCCAGATATATTCAGTGATGTGTTAGAAGTGGTATTTGAACCCAGCAGTTTATGGGTATTATAGCCCTGTTGTATTCTGTGTCATATTTTAATAAAAAGGTTCAACGCAACGAGATTTATAAAGTAAAAAATCTAATTAGACCACCAGCTTTGAAGCATCCAAAGGTTCTTTAAGGTTTTCAGCTCCGAGGTTGACTTTAGACGGCCAGAGCTTTTTCTCAAAGTAGCTCTGAGACATGCTAAAAATATGCTGTGGGAGATATTTCACAATTTTTTGAGCCAAATAACCGCAAAGGAAAGAATCCCAGAGGTGCTCTGGCGTGGGTTTTTTGACCTCTAGAATGAAATATTTTCCCTTGAGCTGCTTCAGTGGCTTCACTGGGCCTGACAGCTTGATACCATCAGCTGAGGTCTGATTAGTCTGTAATGACTTTGCATCATTTATACATCATTTAGGCAATAATCACGTCATATTACATCATCACAAGGGCTGGGTTATCAGACACAACGGCAGAAGAAAAAAGATATTGATAATTTTTTTGGCAGAAACATGTACACTTAACCTGAGAACTCCTGTGTGAAGCTAAAGGCATGTAATGAAACATTCAATGACCTAGTGGATACTGAATGTAGCATGCAATGCCCTGATATAGACAAATCTTCACATAATAATAATAATAATAATAATAATAATAATAATAATAATAATATGATAATGATAATAATAGTAATAAACGCTTTGATCACTGCCTGTTTTAATTTTAACTTTACCTTTTAACCTGAGCTTCATCATCATCTTCATCAAACCCATGCCCTATATCTCACAAAGTCACCTGCAGGGGATTTGAAATTTCCGTCCTTATTTTCTTCCCTTTTGCATATAAATCCATGCAGGACAAGTGCGGCTTTGCATGTAACTTTGGCTCAGTCAGTGAAGGCAACGTGCAGACAAACCCGGAGAAGAGGTGGAGCTATGACGAGACTCATAAAACCCAAAGCTTATTCCTCAACTCACTGCCAAGGTGACGCGCTCAGCAGCTGACGAATAGATCCGACCTCCGCGGCGCGCACACACAGCGAGTGTGGGCATGAACACGGGCCGGGCTCGGGAATTTTTGGTCAAAGGTTTGCTCTCGGTTCCACATTTCTTCTCTACTAACAATCAACTCTGAGCAGAAGTTACGCGTAAAACTCTCACAGGACGCACAGACAGAGAGGCAGAGAAGTCGGCTACCTGAACTTGACCTGAGGATAACTTTGATCCACAGTGTTGCTCTCCGGACTACACCTCAGAGGGAATATGACAGCTGGCCACTGAAGGAGTGATAATCGGTGTACGCGCTTGGTGTCTCTTGAGGTGACCGCACGGCCACATTATGCAGCATCCTTTGGACATGGGGGCGCATTACTATCCTCCGGAAGTTCACCCTGACCACAGAACCCATCGCTACAGGAGTTTCATGATAGAGGAGATCCTGACTGATCATCCGGAGCACAAAGCGTCGGCTCCGGCCGGGGAGCTCCTTAAATTCGGTGTACAGGCTCTCCTGTCCGCCCGGCCTTTCCATAACCAACTGGGTAAGAGACGCGGCTGTGAGAGGATGAATGAGTAACAGATCGAGACAATGAGCGTGGTTACATGCTGGGAAAACTGGAAGAACAGAAAATAATAACAGAATGAATTCTGAGGGGATTATTAATGATAAAATAGATTTAAAATTAGGATTAGGCCTATATTTAACTGAACAAATAAAGCGAGTGCGTATTTTATTCCTGATTTTTTTAAAAAGTGTTTTTCAAGGAAAATCATTTCCGAACAAATAACTTTTGACGCATGTAAGACTGTTTTTTAAGAATCCAGTAATAACTAGCGTTTTGCAATAATAAAGCAAAAATCAGATATAACCGAAATTATTGAGCAAATGTCGCAGTTACAGGAAATAACCGGGATAAATTCAATTGGAATGTTAAGCAGTGGAAATGTCTGATTTTATTTGTATTTAGAAAAATACATAACGGTTAAAAGCAAGCATAAATAGCCTTTGTGATAATAATATTAGTTTTAAGTTGCGTGCGTAAAATGTGGATAATAGCCGGGTGTCTTCCCAAGCGAAGAAAAAAACATGATGGGGAGATGTTGCAATATTTAGTCGTGTTCCTGGTTTTAAAAATAAAATAATAGAAACAATGATTTAAGATAATAACAATAATGAAAAAAAATGCAATACTTTATTTGGCCAAAATGTGTCCAGGCTATCAAAGTGCAACCTACTGTGCGTAATTTTCTTTTCTTTCTTTTTTTAATTGAAATGTCCGGAGTCACAGAGGTACAACACCCTCTGATTATAAATCTAATTTACATGTCAACACCTGAAATTATAATTTAACATCAATTACCGTTTGTGTGGAAAAGGCGTGGCGCTGTCCATCACATGCTTTTATTTGTTTAATGATGAAATCAGGTGCCTTATTTGAATTAAAGACACAATCATATATCCAAATCTGTTTTTAATAGAACCTGATGACAGCCTATATATAAATACATATAACAAGACAGTACACAGGTCTTATTTTAACGTCTCAGGCCAATCAAGTTTACAACAAGGCCCCGTATCACTACAGAGTTTCGCCTAACTTCATATTCATATTGATCATGAGTGCGTTATAATGCTCCTGATCCATCAGCTGTAGTTGTGAGATGAGTTGATTCTTGTGTGGAAGCAACACGGCCCTGAACTCTGACCTTAGAAGTCTGTAAAGTTCAGATGTTTCAGTAGGCGACTGTAGAGACAGTCACATATCATAACATTCAGTAAAATTATGCCCATTGATCCCTGGTGTGTCCTGTTCCAACGTAAACTAACCTAAACTATCTGTAAACCGTGACCTGAGTTCAGTTTCTGAAACCAACCCCTCTGTCTGTGTGTCTTTGTTCCTCCTCTGGTCTCTCCAGTCCTCAAAGCCGACCAGACCAGCCTCCTCAAGTTCCCCATGTCCCCGCTGTCCTGCTCGCTCGGCTCCCCGCTCGGCTCCCCGCTCGGCTCCCCTCTGCTGTCCGCCGCTTCGGGCCTGCAGCTCGGCGCTGCGTCTCACCACCTGCCGCTGGACCTGCACCTCCGCGGGAAGCTGGAGCACGGAGGCGACGGAGGCAGCAAGACCAAGAAGGGCCGCCGGAGCCGCACTGTGTTCACCGAGCTGCAGCTCATGGGGCTGGAGAAGCGCTTCGAGAAGCAGAAGTATCTGTCTACGCCTGATAGGTGGGTCCACAGTCTGTGTGCTGAGCAGGGCTGCAGACAGTTTTACTGAGGCCGACATTTGACTAGACAAAAACATGTAGCTATTTTTATTTGTATATTCATTATTACTTGGACTTTTTCCCCTTTAACAGTTTAAACTGCACTTTCTGTAGATGCTATTCCCCAACAGTGGTGTGTAAAATCTTTTTTTGCACTGCTAATAAAATAGCTATACTTTTATTTTGTTGGTTAAATGTAAATATATGAGGTCTAAAAATACTGGGAGAAACTTCCCCATGTTGCTAATTCTCACGATTTCACAAAAAATACACAGGACATGACCTCAGTATTTTCAGTGGTAGCTACATTATGTTTCAAAGCATAAGTGCATTTATCCCCCACCTGATAAAAATACAAAACCAGGAGAGAATTTTTATTTTGACAAAATTAAAAACATTTCCACCATAAAGTGATGCAGATAAGGCACAAATTGGTGCATAAAAAATCACCAGAATACAGGAAATTAAGTGTTTAATGCTCATAATTTTCTGGCACAGAGTGTCCCTCCCCTCAATTTTGAAACTAAACCTATGCCCCTTGAGGTAGCCATGAATATCTCATAGCATCCCTTTAAGTTACTACTAAAATGACAGTTTATTTTGCTTTGTTTTTAGAAAACCATTTGCCCATACAGAAAAAAATGTTTGCAAAAGCTTAACCTGATCGGGAATAACTGATTTTATCGTATTTGTTCCTCACAGAATAGACCTGGCGGAGTCGTTGGGCCTCAGTCAGCTGCAAGTGAAAACATGGTACCAGAACAGAAGGATGAAATGGAAGAAAATTGTAAGTTATTCTTCATTATGATTATGATTATGATGATAAAAACCAAGATGATGATGATGGTGGTGTGGTGGTGGTGGTTATTTTATGAAGTCAGGCCTACAACAACAGTGCAAACAACAAGAACAAAGAACAGGAAACAGTTTTGCTTTGTGTGATTTCAGCAGATGTTGATGGAAAGCGTAGCTCAGTAGAACGGGTTGACACTGACTCAGACTGAAATGTATACTCAACCCTGCATACACGAGGGCCACATTAGATGAGTTTAGAGTAAAGGCCTGTGTTATATCTTTGCATTTAGTTCATAATGGAGAATATGCAGCATAAATAAACGGAAAATATGCTATTTAACATTTGTGTTGGTGTGATGACTAGAGGTCACACAGGTCACCTCTTTTTTTATCTTAAGTTGCATTACAGTCTGTAGTTGAGCTGACTTTTCTGCCTATGTTTAACCTGCAGGTGTTGCAGGGAGGAGGCCTGGAGTCACCCACGAAACCAAAAGGCCGCCCAAAGAAGAACTCCATCCCCAGCAGCGAGCAGCTGTCTGAACAAGAACGATCCACCGCCGACACTGACCGCCAGTCCGAAGGCTCGAGCTCCCACTTAGAGAGCACTCAGGAGGAATGACCCGGCAGATATCTGACTCTATACACAGAGCCTCTGGGACGCTCAGGATGGTGCCAGACTGTAAAACGGAGCGGAGAGGATGTTCTGACGCTCCTCGAAGCCGGACCGTCTTTGTGCAGACTCCAAAGACTTGCAGGCCCCGCAGGAGCCTGAACTGTAGAAGCCGACATCCTCCAACAGCCATGTGTTTTTTTGTCGTAGCCCTACCATGCATTCCCTCATGATGAACTTGCTGCTGTTGAAGAGGGAGCTCAAACCTTTGCAGTAGGTCTAAACTTTATATTCTATGGATCCACTCTCACTCATCTGTTGTTGCATTCCCTTTGTGTAACTATGCTATGTTTAATTATTAAATATATTTTCACTAATACTGTTTTCTGTTTATTATAAGGGACACAGGCTCATGATAAACTATTAATCCAGTGTGTACGGCACAAGTGAATATGGTGATGGTGATGGTGGTGGTGACAGCTCATCAGTCTCACACACTTGTTTTCACATAGCTCAGGGCCTAATATGGTTACATATCCTCACAACAAGAAAAATGTTTCATTGATTGCTGACCACACATTAAAAAAAATAACAACGTGAGAGAGAGAAAGACTAAATGCAGCCAGGATTATTAAATGTTACCACTTGAACAGAGCTCTAGAAGTGGATACCAGTTTAATGTTGTCATAATAGGATCTAGCAGGAGACATGTGGATTCACACATTGTGCTGTTGTTCATGAAATTGTGAAAGATGCTGACTCGTCCCAGGGGCTAATGGAAAACAGAGCAAAGAAACTTGTTTTTTTCTAAAATATTTTTAAAAATCTTAATGTTCTGCTGCAGGTGAGAGAGACATATTTACACCAGATGTGGTTATTTTAGGCTTATTTACTTAGAGAGTTTTATTTTTAAGTGTTATTATGACCTCACAGCACAGTGCCCACAGCTTTGCTTGAATTTGATTTAAAAACTTTTATTTTTCTAATTTCTATCAAAGGCCCGTGACATGTTTTCGAATATTATTTTACACATTTCCAGCCTTGTAATATATTCCTGACTGTGCTTCAGCAGAGACATGAAACTGTCTTTTATTTTGTTATTTATATATTTCATTTCTTTCTTTTTGTTCCCAGCATTTTTTGAAGCATTGGTGGGATCTTACCTTGATCCGGACATATATAATTTTATTTGGACTTCATTTTCTTTTTAGGAGTTAACATTAAACCTTAAGTTGAGTTTAGATGCCAGAGATGCCAATGAGGACAGCTTTAACGGCTGTGAGGCGTTCAGGTTCAGTAAAAACGCGTGTGAAACAAAAAAGCATTTCTTGGCAAATTATCTTTGGTATGAAAGCAATATTTATTAATATCTACGTTTAACCTACAAAGAATGTGTAAATGTTTAGTCTAATTCATGTGGCAGAGACATTTATTATGTGAATCAGTTGCTGTGTGCAGTTTGACCTGCAGCCTTCGCGTGGTTTTAGTTATTCCATTAAGTTCAGGAGATCAGTTTTGAGCAGGTTTAGTCAAATGAAGTGGAGAACATTTTGCATTTTTAAACAACTTACTCGGACTGCTTTTGAATGCAAATGGGAATTATTAACACCCTAACAGCAACGTCCCCAGACAGCACGCAGGCCGCGAACTCCACACAAACGTACCGTGTGGACTGAACTCCATCGAGGCCTCCTCTCATAACCTTTCATACCTTCTTATGTCAACTAGGTACAGTGTGTGTGTGTGTGTGTGTGTGTGTGTGTGTGTGTGTGTGTGAGAGAGAGAGAGAGAGAGAGAGA
Organism: Epinephelus fuscoguttatus; assembly: GCF_011397635.1. Taxonomy (NCBI): domain Eukaryota; kingdom Metazoa; phylum Chordata; class Actinopteri; order Perciformes; family Serranidae; genus Epinephelus; species Epinephelus fuscoguttatus. The sequence continues at coordinate 39,265,804 of NC_064752.1, forward strand.
GGGAGAGAGAGAGAGAGAGAGAGAGAGAGAGACAAACAGAGTGCGTAAAGCTCAAAGCGCTGAAGGTTTAGTCACCGAATGAGTTCTAGACGCTGATCAAAGGCAGAACACAGCGGTACAATTACAGGCCTAATATTAGTTATAAGTTATACCATCGGAAGATTTGTGTCGGAATCACTGTTAAGTTAACTGGGAACCCATATGAGTCTATCACGGTCAGAGATGTGATTTTAAAATGGCATTTCTAAGCTAAATTGTGTTTTTACGCAAATTTACGCAAACTATTATACTTTCTTTTTTCTTGGAATGTATTAATAACATATATAGCCTACTGGGCCAAATACTTGTAAAAGTACAGTCTAAACAACCCAAGTCATTTAATCCGTGTGAGATCACTGCAGAGCCCCCAGTGTGTGCAGCATATCTTGAAGCAAGTTAAAGTCCTCTAAGCGCGTTATACAGGTATGTTTAGCTGTTTTCTTTTCATCAGTCTGTAACTCAGTAATTATTGATAAGCACGGGTAATAGCTTGTTTGTTATTCAGCTTTTTAATAAAGGGAAATCGACAAACTAAAACAGTATAAACAGGCCTGAGCAATAAAACATGAAATCCAAGCTAGTTAATACAAAGTCACGTTTAGTTAAATAGGCTCAGTCGCCTTTTCATTAAACTATAAAACACCCAACTGAATGTGTAAATGAACAAAGCAGATGCAGCTGTGACGACACACACCTCACCACTCAGATAATATTTAAACGGAGCAGACATTTTGAGTTGGTTCTGCTTTATCAGCCAATTCTTTAAATTGAATTATGGCGTCATAGGGATAAAAAAAAAGTTGTGAACATCTGTCTTTCTCAAATCTGCCTCACAACGACACTTAAATAAAACAATAAAGTCAAAGACTGTTGTAATAACGCGTCAGTGCGCACGGGATAAAACAGCAACGCCGTCTTCCTTCAGGTCATGTTACCTACCATAACACAAGTGCTAAAGCTTGTATAAAATATAAACCAAAAAAAAAAAAAAAAAAAAAAAGAAAGATTGATAATCAAAAATATATGGGCTATATTTTTAAAGCCACTCTCACATTAGCCAAAAATATGTAGAAACAGAGAAAAAATAACTGGGCACCCCTTTGGGCTCAAACTTATCAACCTGCAAATAAAATAATTTTTGTTAACAAAATAATGATATCTATTTTCACAAATTATACAAAATCATGAGACAGTTATGGCTGATCTGAAAAACATCTGTTTTAATAGCATGAAATGTTCTCCAAAATGTTATTAAATTTTCCTTGATGCCAAACGCTTAATTTAAGCAAAAAATATGACATTAGTGTGGAATATGTATATATATATATATATATATATATATACACACACATATATATATATATATATATATATACATATATATATATATATATATATATATGTGTGTGTGTGTGTGTTATGTGCCTCAGAAAACAATTCAGTGCAATTTGACAGAATGAAAACACATTTTGTTAAATCTTGACAGTCTCTGCTGTGTGAAAAACAAGCACATGAAACAGAATTGCTCAGACCTTGCGGTTTCCACCAGTCTTATTTTGGGCCTGATGACCTTGAGGTTAAGATATTGTCCTTGAAGCTGGCAGTGTGTGGGATCAATAAGCAGCTGGATCTTAACGTGGCAAACATCAGCTTATGTCAGTGTGTGTTAAAGTGCTGTAAACAGAAGAAGAGTGCTCAGATCATTCACTTCAAAGCAAATGTGTCTTAAATACAGAATTTAAAGGTCTGAATTTCAGGTACCCACCCACACACACTATACTTAAAAGACTTTTACTGTGCTTATTTGTCTTAAATCCATCATACAGAGGCATTTTCTTGGATTCTCCCTTTAATATAAAATTACCAGCACCTTAAGTTTCAAAGACCTGCTTTCATCTGTAAGGTTCAGCACTTATTCCAGCAACCAAGGTGTCGTAATTACATAAAGACAAAACCAATTTTCTTGCTTAGAATGTTAAGTATGGAATTCACATTACGATGAAAAAGTGGCATATTTCAAATTATTGCACAGACGAAATAACCTTATAGTTTAAATTAGGAGTTCATAATATTTATATTGGTTTCATCCAGTTGAAGGGTGGTGATGCCTCTGAGGCTTAATAAACTCTCTGTATTCATTTTCACTGGCTGCTCTTTACAAATTAGGGAGATTCTTAAAATTCCTGCTAATCATCCCAAACATCTTCCTCTTCTTTCAAAGTGCACCTCTTTTTTTACTTGGTGGTCTTGTATAACAGTTCTCAGTTTCACCTAAGGAGCCACATGGACATCTGCAAGTCCCTGACACACACACACACACACACACACACACACACACACACACACACACAGTCATCATCATCATCATCATCATCATCTTGGCTAATCAATCCCTCGCCCAGAATGTCAAATTTATGTCAAGGCTTAATCATATGCAGATTAATGACAAGTTAACCTTAACAACAGAGCTGAGAGCTAAAAAGAAGACAAACACATTTTTAGAAATGCCTTTCTCACTATTGTCAGCTTGTAACTGCTACAAGGTGTGTGTGTGTGTGTGTGTGAGGTGGCCTTTGCTTCACAGTGCGGATTAAAGCTGCAGCAGGCTGGATGATGAAGGCTTTATCCACGTGCACATCCTCTCTCCTGGGCCGAGTGTTGGACAGCAATGACTTCCGACATAAATTACAATCAGGAGGAAGAGTCAGCCGCCAGGAATCTGCAGATTCGGAACATCCATACTCGACGCAATTTAATCATTAAGGGGACCCTTTGTGGTGGCATGATAGCGCTCCGGTGTGAGCAATGAGAGGTTGACCCCAATTTTTGAGAGCGGGTGTTTATGGAGTCAAAAGGTCTGTGCTTAGACAGAGCCCAGGCTGGGGGTCTGGAGGGGGGGGCAGCGTCCGCCCAGCCACGCACAGGAGAATTTCTCCACGATTAAAGAGCCCCTGATTAATCTAACGTATGTGCCAAAACTGCACATGCGGCGTATGATCCCAATTAGACTGAAACCCAACTCTGTGCAGGCCCAGCTCCACATTAGCTCTGCCATTCTTCTCTTTGTTTTCACTGGACGTTCCCTGACAACATGCCTGTTTTATAGGGCTGTCTTAGATTGTGTTTGAGGAGATAATTCTAACTGAATGATATTCATATTCAGTGTTATTATTGTTCAATGTAATGGAAACACAAGCATGGGGCTTTGGTGGTAAACAACTGAGGAGAAACATTTCTGAAGTAGCCAGAACAACAACAAAGATAGAGCCAGCTGAGTCATGAGACAACTGCTGGACAAAATGAGTGTGTCATTACAAGCCTACCAGTATTACAGACACTCACTGTTTTACTGAGGGCACCAGATCATCTCAAAATTAACGTTCAAATTTGTCCAAATTATAAAAACATATTTTTCTCACTTTCCTTTCAGCCATGTAGATATTTTTAGTTTAATAGATTCAAATGTTAAGATATCTGGCTGTAAAAAAAAAAAAAATTGGCCTCCACCTTGAGGTGATTCTGTTTTGTGGTGCCAAGGTTCGATTACCATTTGGGAAAAGGGGCAAATGGTTTATGCTACTTTATTGAGAATTTGGAGCGTCTAAGACATGACGAGGGCTATAAAGCTGCACTAAACAATACTGTTATATTAACAATGGCCTAATTGGCTCGTTGTAATGAATCCCAGCTCTACAAAACTATTTGGTATCTGCTCATTGTTTTGGTTTTATGGGCCACAACTTCACTGTTTTAGCTATCAACCAGCAGCAAAAGTTGTTTTAAAGGTTGTGTATGCAACATTCAGAGAATTAATATAGCTGCAAACCACTATTTGCTATGTAAAGGGAGTGGAGTAACGGTGTCCTGAGCAGAGAATAAAGTCACGTCATCTCTGTGTGTGTTAGTCTCCGAGCTTCTCTGTGGTTTGTCCAGCCAACTATCGGCACTTGGTCACGGACTTTCAACGTCGACATATGGCGTGCAAGGTAGCCTGAGTTCATCTGTTGTTGATGCTCTGGGACATTGGGTCAACTTCAGCCTGTTACATGCATTGTGTCTTTTCAAAATACACTTCCATTTACACAGGAAATGTACAGTCTACATACAGTCTCTTTCACATTAATGTACTATATCAGCACAAAACCATGAAGTGACTTTTTTTCCCCATCAGCGACATGATTATGTTTAGTTTGGCTTTACATTCATACGGGAAGCAAACACCAGCCTCCTGAGGGAAAGTCCGTGATTGTTGGACCCATCCTGCACCTCTCCCACCAACCCTACTCAAACTTTTCCTCCCCTTAACTTACATTGTTATCAATCCACATTTTCCCGTATCATGCATGAAAGGATGGTATTTTTCGTCAGTGTCTGACACAGAGCTCACTGCCCGAGTGCTGGCACTTAACGAGTTCGGACTAAGACCAGGTTGATATGGCAGTTACTTGTCAGGCCTTGTGTGTTCTCCACAACAACGTTATAAGCTTCTGCTGCTAACAAGCAGACAAAGAGAGAGAGAGAGAGAGAGAGACTGAGGTGGGTCCTGCATCATTGCATTTTTATTTGACGTATATGTTATTACGAAGAATGTATGAGGAATGGGGGGTCAAGAGGTGCACAGCAGCTCTTTTTTGCCCTGGGCCACCCCTCACATATATAGACTATATATTATATATAGGCTATTGTACTGTAGTATTTGTTGTGCTGTTGTTGAATTTTAGTATAGTTTCCTTAATTATCCAGCCTCACTGTGAATAGTGTCATCGACTGTATCTTCAGTGGAAAGTTAAAAAAAAAAAAAAAAACAACTATGCGCATGGCTAAAACAGGTAAGGCAGAATGTCTATTTTTGTACGATGGGTGAACTGAGATTTTTCAACTAGAAAACCCTTAAAGTATCAAGGATAGTGGACTAGCTGCCAACCAATTAGATTCTTCATAAGTCACGGCTGGGTATGATTTACCAACACTTCTCTGGTGTAAATATGCACTGTAAAAAATCATTTGATGATTCATTTCCAAAGTAATTCTCCATTTTGCATGATAATCAATTATCCTGGCAAATCAGCTGCAGTCACATTAACACATGACACGTTCACAGAGGCTCGGCTTTATAAATAGCTCCATGTGACTCCCATTCATTATGAGGCTGAACTCTCAGCACTCTGACGGGGGACATGAAGTGAACCGCAGAGCAACATTTGCAGTTTGAAGTGACGGAGAATAAAGTCCTCACTGTTTCACTCTCTACAACAACTTGTGCCAGTGAGTGGGCACTCACCCAGGGCTGCAGTTTAAATAAATACTATTTTCTATGTGTACTCAGACTTCAGAGTCATGTTTTATAATTCAGAATGACCAGAATGAACATTCTAGTTGCTCTATCCATCCAAGGAAAATCATTTTTCTCAGGATGTAATTTATTTACGTTTTTTTTTTTTTTTCGTTAAAAAAAACCAACAAACAGTTGTATCTACACTATTGGATATGCAAAGTTTGGCTAAGAAGTAATATTAAAGTGATGACACTGGTAATATTATTATTGTTATGATCACCATGGTGACCACTATGATCTATGAAATTCATGGTTTTTAAATTTCTGTATATTTCGTGTTCAGCTGGCCACAGCACTACATTTCCCATAAATCACTTTTCTGTCTCACACTGTATTATGACATTATTTTTCATTTCTAAAGATGACATTTAAATGGTCTGTTCACCAAAATTACAGAAAAAACATATACTTACTTACCTTTAGATGTGTTTAGCCATGCACTTAGTTTGGGGTTTTATCTGCCCAGAGTTTTCCACTGCCACCAACAGATGGAAATGCATTCAACATGTTTGTTGAACCTCTGAGATACACACATTGTGTTTTGGTGAGTAACGCTGAATGTAAACCTAACTTTTGTTTGTTTACAAGAAAAGTCCAGTGGGCAGCTTAGCAGCATTGTTTAATATGTTTCTGATGGAAATACAACAATGGGACTCACATGGCAAACCTTTAAAGGTACATCAAACACGGCCGAGCCCAGTGAACAAACTGTGTATACTGTGTATTTCTCAATACACCACACACATCACAAGATCACCACAAGATTTGGAAATTAAAGGTCAGTTCACCAAATTACTAAAAAATATATTTTTGGGTTTAATATGTTTTGATTTTGAGATATTCACCCACGTACAATGGACTAAATTAGAATTAAGTGATGCTCTGACCCTTTGGTTTCCTGTAACTGGTGCACAATTCTCTATAGGTAGGCTACATGATACCTTATTCTCTTGCTATCTGAAAACTTATCTAAAAGGATAAGCAAACAGCAATTTGCCATGTAAAGATATAGTGTGGCAATGGTGTCCTGAGAAGAACAGAGTCACGCTCAAATTGTGTGTGTTGTTATCCAAACTCCTCTGTGATTTGTTGTAGTTCACCCGTCTGGCTGCACATGGATGTCACCCCATGTGTAAGATCCCACTGGCTTGCTCATCGCCGCCCCTTTGCACTTTGCTCATTAGGTGGTCACTGATCACTGATATTTTAACAGCATTGTCGCAGAAACATAGCACCCAAACTTTGGCTCCCCCCGCTTAGCTCTGCTAACATTGTCAGTTAGCGCTGTGTATGGAGTTAGCACAGCCAGCCACCAGGAAAGCCACCTCCATGTTGGGAACCGTGTCCAGACAACACATAGCATCTGAATTTTGTGGTTCCTCTAGGGGAACTATCCATTCAGGAGAAGGTAGTTCCAATGAAAACTGCTCACAGCAGTGCATGGATTATCCAGAATAATGGGGACTCTGTATTCATTTCTTTGCACAACATTTCCATAAGACTGATGACTCAAGATGTGGACAAATAAAAACACCACAGATTGCATGGGGTGTCCCACTAGACAGCAAGTGGTGGTATCAGAAAAAGAAACTGAATCTGTCCTGGAACACTGAGATGAAGCATAGACTGCTCCAGTTTTTACCAGTTTTGTTTCAGTTTTATTCCAAGAACATCAGGATCACGTGAAAGATGCTAAAATATCGACACATAATGGCATTAAGGGGATGTTATTCTTTTATTTTCCTAGTCAGAAGAAGGAAATCCAAGGTTTCAACTCATAATTACATGCAGAGTTATTTCCAAACACATTGCTTCCTTTAAGCCTTGGATAGATTGTTCCCAGGAAAGAGCAACATAGACCAATTTTATAGTCATTTAGCATATTGTTGTGTTCCAAATCCCTTTCACTTGTAAGCAATAAAAATCAACTACTTACAGTTTAAGTATATTTTGAAGTGGACTGCCATTTTCAACAATCTTAGTCTTTCAAGATCTCATTTCAGCGCACGCACTGTCAGAATTTCCCTTGTTAAAGAAAAATATGTTAATTAAAGACTTGCAAAGATGGTTATTATTTATCAGTGTGTTTATGAGCAGTAATGTAACGACTTTCAGCTGGTTGGACTGTAGTAAGTAGCAAAAAAGACATCTATTTATATGCCAATATCATGGGTTTTTACTTTTATGGTGTTGCTGCCTTTCACAGTCAAATCCAAATCCAAGTCAAAGAAATTGTAATAGTAGCAAACTGGTCCATCATCATCATCATCACAATGCGCTCTCAGAGTCATTTTCAGACCTAATGGAGTTGTGTTAAAGTAAAGTTTCCTCCTGCAGGTGTCAGGTGATTTCCTGTGGCTCAGATCACGGCTCTCAGTCGTGCAGCTAATGGGAGAAGGCATTAGAGGACATAAACAAGAGCACATCAGCCCATCATGATGCTCCCCTCTCAGTGCACCGCCCCTCCAGTCAGCTCTGTGAGCACAGTTTGCAGGAAACGTCAGCCGACGTGATTGATTTGAGATGGCCGATTCCCTGACTTCATGCTTGTATAAAGCAAGACAGCTGTTGGGAGAAATCAAATTCCTGCAGGAGCTGGGGAGACATATTTTTTCCATCTGTTTAACAGAGTCGTTGCCTTTAGCTCGACGAGTAAATAAAAAAACATGGCCAAGATGTGGCAGGAGGTCAGTGAAACCCTCATTATATAGCAATTACAGCACAAAACCCCTTCCCTTTCAAAATCCAACTTGAAAGTCAATCCCACTTTCTAGGGCTTTTCAAAAGTAAGACATGACAAGGCAGCCATCTATCTTTGGTAACAACTTCAAGACTTATGTTACCCATAGTGCATAGCTAAAGGATTTACCCAGTCGTTCATTTGTTTTTGTGAAAGATTCCTCTTTAGTTTACTCTTCAGAACACAGCCAAATCTATTACCTCTTATACATATTTCCTAAAACACTGAGGCCTTTTTTTCAACTCTTTAAACAAAATACAAAGTCATGACAGTTTGTCAGGCCGTCTTCACATTGCCTCCCAAGAGCTGTTTGGACAGATCCTTCACTAGACATCTTATCACTTCATTTCTCATTAAAGCCCTCTTTAACTCGTTGTGGATGTGTCCTGTGTTCATATTGTGCTTGTTATTTAGATGTAGCTGATAGTCTTAAGCATTTCTGTACTGGCTAAACGATTGAAAGCAGCTCCGCAGCAGCCGTGCAAAAGCACTCTGTCTTAAGTGATACAGATTATGAAAACAGATGAAACCCAAGAAGTGGAAACTTCGTTTGAACAGCACAGAAACACTGTGAGAAAACATAACAGCCGTTGGAGCTACCGACTCCTGATTCTTATCATTTAGCATAACTCTTCAGGTGGCTCCCCAAGCAGAACATGTTTAGTTCAGAAGTTATTATCTGAAGTTATGTTATTATCTTAAGTATTAGTAGTTGAGGCTGGTGTGCTCAGTACAATCTGCAGAGGGTCTTTAATAAGCTACTTTGAAGCACCACTTGATCCTCTGAAGGGTTGTTTTGTAGTTAAAGAATCAGTCATGGTCTATGTCACTCTGACATTATGAATATTAAAGCTGTTAGAGTTTGGGTTGGGGCTGCAGCTTATTTTAATTAGTCATCTGTTGAATATTAAATGATTAAACTAGTCTGCAAGATCCTAAGTATCATCTTCAAATTGCGTTTTGTTGTCCAAAAAATGTACAACGATATAAGAAAATAAAAAGCTGGAAGCACACTCTAAGTTTGGTTATTTCTTTTTTAACATATTTTGGGCATTTTTGCCTTCAATGGATAGGACAGCTAAGTGTGAAAGGGGGAGAGAGAGGGGGATGACATGCAGCAGGAGGCCACAGGCTGGACTCGAACCCGGGCCACTGCAGCAACAGCCTTGTATATGGGGCGCCTGCTCTACCACTAAGCCACCGACGCCCCTTTTGGTTATTTCTAACTCCTTGGATGCAACACACAAAATATCATGTGAGGTCCTTAAAATGAAGATTTACGATGTTGTCTTTCTTCATAATGTTAAGAGACAGGTTACTTAAAGGATCAGTGTGTAGGTTTTTGGGCCATCTATTAGCAGGAAATATAACATTCATAACTGTGTTTTCATTAGCTTACAATCACCTGGTGGTCCTTTTCCACAGAGTTGCCATGATGTTTCTACGGTAGCCCAGAATGGACAAACCAAAACACATGTCGGGCCATTTGGGTTTTCTCCTGTGTGCCAAGCAAGTAAGCACACAGGAGAAGTTTCAGTTTTGCAGCCTCGCCACTTGATGCCACTAAATCCCACACACTTCGTGCCTTGGATGTATGAAGGAGTTACAGCTCTCAATCACTGAGGAAAAACTACAACTTGGGTTTTATTTGGTATCCAATACTTCCATTGGTTATGATAATATTGTCTCACCAAATTAACTGTTGAGATCTGGGATCATGGTGTCATCACTAGAGATAGGTCCAAGCGGGCAACAAGCAGGAGCAGGCAGACAAATCACACAGATTTAAAACACACCTCAGGTTAGTCACATTTATTAGAGGAGAAAACTGCCTGTCACAGTTTACAGAGTGACTTCCTGGTTTGACATTGGCTTCTCATACTTGCCACACAGTGTGCAATGAGGAATTATTAATGATATTTTAGGTGCTAAACTTGTTGGCCTGTCCATCACATTCTCATTCCTATGTTGTCAAATATGGATGCATTGTCACACCCCTTGACATCTCATAGCGACCCACAGGGCACCCTCTGACATGTGATGCACAGCTGCAACACACTGTAACATGTGCTTAATGTTGTGAAAATGCTGTGGTTAAGTGTAGGCAACAAAACTAGTTGGTTACGTTTAGAAAAAAGATCATGTTTTAGGTCAGCATAAATATGTTTGTCATATGACATAAATACGTCACCTGTTTGAAGTCAGTGCGAAACATTTTAATTACGTAAAGTTACGTTAAAACAACACTGATTTTTATTTTCACACAGGACACAAACTTGGGTCTCCTGGGTGAAAGTCCTCTATTGTTTGATCCCTTCACATCCTCTCTTACGTCAGGTGTTCTCAGCGTCAATTATTGCTATGGATGGGTGTACAGTAAGTGACTTGAAAGCTCGGTGCATCTCATCTCAGACACCAAGGGCAATTTCACATGTTGAGATGTGCGTCAAAGCGTCGGTATTTGATGACCTAAGGATGATGGACTGGCTTGTCTGATGTATTTCTGCATCAACTCTTTTCAGCCCTGCGTAATTTCTTTCCCAAGAACCTTTTCCTTCCCTCATTCACTTGGTCATGTTGATCCTGAAGTGGAAACCTTTTCACGCTTAGAAAAGGGACACTCAAAATAAAAAAAAAAAAGAAAAAGAAATAAATAAGGCAGATGGTAAAATGCACTGCATAGTAAATAGGAAGTGATTTCATACACAGCCCGGGCAAAATATTAGATTCTGAAAAGCGGAAAAGTGGAACCCATGCCCTTGTGTTCTTCAGTTTTTTTTGTTATCTAAATGTCTTTTTACATTACAGAATCATGCAGAGAAAGACTGCCTCTTATTTCCTGTATTGATCCCTTGACATCATATTTTTTTCCCTTTTATGTTTTTTTTTCTAACAATGCAAGACAGTAATAATTAATACATTATTGGAGTAATGTGCATGAATGGACAAATCATTCCCCTTAGACCAATTACAACCAATTACCAGGAATGTTTCCAGTGTTTATGATATTATGACAGCTTGACTGCAGCTGCATCATATTATTGCAATTATCAGTAATTCTAAATACTTTAACCCAATATCAAAGACAAAGTATAAAGAAGAAAACTGGTTTGGCTATTTCAAAAGGCACAATCACAGCTTCTCAGGCTTTGTTTTAGCTCTTGTATTACAACATATCACAACAACTGTTTTCTGATTTAATGGGTTATGAAGTCTTGACAATGACATCTTCAAAGAATGTGCATCACAGCAGTTTCAGGATACATGTTGTCTGGATATTTATATGAACAAGACATGCACAACACAATTATACTGCTCAATTTCCGGCAATTGCTTTTAATTTTACAACCTTCTGTTGTATTTCCAATCCTCTCTCATTTGATTTGATTGCAGGCTGTTGGAATATTCAGTGTGGATTAAAATAGCAGAAGGCCTTCGGTGTTTGTCGACTGAAAGACACGGTCATAGTAATCTCCCAGATGTGCCTCACATGGCTCTGGAATCACTGGAGAAGTTTCCTCACAGGCCTTATGTGGATTTCAGTGAAAACAATCAGAAACTCCTGGCACAGGAACTGTAAGTAATTCTATGATGGCCTTGGAGACAGTAACAAGAGGTGACAGTTATAATCACCGTTGTATAGCCATGACTAGTGGCAAGATATGTGGAAGAGATTCCTTAACATGTGGATGTAAAAGGATGGATGTAAAAGATGTGCATGGAAAACATGTTGGACATGACTTAGACTACACTGGAGGACCTAACCTTCTATACATCCTTCTATCTGTTCAGGCTTTATGATCTATTCTTCAGTACATCTTATTTAGTGAGGCTGTGATCCCAACAGCATCAGTTGTTTCAGCAAGTGCACAGAAATAACATGTTTACGGTCGAGTGACCATTCTACCTAGTGGCTGCTGAGATTATGACATTAGCAAAGGAAGAAGTCAGGTGACGTTATTATAGAACCACAAAGTCCAAATAGGGAGAAGATGGATGTGGATGACTGGGTCAACAAACAGTTTGACGTTATAACCATTGTTTGTTTCCCATTTTCTACCCAACATCGACTCTTTTAACCAACACGCCTATCCTTAACCAACTTGCTGTTATTGTAACCATGACAACACAGGTCTTGTAACGTTGACAAAATACTTATTTTAATCCAAATCACGATCTTTCTCTAACCACATTGTTTTTGTAACAAACCTAACCAAAATTAACCGTAGTGTGCAAGATCAGGAAAAGATTTATTTTGGAAACGTCAATGTCATGCCAACAGCAGTGTCAGACTAAAATACACACACACACACACACACACACACATTGTATATATTGTATACACATATACTGTGTGTATACTTAGCTCGACTTCAGACATGTCACACTAGGAAAACACAGGTGTGAACATTGGAATGACTGATGGCTCGACTCCATATAGCTGCTGCGGTTTCAGGGTCCTGGCATTAGCCCGCTGTCACACTGTCACAACTTAGTGGGATAGTTTAATAGAACAGAGCCATTGTTAATGTTATCAATAACACTCATGCTTTCCATGCTATGACAAGTCAAAAGGTCTGCTGTGAAAATGGCCTGTGGTAATTGATTTATGTGACAAAACAGAAAGCTTTGACTTTCTGTCATCAGCAGCTGCTGGAAGCATTCATGATGCTAATGAAAAAATGACTTTCCAACATGTTTATCTGTTTAGTAAAGCTGGCAGACATTAAGCAACATTCTTTTTGCAGAAGAAAACATACAGAGATCTGTCTTAATAACGCTGAGTGACAATGTCCATTTCCTCTTGTGTGATTTTATGTAGCTTGTTTGTAATGGCTGGATCTCATGGCACTTGTTTAAAATGTTCTGTCACACCTGAAAGTGCTCCAACGCAGTTCATGTGGCACACCCTTGCGAAACAGCCGGAGCTGGAGGCTTGATGACGCTACTCGACTGGTAAAGGTAGTTAGTGAACAACTGTAACTGGCAAGCTAATCGCTAACACACTAGCCTGCCACTAATGCTCATGCTAACTGTGAATTAGCTCTGCTGCTAATGGGACTATAAGTTAACAATAATTCTGCCTTCATATGAAGTCGTCCATCTGAATGTCCTCCTCTTGTGTTATTCTAAACCTAGTTAGTGGAAATTTTCTGAAAGCTAGAGCTAACGATTTGCTAGCTGTTAGTTGTTAGCTGTTAGTTGTTGGCTGACAGTTTCAGAAATGGCAGAGGCAATGGAAGTACATTTTTCAGTGGAAGGTAAGTTAATATAAGTTGTATAGAGTTGTTCTTCATAATCTATTAATGTGTATAAGTAAAGTGCTGAAATTCCCAATGGACACATCTTTTTCCTTTGTCATTATGCCTTTGCATTCCCTGCAATATGGGACCTGTTTGCTGCAACACAACTTACAAGCTACATTAGCTTCCTCCAGTGTGGAGTCACTAGCTCACCATTCCCTTTGGTCAGCACTGTCAAGACAGCTTACGTTAGCTTGCTATAGCTCAGTTAGCATTGGTCAACTTGAAATCGAAAAAATTGTACTGAGTTATTTCCAAAATTTGGCTGGATTTGAATACATTGATTCAGCAGCCATATTTGGTACTGTGATATACTACTGTTAAAATGCTACATGTAGCTCTTTTTGATGATTATTTATAGCCTAATATCATTATAAACATAACAGTCATTATCATTATTCAACTTTGAAGCACATTTGCCATAGTTGTGGATGCACACAGTTTTCATTTTCAAGTTGCAGGCTAACTTTGTAGCAACATTTTAGGTCCACTCACTATAAGTTTTAAAAAAAAACTGAAGTATTGCTCTCACTGTCAGTGATTAATAGCTTTTTAATGGCTACAGAACTATTCTAATAGACACAAAGAATTAAATGGCCAGGTTTGAAGTTTAGAAAAGCCTTCCTGCTATAGTGCAGCACATGTGATAATGCTAACTGCTCTTTAATGTAGTACCTCTGGGGCACTGCAGGAGCATAATACTGCAGAAAATGAATAAATGAAAGCTGAATGTTCTGCGGCCAAACCACATCTCAAAAGTTCTCAACTCATGACACTGACATGAAAAAAACGGTTTTGTTCCAAGGCCACCCAGGCCACAATGACACATTTTATGTTATTCTAGGGTTACTTTGCTGCAGTCAAATCAAAGATGGGTATTCAACCAATAATGTCCCTGATCCCTCCCATTTTACCCACTGCTCCCCCATCTCCACCCACAAGATTAACCAAATAACACTGCAGCCGCCAAGAATATCTCAACGAGCCATACACGGACTCATGTCTCTCCGAGGAAGAAAAAAAAAACCTGTCTAACAGTATGGTGCTTAAATTGGCAAAAGATTCATGACCTGTTAACACACTGGGGGGCAGAAGCAGACATGCCAGTGCATCCCATTAAAGCCCAGGACAGTGTGCATTAAGGAGCTGGCTCTCTTAAACATACCGATCAAAATATTAATGGTACGTTATAAACACTGTGCCTTTATCTGACAGTGATTTACTTTACAAAGACCTTAATCCAAGAGTGTGGAGCGGCTCTGCTCATTAGCAGTGGCCTTTAGCTCACACTCCGGGGTGACACACACAGGTGGACGCTGAGCCTGGACTCACTATTGTGTTTATGTTATCTTTTCATAAGCTCTGTTTGAAATTTGTCAAACTGCATCACTGTTTAAATATGTGCCAGTCAAAATTCCCACTGCCAGATGGGTGCCTTTCTGCTAACCTTGCCCAAGGCTGCGCAGCCACACTGCACTTCTTTCTTTCCCCCTATCTTTCTCCTCTTTCCCCTGTACCTCTCCTTCTGTTTCCCTCCTGCAACCCCAGCACTGTCAAAAACTGACTATCATGACTCTAATTTCCTTTTAAATGAAAGCGTGTGCCGGCTATGAAAAAAGGTGCATGTCGCTCATGATAACTGCGGGCAAGCGACAACATAACAGTTACGAGCAGCAGAATTGTCGAGCACAGACGTCCTATTATAAAGTCACGTAGGTGTTAATGTTTATGGAAACAGCGAAGGAAAACTTTGACAGAAAACAACCCAGTAATTAACTGTAATTTAGATTTAGTAATGGGACCCACCACACACACACACACACACACACACACACACACACACTGAGTGAAATACAGCAGCTCAATCATATGCGCTCCTTTCCTCGCCTGCATTAGGGAAACTTCTCAAAAGGTTTTATTCATGCCTAAAAAATACAAAGACAAAAAATTGGCCCTTTACTCAAAGGACCATACTGTGTCAGTTTTGCCAGTTAACCACTTCTACAACATTGTTCACTATTTTAGCAAACCTTACTATTGTGTTTTAGAAATGTGGATGTCTTTTTCCTATCATTTATAATTAATTTCTATGATTTTCTTTAATTTCGATACAATCATTATTGCTTTTATGTATTCAATTTGTTGCTTTTATTTATATTTATATATTGCACCTAAGCATATTTATCGATTGGTGACATGTGTGAGACACTATTTTGTTAGTATATGGAGCATAATAATGATATCTGAATCTAAATCTAGAACTCAATTAAGAGACTTTCTTAATTCAGCAAAATTAATATCAAGTTCATTGTTTCTTGTTATTGAAAATTCATTGTTGTATGGTAATGCTATCTAAGCACTGATTGATCTGAAATGTCTCCACTGCTTTACCTCACAACAGTAATAATAATAGTAATATTTACAGAAATTAATTCAGACGTCATGTTCACTGTATTGGACTATACATCTTCAGGGAAAAGTCCAGTGATTTCTCCATATTTAACTCGATGTCATTATATCAGCTGCACTGACTGACATGTATCTTTAATTCCTCCTGTTTGAGTGACTTTTACTAAAAAGACACAGCCTGGCTGCTTTTGGGAATAACTGTATTTTTTAAGGTATTCTTAACTACAAATTTGTCACCCATTATTGAAAATGTATGTCTGAAGTTTGAACCAATGGCCCAATGAAGACCATAGACATCGAAGAGAGGTCAGAAAGAATTTAGAGATGAGCTAATTAATTGCTGGTTTTGATCTTTTCATGGGATTTGTTAATAATGACAAAAATATACAATAAAGCCATTCTCATCATCAGCAAATTTCAACAGTCTGCTATTTGATTCCTCTTACCACACACACAAAAAAGAATGGAAATCAATGGAGGCTTGAGACAGTACAAAAAAACATAAAAGCATCTATAATTGTACAAGCTGCATTTAAAAAATAGTCAATTTCAAAATATCTACATGATTTATAGTTCATGCAAAACCCTGGTATGGTTGTTCAGGTCGTTCAGGACTGCATTGTTTGGTTAAACTCTGGACCCTTCATCACTGATACATTACTTTGAACATTATATCCCTCGTTAATGTTAGAGCCAAAATGGTGGTAGACTTTACAGATAATTGCCTACAAATTCCCTGCTCCAAGGTTTGTTAATGAGCTGAAACATGAATATAAAGCTCTATGATTAGGTTCATCATTAGGATCACTCATCAGGCTTATGAGTTTCACAAATTAATTTATTTTAGGCCAAGTATTAAAGGAAATAACAAGAAGGAAAAATGTTCCTGTCACTTTGAGAAATCTCACTTGGACTTCACTAATACTTTGTATGTGAAATTTTTAAGATGCATTTATGGAAAAGTGTATTCATACTTTTTTTTAATAAACTTGCCAATGTATCTAGGAATCTTATAGCTTCTGTAAGTTCCTCTGTGTAGAATATATTTTCTATTTCTATTAAAAAAATACCATAAATTGAGCCAGAGAAAGTTGAACTGAACTTCCCAAGTGTTGTCCTCTACAGCCGTGCAGTTTTAGGAAAGTGTTTGAACACATGTAAGGCGGAGTGAGTCAAGAATCTGTTTTGAACAATCATCCAAAGATTAAGGACGTTAAAAGCCATTGCGGGGCTTTGTTTTGACAAGCTAAAAATGTTCCTCAAACCTAATATTTACAGCAGACAAGCATCTTCGCACTAGACACTAGACCGGTGGATGAGCTCCGTAAGTGCTCTGCATCAATTTAGCCAGCTAATGTCCAAGTTGGATTGTGAGCTGTACTCTTGTCATCAAATGCCATAAATAAGGCAAAATCTAATGTGTTTCTGTGTTGCCTTCTTCTTTGTTATTGTAAGCGCTGTTGGATCTAATGATAGAGAGGCCCAGCTGGCCCTATCAGCCTCAGCTCCCAATCTAAACACAATGACATAGTGCAGGTGTCCACTGCCTCCCCTGGCACCTCGGTGGAAAGCATTAGATTGGAGCAGGGCTTCCTTTATAGCTTTTAAATGGAGGCGCAGGTCAAGGGCTCCCATCCAAGGCCCCGATCAATACCATGACCCCCCCTCAGTCAGCCTACTCCGGCCTGGAACAGAGAGAGAGGTGTAAACCAGACGCTGACCGATGACCCTCCTGCCAAACTACCTGCACCTACAAAGGAAGCCTCTGATGGATGGCGGCTGAAGATTGCTCTAGTGGCATGTTTGTATGTAAGAATTTCCCAGCTGCTTCTCGCCTTCTTACTACCAAGGAAGAGTATTAGGGCCAGGCATAAGGGGGGGAAAAAGAAAGGAGGAATTTTTTTTTTAAATTTTGCATCACAAGAACAAAGTGAAAATGTTGAGAGTAAAGTCAGTGTCAAATATGAAGCAGAAATGACAACAATAAAGTCAAAATGTCGAAAATACAGATGAAATGTCCAAAAAAAGTTGGTGTTGACAATTAAGCTGAAATGTCAAAAATAAAGTTGAAACGTAGAGACTAAAATCGAAATGTTGAGAAAAAGGTAGAAATGTCAGAAATAAAGTTGAAATGTTGAAAATAAAATTGAAATGTTTAGAAAAGTTGAGAATAAAGTCCAAATGTTAAGTATAAAGCTGACATGTCAAGAATAAAGTCAAAATATTAAAGTTGAAATGTCAAAAATAAAGTTCAGTTTCTTGGGAAAAAAAACCCCTGAAATGTCGAAAATAAAGTCAAAATGTTGACAATAATGTCAAAGTGTTTAAAATGTAGTTGAAATGTTGAGAATAAAGTCAAACTTTTCATATGTGTCCAAGTGTAAGAAAAAATAATAATATAGTATATACTATTACTACTATTATAGTATAGTAATATATATATATATATGTATAATATTCTTTCTTTCTTTCTTCCTTTTTTTTTTTTTTTTTTTTGCATTTCGAGAATAAAGCCAAAATCTTCAGAACACACTTGACAATGCAAGATGAAAGTCGAACTTTTGAGAATAAATCAAACTACTAGCACATACTATATGGCTGCCTCCACAAAATGCCTTGTATAGATGATATTGTATTACAGAATCTGTTTTAGTAACACTTAAATATTTATCTTTTGGTGCATAAACAGTGTGGTAATAAGTATTGGGACTTTCAAGAGATTGTGCTGGAATTGGCTTCTGTTCAGAGGGACATACTACATAAATCTGGTAGAGGTGGCTGCACCTAACTTTAATCATGGCCCCAATACTCTTCTGCATAGTACAGAGCAACTCCTCTCTGAGGGTTTCTCTAGTTCGAGCAAATTCAAACCCACACGCGACTTTTGCAAATTAATGCAACCCATGCAGCCCCATCTACAACTACAACCCTAACAGAAGTTCACAGACGTAACAGAAATTGTTTTGTTCATTCACAGTGCCTTTCCTGTCTCACTGAGTGACAAGCTAACGTAAACAGACATTAGCATTTTACATCAGCTTTACATAAATGCTTGATTTTTCCATGTGTGCTGTTGGAGCTAAATTGCCTCCACACATACCTCTCAGATGGTTTCATGATTATCTGCTCAGCATCGCTCATCGTGGAGGGGCATGGATATGCAAAATTTGAACAGATCGTCACAGATCAAATTTTATATTTTCAATTGCCATTTAAAGAGCAGTTTGGATTTGGAATAAAAAGTATCAGCATAATGTAACGGCTCTCAAAGCAACCACTTCCTCCTGTTGTACTGGAATTAATAAGCGCTGATTTGTATGTAATGCTCTGTTGCTTCTCAATTACATCAGACAGAGCGGTTCAGGTTGGCTGTCATGAGTAACGGCCTGCTGATACAGTTGAAGTTCATATTTTTGCCAAACAGCACACAAAAGTGTGACAGATTGCATCCTGTTAAGGAATTCACCGAAAGGTTGTGGAAAGGAAAATAGGAGACATTAGTGTCACTATTTTTTACTTTTCATTAACCCTGTTAATGTTTCCAGAGACGAGGCCATTCCTGCTACAATGCTAAAAGTTGTTAATGGTCATTCAAGATGGCAAAGCAGCATTTCCATGTAATAAATCCAGTCAGGTTTGGCTCTGCGTCATCAAGTTTCACTGAATGAATCTTGGACGTAATTCATCAGAAGTTCATACCTTTCAATAAGACATTGTCGCCATCTGTCAAAGTCATAAACTGAGACATTTTCCGTCTTCAGCTTGATCACCAGAGGGATTAGCATCACAGCGACTGCACTCCAATAAAGGAGGGTATTCAACAATATGTCAAATGTAATTAATTACATTGACTGAATGTAACTTAGTTTATCTACTCAAGTACTGTGCTTGTATTTACTAATCCACTACATTCATCTGAAAGCTGTAGTTACATGGTCATGTAGTCCAGCTACAACATGACATTTGCTGCTCAGAGAGTTATGCATCAGTTGTAATCACACATTACCATTATGTATGTACATAAATACTTCCTTCACCACTGATTTTTATAATAATATAATAATACTGTAGTTTTTCATTGCAAGTATGACACTGTATTTTTAAAGTAAAAATAATTCAAAAACTAAATTGATTGCACTGTGGAAGAAAGCATGCTTGCTGTATGTGTTAAAGGGATAATTCAACCCCAAATTAAAAATACTTATTTTTCCTCTTACCTGTAGTGCTATTCATCAATCTGGATGGTTTTAGTGTGAGTTGCCGAGTGTTGGAGATATCAGCGGTAGAGATGTCTGCCTTCTCAAAAAAATAATGTAACTATATGGCACTCAGCTCGTGGTGCTCAAAGCGCAATAAATAAGTAAATAAATAAATAAATAAATAAATAAATACATTTGAAAACCTTAACAGCAATGTCTCTCTCCACAAAGCATGACCCAGTTACTCAAGATAACCCACAGACCTTTTTGTAAGCAGTTTCATGTAGGAACTATTTTCTTGCTATCGAACTACTCCTGCAAACTGTATCACTGCACAGAAGGAAGTGTGCATCTACTCATAGATGAGAAGCTCACGCTTGTGACAGCCTGAGATGTAAACATTACTAGCCATGTTTCCATAAGCCTGTTTAGATACGCATCTAGAAGTATTGCATCTGAAAATTATGATGGAAACGCCAAAATTTGAATTAAAATCCCCAGATTTGCACAAACTAAAATACGCTCGCTTTAGCCGGGTTTTGGTTGATTCGAAAAAATGTTGATTCGCAAAACGGGGGATGGAAACAGTTATGTTCAAATTAAGTCTGACGTAGCGCACCTCTCTCCATGGTGATATCCACACTCTGGGTCTGGAAGGTGGTAATGCATTTACAAGCTGGTTGCCCACCGCCAGAAAACATAGAAGAAGAAGAAAGCGAGACTTGTTTTGTTTCTGGTTCTGCGGAAAACTTGCGCAAGTTCGTAGTTTTCACCAGAGTCCGTACATTTAATGGAAACACACAGGATTCCTATTTCTTTTAATACGCATTTCCCAATGATTCAAATAACTTTTGAATGGAAACATAGCTAATGGCGTCCTCCTTGGCTGAGCTGTGATTTTAGTTAGCTCCAGTTAGTTCCATTATATTGGAGAGAAGGCAGACATCCCTACGGTCGATATCTCCGACACTCGGCAACTCACACTGAAACAATCTACCGTGATAAACAGCACTACAGATAAGAGGAAAAATATGTCCTTTTGATTTGGGGGTGAACTGTTCCTTTAAGATTCTAAATTTAGTTTGATGTAATCACAGCAGTGTTCATGCTTTAGTATTTTCTGCAGAATGTCATTATGTTCATCACAATGGGATTTAGGTAATGGAATAAACACCAGGCTATAATAACCAAAGGCCACACACAGATCTGATGCATACTTTGTGTTTTGTCTTCCATACTAATCACCACTGTGATCTCTTTGCAATTGTAATTGTGTGCTCTGCAGTCATCAGGAACGAAATGTAATATTTCACAGTGCTGTTATGATAGCCTAATTCCTCTGGTCTGCCCTCGGCCTGTGAAAAGCAGCATAAATTGACATACAAGTGCAAACAGCGGAGAAAACCGCAGGTGTTAAAACAGTATATTGAGCGCGGGCTAATTTTGACATGTTTTTGTTTCATTAACACTGTATTAATCCAACTGAGCGTCCAGTACACCTGTGCTGTGAACACAGATACTGTAGCATTCCTCAGTGACAGCTCGACCTGTCACGCCTCTCCTTCTCCATGTCCCCACCTGTGGTAGTCACAACAATTTATCCCCCCCGCTTCTCCATCCTAACACCCACCTCCGCCTGACTCAACCATGTTGTTTTGACAGACACTGTGGAAGAAACAGCTGCTGGAAGTGTACAGCAAAGCTTCAACCGCCATGTAAAAGGGAGCTCAAGTGTTGGCTGACACAATCAAAATGCAATCCATTAAGAGCTCTGGGATGATAGCAGCAGCAGTTTGTAACTCACCAGCTTTGTTAATGGCCTGTCTTAATGTGCACTGTTAGCTGATGTCATGGCACGCCAGTTGAGCCTGAATACATAAGTAGGAATGTGTTCTGTCGTGACACGCAGTGATTACAGCAAAAGGGATCATTTTATTATCACGTCTCAGTGACTCACTTGAATGTGCCTCATAAGGTTTGAAGTCAGAATTGACAACCTAGATAAATAGACTGGCACTTCTAAGTGTTTCTACATGGGTCAGGAGCTCTGAAGTTAATTTCTGCTCACATTTTTTTCTGATTGAAGAATGTAATTATTGGTGTGTGGCCATAAAAGTAAAAGAGCTTATATAACATCCTACTGAGAAATCACAAAAAAATAAAATAAAAAAAGCTTATGCTGAAAAAAGTGCAATTAAAAAACAATGTTGTGTCCCATGACCCTGAGGTTGAGTAGGAGGAATGTATAATATGGCTATAACAAAATATTATTTTGAAATATGCCATTATTCATTCTTTGACATAACAAAACAGAAAATGCTTTCAAATCTTAAACAAAGTTTTCATTTTGTAATTTTTTTTGCAAGTAGCTAACAGCTAAGGAGGCTATGTCTACCTACACTTCAGGCTGCATTTGAGCTAATCTCTCTAAACAAATATCTATGTATGTATGTGTCATACGTGTTCTGGTTTCCGTTAAAAGTATGAGTAATATTGACCAATCACATTTGAGTGGCAGGTAAATTCCGTATGAAGAGGTGGGATGCAATTGTTTAGCTTTCTATTAACTTTTATAAATGCGTCTGTATTCATATGCAGATGATTGTTCAAAGAGAAATGACTGACACACAGAAGAAGAAGTCTTGGCCCAGATAGGCCCATTCGCTGGCTTCACTGAAACCCCCGAAATATTGTCCGTTGCCCCCAGAGGCTTTATGGCTGTCAGATGTACAGTGGATGGGTTCCAAGATGAGCCAGTAGTGGGAGTTATCCAAGCTGACATAGCTAGCTATAGCTGATTATTTTCTCACTTGTACATATTTAAAAGATAAAAGTTTGTAATTTGGCTGCTCATGTTAGTTTACACCTTTGCCTCTGAACAGGAAAAGCTAAAATACAAAATGCGTCAACAGGTGAAAAGTGGTTCAATTACGTAATAAAAAAAAATATTCTATGTGTAGTTTAGAAACACCCTGATCTCATGGGACAAAAATAAATGTCACAATTTCTGATATAGTGTGCCCTTTGAGACTCAACCAGGGTGGTTACAATAAAATAACAGCACAGTCTCACAGAGGTATGTGAAATGGACACAAGGCATTACATGACGGTGGGCACAAAATGTGTTGAAATTACATGCCGGCGACACGAACACAATACCAATGCAGTTTCTGATGAACAGTCACTGTTTCAAACACATTGTTAACGTGGATAACGTTTTGAAACAGTCACAGTTTGGTTAGGGTAAGAGAACAAAAAAATTCTTAAGTTCAGCAGTGGTTTTGGTTAAAATGATTACACACGGGATGCAAGTGGGGTAAACCTGTAAAGTTTGTGAAGTTTCATAAAGTACCTACAGAAAATACTTTGTGTCATTACATAAAATGTGCAAAATCACGTAACTACTCAACTATTGTTTCCACATAGGACACAAACATAAATCTTCTGAGTGAAAGCCCATGTTTGTTTGACCCATCCACCACCACTTCCAGCATCCCTATGAGGACTTTCTTACTCTTAATACTGAATTTGTGTGGTCAGTATGACAAAAGATCTTCAGTGCATTGGCACTGTCCTTGTGTTGCCAGCACGTAATTTTAACACATTTTGTGCACACCAAAACTTGTCCAGTTCACGCATTTCTTTGAGACCGGGGTTGAAAAAAAATAGGACCATGATCAAATATATGGTAATGTTTACCTTAACAACATATTGTAACATTATTGTTACCTGACAAAGATAATACAAAACTGAAGAAACAGGAAGGTGTGCTGTGGCCAGTGGTGGACATACTTTTACTCACGTAGCTACTTATTGTTTACTTAAGTATTTTATGCTACAATATACTATACTTCTACTCTATTACATTACAGAATGTAATTCTAACTTTGCTATATTTATTTGCCAATTGCAAATTTCTGTGTTACAATTTTTCATATAAATCATATCAATTTCTAAAATATGCTAATTTTCTTAGAGAAGAAATGACTCAGTCGTACAGTAGTTAAAAAAACTTTAATCTTACAATGCTACTAACTTGTTCATGCATCAAAATAGTAATGCATTCATTCATATGATTTTTCAGAAAATACTTCTGTTGAGTACATTTTGAATGTAATGCTTTTATTTACAACACAGTATTTTTACATTGTGGTATTACTACTTTCTCTTGAGTAAAGGATCCCATTACTTGTTTCACAACTGGGCAATTATCTTTTGTTCTTAGTCAATCAGAAAACAATTTCAAAATTACATTGCAAAATAGAGCTATCACTTTTCATAGTCTATGAGTGGTTAGAGCAAATTACCTTGAGAAAATTTTGCACAAAAAGCAACTCAGTCACAGTAATGAGAGTGAACGCAGCCTAATGTGTTGCTTCCAGTGTAAAGAAGGATGCACATTTGTTGGAAATAAAGCTCTCCTCGTGTCTCTCTCGTGTGTTATTGTGTCAGTATCATAGCAATGAGGCCGTATTTGGCTTTGGGAGGTTCAGCCGTGGCGGCTGAGTGACATGAACCCTCGTTGGCCCCTCTTAGAGAGGACATGCTGATTAGGTAATCACCTGTGTACACAAAGCCTGCGCGCTCCTCTCCCTCCATATCCTCTCTGACAGACATGAGGGGACGACACAGTTCTGCTTTCACACCCCTTTTCATCACAGTGTGGATAACAGCTTTGCTGCAGCCTGCGAGATGGTAAAACATATTTACCGTTTCAACAGAGAGTCACCAGGTGAGGTCTGGCCTGCTCTATTGTACAATCAGGGGGAAAAAGGAAATGATGAAAAGTTAATCTTTTAATGCAAGCCAGGTAGAGGCTTATTACTGGCTCAGCTCTGGATCCTGAATCTGAGGTGACTCTACTCTGCCACCACAAGACAGGATTATAAAAAAGATTTAATTATAGTTCATAAAAAGTTACATATAGGTTTCTTTTCCTCTACCATGCAGGGGACAAAACATTCATTGTTTGTATACTAGTTCAGTTTTATTCATTTGGTTCAGTTATTAACACTCAGAAGCTTATTTGTCATTGTTGCAACACGCTGCTGTACAATAAATATTATCTCAGGGCACACGCTGCCTTCATGAAACACTGTCCTAATTAGCTAAGCACCGCTAACAGATGAGTTGGTCCGTTAAGAAGAGAAGGGCCCGGGTTGACTGGCTGGCCTCGGAGGCCTGATGTGGCTCAGACCTGTCACTGCTCAGCAAATTGATTCAGTGGCACGCTCCGCACTGAATAAAAGAGCACTGGGTGGGGGTAGTGAGAGACTAGCAGTCCATTCATTAATCACTGAGGTAAACAGGCCATCCAGTGACACCTGGTCGGGTTAATGCCCAGGACCCCAGAGTAATTACCACTCCCCTCCCCAGCCGGCCCCGGCCAGCCACTCACATGAAAGCTTGTGATTATAAAGGAAATGGGAATTAGCAGAAACATTTCAGAAAGGCGGTCTTCAGTTCACTGGTAGCGGAGAGGGCTTGCAAAAGAAGAGGGAGGAGGAAAAAAAAAAAGTTGGTGGAGATGTGGGCTGATTGGAGTTTTCCCCACGGGGCATGAGGAGGGGAGGAGGGGGGGCGGGGTGGGCAGGGGTCAGGCCCACACCAAATTAGTAGTGTCTGTTATTTGAAACCAAAATAAAGCAGGAGCAGCAGTAAATGATTTCCCCAATGCTGGAGTGCCTTTCTGGGCTCTCTGTTGAAATTACCGAGAGGCCATGTCGCAATTAGTGGTTTGTTTCTTTTAGACTGAAATATGGCCATAATTCATAGCTTTCAACCCATTTCATTGGGAAGATGTATTGGCTGGCCAAACTGAGGAGGTAATTGAAACACATGATATGGCAATTTGTTACCCAAGCAGCAAGTACACAAAGTATTTGCATGGACATGTATAATACTGCATTGGTATTCCGAAGAATAAAAGCCATTTGTTTCCAATAGGATGTAATTGAAAACTGCCTGTTGGAGTTATTATTACACATCTATTCATTAAAGAGGTATGAGGCACAACACTCCAGTGTGTTGCTCAGCTTGTAATGGTTCCAGTTAGTGTCTTTAATGTCAGAATGAGCTGGGACGGAACATAGCTTACATTTCCTCTTAAGTGAATGTTCTCCAGAGCTTTGGCACAGTCAAAGCGAAGGCCTCGTCAACGCTTTGTTTTCTGTAAAAAAAACAACAACCAGGTATCAGTTACTCTGTGTTTACAATAGCAAGCATGAAACATTATTTGATAATTCTGGATGTTTTTCTGCACGCACGGTGTCCTCCAGGTCCTTTGTTTCCTGGAGATTAGCGGGCTAATCTTCTTGCAATGACTCATTACGCTCTGTATGTAATAATTACTGTGTGAAGTAATGATCTAAATACAAGTGTTTCCACTCATAATGACTCTTTCATTTTCCAGAATGTTGACCTGGCTCGGCAGCGCTCAAGTCTTTTGCCAAAGTGGATGCAGAACATTAAACCCCTTTTTCCTCCTTTTTTTCCCCCCGCCGTCACAACATTTACAGTAAAACTTCATACTTCCCCAGTGATTGTACAGAGTTCAGACTTTTTACTCAGTTCTGGGCAGACACCACAATGGAAGTGAGTGTGTGGCTTTAATGCAGCTTCATATAGAGATATGATGTTGTAATAACCTGCAGATTAACAAGTAGAGCATAGTGTAGTTTGACTGCAGCAGGCGCTGAGCTGGATTTCTCTCCAGTCCCCCACCAGCACCAGAGGGGCTATTACACAAGTCCCTTAATGACACTTAATGATTTAATTGTGTAGAAATCATGGAAACAAAGTGATACATGACTTACTCATGTTGACATTTAGCAGACCCAAATCCATGTGTTCTCTCACTGAGGGGAGGAACTCCCCCGCTCTGTCTGTCCCTCTCACCTATCTCCTGCCATTTCATACGTGCAAATCAAACTTAATGCAGATGAGTCCTTCCTTGGGTAGTACATGCTCTCTAGAATGCAGAATAGGAGTCCCCGACCTTCACTACACTGGAAACCTTTGGTAATAACCCCTCAAAGTGAAAGCCAAAGCTGTCGAATTAGAAGACTGTAACCATAACGTGATATTTAGAACATGTTTATGCCCATTTATGTTGTCACCGAGCCTCTTTCTGCATGCTCCACTTGCTTCTGGTTGTCTAGGTATGATTTTCAAGAACTCCGGATTTGCCGGACGAATCATCCCAAAGCAGAACTGGTTAAAATGGTAAGCAGATTAGCAATTAATCGCATCATTGAAATTGTTAAGGATGAGAGTGCTCTTTCACTGTGGCGCGCTAATGTCTTCAGAGAAAGTCTGCTCTGGCTGGGCTCGATCCTGCGCACATCTGCCTGGCTGCTCCCCAGCCATTGATAAATGGAAAACTACACTTAACATCCTCAATAGGCGCACGCTTTTTTTTTCTTCTTCTTTTGGAAATGGGAAAGTTTACAAGTGCTCTGCAATAAATGAGGCCTCAAGTGCACTTAAAGTGACAGCAAGTGTGGATTTAAACGTCTGTGCTGCTTTGAGCTCGGGTAGCTGCTGAAGAACTACAACCAGTAACTGTAGCTTGTGCTCAGATGGAGCCTTAATGGTGGAGCTAAATCCTCAATCTGGACTGGTATCAACAGCCCAGTATCAACAAATGACTTTTTAATTCAAACAATGCTGAAAAGCTGGTATGGTAAATATGCTAGCTGAAAAGGACAGGTGATTGAGCACGGCAGCATAACTGACTGACACGTTACACTGATGTTATTACTTTCCTCAGTAAGGGGGACAAGTGATGTGTATCAAAACATCAGCACCCATCGTTTTCTATGAGCCCACACACTAACCGAACCACTTCAAGTTGACAGGTGTCAGAATATACCACTGTCCTACTTCCCAGTGTTGCTCACTACCAGTCCTGGCAGTTAATGTGATATCATATCATGACCATAACTACAACACTATTAATTCTGTTTGTATGATGCATCCACTGTGTGCTACTGGAGTCAAATAACATGACTCTACACCACGCAACAGGTGTGTGTTGCACTCACAGGGTAACTACACCCTAAAATCCTGCTGAAAACTTGCTTCCAGCATATTTGCAACAGGCAACAGAGGAGTGCGGGATCAATGACCACAGGACACCTTGTGGCTACAAGACTGACTGACCACTGCTCAGTCAGGCCGTTCTCGTGCACTCATGCACACTTTGTAAGTTTTCCTAAGAAAAGTAATGCCCCAAAATCCATACAGGAAGGCTGCAGAAAGCTGCAATCATGTGACGAATGCACTGACAGAAGTGAAGAATAAAGAGGGAAGCTGTCCCCTGAGGTACGAGGTTGGGGCGGTGGATGGGTCACAATACACAGGACTTTCCCCTGGAGACTGATGTTAAGAACTGTGGGAACTTTGAGTCATTTTAAGGTACGATGGCATCACGTATCTTTTCCCGAACCTAACCACAGAAACCTTATTTGCCTAAACCTAACCTCTCTAAATTTACATTAAGAATGTAACATCATTTGTAGGGGGCTAATCTGTAGGATGTCATACAAATCGTTGTTTGAGGAAACATTGGCCCAGTGGTTGTGTTTTCATAAATGTATTTTTATGTGCATTACTTTCACATTAGCAAAGCTGCATGGAAACATCAAAAATCAATAAAACTTCCTTGTGCAAAAAAGTTTTTACACTTGCTTGAAGTGATTTGTGCCTTTGTTAAAAAAGAGTTAATGACTAACTGGGATATGGAAATGGCTTTGCCAAATAAGTCTGGACATTGCGAACATTTAACTCACAGGAAAGATCAGCTGCTTCTTCCTGGATATTCCCGTTATGACATAATTTGTCTTAGTTGCCAGAGAGCATGAAACATGGCCAATACTACCTGACATGAAAGAACAATTAAAACTTGCCAAGCTGAAACAGTCCTAATGAACCTTCTCCATTTTTCTCTTGTTGATTGGTTAGACGGCCAAGGCAACTGTTTCCAGTTTGCAACTTCAGCTTCTCCTACTTTGTTTATTGGCTGATTACAACCATGCGTAAAGTGTAAGCTATACCACCAACCTCTGATTAAACTATGCTTTGCGTAGGCTAGTTTATTAGTTTCAAACCAGTTGATGGAAATGTGGCTTATCTGCATTTCTTTCAGATGACATTTCAAAAGTTTAAAAAAAAAAAAAAGTTTGACAATTGAATCGACTATTTTAGCAGATGTAGGGGATGTAGAGCTAACCAGCCCTGAGAAGCACGCTGTGTCTCTGCTTGAGAGACAGGAAGTCTGGTGGAGCTTTGACCCTCAAAACAAGACAATTTAGATTAAGAAGGTTTGAGGTGATGGTTCAATCCCTGGCCATTGCAGTCACTATGTTGAAGTGTCGTTTGGCAAGATAGCTTATTGAACCACAAACCGCTGTGGCATCAGTTTGAGTGCTCGTGATGAGCACATTGCAACTTGTATAGTAGCCTCGGCCACCAGTGTGTGAATGGGTAAATGGTGCCAGTGTTGTAAAGTGCTTTGTGTGGTCACTATCAGTGTTGGGTAAGGGTTACTTTAAAAGTAATCAAAGTACGTTACTGCGTTACTTTCTAAAAAAGTAACCAGTTACTTTACTGCGTTACTCCCTGGGTAAAGTAACTCAATTACTTTAAAAGTACTTCCAACGTACGAAAAGTAACTGAAGCACTTTTAAAGGGCCAGTGTGTAAAATGGGTTGAAAACAGTGACATCAGTGGTCAAATTCTAGATTGCAGGGCTCACTCGCTCACCCCTCCTGCCGGGTAAATGACCGTGGCCTCGTAGGGACAAAAAGCCTTGCGCAGACACGAGTTTTTCGGGAGTAGGTCTATCCAGCAACGAGGTGAATATTTATTTAGAAATCTAAACCATGTTACGATATTGTAATGAATCACTCACGAGCAGGAGACCAGAGTAGTGTTCGGGAAAAAGGCCCGTTTATTTGAGCACTCCGAAAACTCCAGTAACACTCCAGGGGGTAAAAGACTCCGTCCCAAACTCTGACTCTTCTAGCGTAACACACACACTCCATACACACATACTCACTTACGGTACCTAGCAGGTACCCCCTCCCCTCTCTGCTCCACCAATCTCCAGCCTGCACACTGACTGACAGCGTAGCCTGTAAACAGTGCTCAGCTGTTTATTTAGCCTAGCAATATCTCCGGACTATAGTAGCTGCAATGGACAACTTTGAACGCAATTTTGAAGAGTTTCTTGTAGCGGACACAGATCCAGAGCCATACCTGTTTGAGCTGGAGCATACAGATGAGGAACTCCATGTGTTTGATGCTGAGCGGACGAGAAGAGAGGCTGAATCCTCCGCTCCCATTTTGCTGCACAGAATGGGATTCGGTGCTTCCATCATTGGGGAGATATATCATCAGGAGGAAAAGCGCAGCAGAGAGTGCATCACAAGGAGTGAAGTTGCGTCTTCTTTTCTTCGCAGATGACGGTTCGGGTTCATTCTTTCCTGTTGCGTGGTAAGTGTGGTCCATTCGCAAACATTATAACTAAAAAAACTTTTCACTACTTTCCATCGACGAACTACTAACACTCTCTAGTGTTTCCTCCTCCTCCTTCCTTCCTTCCACTGTCTTCGTTTGTTTATTTATACACACAAAACACGTTCTCTGGCTGGCTGGATTGTCCGCTCGGGCTGCCTTACATACATGGCGGCGCAAGATGGCGACCTCTCTAAAGTAAGGCCCTTGCTATATATATATATATATATATATATATAAAAGCATAATTATAAGGCTACGAAAACCAAACAAATTTTGTTTTATAGCGATTATACACTTATGTAAACATATTAATGGGTAGAATATTCAGATTCAGATTCAGATTTGACAATAAACCATGCCAAATATTACACACTGTCCCTTAAAGTACTTTTGAGTATTCTACATTTCCTATTGGGCAATGGACCACAGGGCGCTAAGCCTACATTTTTTTGTCTCCAAAATTAAAGTTATGGACCACTTGCCCTTCACTGAGATCCAATTCTCCATCACAGCTGTCACTTTGACCAGTAGAAACACAGAACGATCTGCTGCCGTAGACAACTGTATGACAACAACACCCAGCGTTTTTAATATTTCCTCTAGGGATGTTACCACACAGAGTAAAAGGGGGAAATGATGGTGTGAAACAGCAGAGGCACTTTGTCAACCCACTGAGTTACCGTTACTGTCATTAGCATCAAGCTAGCAAACAATGGTACATCCTCACGGTCGGACATAAAGTAATAACATTAACAAATAGCGGCGGGGCTTTTACTCACCACAACTGCAGAGGCTCCCAGCTTCATTTGAAACAGACTACATTATAGACGGTCCATTATTCATTAATCCCGCTGTGTGTTTATATATTTACTTTTTATCGGCTCCGTCGTCTTTGTAAAGTTAACATATCGCACCGTCATTTCAAACTCAACACTTGTTTCAAATTAAAAGCCCCTTATAACCTCGGCTAGAGAATCCCTCCATTTTCTAAATAGGCTTTTATTCTGAAACATTTGTCAGAACTTCCTGTGGAAGATACAGTAGCTTGACAGATTACTTATGGCTCTTCAAATGTAGCTCCTGCCATCTACTGATGCTTTTAGGTGACTTCAACAACATGTCGGCTGGCACATGAACAGACACAGTTCTGGCAGTGACTCAAATAATAGTAAAAGTAAGAAAAATAGGACAAGAATAACCCAGTGACAACACACACGCCGTGAAAGACGACCGGAGATAATTGGTGAGTACCAGCGTGTCGCGTGTACCAGGCATAATGCAAGTCCTGAGTCTGAAATATGTCTGTCAGCAAGTCCTCCTCCACCTATTTAGACTCCACCTTAGACACCGGCAGCATTTCTCCGACCACGTAGCGAGCCACAAGCTCCGTGGCTTCTTTCAGACTGATAGGTTTAACGTTATCTCCGTTATTAGAACCAAACGACAGCCGTTACTGTTTCGGAGCTGAAGGACCAGCGTTCTAAAAGTAACGGAAGTAACTGATGTCTTGTTTGAAAATGTACTTCAGTATTTGATTACTCAAACAGCAAACTAACGTGTTAGGTTATTCGTTACTGCAAAAACTAATCAAAGTACTCTAACGTGTTACTTTGTAAGGCGTTATACCCAACTCTGGTCACTAAGAGGTCACTAAATCCCTTTGTCACTGTGGGGAACTGCCCATTGGTTCGACATCCCATTGTTCCGACCACATTAAACTCATTGTTCCGAAGTCCGTTCCGAAATCATCATGATGCCCTGTGGTTAAGGTCTGGTTAGGTTTAGGCACAAAAACCACTTGGTTAGGGTCAGGAAAAGATCATGGTAGGGGTTAAAATGAAAAAGAAAGTGACAAACACATAAGCCGTGAGCCTGCTCCGCCTCAAGCCGGTCGCGGCGAACCATACGCCCGCCCACAGTCAGACTAATGGGATGTCGAACCAATGGGCTGTCGAACAAATGACATGGACCCGTCACTGTGTGGGTACCTGAGTTGTAGCTGAGCTAGCATCTCTACTAGGAGAGGTGTCTTTGGTGTGTTTCTGTGGTGAGCGTCAGTACATAGCCATAACCCGTTTGTTCGTCACAGCTGACAATCACTAGAGAGCAATAAATCTCATTCATGGACGACATTACTTTGCCACTGTTTATCAAGCTTGCTAATGCTAATGCTATGAGTAGCTATGTGTGAGAGGCACAGTTAGCCAGTGTTCTGCTATTTATGCTTAAACCACAGTTGATGTGATCAACATATGTAAAAGACCTCTAAGTCTTGCCTGTTTTGTCACACTTAGGGAGGGCCAAGAGAATTCGACATAACTTTCAAATCCAAGCACGCAGATACAGGCTCATTTTGAGCTCAAGAAAAAACATGCCAACAAACATCTGTGTGATTATGTGTAGGTTACAGTTAGTTTAATCGGTTGAGTGTGATTACAATTTGAAATGTAGTCAGTAACGCTCTATTACTTTGACAATTTAGGGGCGAGGATGTTTGCTGTGTGGTTGGGAAGGTTAGCTTGTTGATGCGAACCATTTATTTTCAGCCCGAAGCTAACAAGCTAACAGGTCCCAGTCCACCATCTGTTTTGACCAAAACTAATCAGAGATGTACAAAAGCCTTTTCAAACGGTGCTTATTTTTGTTTTTGTGGACAACCCACATAATCAGCATTCAACTCCCTGAAAACTCCAACATTCAATTTCACCATAGACCTTGCAACACTTTCGCTCTGTGCGCTCCCAGGGTTTCTTTAGCAGCGGAGTTGCTTTTGGCCAACTCAACCAGCAAAATAAACTTGGAGGAATTCCCCCTGGTAAACTGAGCCGCTATGAGTTGAGGCACAGAGGTAGAAGGGCAAAGGCCTTTGGCTGGTACACATGGTCAGGGCAAAAGCATGCAGTGGTCATAGAGCTGCTAATAGACTGTAATCTCACACTAATACAAGACTGTTGTTTTGTCGTTTTGGTTCTTTCAGAGAGCTGATGCTCAGTCTGGATTTATTGGTGTAGGCTACTTATGCTCACATGATTTCATAAGGACTGATGACTCTACTGTTTTTTTTTAAGTATTTTAACATGCAAAGTCACTTCAGCATCAGGAAGACGTTTTTGTCAGATGTCCATGACTACACAGCAAAAACAGGTAACTTTACCCCCTGTCCCACTGCCTCCATACTCCTCTGTGCCTCATCTCAGCTAAATTTTGACTCCAGTCATTCATAGTTTGATTGAAGGCATTTCATTGTGCTTGTGCGATTTCCTGCACAGCACGACGGATCTCAATTACGACCAAAATGAGATTTAAGGGCAACAATTTTCACTTTAAAACGTTAAGCACAAAAGCATAGTGTCTTGCAGTTAAAATGTTTTGAAATCATCACACTTGGCTCTTCCAGCTCTATTTGAAGATGGATGAAATGGCTTTTAAAGAGTCGGAGTGAAGAAGTGCAGATACCTTGATGAAATATGTCTTGTATACAAAAGAGATTTTATTACTCCATCGTTCAGACAAAGCCATCAGCACCGTGCACTTTTCCACTGGGTGCCTAATGTAAATTCCTGCTCAGTGTTTATAATTTCCACAGCAGGTGATTCACTCAATCAAAGAGGGAGCTCCAGTTTCCACAGACCCCGGACTAAATCTGGAATTACATGCAGCATCAGAAAAATACAAGCTCAACGCTGGTATTCTGGAGCATAAAAATCATACCTCACACAACCATGATCATTAGTCATTTTTATCCCTAAATAAACTTGATTTCATCAGAATGAGGTTAAAGCAGTTACCCAGCTGCAGAGAGCGTACAGCCTTGTAAATGCTGAATTAACAAAGGTTTCTGCATCGATAATCGTCAATCCTCCATGTCAGGAGAGGGTCTTCGGTGCAGGTCAGAGGCTGCCACATGTAATCAGGGAAGATCAGAAAGTCTCCAGGGGAACTTGGAGGGACTCTTACCAATCCCAGATGGGATCGGACTCGCCCTTGCCGTGGCACGTGGACGTCAGGCATTACCTCAGCCGCTCGCGGCAACACGCAAAAGACAGCAGAGTTAGCAAACACACTGCAATGCTCTGCATGGCCTTCAACAGCAAACTGCAGGCTGTAATGCTCCAGATGAGACAATCATGATGTACAAAACATTCAGGCATTTCCTGCCTGATCTCAGAGCTCTGAAGCTAAAACAGCTCATAGTGACATTTTACATAAGGAAAATCTAATGATAACTATACATTTGAATGTATTGATAAGGCACGGAGGAGAATTAGGTCCACATGTGAAAAATTAAGTTAACTAAATGTTCCATGTTTAAACCTTAGAACTTAAATTTTTTTTCACACAGGTCTAACCATTTTTCGTGGTGAGTGACTTGTATTTTATCCATTTTAGTCTATTTGTGGTTTTGATTTTTTTAAAACATGTCTTTATTGCACAATATAGCCATGGACCAGCCTTCCTTAAATCTGCAATCACATATGTTTGCAATAAATGAACAATTGCTTTCTTCACTCCATTATATCCATCTTATTTGTAAGACTGTATTATGCAACAGGTTTGTACTGCGTATGCTGCATCCTGTTGCTTTTACTTCGACTTTTGCTATCAAAAAAAAAAAAAAAAAAAAAAAAAGCATGTTTAAATGGTTTATATTAGCCCCATATACAGCACTGATTTCCTCTGTGTAAATTCAGTGTGTCTTTGCTGTATCCTGTTACTGTTCTGGCTGCAACGATCCCTTTTCCTCATGGGGGTCATTAAAAATGACTCTAAATGCTGTTTTACAGTATAATAATTTTCTTATTTATCTAATCTTTGATGTGATTTTGTATACATGAAAAGGTCACAATAAAAAGCTGTTTCAATATAATTTTTAAAAACATAAAAAACATTGAGTGACTACTAATCATATGCTGTTTAACAGAGGTGGCATTAGCATTTAGATATTTTCTTAAAGTAAAAGTAGCAATGTAAACATACTACTATATGTATTACAAGTCTTGCTTTTAAGTTTTGATCAAGTGAAGTGATTAAGCAAAATGCAGTATTATAAGTATCAGAAAAAAATACTCAAGGCTGCCTTCAGAGTAATATATTATTGTATATTAATGCATAAAGCATAAAGCACCATTTCATTTACATCGAGTATGACTCAATTAATTGATACATTGAAGCTTTAATTGATTAGTTTATCAAAAGCATTCTCATGTTCATGTTAAATAGATTCTCTCTGGGTTTGGGATAGTTGGTTTGATTTAAAAAAGAAATTGAAGATGCTTCCTTGTGATGGACATTTTTTACTATTAGTATAGCCTAATTAGACTTATTATTAATTTATTATATGTAAATATAACCCTCAGGTTACACAATAATGAAGATAGTCTTTAGCTGCAGCTCTAACATATAACAATGCATCATATTTAAGAAGATTATCATGAGATATGTAAACTCTTAATCTGCAATGTAACTGTAACGACGCGGCTGTCAAAGAAATGTGTTGAAGTAAGAAGTACTTTGTTTGTCTATGAAATGAAGCATCCTGTAAAACTACGGATACTCCAGTAAAGTTTACGTTGAAATGATTACTGTTTTTACCTGTACTGTACACTGAACTAATAATAAGTGTTAGTTTAAGGGTTTAACCAAATACATAATCATAATAACAAAGCATAGAAAAGCTCATAACAAACTACTGATATCACCCAAAACATAAATGCACATAAACATGTACGATATCAATCTTATCACTTGCACAAGTAAATAACTGTGTGTCCTCAGATTATTGAAGCATAATTACACTGTAAAATGACTTGATTGTGGACGTGCACTGAAAAAAAAACCTCAATTATATTTCCCTTTTGAAGTTGCTGTAATTTTATGCCCAACTTTGTAACACGCATACAGATTTTCCGAGAGCCTCATTACACTGCAGCCTGTGCCTGCAATCTAGAAACACATTAGATCAAAACAAATATACGGTTGCTTCCAGCCTGCATGGCACACAGATTTATGACATGTTTTGGAATATTGTGTCTCAAATTGTTTCAGTGCGTGTGAAATACTGAGCATTTACTTACAAGAGTAACTTATCACTGTGCAGCCATTAATTCTCCTCCACTTGCCCTCAAAAATGAAAACAAATGTCCCGCTGCCAGCTACACTCTGAAGTATGAGGGCTCCACACAGGGTCCTTGTGATGTGGATGTAAACTCAACGACCACGTCCACAACTGTGTGAAAACATGAGCTGACATGCACTGATTTTCTGCATATTTTATGAGGATTTGTTGAACTCCTCATCAGTGCTACATGAACTGTGGTGCCAGTTATGTTTCACAACAACTGAAGAACAACGTCACAAAGGATAAAACAGCCCATAAAACGTAATGTTTTTGAGAAATGTACTGGAAAGTGATTTATTAGAAATTACTGTTTTTCTTCTTTTTACTTATTTTTTTCTCAAGCTTTTGAAACAGTCTGTGGGATCTGGAGAAAGTGTCTGAAATAAAACATCTAAAATGCTTTAGGTTAAAAAATAAATAAATAAATAAAGCCTTACAGCTATGGGGGTTGATCAGTTATCAAGTAAAATCAAATTAATCCATGAAAGAAAAATATGCTCTTAAATTTAATTTTTAATTTAAAAATGGATCTGAATCAAACTGCTGTTAAGTCAATCATTTACACCCCAACTCAAACTCAACTCAATTCAATTGAAAGATCCACGTGGAAACCAGTGGTTTCAGTTTCAACAAATTTTCCAAGCTAAACAACCAAATATGTTGAAAGTCATGACCTTCAAAATGAGGTAATAGGTACAAAATGACTTGGCTAAGTTGATGAGAAGACTGCTGAAAGAAACCAAAATTAACTATTGATAGGAAATGGAAAATTAAAAATCTGACCTATCCATCCTGACCTCCTGAGAGTTGAGTACACCATTAACAAAAAGTGTGCAACACATACGGTGATAAAAGCACAACACTCACCCGCAACATTCAGTGTCTGGCTGATCTAATTGGGCATTTCTATCTTCGTTGTGATCAGTTCTGACGGATATAAAGCTCAGCAGACAGTAGCTGAAGGAGCAACAGTGACAACACCAACACCTTTCTGAAAAGTTCAGGGGTTTTCAACTTGAAGTGCTCGGAGCAACCGCACAATAAAGTTAGAAAGTTCTGAAGATCTAGCTGCACGAGCAAATCAGTTACGATTTAAAGGTGTGTTCACACAGAAAGCAAATCAAATTCATGCTATATTGAGAAACTGGACTGTAGTCTGCCTGAAACAGCTAATGTTCTGACCAGTCTCTCTCCATTTTTATATATTTGTTTATGAAGTTGATTAATAAAATCCATCAATTAAATTAAGATCATTTTCACCAAGTAAGAGTCATGTAGCACTCTGTCACAATACACCCTAAGGTGCTTTGTGGTGCTCATAACATCATGTTACATCCATGTTTGTTCAAGAGTCTAGAATAGGTCATTCTAGGTATTGTGTTTGTTCTTGTAAGGACAGTCTTATGCAGCTGTACATAACATTGATAAGACATTGTCATGAAAATGGCCAGAGGGGCAGCACAGTGAGCACGCATGAGTCCATGTTTCTCAGGAAGGTTTAACAACAGAGTTCTCAGGCTGGAAATCAGGATGGCACTACATATGAGAAGTAAAGGATGAAGGTTTATGTGTCAATGTATGAACTTTTCAAAACTAACATATCTGAATATCTCTGTGCATCTGCTACCTTACACAGATGAGGAAACAGCAAGTTGTAATTCACAGTACCTTTTTCATGATTATAATGTGATTACCATCTTCAAATTGATTTTGTTGTACAACATCCAAATCCAAAACAAGTCTCCTCATAGCTTTCTGACCATTTTTGGATACAAAAACAATAAATTTGAAATGATCAGTGGTGAGTCAGAACAAAATCACAGTGATTGGGAGTGCAGTTTGAGTACTTAGCAAAATTTGGGACTGCACCTTTATGATCAATCTGACCTACTTGAGAAGTATGTTGGCAGTTAACAAGGTTCAGTTTCAGTTGGCAAACTTTGCTTGCATGACTTTTCTCGCTGTCATCTCATGATAACACATTAATTATCCTGTTATCTTGATATGAAAATGTATTTGCCTTTTTGAAAGACAGGCGTAAAGAGCCTGATAATAGAGCCGAGGGCTAAAGTCACTCAGGTGGAACTGACAATCAGAAGAAAAGATGATGAGTGATTAACTTCAAAGAGGTACCTGATGAGGGTTTGATCTTTTTTCATGTCTCAAGATAAATGTAATAAAATCAAAGAAAGCTGTAATTCTGCTCTGTTTAGTTGCCAAATCAAACCTGGTTAAACTGAATCTTTGTGAGCCGATTATTAACGCACGGCAAACTCCTGAGCCATACAGGTGAGTAAAGTGCACATCAGCTTTTCTTCAGTGTGCAATGAAGAAAGACATGAATCACTAGTTTAATAAACCTCAAAAGTTGTGTAGAGGGTTTGTTTACCCAAATGTACCCAAATATATATTAACAGAAAAAAATAGGATTGTTTCCTCCATAGAAAGTAGTTTCAATTAAAGTTGCAAAAACACCATTAGTCAGCAAGAAGTGGGTTCCACATGAAAACATTTTTTTGTTCTTGTTTTTGTTAAAGAATAACTCCATCCATCCATCCATTTTCGTAACCACTTATCCTCTTGGGGGTTGCGGAGGGACTGGAGCCTATCCTAGCTGACACTGGGCGAGAGGCAGGGTACACCCTGGACAGGTCACCAGACTATCACAGGGCTGACACATAGAGACAGACAACCATTCACGCTCACATTCACACCTACGGACAATTTAGAGTTATCAATTAACCTAGTCCCCAATCTGCATGTCTTTGGACTGTGGGAGGAAGCCGGAGTACCTGGAGAAAACCCTGGGATTGAACCTCCTGGGACTGAACCTCTTGCTGTGAGTCGACAGTGCTAACCACTACACCACCATGCCGCCCAGAATAACTATGTGCACCCTCAAATCCTGTTTTAAAACTCAGTTGAGTATATTCCCTTCACCTCTCATGTAACTATGTACATGAGAGGTGAAGGGACCAGGCAGCCCATTCTCATACTGAGATCATCAGAAACAGCAGCTTGGTCAACAGCCCTCGGTGTCTGATATTGGCTTATCAGGTGCTCTTTAGCATCTGTATGAGACGCACTAGGCCTCAACTAACTCCAGTGTAAACCCATCCGAGGCAATAACTAAGTATGAAGAGCGACAAAGTCTGTGTGGGGATGGTAAGTGGGTAAAATAAGCACAGAGATTTCACCAAAGTGAGCGGTGCTCATGTCCCGTGCGAAACAAAGTTTTGTAGTTTACTTCACATAGGTCACATACTCAATAACTTACTTACAAAGTACAAAGTTACAAATTAAACGTACATATTCTAATCCAAACTGTGATTTTTTTTCTTACACCTACCAAGTAGTTTTGCGGCCTAAACCTAAAGTAGTTTTGGTGATGAAATCTATGTTTCCTGTGAAACAGAAGTTTATTTCAAAAAGACACTATGCATGTAAGGAGCGGAAATTGACACACCATCCCTGAGCGTCCAAAACTGATGCTAGAGGTGTACCCATACACTGCATAAAATAATGTGACCTCCCCAACTGGTTTGTGGACTCATGATCTGAAGCCTCTTGTTCACGTTTTGACTATCGCCATCTTGGTTTTTTGAGGCCAAACGTGACCTTAACTGGACCACAGTAGAGGCAGTGAGTCTGGTGGGGCTTTGACCATGTCTAGAAACACATTTGTGTCCCTTTGAGAGAGTCACTGTGTGTGCACCTGGGCTTGTATTGACTGATTGGGAATAAAACCTGCATGTACATACAGGATTTGAATGAAAAATCTGTGAGCATGATAAGTGCGAAGCAGATCTTCTTAATGATGATGAGGATGTTCCTACAGTTTCACGAACCACAGAGGCTCTGAAGTGCATCTGTTTTTATCAGAGTGTGAATATTGCTATGGTTACAGAAACACTAGTCACGCTAAATAAACTAGCCTGACAATCACACAGCGTCATGTCTGACTTACAGCATCCACATAATACTCTCGTTGACTTTGGGTCATACGTTTAAAAAGGCAGAAAGATTGATATTGATAAGCCAGCACATGTCAGATGGGCAGCAGCTTGTCTCAGACTGTACGTCCAACAACTGAAATCATTGTGTGTGAGTGTTTGTTGAGTGGAGCTGGGTGGAGTTTGAGCTGCAGCATTCCACATCGCCAAGGCCTGATGAGGCATTTGTTAGACTTGACATATTTTCAAAGTGATATCATTCTTCGGTTTTATATTGATGCTCAGTTTGAGTCCCAATTGTGAAAAATGTGCCCTATCACCCCAGGTTAAATAATGATGTCAGCTTATGGACGCTCCTCTTGTTCTCTATCTGTGATTAAATCATCACAGACCTGCTGGGTGGATAAAAATGAGCACGCTGTGTGCAGCTTACAGGATTTGAAGGTAAAGAGGTTCAATAAACTTCTGCCATTTTGGAGACGAAAAAAAGCAGCTCATATCTTGTATTAGTATTATATGCATCACATTTTTTTTCTTCATTTAAGACTTTGCAACCTTTGCTACCATTGTAGCTGTCAGACTTATT
This sequence comes from Epinephelus fuscoguttatus, assembly GCF_011397635.1. Lineage (NCBI taxonomy): Eukaryota > Metazoa > Chordata > Actinopteri > Perciformes > Serranidae > Epinephelus > Epinephelus fuscoguttatus. The sequence goes on from NC_064752.1 coordinate 39,307,007, forward strand.
ATGAAGACCTCATTGTCAGTCCAATCTGGTCTTACTTTTCGCCACTTTTCGCGTTCATTGGTCCGTCCATCGTTTGGACGAGATAAATCGCAAATTCATTGAAGTATGCCAGACCAGTAATGCAAGCCTACTCAGTTGAGTGGGCGGGGTCTATGGTCTGGAACCAGGCTAACCTTTGATGCCAACACTGATATACGTCTTTTATTGAGTCAGTTTTAACATTTGCTATGATCTATTGGTTTGGAAATCTCAGTGTGGAAAACAAAACTTGTTGGGAAAACTGTGAATGTGTGCTGTAAAGTTGCCTTTGTAAATTTAAATGATCTTTGCCACCTGTATCAAGTCACAGACACACACTCCCAGCAGCATTTATATCAAGAGTTTTGATGACTGTGTGTCAATTTGAGGGGCAGCATATGATTGAGGGCCACACACATTAACTACATATGATATGGATATGATGTCGGCCACTTTCACCAACCAGTCCCTTACAGACTCATCATTACTGAACTGCTTACTACATTTAGCAATTTTGTGTTACAGCTTCATCACTTTTCACAAGAGCTGTCTGTTGGGCAGATGAGCCTGTTGAAACTGTTGGGACTTACGTTCTTCACCCATGACTTGTCAGAGGATTTGTGATTACTCTCATAATGACGTTTAACTTTACCTCACCTTTTTGCAGAAAAACCGGATCACTTTGTCTGTCCCCTAAGGTCCAACCAAGAAAGAGCTGATCTATTTTCCTGAAACCTTCTTTTCTCCTCAGTCATACAGCATTTTTTTGATGATGGCTTTTTTATTTCACTTATGCATTAAACCGTCGAATTTTCCACAGAAATCGCTTATTTTAAACTGTACAATTTGAGTCAATTTTTGAGCTGAACAGCTCCTTCTACAGTCAGCCCAAATTTCTGCTTCATCAGGCATCATTTGCCGTGCAGTGTACGAGAGGAGCAAAGACTGGCCCCTCGTCAGGTTGAAGCAGAGCTCTGAGTCAATTCCTCAAGGTCAGCACCTTTTTTTCTCACTGAACCTGCTTGAAGTGGCAAACAGAGCCTCTTAATGTGCCATGGCAACACAAAATGTCATGTGGATGGAAAATATGGAGGTTGGTGATGTTTCTTCTCCAATCAGGATGAGAAGAATGTTAGCAAAACTGCATTATCTAATCGTACTGGTGTAACATCACCTCCACTAGCAAACACATCTGTGTTCATCTATCTGCCTCAGAGCTTTCAAATGGATCTTTATTGACATTTGTCAATAGCCACAATGGTCTGCAGGGGCTGCCAAGTCATTACATTGTCTATTTCATGCCTATGGTGTGAGCAGTCATGGCTTGACCACTGGACCGTAAAGTATGAGCCTATAAATCATGAACTTCAGCTTTACATTGCAGTCAGTTTACTCATACAGTACAACTTGGAAGTAAACATCAACATTTTTTAAAATGGGCTTAAATGGTACAGTGCATGCCCAGTTATAGCTAACAGAACTGTCATTGTGGTAAGAACATAATTTCCGTAATTCATGACGTGCAACCAGTTTCCATACAACCAGTAGTTATTAGGGGGTCGCTCTTTGACACAGTACCCAAGTGGTGCATTCAACGTAAGCTAGTGGAAGTGAAAGTGTTGATCTTTTATTCCATCAGCTACTGGCTTCTTAAATTAAATCATAGCATGTTACCAGCTGTTGATGTGATTTGGCGCCAGTTTCCTATCTTCTTTATTACTAATTTTCCATTGATCTCTGTGATAGTTCTGGTGACACGTGATGATGACAACAGGGACATTGGTAGTCGTCGTGGGGGCAGCAGCCTCAGCAAAGAAGCCCAGACAGTCCTCTCCCCAGCCACTTCCGTCAGCTCTTCTGTGGGAACCCCCGAGGCGTTCCCAGGCCAGCCAGGTGATGTAATCCCTCCAGCGTGTTCTGGGGCGGCCTCGAGGTCTCCTCCCAGTTGGACAGGCCCGAAACACCTCCCAAGGCAGGCGTCCGGAAGGCATCCTTACCAGGTGCCCGAACCACCTCAACTGGCTCCTCTCGATGTGGAGGAGCAGCGGCTCTACTCCGAGTCCCTCCCGGATGTCTGAGCTCCTCACCCTATCCCTAAGGCTGAGCCCAGCCACCCTACAGAGGAAACTCATTTCGGCCGCTTGCACTCGTGATCTCATTCTTTCGGTCACTACCCATAGGTGAGGATTGGAACGTAGATCGACCGGTAAATCGAGAGCTTCGCTTTCTGGCTAAGCTCCCTCTTCACCACAACGGACCTGTTAAGCGCCTGCATCACTGCTGACGCCGCCCCAATCCGCCTGTCAATCTCCCGCTCCATCCTACTCTCACTCGTGAACAAGATCCCGAGATACTTAAACTCCTCCACCTGAGGCAGGACCTCCCCCCTGACCTGGAGAGGGCAATCCACCCTTTTCCGGCTGAGGACCATGGCCTCAGACTTGGAGGTGCTGATTCTCATCCCAGCCGCTTCACACTCGGCTGTGAACCGCCCCAGCGAGAGCTGGAGGTCACTGTTCGATGGAGCTAGGGGTTCCGCGTCCAGGACGAAATCCACATTGCTCCTCCTCAATCCGAGGTTCAACTAGAGATTCTGTCCATTCTCCAGCACCCTGGAGTAAGGACAGCCGGGTAGGCTCAGGAACAGGTCCCCAGTGCCAGTTGGAACACACTCTGGTCCCCTTTCTTGGTACAATGGATGGACCACCACGGTCTGCCACTCCAGAGGCACTGCTCCCGAGCACCCCACAGGATGCCCCTGCAGAGGCGTGTCAGCCAGGACAGCCTTTTCCAAATCCACAAAACACATGTGGACTATCCAGGCAATTTCATCCACCCCTCCAGCACCTGGCGAGGGTGAGTTGTTTCACTACCTCAGCAATCCACATTCTGCCCCAGAAATTGACGAGTTCAACTATCGACCGACCCTCTGTCTCCAGCACTGGAATACGTGTTGGCTGAGGATTGAGATCCTGTAGTTCTCTTCCCCTTTCTTGAAAATGGGGACCCCAGTTGACTCCAGAGAGCACTCGCGATGTCACTGTAAACAGTTGCAGAGGCGTGTGAGCAAGTTGCCGCCTTCCCCCCCTGAGGCGCCGGACGGTTTGCCAGAACCTCTTTGGAGCCGATCGATAGGGACATTGGTCTTGTGTTTATTTGTATTTGTATGTACTATATATATTTATATATACAGTACATATTGCATGGATTGCCTTTTATTCATTACTGTATTTAATGTTGACTCATGCTGATTGCTGCTTGAAGCCAGATTGCCTCTTGGGATGTTAAAGTCACAGTCTCAAAGATCTCCATTTCATTCTCTTTCACAGGCCTTATGGCAACAAGCAGTAATTGCAGTGTGTTTGTTGGCAGACTGGTTAATTTATTTACATCAACTTGTTCTTTTGAGTCTTTCAGCTGTCCAGATGAAACGGTTACCACAGATGCTGTGTGTGTATGTATGTTTCAGTGTGTGTGAGAGCGGATTATTAATGACTTGTGAGTTTTTCCTTGAATGTCACTACACAGGTCATAATACTATAAATGCAAGGGCTTAGTTTCATCAGCAGGCCATAAGCTCAGTCACCATTGTTTTATCTCATTCAGAGACAGACATTTATTTAAATGAAAATCTTCCAAATTATTACTTTAAAGCTTGACTCTACACTACTATCCATCGCCCCCTAATCATTTTGACAGGGATATTACTAAATTGTTCAGGAATTTCACTGGATTCCTTAAAAAGTCAGTGTGATATAGCAAGAGGACTGCTTGTGTCCATATGGTAAAAGACGAGGGTCCAACCTTGCTCTTTTAAAAAGCTTTTGCCCACTTACGTCCCTCAGTTTTAGGATAAGAAATCAAAAATACCTTAATGTGTTATGAACATGTAATACATAGCATTAAGCAAAAGAGAGTAGACTAATCTCAAAATATCATCACCACACATGGATCACATGTATTTGTGTATTAAGATTAAAAGTAGACACTCTCAGGCTTTAACAGTATAATTATATAGTGCATCTACTAGGTGCTGGTGTCTGCATGTCAGCACACCTGATGTGTGCAACATCAGTGGCAGTGCAATGATTTTTTTTACCCACTGACCTCACTGACAAACACAATAAAGTGTCTTAGTAACAGACCTGTGATTGAAATGTGATTATATCCCCATTCATCACTGATGTGAAAGGTTTATCTAAGGGGAGGATACGTCCTATTCACTGGACATGATTCATAAAGACAGACAATACGCAGTCAGCTCAAGAATGATGGTGCTTGTGTGAAGCAAATGGCCCGAGGCGAAGTTCAAACACTGACGCTGGAATTAAACCAGTTTGTGGATGTGTCATAAATCTCTGAGACACCGTATGTGGTGACACTGTATCCACATTTCACACTTAGGACTTCAGCGCCGCCAAATAGCTGGTTATCATTCACCCTGTAAAGCAATTAACTCGTTATTGGCTATGTTTACAGAAGCTCTGGTGCGAAGGAATTCCCCTGGAAATGGTGATTACTGCCTGATCTGGAAATCATTTGAAGAGGAACCAACACTTCAGTGAAGTTGTCTTACAATGTCATGATTTTTTTTTCTTGCCCAACTTGCCTATTTGTGATTTTAGCAGCCTTGCAGATACGCACAACATTTCAGATGTGGCTTCAGCCTGCCTAGCATCCCACAGGGAGAGCAGTACAAACACAGCAATTACAACTGTTCCGGAGAATCAACATTACAGACCGTAGTCCCCACCATGTGAGCAGTGCCAGAGGTTATTGTGTTCCCAGGCTTAATTTTCCAAACCGCTGCTAAACTAAGCTGTAAAACATTTTGTCACTGAGATTTTAACTTATAAAGAACAAATCTGATGGTTGCATCTGTGTGCCTTGCTCTTATTACAAGAACTCCTGCGTAATAAGCTGAGTGGTGTAATGTGAAAACAATGAAGCCCTGGCTTTTCCCTGAAGGTGCTCTACGGTTACAAGCAGACCCTCTTTTGTAATTTCCTTAAATCATAAAATTGTATAACCACCGCTGATTAGTTGATCTAATCATGCATCACTGTGAATAACTGCATAAATGTTATATCTGCTTGTTTTTCTAAAGAATAACCCGTGGAGTTCTCCTAAAAAGTCTGACTGAGAGTTTTAGTGTGTGAGAGACCAGATGAGGTTACAGGCAAGTTTGTGAATCAAGTCCGTCAAATGTAAAGCTGAGTGAAGCTGTCATTGCAGGCCAATTATTAGCATACAGCAAGCATCTTACTGCATGTTATTTTCCTGGTGGGTGGTCCCTGCTCTGCTAGCTGTGGAAACTGAATTAACGCCCGGCCAATTTTGCCTGCGATCTGGAAACATTCTTTACCTTCCAGAAATGAGCCTAATATAGAGCTGTAATAAAACACCTCCAGCCTCTGGCGTGTTGTTTTACCAAATAACATCTAACTGGCCATTACTCCCCATTAAGGCTAATGGTCACACTAATTAGGATAATTCCATAAAAGGCTCTGTGTTTAGACCAAACTGTGGACGAGCATTAACTTAATGACAAGACTGACCACTCTAAAACGCTGCCAGTGTGCACTTTTTTCAAGCAGGCTATTAGTCTGCAGCCTTTTGGATATTGCAGTGTTGAGAAGTGCTCTCTCAGCGGTATTGCCTGCAGTTTAGCTGGTTATGAGGTCATATTACGCTTCATTTCTCTTCATAATGTAACGCTCAATTAAGTTGGTTTCAAACGATAATGATGTTGGGGTAAACAGTGGGTATATTTAGGGTCCTGTTGAAGTGATAAGACACATGAGAACTGTTACTCCACTGATTCAGACCAACTTAAAGCTGCACTAATCAATATTTTCTGATGAATATGTGTAGAATGAAAGGGGTCACTTGTAGTGATGAACCCACAGAGAACACATTTATGCAGTCCCCATCAGCTCTACAGAGTGTTATAGCGTCTTTCAGCTCTCAGCTCAGCATCAATTAATAGAGAGACGTGGTAAGAGACTAGCCAGTAAATCAAGCGGCAACCTCTAGAGCTGAAAAATGCTGTGCGCTACATACAATACACACCGTACACTACGCCGTAAACTACAGACACTATGTCATACACTACGGACACTATGCCATATTACATACACTACTTAATACACTATGTCCACGGCACTGTACAGTACGTGGTACACTGTACAGCACCAAACACTGCAGTTCCACAAATAACCACTTGGGGCTGGCTCCATAGACTCCCACGTTGAAATGCCCAGCTTTACAGCAGAAATGTTTCCAGCCTAGTACGAAAAAAGGATTTGGTATCTATAAATAATTCCCCCATTCATGACAACTGTGCATTTCTTTTTTTATAACTCACACATTCAAATTTTCTTAAGGCTTAAAGTTATATGTAATTAAGGGTATGGCTGCTTTGAGTGACAGGCTGTCTGCTAGGCCTTACCACAGTCTGTAGCCCCTTTTACACTGCCTGTTCAAGGCAGCAATGTCACACTGTTTTTCCACCTTGCTGTTCTGTATAAAAGGTACAGTTGAAGAAAGGGGAAACAGAGTTGTCTTGCCTTTAAGCCGGCTTCGGAGGTAGTAACAATGCTGAATCAATGTATGAGTAAAAGGGACAGCGAGCAGGATGGGACTGTGTGACATTTTGCTTACATGTTATGTGTGCGACCCACTACTGATTTAAAAAGCAGCTAGAAGCCGTTAGCAGTTAACTCAAAGATGAAAAAACGCAACCAAAGATGTCTGTACATTAGACAGTTAGGTCTGGAAGCTCCTTCTCTCTCGATATAACAAGGATGGTAAATGATTGTTATTGTCATGTTATACCTTTGGTTTTGTTTAGAAAAGCGCTGAACAGCATGTATGTTAAATCTTATACTCGAGGCCGATGCTGTTGTGTTAGCCCACACTCTGTCACGCCTGTCACGCCTCTTTTTCTAATGAAACACTTTTTCTTATGCTATTTGATATCATGCACTGGGGCAACATGATGTCTGCCTTGTTTTGTGGTCGTATTGCAGGATTTCTGTGTAAAAAAGGCTTATGAGTCAGATCCACTCCTTGTTCCTCTCCAGCTTCACCCTCTCATCCAAGTATGGTCACTTCGGGCTTCAAAAATGCAAGACGGCAACAGCCAAAATGGCGAACTCAACACCTCAAAAAGGGAGTCCACAAACCCATGGGTGGTGTCCTGGTGGCCATGTTAATTATTTTATACATTCTATGTGGTAAACATAACATAGTGGAGCATTTAGCAGGTAAAGAGACAGATATTTCCCTCAGGAATTGGTGGGGACCAAAGCAGAGCTAAAAGAATCTTGGAATCACATTAGCCAGGTGGCCAGAAACAGGACTTTACATGAATGTAGCTCCATGTCTGCTTGTAAATAGTCAACTGCTTACTAGCATGTTAGCTGTAACATAATATCCCATAAGTCATGATACAAATTTGCCTTTTGTGGTTTTGTCCATTGTCAGACTACTTTCAAGTCAGTAAATACAAACCAAATTTCAAAAAAAGGTCAGTGTTTTCCCAGATTTCAGCAATTACTCTGGTGAGTATGTTATCATGATTGATGGAAATGATCCCAAACTATGAAAATTAGAATCATCCTGTAACTTTCTGCCAACATCTTTACTGGCAGCTAAAAGTGAAAGGAGTCAGGGATGCCTCTGACTGAAATCCTCCCGAGCAATGTCAAGTGACACTGAACAAATTCCAGAGGACATGTTTTGTCTGACTGAAACACAAGAAAATAATTGACTGCAGTGGAGCAAAGAATGCTTTTAAAGCGGCTTGTTTTTTTCTCCCCTCTTTCATCCAGTTCCCATGCAAAGTCTTTGAAATCCTTTTAGCAATCAGGACGATTTTCTCTGGATGTATCACACAGCTTCTCCCAAATGTTTAGAGCAGTTTAACGCTGTAATTTTTTGTTTTTATAAGTGAGGCGGCATGCCTGCATAGAGAGCCAGCATACCATATTAATTGTATTCTTGTGGGTACCGCTGATTGCCAGTCTGCATTGCTGCTGATTAACACCGGCTCTGGAACTGCCGCTGTTGTCCCAGGTGCTCTGTGTTTGGAGAGAGAAAGCTTCCAACATTAAATACTTCACAGAGGAAGTCTCTCCCAGGGCCAAGGCTACGCAGCCAGACCACATTGAAACACTTTCTGTGTGCTTTTACTTCCTCCGCTTTGTGTTGTTAAATGTTAGGATTTATGTAACGGTGATCACAGCGAGCAGCGAGCGGGGCTGAAGTCACAAAATGAATTTGCAGGCTTACTCAGAGCTGAAATCACCAGACAAGTCAGAACAATTAGCATTGTTTTCTTTACCAGAGCATCCAGAGGTAGGCAAGGCAAAGCCTGCTCCAGACATTTGTTTGGATCACTGCTGCGTAGCTTTCAACATGCAAGATTAACCTGAATTGTTGTCATCTGAGTGAATGGAAATTGGCGGATTAGTGCCATGTTGTTTAGACTGGAATTGTCACATACAATAGACACAACAGCTGCTGCAGAGTAACAGATCCAGGAGGATAATGTGGCACTTCCCTCTCCTGCTGCATTATCGCATTTTGCTTCATTTTGTGCTCTGCTCTGAGCCAGAAATTAGCAGATGATTTGTGTGAATCTTTAACAGCCCTTCGGCTCACCATTGCCACGCCTGCATTCTCGTCAACATGTGTTCCAACAGGCCTAATAAAATAAGTGTTATTATTTCTGACTGGACTTTTGAATGGTGGCCTGAGCCCACAGCACCCACTCTGTGTAAGTGTGTATGTGTGTGTGTGTTCAGTAGGCAGTGTGGTGCAGCCCCTCGCAGGTCGAGGAGCTGCTAAACGGAGTTGATTAGCGCAATTGGAGTATTCAAGAACAGAGCAGCTGCTTTGATTCTCCCTGATTGCTGTTTGAAGGAAATGGCCGAGAGAGGCACTGTTCTGTCAGGAACTGTTTGGCAGACTCCAGATGCCCCTCCCCTGCTCACACACACACACACACACACACAAGGACGCACACACTACTCGCAGACCTCCCACTCGCATATTTTCACTTCATATTCCTCGGCCTGCTCATTTCAACTCCTGCCATCAGAATATTAGCCGTGTGTCAAACTAACCATGAAATAATGAGAGTAATGCTCCTGACATTAGCGATGTGACTCATGCTGGCTCTGAGCACTCAGCAACCAAAATGGCACCCAGAAAACTTGAACACACAAGCGAGGCTTTTGGAGCCGAGATGTACTGTACTGTTAGGACAAAACCAAATTGTTTCCGTTTCAGATGGGAAAGGGGATACAAACATTTGGATGCTTGGCTTGGGAGTCTGGCAGTGATCACTTGGTTGTCAGCGTGTTAATGACGGGCTTTGTGTTCTCATATGCTCTCCGAGAGCGATGAGCCATCCACGCCGAGCTGCAACACAACCAGCTGCCTGCAGCCGGAGCAGCTGGAACGAATACAGCGGTGGCCCTCTCAGGGCTCCGTTTTCCACCCAGGACCCGAGCAGATCTGTGCCAGTGAGGTTGAGTGATATCAGTCAGGGACTCGGGATAATGATAATGATCGCCTTCCAGGTCTGCAGGGTTTCTGCTCACTGGAAAGCCTGTTTTTCCGCTTTTTCGCTGGCGCTAATTCTTAGGTGATGAATGCTATGTCCCCGATAAGCCTTTTCAAAAGAAATGATCCAAGGAGAGGGTGAAATGAATCAGATTCTGCTGAATTCAGGTGTGGCTACTTAAATTTCCCACCCAATGTTTTCTTAATCTTTGAAAAACATGCCATCAAAGACACATAAATTCATATCCTGTGATGATTTTGTCACACAAAACTCCTGCTCGGGTGTTTCAGTAAATAGCCGCAGCCCTGCAGGACCAGCGGTGTAGCTGTGTGTAGCTCCAGTACTGTATGTACTTTGTTCTGGCAGTCACTCACTGAGCTGAAACACATTATTTCTCCTCCCATGCCAGCTCCGCAGTAATGAATGTACATACATGCTGCTGTTTCCTCTACCTCCCCCGCTGCTGCTGAAACATGAATGACTCAAAAGCAGTTCAGGACATATTTCACAAAACTGTCTTCTCCCCTCAGAACCACTCAATCAAATGCCATTTACGTAGCAGGGTAACATATGGTGAGGTGAATGCAGTGTTATTGTGTAATTTCGCTCACTTTTATTTGGAAATTACCTTCCCGCCCTTCAGTGAAGAAAATGTCAGGGGAGGAAACAGATTTTATACTACAGAACTGACACTAATTTGCACCTAATAACAAAATATCCATTATTTCTTTTTCCGTTTTTTAGAGGGTCAAGTAAGAAAAGCCTTCTTGTTCATATAAATTCTTTCTGAAAGGAAAAATACACAAGGAGAAGTTTAAAGGGAGATGAATTCTTGGACTACGACCATTAATAGGTCCTTCTACTTATTCACTTCTGCCACGGCTCCTCTAAATACGAGGCCATTTCCAGCCCATTGCCAGCGACAGGAGGTATTGTTAGGTTAAATATGTCTTCCTCTGCACTCATACACACATGTCAGGCAACAGGACCTGCCTCCAATTTGCATCATTAGGCCTGAAATTATTGCTTCCTTCAGTCATGGCGGGAACACAGTCTAGCAGCAGAAAAACAATTATCATACCCAGAATCACAGGGAGAAAACGTGATGCACGCTGATGTCTTTTTATTGGTTGCTGACAAGATTTTTTTTAATTTGAAATAATTGTAAGTTTGTGATGATACTTATGTGGCCAGGGAAAAAACGATATTCTGACTGAAAAAGGTGCGCTTAAAGATGGCTCAGTAATGCCTCATCTCCACTGTATGGTTCAGCTCGACTTGACTCATCTCACTTTTGGTTCCAGGCCCTTTTTTCTCTTTCATTTTCTACTCAGCTGACCGCCATAACAACTCCGCATTAAACTGCCCTGACATGCACTGGATCCTTTCATTGGCAACTAAACAGAGGAACATCGGCACTTCATCAATCGTTTGGCTTTGTGTATGTACGATGTAGTGTACGCAGTGGTGTACACAGTAGTGCATGATGTACCTAATGGTGAGTGTATGCAGCATACGACATAGTGCACAACTGGCGTTTGGCATAGTGTACATAGTGTATGACATAATGTTTGCAGTAGTGTGCAGGGTAGTGTACAAGGTAGTTTAGGATGTAGTTTATGGTGTAGTTTAAAGTATAGTGTACGAGGTAGTGTGTGATATAGTGTCAAAGTGTACAATGTTGTGTATGACATAGTGTACAATGCATTGCACGGTGTAGTGTATGACGCAGTGTACACAGTGTACAGGGTAGTGTATGGTGTAGTGTACGGTGTAGTTTATGGCGTGGTGTATAATGTATTGTACGATGTAATGTACAGTGTAGTGTACATGATGTACAATGTAGTGTACGAATTAGTGTACCACGTTCTGTACAGTGCAGTGGACATAGTGTTTGAAGTAGTATGTGTAATATATGGCATAGTGTCCGTAGTGTACGACATAGTGTCTGTAGTTTATGGCATAGTGTACGGTGTGTAATGTATGTAGCACACAGAGTGGAGTTTAGCGAAGTTTTGTAGGCTGCCATTTTTTAAAATCTAGGTAAAGTGAATGAAAAAACTGCTGATGCTATTGATTGCAGCTTGGCTAAAAATGACCCCTTGTTGCACAAGTGAGGATTCTATCTGACCCATCCGTGCCCTGCAGGGTTTTATCTTTACCTACTCAGCTTACTTAGAACTTCAACTGAAGTGGTACCAGAAACCTGGTACCAGGTAGTATCCACAACTTTTGCTACTGCAAAACCAAAAAGAGAGGGTTAAGCAGAACTGTACCATTCAGTGGAAATGCAGCATAAGTGTGTCAACAGAAAGGCGAAGGAGGGCCAGGCCACTGGGGGCGGACCGGAGGTAAATGAGGGCAGGACTGAAAAAGGGTGGGGTGGTGGGGGTTCGTTGGTGGGTGGTTGGCTGTGGAGAGAACGGGGGGCCACATCTGAGAGCAATCGCACTGGTGTGACAAAATGCAGACATAACAGTCTGCCCCGACACTTGTTACCAGCACATAAACACTTGCCTGAGTGAGATAGCGGGAGAGGACTACAGCGATCTGTCGTTTATCAACTGCTAATTAACTGTTAATTTGCCAACCTTTGGGTTCAAGCATGCAGCCAATTCATCACGCCGAACAAACAGCATGTCCCACCGCTCCCGAGGGGTGGTCCCGCCACCCTCTCACACCATCCATCTGACGCCCTGGCCAAGCCCCGCGCTGACTGCATGAATCATCTGCTCCCTTTGTTCGGCTGCACCATGATCTTTCCAAAGATGGAGGTGACCCTCCTAACAGGAAGTTGTAAAGACTGATATGCTTGTGTTTGTTATTATTGCTACTCAACACATTTAGAGCACAGACATTTTTCTTCAAAGCATGTAGCATATATCATAACATGGAGAGTATACATGAAGTTAGACTGATGTATCACTTTGCTGATGTACTGTATAGCACACAGTTTATACAATTTATGCAGAATGGATTATTCATGTTTTTTATGGCTGCACCATTAAGTTTTGTGTTTTTATCCCATGTGGGCTGTGCACTTCTGGGTGTATGCCACTTGAATAAAAATATTCATTCACTGAGATCTAAATAAACTATCAGGTGTCTTTTATATAAATAAATTCACCATGAAATATATGAGATTTTAGTAAAAGTGCAATTCTGTGGCTAAGATGTTAAAGAAGCTTTTACTCATGTAGTCCTGCCAGCAGTTGACATGCTACCCTGCATTCATCCAGTGTCAGAATAATCTGCGTTCTGGACTGGAAAATTTCACGTGACTATCCCCTCAAGTCACAACTCTCACAAGTCGCTGAGTTGACGCAGAGTAGATGCGGAAACATGGTTGAAGAAAGTAAATGTTCATTTGATGGCATTAACTCTATTAATTCACATAACACATGTCAAGTTTTTTGCTCACATGTAATCTGTAATATGGTATGAGGTTGTAGAGAAGTTATTTATTAGCATTAGTCTGTAAAACCAATATTAAAGTAGGTTTAGAGGATGTAATTGTGCAGTGACAAGTCAGGGACAGAATCACTTAGTTATATAAAGCTACCTTCTTTGTAGCATCCACATTGTTTTCACATTACGACCTAAAGCTCGTGAACACACCAAAGTTGGAGGAACGACTTCCCAACTCAGGAAAGTGGACCATCCCAGGACCATGTGAATTTAGCACTAGTATGTAAACTGTGTAAAGTTTGTACACTGCAGGCTACATTTTAGAATGCTAACACACTCATACCTATGATGCTAACATGTAATGTTTATCATGGTAGATTGTCAGTAAGTTAGCATACTAACTTAGCAAGTTACATTTGGCACGTTTGTAATGTATGTGAAGTTTCGTACCGCTAGCATGGCATACTATATGTAGTATGTAAGTGTAGCATGCTAACGTTAATGTTGCAATGTGGAATGTTCTCAGATCTCCTACTGCACTGAGCTTGGTTTTGATGCACCCATATACTTTAGAAGTATTGTCTTAATGCTTTTCTGTTTTGTCTTATATTTGGTCAGTTTTATACTCCAATTCTGAAGAAACAATTTTCCATTTTTTTTTAGCTTAGCATGTGGCTATCTCAGTATCAACTTAAAATCTAAGGCAGATTTTTCTGTCAAAGTGGCGGTGCAAAGAGAAAAGTCAGGTTATCACCATTGGGGCCCACTCATTTCTGTACAAAACTCCACAACAATTGTTTCAGTTGTGGAGAGTGTTATTTTGACATTTTAGAACAAAATCAGATACATGGACATTGTCACACCTAAAGCCACACTACTAACAGAGCGAAAATTTGTCATCACTTGTAGGCTACATCACTGTATTTCAGTGGAGGCCATTGTGTCCCGTGGTGGTTGGCAGACTTTCCCACCTGGTTAACAGCAGTATTTTAAGGAAAAACTCTAAGTACTTGGATTTTTAATATGTAAATGTCCAGGTATAAAGACACTGGAAAATCAGCACAAGATATCAGCAGGTCTATGCATATTAGCAAAAGCCAAATACACTGTGCGTGGCAGCAAAGACAACACACACTTAGCACTTAAAAATGATATGTGATGAAAAATGTCACCGCCTTCAGAGCCAAGTCGTTAAGTTATTCCGGTGAAAAGCTGTCAACGACTGAAATATTCCTAATCCGGTATATCCTGATCGTTTTCTTGGCAGACAACAGGGGTGTGTGTTGGAGATATCTGATAGTGGGTGTTCTCCTGAGTGTGTGTGCCATTGCAAGAGAGTAAAACAAACATGTGTGTGTGTCTGTGTATATGTGTGTGTGTGTGTGTGAACTGACAGCAGTGGCTGTTAGCAGGCAGATGGAAGTGTCTACCACACTGAGGTGACAGCACATGTCAGAGTGGCGGAGGAAATGCCCCCATAAAGCATCACTGTTGACAGCTACAACTTGGTCTGCCTGACACTCAACATGAAGCTGTGCTTGGCCGGGTCACGTCTGCTAACACACACACACACACACACACACACACACACACACACACACAGAGATCAAACCACTCAACTAGCCAGGGACAACTCAACAGGTCGCCTCCTCACAAGCTCAGTACCAACACAAAAGCTCAGCCTCCAGTGTCTGCAGCCAGGTTGGTATTAGCTGCAGCACATACATCATACTTGACGGCAGGCCAACAGAAACATCCTCATTTTCTCCACTGACAACAAGAAGAGGGAGATTACACTCTTGCTTGTTGTGCAAAAGGCAAATAATTCCAATAATGAAACCAATTTTCCAAACCAATCTGTTGCCGTGCATGCTCCACTTAGGCACAATTACCCTGAAACAGAATGCGTGGGGCTAATCCATTTAAAATTAATCACAAATTCTATGATAAATCTCAAGCTAACGTAAATAGAGCAGCCCAATTAGGGCTATTTGAAATCCTAACTTCCCTGGCTAATCACCTCTCGGAGCAAACACAGAGCGGGTTTGATTTCAGTCGTAGTTGTTATTAGAGGAAGGAATGCCCAGAGATAGCAAACCTAAAGCTGGACCCCCTTCCCACCTCCGCCCCCACCACCCCCAGCCCCCACCCCTCCAGCAATTACGCTCACTCAAGCATACAAGTTGAAGCCTGGTGCCAAATGAGGTCGT
This sequence comes from Epinephelus fuscoguttatus, assembly GCF_011397635.1. Classification (NCBI taxonomy): domain Eukaryota; kingdom Metazoa; phylum Chordata; class Actinopteri; order Perciformes; family Serranidae; genus Epinephelus; species Epinephelus fuscoguttatus. The sequence goes on from NC_064752.1 coordinate 39,322,217, forward strand.
TTTGCAGCAATTTCACTTCCTTGAGCAAATCTCCGAGGTCCTTTTGAGAAAGGACAGACTGTTTACAAACAGTCTCTGATTGCATGTGTTAGTCTATCGGGGAGAGGAGCAGCACACCTGTCAGACAGCTCACACACACACACACACACACACACACTGAAACTGACCGGAAAGGATGCAGACTTTAATAATTCCTCTTTACCGTGTGAATGACAGGAAATCTAGCTGTGTGACACTGACTGAAAAGCAGCTCATAAAAAGGCAGCTTTATCCGCTCTGTCAGCTCCTAGGTGAAGGCGGTGGGTCCTTATTTGCTGCTGCCTCACATTGCTGTTTGATGATTAACGCCTGCATAAGCAATTAATCCTCGTTATATAGAATATTTGTGAAATAGGTAAATGAAGCCTCTTTTTCCAATTTGCCTAACATATTTATATTGGGATTAAAGCGGCAGCGTTTAGCGGCTGCTGAAATACTGCCTCAGTGTGCTCTGCCTGCAGCTGCATGCTCCACAGCCGGGGCCTGCTCAGTCTAATGTGCTCTGATAGTCCCACCAGAGGATTTCCTTACACCAACTCCCGGCCGCCGCTTGCTTGATCAGGCCCAGGCCTCAGTGCGCTCATTCATCCCGCGGCCCCCCTAGCATGTGTGTGTGTCAGTGTGTGTGTGGGTCGGCGTGTGAGAGCTCACCTCGGCGGTAATGACAGCCCACTGAAAGGGGACCTGTGGTGAGCCCGAGCCAGCCAGATCTTTTCAAGATGCCTGCAATCAGGCGCTCAGGACCGTGTCATTGCTCTGCCCTTCGCGCTCGCACACACGCCGGTTCGAGCCCGCTGATGAGCGAGGTTTCCTCAGACTTCAACTGTGCCATGGTGAAAATATATGAGAGTGTGTGGCCCTGCTGATGGGGATTCAAAGTGAACATGTCCTTATTCTACTCCTGGATGCTTTCTGGCCTCTTTGCAGAACTCCCACTTTGCATACTGTTCACATTCAGCTTAATCATAACTGAGAGCTGCTGGATATTGCTTTTTTGAGCGTTCAAAGCTTCAAACACTAACAGTTATAAACATCAAAACCATTAAATCTGCTTGACATAATCTGACTCAGGGCAACGGTGAGGCATATCTCTCTGAAGTTTATTTCCTGTAACACATCATTTAAGGCCCACTGTTCCCAACAGGTCATTAAAATCCCTATAAAAGGACAAAACTGCAAATGTTTGTGCCACAGGCTGGAAAAACAGCGTTCAATCAAAGCACTTTAATTTTAATCATTCGTGTTTCCTTTGCAGTTTGGTGCCCACGCTTTGAAACCCAAGAAACAAAAAATAAACATGCTGCTCCTGGTAAAGAAAACATGGACGAATTTACCCCGCTTTGTCTTTCTGTCTGGGTTTGTCCTACATTTCCCCCCCTGTAGAAACACACCACTCACCCACACATACAGATCAGGTATGGGGGAAAAATGTGTATATTATTTACATGTTTTTATAAGATTTACATTGTGTAATAGAGGTTACATGTAATGAAAAAGATGTACAAAAATCTTACATTTTTACATTTCGTCAAACACATGTTGATAATATATGCACTCTTTTCACTCCGTAGCCAGGTCTGCCATGTGAGGTGTTGCTGCGAGGCTCTGGCCATGTGTGGACACTGTGCAGGCCGGTCTGCGGCCCGTCCACTCTGCAGCCCTCTCTGTATTATTACAGCTGTAAGTGTGCCAGCCAGGGGAAATTTGTCTGCAATTCACCTGAATTAGAAGCGCTAACCCAGCTCTCCCGTGGCACGGCATAATGGTTTGTTTATTTTTGAGGTTTTGCTTTTAGCAAATCATTCCTTATCTGTCATTTGCTTATTGTCCCACTGAGTAGCTCCAAAAGGGGGTTGTGGGGAGGAGGTCGCTGCCACATGGCCCTGGAAAGTCCCACCTTTACACTCTTTAGTTAAACAGTCCAACTTTGTGCAGGTAACACATCCATCCAAGTGCTTGTGTGATGTGTTTTCTGCTCCGCTCGCTCTGGCCTTTTGTTTATCTGTCTTGTTTAAGATTTCTAACAAAGAGAGACTTTGAACAAATGCCACAGTTATTCTAAATGAAAGATCCAAAATGCCTAAAAATAGCCCTTGATTATAAAGAGTTTCTCTGTGCTCACGCTCCCTGCAGTACACATTGTTTTAACAGCACAACTCACTCTGTAATCAGCGCGGCGGGCTCTGCAAATCCTCCTCAGTAAGCCACATGAATGAGGCCAACAAGATGTAAATTATCACATGATTGTCTATAAATCATGTCATATGGTGCACAAATATGGTAATGTGGTGAACATCTCGAGTCACCCAAATGCTACATTTTCTTCAGACGTCTCAAATGGGCATGGGATAATGTTATGCTTATCAATTTTCCATTACGCATTTTATTTTTTTCATGTCAGTCAGAGTTTGCTTGTTTTCCGTAAACAACTTTAAAGTGTTCAGAGAGCCAGCGCAGACGAAGGCGAAGACAAAAAAATCTTAAAGATGTCTAAAACTGCCCAAAGGGGAAAAGATCATTAACAGACAAACAAATAGCCATTTGGAGGGAAGTTTAGCAGGAGTGGCACAGCGGCCAAGTGTTCCTTGATGTGCGGCTAAGTGTGCGTAATGGCCCTGCAGATGTCTTTAGCGTTCCTCCCCATTGAGATGTGGTCGGTGTGGGATGTGGAGTGGGCTTTTTTTTGTTGCTGGGCAGCCTTAGCGTTCTAAATCAGCCCGTCACACACCACTGCCTCCCTGTCAGAGGCCTATCTGCTACCACTTACTCAGAAATGCAACAAATTTACTTATAATTACTTAAAATTTTGTCGTGCTTGTAAATACTTGTGCTCTGACAGTTCATTTATTTTGTTTGATTGCTGCCGACTATTTATAGTGGAGGGCTGCCTGCATGCAGATTCCATGTGTCCTCTAGATTCTGCAATAAGACAAAAGTGGCTGTGGTGATTATCCACTAGTTTCGGGGTGTTTATTTACTCACTGAGGTCGAGCAGAATGTGGCTGTAATTGACGTGCATTCAAGCTTAGGATGGCAATCCTCAGGCTCTGTATGTGAGGGAGTGTCTGACAGCGGCTAAAAAGGTTCATTATCTTACTAACCTACAGAGAGATTGCTTCCCATCGTTTTCTGCTGTAGTTAGATGTCTAAAGTGAGCAGGTTTCTGCGAGCTGCTGCATGAACCCAAACCAATGGAACATTTCAGACACAGAGTAGGTGTTAACCGCTCAGCAGTGAAGATTTAGCTTCATGGAAAGAGTCTTATAACACTTTTGGAGCCTGTTGTCCGCACTGTACAAATATCTCAGTCTTAGCAGCTCATTGAGTCCATTTGTTTCCATCATTTCTTTTTCTGGTAAGCCCTTAATACAAAGCCATGTCTATAGAAAATGTAACCAGTTTTCACAAGTTGCATTAAAGCTGTACTAACCAATACTTTTATATTAACAATGATCTAATGATTATGTGTAATGTGAAAGGGGTCACTTTCAGCGACAAACCCATCGAGAATTATCACCAGAGTGCGGTCTCTCTCTCAGCTTGATGGAGCGTTTTAGCATCTTTTAGCTCATTCTTTTCATAGACCGAACGTTTTCCGACATAACACGCCCAAACATACGAACATATGCCACATAATCATGAGCCAGTAATTTGCACATGATCCATGTATTTTGGAGGGCGGTGATCAAATGACCAATGCGCTGATGGGAGTAAATAAGGCGGCAGGTGGAGGCAGTGGATGTGTCACAAAACACAGGTTCCCCAGGGACTTTTCCCAGGAGACGCATGTTGTTTTAAGGTACGTCCTCATCATGTTTCTTTTCCTTAAACCTAACCTCCGTAACTTTACGTTAATTAAGTAATATCATAATTATTTGTATGGATATCCGAATCGATATTCGAACCATTCTATAAGGATACGATGTTGTTCTGATTTTAAGGTCCACAACTTTACTGTTTTGGTTGAGTCTCGCAGCTCTCATCAACCTCTTTTCTGGCTGGCAACTGTTTTTAATACAGAAATGTGATGAGATGGTGGCGACCAAAACAGAGCTTAAAAAAGAGCTAATTTTCACTTAACATTGGTCAGAGACACAGCTCCAAATGAATGTCAGTGTCGCTCTGTCTTTACTGGATGTGTATAGATGATGGCTTGCTAACATGCTTAACTTAAAAAAAAGTTTATATGGTGGTAATATGTCAATTTTACAACTGTGTAATAGCAATGTAACATCTGCTGCCAAGTGGTAGAAACCCAATTAACTCTAACTTTAAAGAGTTAGTCCTTGATCTTTTTAGATTTATCCATCTGAATAATTTGAGAAGTCTTTTAAACTTCTACACAATATACAGTAAGAACCAGATCATCTAAACCGAGACCAAGTCATGGTCAGAATCAAAGTGCATCAAGACTGAGTCAAGACCAAGCCCTGACCATTGCCAGCCCCACACTGCATGACACAGTTACAGTAAAATGTGGATCATGCAAACCAAAGGCATCCCTTAAATTGATCTGAAAAATCCACATTCCCAAAAAAATCCATAAACAAATGAAGATTCCTCTTCATTCACCTCTTGTATTGCCATATACTGTGTATATGTGTGTATGTGTAAGTGTACCATTAGAAATGTCTTGACAAAATGATCAAAATGCATTGCAAAGGTGTGGTCAGGTGTGGTCTAGACAGGTCTTAAAATGAAATCCAGAGTCTTCTCTGTCTGAGACTGAGACAAGACTGAAACCTTTGATAAGTGGTCTTGAAACCAAGCCTGATTTCGTATACTACACAGGTAAGAGCAAATTTAAGAAATTTCCAAAAAAAATACATAATTTTATGTCTCGGGTTTTTTTTTTTTTTTTTTTCAATTAAAACAAAAGTAGTTCAACAGGGTTTCAAGATTTTAAATAGTCTTGATTCTGTCTCATTCTGTCTTGTTTGCCACAAGACAGAATGAGACACTTACACTTATTTTTAGGCAATTCCTAAAACAGAAGAAACTGCACTGGAATCACACGGAATACTCTTAATCCACTGATGAAGTACAAGCAAGTGTTGCAAGATGAATCCAAGGCTAATTGACTTAAAAAAGAAAAGAAGAACTTCTCTCTTTGTCTGCTGTGACACCTCTCATCACTGACAACTACTGCAGCCTCATCCCTCACATCTCCGCTCCTCCAGCACATGGACAATTAAGCACAAAGGGGTGACAATGTGGCTGCTGTCCATCTCCTGAGAGCCTCCAGCGACTGCCACGCTCCATTTCAGCTCCACAAACACACAGCGATGTTTTACTGATTAAAGGCCTGATAGCGAGGCTGTGGATGAACAGCGGCTGCTTGGCAGTCAAACAGGGTCACCGGTTGCTGTGGGAGGCATGAAGGAAAGATCAGGCAAAGATTGCTTTAACAAGATAACTTCCAATTTAACTGCCACAATCAAAATATTAAAAGACGCTTCACTGATTGCATTCTGCGATTTCAAAGCCACAATTGCCTTTGAAAAGACAGGCGTGTCAGAGAGATTTGACACCAGCTAGTTGTAATTTGTCGTGAGTGATTTTGGCGTGCACTGCAGTTTGGAGCACGCAGGACTGCACTGATAAAGTACACAAACTCACAGATTTGAAGGGAGAAAAAAAGTCTCACACCGCAATCTAATAATTTCCAGTTTCAAGTCAGCGGGTTCACACAAACTTTCTTTAAAAATCATTTGAATATTTCAGCACTGATGATTTGGATTACCATCACACACAGAGGTTGCATGGTAAATGCTTCTTTCACCATGGTAGCCTTTAAACTTCACTCTGTCTTGTATTAAAGCCCAATGTCTGCATGATAACTGCACAACATTCATCTTCATAATAGAGCCTGGCTGGATTTGTCCCCCATAAGGAGCCCAACTTAGCTGGGTTAAAGGAAAGCATTACAGCCAGCAGGCATGTGACCGCATAATTTCAGCCAGAGAGGCCTACGCTTCCTCTGTTTGCTGTCATTATGCCCTCAGTAAGCCACATAAAGGCCCAGCCATCCTGTGGAGATCACTGCACTCCTCGCCGCTCCGCCTGATTGGCTATTATCTAAATGAACCAATGTTCTATATCAGGGCTTTTGACTACATAACTACCCTGTTAATATTCAGAGGAAGTGCTGGAGGTCAGGGAGCTCTCAGCCGCTTGACCTCAGGGTCACAGGAACCCGAGCCGCAGAGTGGCACATGGCAATGAATGAGCCCTAATGATTTAGATGGTATCTGTTACACAGCCCGGAGAAAGCCAATCTCTCCGGGCAATCTGGCCATGGAGAAAAGGCAGAGGTTCGAAAATAAACCCCACTTGTTTCAGAGAAGGGTAATGCTGCCTCACCAGCACAGCACGTCATTGGAATTCCCATGTATGAATAATTACACACAGATGACCACACAGCAGCTTTGGACACACCGCCGGTAGATGCATTGTGCGTGCAGTTGTTTAGGGAACTGAGTCCAGGAAATGCAGCGAATGATTTGGATTGTTTGTTTGTTTACTCGGTGCTTAAGTGACTTCAGCACCTTGTTAAAGAGGCCTCACGCAGCCCTTGACGGCGGGACCCGTCACAGGAGCCTCTCCAGAGGATTAGGTGAGCATTTGCCTGAGTCGGGCTAAAAACGGGCCCTTTGTGCAGCCGTTTAAGACACTTGTTGATGCGTGGCGTGGCTTTGAGTTTCCTTAAAATACTCGGGTAAACATTGGGCTTACGCACAGCAACAAAACCATGACCTTAAAGAGTGCTTTCAAAAGCAATTTCCCTCCCCTACTACTGCATGTAAACAGAGTAATTGTACTTGGGAGACTCCCAGTGCCAGCTGAGTGTAATTTATATCCACGTCATCCACAATGAAATCAGAGCCACTATGATAACTGTTATGACAGCAATGCAAGCAACATTTCTCACAGATATCACTTTTTATCATTACTTCTAATAACACTAATACTATTGTTATTATTAAAGCACAACTGATACTAGATTTTTGGGGAAATATATTTATACTTGAAAGAAAAAAAAGATAATATTTTGGCTGATTTTTTTTTTTTAAAAATACATTGTTTAATTAGGAAGACAAAACATTAACAAATAATTTTGATGAGAATCCCCTAAATTTGGTGATTAGAATTGACTCATAGACATGCAGGAAGGTACTTTAAAGCTGAAAAAATATAAATATATAACACTTACATATAGCAGTAAACCGTTAGCTACACTAGAAAGTTAATTAACAAATTACTGATAACAACAAAAAATCAAGATAAGAAAAACAAGACTCATTGAATTTCTCCTCAGGGGGATTAATAAAGTAAATAAACTTAAACTTAAACTTAAAAGCAGCTCATACAAACACTTTCAAAAGAACTAAAATTTGAAGTATAATAAACATTAAATGAATGAAATTAATTCTTTAACAGCAAAAGCAGCCTATTCATCATGACTAATTCATCTTTACATACTAGTCTGACAAGATCACATTAGCAAAACCAATGCACTGATTGATCTTTAATTATCATCATCACCACTACTACCTTCTACTCTAATGATACATCTGAAATGATATGTCACCATCCTCTTACAGCTATCACCACTGTTGCTCCTGCTACACTAGCACTAATGTCAGTATAGGCCTACCAAGAGATTTACTGTTACCAATCTACTGTATTCTGCTTGAGCTGGTTCCTATAAACAAAAATCCTCTAAAAATAACTGCTCAGCTATGCTAACAGATGTTTGCATTTGTGCGTTGCAGAGTTAAATATGTTGCATCTGTTGTTTAGCTTCTCTGTTTACAGAGATCTATCACAAAGTGCACATCATAGATGTTTATGTCCGGAGGCCTTGGTGCAATGACAGTGTAAAACACTTCACTCACTCATTTTCTCTTTCCCCTGACTAACACACGCTCTCTCAAAAACAACTCTGTGCTCAACTCTGAAATGATCACATTTATTTACGGTGTGCAGCTACATGTGTCCTGACGTTGAGCCAGCGGTTGGAGCTGGATACTAAAATACAAATAATGTGAAAAGAGAAAGATGCAGGAGGTCTGTTAATTAGAAAGGAAAAGGAAATGAAAGAGTCATTTACAGTCAAGGTTCTGTGGAAAGATGTTAATGTACTGCAGCTATAAAAATATGTATTAAACATGTGCTGGAAGGAAGAGAATGCTCCAAATGTGTTCTTCCTGCTTTCCTGTCCTTTTGAACTAGTTTTTTTAGAAAGTTCATATTGATTAAATGTATCTTTGTTTCACTGTCTGTCTCTCTGTCTGTCTACAATTTGCAACACTGACAATAATAGGCTGCTGATATAGGCTACATGTATGTATATATATATATATATGTACATGTATATATTATTATTATTATTATTATTATACTCCATGGGAGTCAAAAGATGAGATTGCAGGTAAGTTGATTTATTCATCTATATAACCCAGATGACAAATTTGTCTCAACAGGCTTTACAATCTATACAGCATATGACCCTGTGTCTGTGGATGCCCACTTCGGAGTAACTGCAAAGTGAAGACTTCACATTATTCTTACTTTCATTATTCCAAGGTTGTTACACTCTCTGCTCCTAAATACTGTATAAATAGCTCAAATAAGCTTTTTTATTCTGTTAAATATTTTAACAGATTGCTAACGTGTTACACCTGGAGGTGATGAGTCATCTGGGGCAAAGGCCTACCAAAAAACATGTGTTTAAGTGGTACTGAGTAAAATTTAATTTTATTGTGGTTTAATACATTATTTATCATTATTAACCTTTAAAATTTAAGTTGAGTGGCTGATAATAGTTTTACATTGGTGTTTTATGGGGTCATCCCTATGTTTCCCAGGTTCTATGTTTCCCGGGTTCTATGTTCCCCACTTACACAAAAAGGGTTCTATGTTTCCCGCTTGGTTGAGCCGGGAACATAGAACCCAGGAAACATAGAACCTTTTTTGTGTAACTGGGGAACCTTTTTTGCAGGGTTAAGTGGGGAACATAGAACCCGGTAAACATAGATACGCTCCCGTGTTTTATTTGTACTTAACGTTAGCTTGAGAGCCTGCCAAAAACGCTAATCTTGCTAGCGTAGCTGGTGTTTAGCTTTATCCTCCATCATAAATGGAAATAGCTACTGCCTAAATTAGGTGGGAAACATTAAACTGTAATGATGTTAAGTCATAAAAAGTTGTATTTTTCAATTACAGGAACCAGCTACGAAAAATACATTGAGTGATGTTAGCTAACGGTAGTTTGAAAATACTTAAGCTGGAGGGTGTTCTTTCACAAACTGGACCATTTGAAAATTTTGAACGCTGTTGGAACATAGCGTTTGGATATTAAGAACAGCACACTCTTGGAGCAGCATAGCGTCCTCTGGGCACCGTGTCTGGGGAGATGGAGCAGCAGAGCGCCAAGTTGAGTGATTAGCTAAACCATTCGTTAATTCATGTAGAAAGAGAATGCTCAAACAACAGCACTTTCAATTTAGTGTAGAGCGTCAGATTGGATTTACGAACACACCCTTAGTTTTGGGAAAGAAATAACAAGCAGCCTACAGAGAAAAAATTAATGTCTTCCCCTAGTTGTACGTGGTTGAAAGTCAGTGATATCAGGAATTTGACAGTTTTGTTCAGCTACTTTCTTTCATACTTGGTGAAAGCACCACTTGTGTTAACAAACTGGGAGCAAAATGGCTACAATGTCAACATTGCTGGCAGTCACGTCAAAATAAAATGTTAAATGAACTCTTACTCATTCAATTCAGCTACCGCAGCTTAATTAACACCACTGATTTAAAACTCGTAAAACTAGAGGTATTTTTAAGTGGAAAAAATGATAGGGCAGTAACTTTGGACTAATACTTTGGTCCTATTTCATATTTCCTACATGGTTAAACCCAGGTGATAACAGCACATACCTGTTCTCTTCAACATGCTGTTATACTGCTCAGTTCCTCCTCTGTAGATATGTTTGCTCTGCAGTGCATGGCAACTTTTACCTTGTTCTGCTTCATGTTTGGTGAGGAGAGTTGTTTGCGATCCTGAAGGCCTGTTCTTGAATAGGTACCATCACCTCGGAGTAACACACACAAAGCAAAGAAAATGTGTTCTCAACAAGGTAGCAGTTAACAATATGCACATTAAATGTAATTATTTTTCTCCAGTGGTTTGGTCTATAATAATATTCCACAGCTGGTGGGCACCAAGGTGTATAGTTTTTCTTAAAGGCAGACAAATAAAAAAATATGTTCTCAAAAATCGATTATTGTTCATGATGATCACAGTTACTTATGTCTTCTTTGAAAGAAATACAACCTTCTGCCAATTATGAGCAAATGACGACAACAAATAGCCAATCAAATTGCAGAGGGGCAACAGGCAACCAGCCCCACTTGGCACCAAATTTGTGCCATCTGCTTTCATTGCTAAAGGCTTTGGGCATGTGATTCTTGTTTTCTCACAGTTGGGGCACTTGAAATTGTGAGTGTGGGGCACACTTAAACCCCTTTTTTAAAACTACTCTATCAGCCTCTGAACTTTAAATGTAGCCTATAATAATGATAAATAACAACAGCAACTGAGGATATTTTGTGTCCCGCATTAACTGATAATTATTCTGAACTTTTCAGATACTCAATTCCACTAAAATATACTTTTATTCTGCAGCCAGCAGGTGGGCCTTTGCTCTAAATGACCTGTTGCCTCCAGGTGTAACATGTTAGCACTCTGTTAAAATGTAACACACACATACAAAAAAAGCTAATTTGGGCTATTTGTTCAGTTTAAGCAGTGAGTGTAACAAACTTGGAGTAATGCGTGAATTTAAGTAGGAATAATGTGAAGTGTTCCTGTTCCCATGATTGCAGTGTCACAGAGCCTTAATGCAGTGAATGAGGTTAGGCTCGGTTTTTAATTCCCCTTTGGAGTTAAAGCAAATTTTACAAGGTGTTTTTCATGGAAATTATACACTTCTCTGGTTTATTTTCATGTGGTAAAACAAATGTCAAGGACATGTATTTAATCATGAATATGTAGGTAGAGCATTTGCATTGCAGGGAGGAATAGTCTTTATTCCACCATAAAACCATGGTGAACGTCTAAATGTTTAATAAATACATAACAAAACTTTGGTGTGCTATTGATATATAAATTAAGCAAAAATCATGTCTGCTCAGACTGCTCCAGCTGTCCCTGTGAGCAGTCAGTGTATAAAACAAGCCTTCCACCGAGGCCTTGATCACGCTCACATTAATAATACTCTCATTTGGGTGGGCTCTCACGTCACTCGTGACAGTCGTTTCCTTGATGGGCGTCAAAAATTAACGATGAAGTGTTGTTTTCCAGTTCCAAAATTTCAGGCCTGCCAAAGGTTAAGGAAACACGGCACCATAAAACAGAGCCTCTGTGTTTGTCTTGAAACCGGGCAGCGTTTACTTGCACTTCTCAAGCTGTCGGACGTTCATTTTTATGCTGAAGTAACTCAGTGTTTTGTTTGACAACGCTTTTTAAGTTTTAGCTTCCTCTCACTCCATTACTGAAGTATCTTTAAGCCCTCAAATAGAGAACTTTCAGAAAATTAACCCTTTGTACACTTGGTGGAGCAGCAGCATGTCTCGGAAGTTAAACCGTGGCAAGAAGGTTTCAAGTTTGATCCCAGTACAATTCACCTGTTCAGGCAACACTGAAATCCTACCTGCTGACTCAAATGTCACATGCACCATGATAATAACCTGTCTTATATATTAAAAGTTATCTTATGAGTAATTTCATTGATACTTCTTAGGAAGCAAACCAAAACACACAGGAAAAAGTGTGTCTATGTGTATGTGTGTGTGTGTGTGTGTGTGTGTGTGTGTGTCGACAGAGGCCAAACGTCTCTCTGCACTTTTGAGCTCTCGGTGAAACACCAGCAGAGGAGTTCCTGTTGGCTGACAGAGCAGTTAATCCACGCAGAGGGGAGCAGCTCCAAACAACTGCAGAGAAACACAAGCTACAGGTCTGCCACTTTTCATCACCGCCACAAAAACAGGCAGCCTAAGCCTCTTTGTGAGCAGATCGCTCCAGGGCCAGTACGCTGTTGCAGATCTCTATGGCTTTACCAATCTGTTGGCAGAGGAATCACCACGCATTATTACTAATGACAGCTCTGAACTTGGAAGAATTGGAAGAATAAAAGGCAGAGCAAAGGGGCGCTTTAAAAAAAAATCTTTTAACAACTTGCATCATTGCACGGCCACACAAAGGCAAAGCTTAACCTGACATTCCTGTGTAATTAAGACATCTCTCACATGGCACGTTTCTCCTGACCACTTGGGACTCTCGTACAGGACCGGAGGGTTTTCAAAGCAAGCGAGGGCAGCCCATTCACATCTGTGATCACTAAGCCGGTGCAGCGTGGCCATGAATGCAGTTAGACTGTAACACTCTGCAGGCATTGTTTTTAATACATTGACATTTAAATTGTGATCCCACTTGCCCTTTCAAGGGGACCAACTGCACTGGTGGAACTGACAAAGAGACGAGGAGGGAGGGGAGACAGTGTTCAGGGACCACAACTTGGTGATGGGTAAAGACAATATGTTGTGCACTTTTCTACATCTATAAATTCAACATTATTACACTGTAAAAAATTTCAATATTTTTTCTTTTTTACAGGTGAAAAATTTCTGCCAGTGCAGTAAGATTCTTTTTAACCAGCTTCGAATGTAATAAAATTCCAGTCAAATTGTTGTAGCAGTGTACCTCATGTCTAGAATACTCTAAAATTGGACAAATTGATTTATATTTAGAAAAGATTGAAATATTTTTCCTGCACGGGCCATTTTCTTGACTATATATTAAAAAATAAATAAACCTCAGATAAAGACAGAAATTATTAGATAAAATTGAGAAAGTTTTTGCACTAAATTAACTTTGACTTTACTTTTGTATGCATTGTATATGCATGCACTATATAGTATATATAGTATATAATATGGAAATTAAATATGATAATAAAATATAAAATAAAAAGTATATTTTCACCTACTTTTGCCTGTGCTGTAGCTTCCTGCCAGCTTTAGATTGTCATTTTTAATTGCACTGAAAACAGACTCAGAGTAAACCCATCTAAGTCAGCCTGCTGCAGTGAGAGTGTGAGCTCGCTTTCATGTCGGTGTGTGAAAATGATCCTGCGAGGGCTAATTATGTGATTGTTTCATTTGCTGATGTCGGAGCACTTCACGTTCTTGTGTGTTAACAATTAGCTAACCATAACAACTCACTTTGATGCTAACCAGGGTGGAAACGGGGTCACGACCTTTAACAGCCGTGCGGCTTCGCTGTACGCCCGCGCCTCATTCACACACACACACACACACACACACACACACACACACACACACACTCAGATCTGATTGAGAAATTCAATAAAACATCAACATGGGGAGATGCAGACTCCCATGAAGATCACTGTGCGTGTTTTATTTTTTTATTTTTTTGTGTGAAATCAATTGTGTCCAGATGTGTTATAAGGCCAGCAATAAAACATAATGTATGAAGGCTTCACATAACTTCCCCATTGATGTAATCAGTCTGTAATTACACAGAGTGAAAGTTAATTGACTTATTTTTGTTGGAGACACTCATTGATCCTTATTGATGTTCACATCCTGTCTTCAAAAGTTGTTTTCCTTTCTCTTCTGTAATTGTGCTGATAAAATCTGGATCTAAATGTGTATTAAAAGCTTACTGAATGGTCAAGCCTTTCAGTCTAAATATGCAGCTCATACCAAAACACAGCCGCTCTGCAATATTTGCATCCTGCATTTGTGGTCTGCCTGAACATTACTGCACTAAGATGATTTAAAAACATGCATCAGATGCTGTATTCTTACATTTTTTTGACTCCATCTAGTGGCGTAGACTTGCTGTTGCTTTAGTGTTTGACACTAACACCGGCTGTCTAACCACAGATTTAAGAACAAAATCAAATCATGCGAGGCAGTAGAAGTAAACACCAGGAAATACGTTTTCCTGACTGAGCAGAATCCTGTGTGACTTTCAGTGTACGTTCTCTTTAAACACTGCAACACCTGCTCAGGATGGTGAAAGGGCGTCCTCCAGTAAAAAGAGTCCGACTACTTGAGAGCACTTTTACGTTAATACATTTTTAATGGTGTTGACTTTGGCTTGGTTTTAATTAATGACTTGGCTAAAGCAGCTGCTCAAGCTCCAGGAGGCAAGATCCTAAACTGAGTCCAGAAGCTGAGAGCTTGGGCTGATTTTTTAGTTTTTAAGGAACAAAAAAAACCCCAAACAAACAAACAAAAAAAATCAGTCTGTGATCAGTGTGATGCTGGATTTGATGCAACTTCAAAGCATGACAATGTGAAGCAGGAAAAACATGTTTAGTCGTCACCACAGAAGCTGTCACATAGCGAGTGGGAGAGGAACACATTACAAAGGAGGTTTTCCACAGTAACTGTATTGCAAAAGTAAACAAGGCGGACAATCATATCATTCAACAACAATATGCTTGTTCCTCGGAGTTTGCCATTTCTCGATGTCTTAAAAAAGTGAGCCATGATCTCAAACAGAATCGTCTAAATACAGAAAAATATAGATTCAGGTCAAAAAGGATTGTAAATACTTACTAGTACTGCAAATAACAGTAAGGGAAGACAGCTACAACAGGTATCATTCACTGTCCTGGCACAGTGGATGCATTTAATAGGTCGGACATACAAAAATAAACCACAACAAAGCAATACACATATTGTACAAATAAAAACCTGAAAATATGTCCCACTGACAGTTTGATCGGAGCGCATCTCATCTCTGAGAAGTGGACGCATGGTTTACATCTGTGACTAAAACACTGCTGCTATAGAGTATAGCTCATTAAACGTTCAAAATGTCCGGACCAAAATAAAAGGGTGTGATGGAGGCGTGGACGCAGCTGCTTATAACTATAATATTAACAATAATAATAATAATAATAATAATAACAATAATAACATGTCAGGCTGGAAATGTTTTCCATGATAACATTGACATTGAGTGAAGACAGGAAAAAAAAATGTTAACGTATATTCTAGTGTGTAAAATGTTTGTGATGTCCCCCAAACACACACACATCCAAAAAAACCAACAAAAAATAAAAACAAAACAGGGGAAAACAATAATCGTCTGCTAAGGGTAATTTTCACAAGTCAATGAAATATTCAAAAACAAAAACTCTTAAGAATTGTACAAGTATAAAAAAGCTACAAACATTAATAAATTACATCACTGACACATAAACACTTCACAAGGTGCTAGTAAAATAATTCCGAAACCCTTCAGGATACTAGAACTCGAACAAGAGGCTGGTCATAGAAACTTTAAGTGTTTTTTTTTTTCCTTTTATATCATTTTTCCTCAAAGCTTCGTCTCTTGTTCAAACAGAATCACAATACAATTAGCTTTGTGTATGTAAGGCCATATGACAATAAAATGTATTATTTCTTCAGTTGCTTTCCAGGCAACACCTTAAAATCTAACGCAAAAAAACAAACAAACAAAAAAATCTCTGCTGTTAAAAAAAAAAAAAAGTTCAGAAATCAGGACTATACTGTATATTCATATATATATTTTTATTCATTTATTCATAATTAGCAAAACCAGTAAAAATGTAGAATTAAGCCTTAAGGGGAAAGGATACAAAAAGTAGTAATTTAAAAGGCTATGTACAAGCTACATTCTATATACTGAACTGTGTGAAGCCGTAAAAACGCAGAGATGAGTCGGTGCTGCCTGTGAAAGCAAAAGAAGAGAGAAAGTATCCCCATGTAACTGCAAACCTGACATGGATGAGGCTTATCATGAGCCACAGGTCCCACGTAGTGTCAGAAATCCTATGATTTTCATGTTTGCCACTTCGTCCTATGTTCGCCTCACTGCTGCTGTTTCATACACAGCCATATCCACGATTCACTTTGTGCTTTACAGTTGTTCCTTTCAGTCCCGCTTCCTATCTACGCCTCAACACCAATAAATAAATATCACCGCTGATAGTGCTCTGCAAATGTTAAGTGTTAACATAAAGAGATAAATGCTTGAGTTGACTCCAATCGCTCCGCCGTACACGGAGAATCTGGGAGGGAAGAAAGGAGCTGGTTTTTCCGTTTCCACCCGTTGATCATCAGTGTGGCTGAATGATAAGCTGCATCCATATAGTAGGAATTAACGTGTAAAATCCCCGAACCCTGACCCAAGCGCACATGCAACTGAATACATGCAAGGGATACTTTCAAAAATCTTGGAATGACTGCAATGTACTTCTACTTCATGTTTTAGCAACCCCTGATAAACTGACAGCTGTAGTAAAATGAGACATGTTCTCTTAAAAAATATTTATAGTAGGTTCTGTACACTTTAATATCTGAAAGTTATAAAGTATAAGTAGAGGCAAAAACCTATTTGCGTGATGTTCTTCTTAGAAATTGAAAAATGCATGATTTTCTTTCTTTTTTTTTTTTTTTTTTTCTTTTTTTCTCCATTGTTGGCTTTAATCAGTGAACAGGGGGTGAGGTTGGGATGGGACCCAGCTCATGAATTCCCAGTCCGACAGCAGTCTGCTGCATGCTACAGGAGGAGCTTTCCATTTCGATGGATCTTTAAAATCTTTCCAAGTCTCTGTTTGGCTGTTGCCATGCCTTTCTTTAGCCGCTTAGCTGCGAAAAGAACAAGAAAAGACAGGAGATGAGACGGGATGTCCAGCTACAGTGTGAATGTTCCTGCTGCAGTAATAACTTAAAACTGCATTTCTTTTCATAGATAAAATCTTTACTCTCTTATGAAACAAAATACTAAATCCTGCCGTGCCTACATTCATGCTTTCTAGCTGGTAGGGTTTTCTTTGTCCGTGCCTTAACACTGGAGCATGGGTTTGTTTCTTGGCCCATTAATGCCACCATCTGTCCACCAGTGGAATAACAAACTGTTGACAGGAATTTGTATGGCCCTGTTTACACCTGGTGTTAACATGCGCCTCAGGTGATCAGATCAAATGTGGTCAGCCCTAAGTTCAGGTGTGAATGCACCCAATGTGTTCTCAGTGTGTCTTGAGATTGCTCAGACAGCATTCAGAAGTGGTCTGGGCCATATATGGCCACATTCTTTCAGCTAATGTGTCCTGGGCAACACTGAAGGACAGCTTACAGCTGGAGTCCTTGCTTGTACGGCTCCCTGGCAGTTTAATAAACTTCTGTTGTTGCTGTTCCACAAGTTAGATGCAGTTTCGAAGGACTGTCTCCAGAGCAGTTCTTCTGGTCGACTGATCAGGTCAGAGTCTGCCCGGTTAGCACGAGCTAACACAGCAGCGGCGGCTCACATTGCAACGCAGAGCCATTAAATGATCCCAACTTACTCACACCGACACTGAATCTGCTAGAGTCTGATGTTAAACTCGCGAGGTAAGGCTAACGTTGTTACGTTGTTAAGTTATAGCTAGCAATGTGGGTGTGGCCTCCGGGTGAACTCTCACCAGCTGTCCCTAGCGTGAAGCTTATACTCCAGCTCAATGTAGGAGCAACACTGCACAATCTTCTGCAGTCTGTCCCCTCTAGGTAAACTTAAAATTTAGTACTGAACTGTGCATATGGCTCTACAAACCTCCTGCTGGTCACATGTGGTCACTCAAGACACATGGAGATGCATTCTAATGCCAGGTGTAAACAGACAGACAGAGCTGTCCACTTGTGCTCCAATCATTGAAGACACATGTTAATACCAGGTGTAAACAGGCTCTATGCCTTTCCTTCATGTTGCTATGGGACCCACTAATAAAAACACTATTCCATAGTGCCTCAAAAATTCCACAGGGAACCTTTAAACTAAAACACAACAGTCATTTATAATTAATAATCATTATTTTAGTTCATGTTTGATTATAAAAATGTAATGTGATGATGCATTTATGAAATGCACTTCACCTGGTCACTGGTAAATGTGCCCACGCACATTTAGTTCAGGTTCAGAGGCTTTCGTAGAGTAACCCCGAAACCTTGAACACAAGGTGAGGGAGTAACACCGTGTTTTTATGCAGAGTTGCATTGTCTGCAATAATTGCAGCACCAATCATTTATACATAACTACATATATCACAGTTCATAGAACTGTCTGACAAGATGTATATACTTAACATACAGTAAAGGCAGCAGCTAAACCATAGTGCTTATTGATAATAATAATAATTAAAGTACCAATTATTAATTCCTTTCCAGATTAATTTTACATGCCTGTGATTTACGAAGAATTCCATAGAAGTTTGCTGAAATAATGTAATTGTACTGATTTAACTGTATGATTTCATGTTCTGCTGATCTGCTCTGCACTGACTTAAAAACTCTCTCGGTTATGCAAGCAATTACTTGCGATCAATTAATTGCAGACATACCAACTGAAAACATCTCTTTCCAGTAAACTTCCTCATAAATTATTGGGACAGTCCTGGCTGTTAAAAATGTCTGTAAATCAGATCTACAGCCATCTTAGCATGCTAGTAAGTACTAAGCTCGGAGTGTAGCTGAGGCTGATGGGAAAGTCATCATTTTTGCATTTTTTTTTTCTCAAACCAGAAACATTTTAAACCTAATAGTGAGTAATTAATAATTAGCTGTTGACACATTTAAATCTGGACCAAACATCCCCACCATTCACATGGCTACACCCAACAGCTTTAAACTTGATGCTGTTTAACCAGTTAAAAAAATGAAGCAGTTTAATCACTACACACCTTTGGCGTCTGCTGACACCACACGATCCCCCTTCGCCATGCTGCTGCTGTTGGTGCTCGTGGAGTTGGTGCTGTTGTTAGGAGAAGACATTGACGGTCGCCTCTGGCTAAGAAAAACCCCCGGCGCCATGGGCTGTGGCCCTCCCGGCGACTTGACTGTTCCAGTGTTGAACTCGTGGTCTGTCAGGCTGCCATCCTGGGAGTCCAGATTGTGCTCCGGTGAGCTACTGTCCTGAGAGATTTTCGGGGGCTCCTCAATTACTATTGCCTTCTTTTTGGTGCTTTTCTTCTTCTTCTTAGTTTTCTGCTGCTCCTCCTATTGACACACATTTCATTGTTTAGCAGTACTTACAGAGATAATTACCATTATTCTATAAAAGATATGTTGCCACGAGTCACCTGATGGGATAGCTTTGCTGCAGCTGCGGCCAGGCCTGTTTCTATGGAGGCCACTCGGGCTCCGTCTCTCGCTGGCCGCTCCTGCCGAGGAACTGAGGGTCCTACACGGGCTGTGATGACATCAATGCCAAGGTTTAGAACACATTTACTTTATAAATGTGTAATTCTTTCATTAGTAAAGCGAGTATTTACCTGTCGGGCTGTACGGAGTGTCGTCACTGCTTTTCCTTTTTTTCGATCTGGATTTGAAAACAGGGTTATCCTCTTCAGACTCCAACGAGGGGTACACTGAAATCAAAAGATGTAACCCATTACTAACATGTCAGGCATGTAAGGTCTTCAATGAGAGGAAAATTAAACATTACCGGCCAATTATTGTCCCATATGTAAAGCATAGAATGTAACTTAAGTGCACTTATTTCTGCTTTCCGTGCATCTAAAATGGTGGAAGTTTCCAGTGACAGCATGTGGGACAGCTGTGAGACAGCTGTTGACTGCCCCCTTCTCTCTGCCTGCTCACAGCACAACCATTCCACCCAGATGCTTAATATCTGATAATTAAATGATCAACGTAAAAAAAAAAAAAATTAAAAAAAAAAAAAACGGCCTGTTTACAACAGAACAAAAGAATGCCAGTGTGTGAGAAAGGCTTCATCCTGGCATGAAGATATCCGAGTGAGAATGTTCGTGCTAGGAACAACTAATTAAACACTAATTAGAAGTTCAAAAAGCATGTAAAATAACAATTGGCAACTCGTGATAATGGCTTATTAACAAGCTGGGTGGGTCCAAACAGCTGTGTTTGGACTGGGTTCACAAAGAAATGTTCCATAGGAAAAAAAAAAAATCACAAATTAGAGCAACACAAAAGGGCGGATTTGGAAAGGAGACATGCAAAAATAAACACAAACCCTATCATCTACTTCTAATGAAAAGGCCAAATTTAGAATTAGAGACCCCGAGTTGAGCCAACACAGGTCAATCTGTTTTTAACAGCACCTGTTAGCAACAGCGAGAATCAGGCATGGCAGATAATTATTTTCTCATTCATTTGCTCAAAAACTAACCCCGTGACAGGGGCCTGACCTGAGCTCCACTCATCTGGCCTGTTCTTAACATCCTAATAAAACAGAAACAAGAGGAGTGAGTCAGCTCTTGGCACTTACCATAATCGGAGTCCTTGAAACACGCGTCCATGTGGTCCTGGTCGTCATCGTAATCCAGACTCTCGATGCTGCTGCTTTTCCTGGGTTTCTTCGGGAGCCGTTTGGTGGGCCGCTTGCTGTTGTTGCTGCTGCCGCCTCCGCCGCTTCCTCCTCCGCTGGCCTTCTTGCCGGCCTGCGTGCTGTGTGAGTTGCTCTTCGACTGGCTATTGTTTTTGGACTGGCTGTTGCTCCACGGCTGCTGCAAGCTGTCTGAAGACGACAGGTTGGCCATGGACAGCATGCCCTGAATGGCCTCCTGTGTGCTGGGAGATGCAGGTGGCTGACTGTAAGTACGTCAATAAAAAATACACAACAACACAGCCATTACACAGCAGTCAACACGCTGGCAGAGTGACTGAGAGAAATGATTGAATAAAGGCTTTGAAGTCTATGTAAATGTCAGCAGTTGTGCTATTAAGCATCATTATCATTTGACACCGGCAAAATATTAAAAATTGTACCAAATCTGGGAGAGCAGAGCAAAACTGTCAGCCCTAAATACTCTCCACAGACCTGTGATTACTTTAAGAGGCAGCTATGGAAATAAATATAGTCACACACCTATTAAGCTATTAGCCGCTGAGCTGCAACAATGAGCAAAGTGACTGTCAAACACTGCCGAAATTAACCGTGGTCGCTTCATTTCCCGCCCTCACCACACTCCCTCTTCAAAGCACCAAAACAATTTGAGAAATTAACATATTTCAGCTGATGTTTCTTTCCTTCTTTCATTGCTCATTTGTAGCTTTCAATGTGGTGGAAACAGACCATCAAGAGCTGAGCAAAACAGCAAACAGCAGAAGGTGGGAGGGAAGCGCCTGGAGCCACGCAGCACTTTGATCGATTAAGGCGGGATGAAACAAACATTGACTTAACACAAACCGCTGACAGAATCTGCGTAAATTGTTGCTTCAGTCGCTAGTTGATTTTTCAGCTCTGAGCGAAATTATAAAATTCAGATTTTTCATGCAATTATATGGTCGCTCAGCTGGCCATTTGTTTGTCAGTGGCTTGCCCCATTAAGAAGGGTAAGACCTAAAATTCATTTACTGTGTGGAAAAAAGGGCCCCATGGGAGCCACTCAGAGGCTGACGCTGTGCATGTAACTGTAACCTAAGTGTGTTTAGATGTGAAAGTTCCACTGGTGTTGAAGGAGCAGAGTGACGTCAGGCAGGGTCAGGCTACCTGTTGGTGCTGTAGTCAATCCCTCCCACTTGCTTGCTGGCCTGCAGCAGGTCAAGGATCCCCGCTGCGCTGCCGCCCTTTTTCTTGACCTTAGAGTTGCGACTTTTGCCCTCGGGCTTGGCCTCTGTGTCGATGTGCAGAGTCTCTTCGTCTGAGGAGTCCACACTCTGAGTTTGGACAAAGGGGACAGAGTAGAAACAGACATGAGAGGCACGGAGGAATATGGTGTTGCTGCCAGGGCGCTTGTTTTGAAGGTGATGTCTCTGGATTTCAGCGTTCTGGGTCCCTATGTGTTAACTTGTTACATTGTTTGTTATGTGACCTTAGCCAGAATAACCAGTGGTGGAATGGAACTAAGTACATTTACTCAAGTACTGTACTTGAGTATTTCCATTTTATGCTATTTTATACTTCTTCTCCATTAAATCAAGGATATAAATATTCTACTTTTTACTCATTTATTTGATAACTTAAGTTACTTTGCAGATTCAGATTAATAATACAACATATAAATCAGCATATAAATTACACTGCAATATTACAGATTAATAGTAATGCTGATGATGGTCATTAATCTCAGCCTGTGGACCTTCTAGCCCAGTTACAGTGGTGTGCTGGTATCTCTTCTGCTGTCCTTTCTTATTATATATTAAACCACCCAACAGTTTAATAAGTTATTTGACTGTGCTCCACCTTTACCAGCTGCAACATTATGGGCCATTCTGCATCATGAGTACATTTACTTTTAATTCTTCAAGTATATTCTGATGCTAATACTTTTGTGCTTTTACTTAAAATCATGTTAATGCAGGAGCTTTACTTGTAACCAAGTATTACTACACTTTGGTATTATCACTTATACTGTGGTAAAAAATCTGAGTACTTCTTCTACCACTGAGAATAACCCACTAGGGGGCCTCTGGACAAAACTTTGCTTTGGACCTCTCTGTGATTATTTAGTTTAACACAAATGAATTTTGAAATATTCACCATTTAAATTTTGACACATGGAGACAGCTGCCTTAAGGCCTTCCTAATTTGATATTCCCAAACTCTTAAGCATTTAATAAAATGACCACAAAATAAGAGATACACGATAAATCTGGGGTTTCTGTGACCCCAGACAAGGTGGGATTTTCCCCAATTGGGCTACTCCTGCTTACATTGGATGTGGAAAAACAGCATTGGGCTGGTGGATGGAATTTGGGCTGCTTTTGTCAATATTTAGCAGGATTTTGAAGATACTGGGAAAACAATATCAAGGCATGATCTGGTTCAAGGAAAGATCAAAGATAACCAAAAATGCTGAGAATTTATGATTACAGCTACGCAGCCTGCCACACTTCCATCAGTACCGTGGAAGTCTTCTCAAATAGTCAACACGATGAGATGAGGGCGTTCAGAATGCACAGGACCAAGTGTACGGCAGTTATAAAGCCTGTCCTGGGACCATACTTGAAAGAGGACTTAAACAAAGATATTAATAAAAATATAAAGTAATAATAAAAAATAAAAGACTCAGTAAATTAAAATGCTATTAACTGCACCAAAGACAATATTAAAAACAAATGCAGACATTAATTAATTGATAAAATGTGACATAAATTGATATTTCTGTTTTAATTTGCTTGTTTATTTATTTACCTGTGTATTAATTTTATTTATTTACTTTCCCCATTGAATTTTATTCAGTTTATTTTTTAATTTCAAATTTTCATTTAAATTTATTTATTCATATGTGTAATTATTTCTGTTTTATTTACCCTTTGTATTCCCCCCCCATATTTATTTCCACAAATATATTTATTTCTGTATTCACTTTTTCCATATCAGAAATATCAATATATGTCACATTTTATCAGTTAATTATTGTCTACATTTGTAGACATAGTATATTTGGTGCATTTATATTTACTGAGTCATTTATTTATTTTTCCTTTGGCAGTTTTGGTCCTCCATAATCATATAGTTATTAAATAGGTTTAATTTTGATGGGATTTTTCTTCATGTCACTATGTGATCACTTTATTTTGATTGCCTTACAACGCCAGAGGTGCATTTTGCAATGTATATATTTGGTTGCCTGTCAGCACTCTGTGTGGGTTTCAATAGCCTGTTTATCTAACATTATGTCTTTGGTTATTTGATGCGGATGTGAAGCTTTGTTTGCTTATGATGTGTATTATTGTGTATGTAATGGTTTTATGGTTTCACATGGGGTTTCTGGCAAGGGTATGAGTTATGCTGTTTTTTATTGAACTGGATGGGTTTTAAGTTGTGATTGGGCTGGAGAGTGACAATCTGATCTGGCAACACTGACCCCAGAGGATCTGGATCCCTGGGGTGGTTAACTTAAGTTAACTCTATGACAACAGTATGATATGGTTTCCCATGGCTTCTCATTAGTAAACATAATAGAGTCTGGTAAAAGTCTGTTTCTTTCCCTTCCTCTGTTCATGCCGCAGCTATTTCCTTCATCAGTGTGTGGTGGTCCACAACTTCCCCTGATTCACCAATATTTTTTTTATTTTTTTTTTTAGTTTTATAGGAGCACTGCTGCATGTTCTTATGCATGAAACCCCTGGATCATGATCAAATAAATTCAGATACATAACAGGTGATACGTACCTTTGTCACCAAGGGTTGGAACTTTGGTTTCTTGGCTGGCTGAATAGGTTCTTTGATGTCCGACAAAACTGTAAAACAAAATGAATTCACCATAAAGCAACAGCCAGAACACAAGTTGTTAAATATGTGTTCATAATTGATGGGAGGGCTGCGTACCAGTGCTAATGCAATACCTAATCTTCAATACTCGAAACAAAACAACACTATTTTTGGCGAACATGTTTGAACCTCACCTGAATTACAGTGAATTTCCATTTCTATCACTTTATTCATTCAGGGGGTTATTTTGCTTTTTCGTACATCAAGTCAATTTTAGTTATACAGCCCAGTATCACAAATTACAAATTTGCCTTAGGGCAAAGTCTGTAGAGCATATGACATCCTCTGTCCTTTGAGCCACGTTTTGGATCCAAGGACAGAAAAAACCCAGACAAAAACCCTAAATGGGAAAAAATGGAAGAAACCTCAAGAAGGAACTGAGGAGGGGTCCCACTCCCTGGACAGACATGCAATAGATGTCATGTGTTCAGAATAACCAACATAATAAAATAACAATATAGACAATGACAAAATGACACATATAATATATATATGAAGAATATACAGTGGAAAAAACTGACTGATTGTTCTGTATGTGTTGGGTGCTCTTGGAAAACAGGGTAAAATGAGGAAAAACAGGAGGGCTATCCAGGCAAAAAAAAAAAAAAAAATCAAGGAGGAAGGAAATATTATAAAGCCTTCATTGTAATGGCTTAATCATTAAAAAAGCCAACATGTTTTGACCACTGTAAGGCTTTATCTGGGCTTTTAAAGATGGTTTTTGGAAACCCTGTTGCTATTTTTTCCTGGGTGTAGCTAACTAGCTGTGCTCCTTAGCCTTTCTGCAAATACATCAAGAGATTAGCAGATCCACCAGAGCAGCCTCGAGCACAATTGTAAGATTCCATTCTGCAAAACATGTTTTGTTCAGACAGCTTTTTCTGTGAAAGGAACAAGTGCTGGAATTCACTACACAATCATTTAAAATTAGTTGCAAACTCTACCACTTAAAAGAGTGCAGCTAAATCCTGGTTAGTTCAGCAAAGAGCCTGTGCTTGTGTCTACTAATGTAATGCTTTTAACATGTGCTTTATTTTGTCTTGCTGAATTCAGTTGACCCCCTTTTAATCGCACTGCTCTAGCTGTTGTCAGCATTTCTGGATCTGTCCGAATAAACCGTAAATAAATGAATGTGTTGGAAGATAGCAACTCAACTTTTTATCCCGCCTATAAGGCTTTGATTGGTTAATTGTTTTTCCAAACAGGAAAATCAATGAGCACAACAGCAGACCTCACAGCTGTATGCCTCTGTGAACCATTCAAGCTTATAGTTTACAATCATGATTGTGAAAACATGGATGGATCTATACAATCAGCTCAGTTTTTGCAGAATATTATGATGTCACACTGAAGTTGACCTTTGACCTTTTGATATAAAATGTCATCACTTCATCATTTTATCCTTTTAGAAATTTGTGTGAAATGTGGTCACAATAAGCATAAGAACTCTTTGAGTTATGGCCAAAAACAATGTTTTGTGAGGTCACAGTGACCTTGACCTTAGTCCTCAACCACCAAATTATAATCAGTTCATTCGTGAGAGTTTGTGCCAAATTTGAGGAAATTCCCTCAAGGCCTTCTTGAGATATCATGTTCACGAGAATGAGATGGACTCAGGGTCACGGTGACCCTGATCTTTGACCACCAAATTCTAACCAGCTCATCACTGAGTCCAACTAGACATTTGCATCTTTGAGATACTGCGTTCACAAGAATTGAACAGACAAATGGTCAGACAACCCGAAAACATAATGCCTCTGGCCATGGCTATCGCCACTGTGGAGACAAAAACATAACTTTACCAAAAAATAAAATATACACTATACATTTACGCTGAATAAATTCCCCGATACAGACCAGGAATTATTGGATCAAAAAATGAGTAAATAATCTGACCAGTCATTTAGCACTGATTTTCAACATATTTTTCAACTCAATGTCATGTATACATTTAAGTCAATACTAAAAAAGAGTTGAGGTTGAGGTTTGATGGTTTAAATAAACTGAAACACTACACAAAATACTCACAGGACAGATCTCTCTTGACGGTGTTCTTTTTCCGCCTGATGGGGAATTCGTCAATCTTCAGCTCCCCCTCATCTGAGACATACTCGTACTCGTCTCTCACTGGCTTGGTTTTGTCCTCTTTTAGGTTTTGTAATGATCCGAAAACACTTGAGTTGGTCTGAGGTTTCAGCGTCTTGGAGCTGAAAAGGAAACCACAGGACAATGGTGGAGTGATGCGAGGCTCAGCCGGCCACTCACAGTGAGAAGTCCTTGAATTTGCTCTAATGGATATGGTGCTGATAGCCACATAGCTCTATAATCACTGTAATACACCACATGAGACGGTTAACATGCTCTCCTCTCCAAAGACCTTTCATGAAACGTTTATATGGCAATCACAGCCATTCCATACATACCCAAGCATTTTCTTGTGAGACATAGTAAAGCTGAATCGGTCTTTATTGCCAGACAGCGGTGTTCTGTCAAATCTGCACTCTTCCTCCATTTTCAGCAGAGAATCTGGTTTACTGTTCTGTAAAGTTAACAAGAAAATAACGTCAAATTAACATCACATCATCATTTTAAAAATTCACTTAAAGCTGAAATTATCAGTATTTTTATATAGAACAGCTCAAATGACTAAGTCTAACGTAAAAGGGGACAAACCACAGAGAATTCACATCGACTCTGCAGTTACCCTCAGCTCAACAGAGCATTTTAGCCTCTTTAGCTCTTTGTTTATCCGGGTTTGTCAGTCTGGTTTCCAACAGCAGCAGCAGGCAGCTGTTTTTAGCCAAAAGCTCTGATCAAATATATTAAATGGAGGAAAAAAGTAGAGCATTCAGCAGCTCACAAGTCAGGCATTTTTCTCAGGAGGTGATGGAGACCAAACACAGCGCTGAAAAGAGAGTGACAATGAACTTGGCTCCAAATAAGTGCTAATGTTGCTCTGTGTCTGCCAAACATGTGAATAGGCAGGTGTTTGCCAACATGTTACCCATAACAATTTTATAAGGTGATAATAAATATCGTGTTTACAGCTTGTTCCAATGCCACAAGCAGCCAAATTAAACAAATCAAATCAATTATTGCAGCTTTAATGTTCAGAATACAGGCTCGCCCACATTACACATCCATCCTCTTATTATAGCTTGGTAACGTTCATTTAACAGTTAGTTGTTAAGAATTTTTTTTCTTTTAAGAATCCTCTAAGACATAAATGATATATTTTTTAATGTTTCTAATTACTACTTTCATTTCCAATGAAGATAACTAATAAAAATATACTGTTTCATTTTCTGTTAGTGTTTTTAACAGGTTTATTCTTCTGCAGAATGCCCTCCTCAGTTCATATCTGGATCACAACAATTTAGTCGCCAATCCACAAGAACCTTTCTCAACATTGTTAAAAACAAAAATGGGATGTGATTTTTTAAACTCTTACATATTGATATAATGGCATAAGAAATCCAAAATCTTCCTGGCTCTCAAAAGGATAACAATTTCTCAAAGTAGCTTTAACTATTGATCTTTAATGCATGCAAATTTATATAAATATATCCAAACTGAACTGTTAATGTGGTTGTGCAGAGGATGCTATCCCCTCCATAACAATTATTTTTTGTCCTAAATGAATAACATTTCTAATAGTTCTGGTAAATCAGATTTTATTGTCTTCTGCCAACCATTCAAATTTCACCAATGTTCAGTTTAGAATCTGCTTGTATTACATAATTTCTAACAATCAGCGTGATTCAATTCAACACATTTCCTTCTTGTTTGAGTTTCTCAAAGTATCTCTGAGTATCTCATCTCTTCAGGACTGTGCACTGCGCCTTCCGCTTATTTCATTACATCGGCCGTAATTCAAAAATTTAAAAATTCAAAAATTCAAAAACCGAGCTAGGCATAAAGACATATACTGAAGCTGTCAACAAATGGCTACTGCAGTTAATTTGCTGAGATCCAGGCACATCATTGTGTAGATATAACATAAGTAAACGCTTGGAGGTCATTTTGTGTGGATCACACAGGGTCCCCCGCACATCATCAAACAGCATGCGGACAAATCAGCCTCTCAGCTCAAGGACAGAGAATGTCCGAGAGAAGAAAGGACCGGAACACACTGATCAATTTACAGCCTTTTATAATGCAAACGGATTAACGTGTCAAGATCACTGTGTCTTCAGAACCATTTTGTTTAAACTTTAACGCCTCTTATTTGACTCAAAAATGAAAAACTCAAAATCATATTATCATTACTTGTCTGATCGACTCATTTTAAGACACACAATATAATCACTGTTCTGTAAAATAGCAGAAGGGGGTAATTTGATTAGAATAAAAACACTGTTGTTAAAAAGACTGAAATCATCATGATGTTAATCTCCACAGATGAATCTCATTTATGACATTTTCTGACCCCTTTTAAACTAAACCAAATTCACTGAGAGGAATGCAAAACGGCTGCCATAAAAATCACCACTGAGCAGACTGTATAATTAAGTGAAATCCAAGAATATACATTTTCAAATATTCACTCCACAACCATTTTGACTCCTCAAATTAAAGGCATGTGACAAGGGGGTGTAACCTGAAACCCACATTTCACATTGTCTCATGCGTTCTTTTAATTTTTAATTGCGTGGGCCTAACTGCCCTGCGCACTACACAGAGGAGTTGTGAACTTCTACATGAATCAACAGTGATCACACATGAAGACGTGGTCTCTGGTGACCTTGCTAAATATCTAACAGGGTCTCTGCTCCATCTGCAAATGTTTGGCCTGATGTGAAGGAGCAGTGGGATGGAGATCCTTGGAGGGACTGCAGGCATTCCACAGCAGTTTGGCATTGAATTTTCCATGAAACCAAAGCCATCGAACGTCTTCCGCTCAAAAAAAATACACTTTTGCTCTCACAAAAAAAAGCCTCCCCCTGTTGTTCAGCAATAATGACACAACAAACTCTTTTTTTAAAAAAAAAAATGATGAGGGCATATGTAAATACTTAGATGGAAGGAAGGCAGTGGATATGGATGTGGCGTAATTCCATTAGGTAAACTCTGGGAGGGTGGATGTTTCTGGAGCAGCTCTGATGAGCTGCAGGCCTCAAATGTGCGACTCGGGCCACATCATTATTTTTGCTGATTGCTTTGAAGTGAAGTGTGCAAATCACTTTTGGATGATCCTACGTTTCTTTCTGCCCAGCTGCTCAGCCTGTAACCTTCACGACTGTTTGAGTCTTCTTTACTAAAGGTTTATTTGAGCTTTGAAAAGATTGTGATATTATTTACTTTGGCCTGTAACAAGCAGCCATTAGTTTAAGTCAGCTGAAATGGTCTTACCTTATACTTCCATTTTGCTTCAGTCTTGTTTTTATTCTGCTCTCTGATTTCAAACTTCTCCATGTTGTTCTGCTTTGTGATCTCCTTCTCTGACATACTCAGGACATTCTTAACAGCCTGAAGAAAGACACGATTATTAACAGAAATATTCATCCAAGAGGAACAAAGGGCTGCTTTTACAGTGGTTACATTTGCATCTGCTAGTGGGGATGCAAACTTGCGCACATAAAGCGAAAACTAAGGACACAAGTAATCATTCCACAAAATGAGAACAGTTTAATTTACGCTAACATTACCATCCACTTACCTTTGTCTTTTTCGGCTGGTCCATTTTACTCAAGATGTCTTTTGCATGGGACTCAAGAGCTGCGAAGCTGGAGGGTTTAGGAGGCGGTGACAACTCTTTCGCTTTCTTCGCTTTCTTCTTCCCTCCTTCCTTGACCTTCGGCACCTTTGGAGGCTTGGGGGCCTTGGGCATCTTTGGGGGTTTGGGAGGCTTGGGAGGTTTAGGGGGTTTGGAGGCTTTCTTTCTGGCTTTCTCTCTGCTGGGTGAGGGGACATGGGCCGGGGAAACGGGCTCCTCAGGCTCGGAGTGGGTGGATGGGGGCTCCTCCACAGGTACCTTAATGCTGGGCTCACTCTTAATGGCTTTCGTTGCATTCTAGAAAAAAAAGCAAGAATTAAGAAGTGTGATATAATTTTGTAATCAGTGATCAAACCCCACTGAACTAGGGCTGACATTATTAGTTAATTGATCAATTAATTGATCGCCAAAAAATAAATAAAGAAATCAGTGACAATTTTGACTATTAATTAAAGACATTATTTATCTATCAAGTGAAAATGTCTCAATATTTGCTGATTTGATGACTGTTTTAACATTTGTCATGTTTAAATCATGGTCCTAAAACAGAGATAAATCAAGAATTTATTTTTTTCACATTAATAAATAGAATAAAAACATATCCAACTTAAGTTCTGGTGTTAAACTGATGTCCAAATACAGGCCTCAAGTCTGGGAACCTCCTGACTCTAAGTGGTGTTAAGACACTTTTGTTACGAAACAGTCAGCCAGCTAAATACAAGCTGCAGGGCTGAAAATTGTAGCCACAAGTGCCAAAAACTGCAGTTCCTCTAATGGCCACCTGAGGCTGGCTCCAAGTGCGAGTCAATCCCCATAGACTTCCATGTTAAAATGCCCAACTTTAGAGCAGAAATAAACACGTTTACAGCCTGGTGAAAAAAAAAAAGTTTTGGCCTCTATAGCTAATTTCTACATTCATGACAATTGTACAGGGGGTGATTTTTTATATAACTCATCTGTCTACATTTTATTAAGGCTTAAAATATGTATAATTAAGGGAGTAGCTACTTTAAGTGACAGGTGTATGCCATATGTTGACAAGTCACTACCACAGCAACAATGTTGGTTAGGTAATAACCATGGGTGTAACCCCAGATTCACAGAGTGTGGATGTAGCCGTAGCTGTCCCTATTTTAGTATGTTTTCAATACCAAAAGATTCTCCAAGGAGATGTTCAGTTTTTCCAATTGGAACGTTTTGCTTAATGGTTTTAAACCTGTTTATCGCTAGCAAAAATTAGCATTAGCATTACCACAGTTAACCATAACTGTAAATGCACCATGCTAACTAAGCTAGCAGCTAGCATTAGGGTTATCTCCACCCTCCAAATATGGTCACTTCTGGCTCGAAAAACAAAACAAAAACAAAATGCCATACTTGAGGCTACAAAATAGGATTCCACAAACCAATAAGTCACAGAGGCTACATCTATTATTTTATAGTCTATGGCTGATATTGTTTTTTTGTATTGTTTTTGTTGTGGTTAAAATACTAACTTAGCTAAATAAATATAAGGCTAACTGGGTTAACTTTAGGTAAGGCATAGTGTTATGTAAGACTGCTGGAGAAGCTAACATTAACTTTAGCCCGGGACATAAAACCACATGTCACAGATTATTTCATACTAAATCCAGTGGAATAAAGCTGACATATAAAACTCTCATGTTGTCCATGTCACTTTTTAATGACGTTCCTTTCCTTGCAACAGTCCGCACGTCCAAACAACATTACCTTGTTGATGTAAAAATTGAAACCGTCACTAAAGTGTACCTAAAACATATAGAGAACAGCTGATCATTTCATGTTTATGCCAAAAATAAATGAGAATACCTCTGACAGTCTGATCTCTTTGGCAAGATCCTTAATGAGCTGTGATGGTTTCATGTTCTCTGGAAGCTCATCTTCATGTTCCAAGAGGGCCTGTCACACGGAAAACAAACAAAAAACTGACATCACTTTCATAACAGCTTGGAGGGACGAATGACACATGTTCTACCGTGTCCACACCTGTTTCTTAGTCCAAGCTCTGAAGGCTCCATTGATGATTTTGGCACCATGTATCAGGTATGGGGCTGGTTGCTTATTTGCTTTATGTAAACCTGCAGAAAAAGAAATGCAAATGTTATCACTGAATGAATCCCGACTTTTAAACTTTGAGAAGTCGAGGCCATTAACAACAGTGTACGTGCTCGGTGCAGCAGAGATTTAAGAGATGTAAGTGAATAAGCCTCTCACAAACACCAGGACAGATGAGCTGACAAAGACACCATGTGAGGTTATTGGATTCTGTCAGCTCGGCGACTGTGTGTTTGGACAAACTGTCTTGTTACCAAAATGGACCAGAGCTGAGCAGCCAAACAGCCGAGTGACATGTTAGAGTCCTCGAGGTACACAAGCAACATCTCCCCTCTCACACACTCTGGATCACTGAGAGTCAGCTACACTACAAAATGTCAGATGTGACTACAGTGAGTCTATGACAGGACCCACAGTGACTCCTGACTGAAAACTCAGCTGTTTGCTGCACAATGAAATAAAAATGTTTAATTTTTATATACTATATACTACCACTATACCATGCAGTATACACTTCATATGTGACTATGTAGTTTTGTTGAACTTAAGACCTTTACATATACTGACAGTGTTTTGATTTCGTGACAAATGCAACAGGTCGTGACGTACGTTCCACACAACATGAAGGGCTGATTCATGATGTAAAAGCTCAGAAAAAAATCAGCCATGTCAAAAAATTGCTTTGTTGTTGATATTTGCGTTCTGTCTAAAAACTACTCGTGACAGAACAACGTTGGAAAAACTTTACTGAGGTGCGAATTATTTGTACAGAGTGTAAATGACAGTGTCACTCTGTACTATACTGATACTGATGTATTGCCCAAGAGTCTAATATTAGATTTTGTGCACCATATAGAAATGAGTGGAAATGAATGGCTTCCTGAAAGTGTAGGAAAAACAGATAAACTTTGATTTCCTGACTACTTTCTGTATTTGTCATAAGCCACAACAGTGAACTGCATTTAACATGTGTACTTGCATGAAAGAGCAAACAAATGCCCTGAGCACTGATTTAAAAAGTCAGCAAAAAATGTAAAGAAAACATAACTTGTAGTTTCAAATTAAGGTTTGCAAACTATAACCTGACCTATACTTGAGTTTTAAGGCCTATATCAATATTTGTCTGATAAATCTGTTAATATATCGGCAAGTACTCATTTTTGAAACATAAACACTTGACATATACATGTTGGATAGCAATCTATGGAAGCCAAGATGGCCATATTTGCAATTACATTTTTAATGCCATTGTCTCAAGATAACAAGTTAATTATTTTGTTATCTCGAGATAACAAAACTTGTTTTTTCATTACAACAGGTTAATTTATGTCTATTCTTGAGAACAGAAAAGACTGATTTCTCGAGATAACAACATCATTCATCAAAAGAAAACAACCTTTGTTTTCTGTATATCACTGATAATTATGGAGAACTCCAAAGTAAGTGTCTGCCACATTTAATTTCAGCCTTTGAGATCACTGTCATGACTGTTGGGGAGGATTCATATCTGAACAGACGTCCAAGCATAAATGTGTAGTTTTGATTGCTGCAGTTACGTCATCAGAGCAGACAGTATTGTTTAATAGTTGCCAAAGATGAGAGTCTGACCAACTCCCATCTCTCGGCATCAGCCAGCAGCTGCTCTAATAAATCCTGAGCAGTTACAGCAGAGCCAGGACTGATGTGAATGTTATCTCTGACAGATAGACAAAATGTAATTTCTGCTTGTTAGACCTTGATTGAAGTACAGTCTGATGTCTCGATCAATAATGGGCGCTCTTTGATCTGACATTTTCAGCTTAAATCACTTGCTACGGTTGCCAAGACGCCATGGATGCATGCTGGCATGGCACTGCTGATCTCTGATAAACATTGTGAGTCGCCTAATTGGAGGAAACGACCTTTTGTTGTCTTATGATAACAACATGATTATCTTATTATCTGGAGATAGAGAAGCTTGTTTTCTCCAGATAACAAAATAATTAACTTGTTATCTGGCATTCAAAAAAAAAAGAAAAAAAAAAGTGTCAATTCTTGGGTTTTGTGGGATCCCTTAAAAAAATGTAGATTTTTTTGGATTAAAGTTGAAGAATAAACTGTCAGTGCTCTCTCTGGGACAAACTATATAATGGGTTCAGTGTTTCTGCATGACCTCAAACTTATCTTTATTGGTTAGCTGACATATTTGCAGATACTGATATATATCTGCAATATGCAAATATGGGCAAGGCTCCATTGCAAACTCCTGATATGGTCCTTTAAACAAACCAAAGCAAAGTCGGTTATTTACTGCTGGTGGCACCCCTCCACATCATACCTCTTTGTAATCATAATAATAATGATAATAATAATAATGATAATAAACTTTATTTATATGGCACCTTCAATAGAAGGAATGCAACACAAAGTGCTTAACAAAAAATCTTGATGACTTAACTCCTTTTGTTGTAACTTTTGGCAAAGACTCACCAGTCTAGATTCAACTACATCAACTACAGCCCTGATTCATGTGAAATCATACAAATTCACCTCTAATGTGGATTTCCTCTTTAATTTCAGTTTATGGCAGCAAACACGCAGTCTGAATGTCTAAGTAGCTCTATCAACTGAAAACAGGAAATTATTAATAACATCAAAGCAAAATACCAGCAGCAGTGAAGTGAGTCTTTTTCCAGCACCTTGAAGTTAATAAGAATAATGGTATATTAATGGCGAGGACTTGTGGGTTACAAGTAGTGTGCACCACACACAATAACAGCAATCTGGCTTGAAAATAGTGGAAACATAAACAATTGGCCCAAGCCAGCTGAGGGGAGTTTAAACACAGGCTTGTAATGGAGCAAGTGATTCTAGCTGGGCCAAACCTTTTGAAGCTAATCATCTGTGAACTCGGCGATTCACCGAATTAATGACTGAAATAATATTAGAGCATCCAGCTCGTCATCTGTGCAGCAGACACGCAGCCGTACTCTGACAGTGTTTGTGTTTTCTCTGCGTTCGTGCATTCTTCTGGAGAAATGGTGAGTTAAATGAGCTCTTATGTTTACCTTAAAATACCACATATTAGAGCAAAAAAAATGTAATCTATGAATACATCAAACTGATTTAAGAGTTTACCTTTGAATCGCTCGAGGAGATGTCTTCCCACATACCAGCACGCCGTCTCAAAGTTGGGGAAGGGGGTGAGAGTTTTGACCTTTAGCCGCTTCTCGATTTCGTACGCTCTGAGGAGAATAAACCAAGATGTTTGAGCTAAACATTGTCATGCATTACCAACAGGTTTATTGCAACAAACTATGCAATTCACAAGGTATTTCCAAATGTGGAGAATTCATAAACAGATTGGTGGAATTTGGAGCTAAAAACAAGTCCTAAATGAGGACCCAGTGGAAACTACTGTGTAAGTCAGCCGAGGCCAAACACGCAATGTCTTCAAGTCACACTAAATCCCCCAAATTAGGACCTGACTGTCTGTAGGAGGCATGGTGGATCACAGCAATTAGGTGTAAAAACAAGACGATGACAAGGTTGCATAAAGGCTGTGTGTGTGTGTAATATGACAGGTGTCCAAACCTCATCTGCATCTCCACACTCAGGTTGTGGACGAAGTGTCCAGAGAACGCCAGGCAGTCGACCGGAGTCAGTATTGCATTGATCCAACCTGAGGAGACCATCACATTTCAACCACCAAAATAAGTAAAAAGAAGTATGTTAAACATTTTTGCTTGAAGAATAACTTCAGTGATGAATTAATTCTCAACACTGAGAAGTGAGCTAATTCTTTCAGTACTAAGTATTATATCAAACTAAATTAAAATATATTAAATGTTTCCCTTGACATTTTATACACACTTGGTAGGTTTGGATTCTTTCTGATCTCTACTAAAATTTAAAATCACTTTGTAGGTCTAAATGATGCTTGGTTGGGTGTAACAGATACAGCTGTGAGTGCACTGCACCTGTAGAAAAGCTCTGATGATGGAAATACATCATTGCTATTATTAAGAGTTCCTCTAAACCGTGTTCAGCTATATTCATCATGACCGGAGTGTGGCTCTGACCTGATGGGATGAACAGAGTCTGCCCTTGCTTCAGAGTACATTTGTAACACTTGTCCACCTGGTCAGCAAAGAACATTTCGCTGTGATTGGACGATGACCTCCAGCGCTCGTACAGAGACAGGTTGGCAGAGGTGGGCTTGATGAGGAAAAAGATCTTTTCTCCCTGCAAACACAAACACAATCAGATTTTCTGGCGTCATCATCATCGTTGTCATATGACACACAGAGTTTAATGTATCCCACATTTCCTCTAAAGAATCTGAATATTTCTCATAATGTCAGAGTCAGACGACACTGACCGTCTGATAGCTATTTTTGTTCCAAAGCTGATCCTGACTCAACACACAGGTCCAACCAGAGGTGTGACGCACCTTTAGGACGTGGTACCAGACGGAGGCGCCAGCGCACTCGATGTGGAAGTCTGTGTAGCTGTCTTTGACACAGATGAGACAGTATTTGGTGACTTTTGGCTTCCCGAGCAGAGCGTCATCAGGCCAGTAGTTTTCTACCCAAGACAACCGCCGCACAATCTGTGGACTCTCCACTATACTGTTCATCCTGTCCCAGGAAAACAGAAAGAGAAATTAGTAGCAGGAGTTTTCCAGAGTGCCACCTTCAGGAGCCAAACCCCACCTCATGTCAAACATCAGACCCAGACTGCGTACCTTGCGTCAGAGAACTCCAGGTTGATGACATTTAACACTTTCTTTCTGTTTGTGCTGTAGTAATAATCAACAAACTCTTTGAGCTTCATCTTGCTGTCTGTCTGTTTGGTGACGTCAACCACGTCCACACCGACATCAGGACCTGAGACAAGAATAGAGGACGCAGAAGACACAATAAAACAAGAAGACAAACTAACATTTCCTCTAAACAGGAAACTTGTGAGCAAAATATGTCTGTAGCAGTAACAAGTGATCTCATCATTGAGCAGCAATGCACAGGGGACATAAAGAACAAATGCGCCCCCTATTGAAAAGAAAATAGTATAGTAGATTTTTTTTTATAGTAGATCTTGTGTTAAAGGTAAAATTAAAATGCAAACATTAGATGAAGCATTAATTTATAAGTTAGCTATTACTTTGCATACAGACACTCAAGATGTGCACACTGTACAAAGCACACCTTGTGTCTTTAATTGTTGTTCCCTAGTGGCTTTAGAGGAAGTAGTTGTGTGGTTACAGCAGTAATAGTTGTATTAAAATAGTAGTAGGAACAGTAAAAGTTCTTGTAGTAAAACAGGGAACCCAACAGTAGCAGGGATATTAATGAAATTCATTTAAGTCATACTACAGTAGAACAGCTGTAGTATTAGTACAGTAGTGGCAGTAATATCAGTGGTGATCATTGCATTAATGGCTGTAGCCTCAGTACTTGTACTAGTGGTGTAACAGTAGAATACTAGCAGCAGCAACAGTGGTTCTAGTACCTATAACGGTGACAGTAACAGTACTAATAGCGGCCACAGTGCATACAGTAGATGTTGTACAAATAATTACAGCTATAATAGCAGCAGTAGCAGCAGTAGTAGTGACTATAAGAGTAGAAGAAGTAGAGCAAGAAACAGTATCAGTAGTTACACTACACTAACAGTGGTATTGTGGCATAAAAGTAAAAGTATATGTAGTTGTGATGGTTTACATGCACCATACCACCACTAATTGTT
The DNA here is from genome assembly GCF_011397635.1 of Epinephelus fuscoguttatus. Lineage (NCBI taxonomy): Eukaryota > Metazoa > Chordata > Actinopteri > Perciformes > Serranidae > Epinephelus > Epinephelus fuscoguttatus. Next base: position 39,360,072 of record NC_064752.1, read on the forward strand.
GTGATATTAATAGTAATAATTGATTAGTTGTAGCAACACTACATCAGGGAACTGGTAATAACAGTAGAGTAGTAGAAATAGCCCAAATAGAGGTGCTGATATTGCAGTAATAGAGGCAATAAAAGCAATAGTTGCAGTGGTGCACTAGCAGCAGCAATAGTTGTTGGAGTAGTGACAGTAGCATCACTCGTAGTGGTTGTAGTTGCAGCAGTGGTATTGACTGCAGTGATAGTGGTAGTACGGTGGTAGTAGTATCTAAAAAAGTATTGTATCAGCAGCAGTAGTTATAGTTGGTGCAGCAGTAGCAAGTGTAGGACAAATAATCACTACAGTAGTGCTGTAGCAGTTGTAGTTAGTTACAGAGATGGAAGAGGTGACAGCATCAGTGGTCTCTGAGGTCCTTACCAACATAGTTCTCCACATCACTGATGTAGAAGGTGGGAGCAGGCATGGACATGCCCAGACCGTCCTTCTTCGGAACCAGGATGGGCTCGTTGAAGCCGACCTCCTCCAGGTACTCCATGGTCAGCTGAGTGCCGGCAAGCTTCACCACTATGTCATCAGCACTGGAACACACACACACACACACACACAACCAGAGAGACCAGTGTGAGTAGTGTGTGTTGAAGCATTTCAGAAGCTTTTCATCAGTTAAAGTAATAAAATGAGATGGGAACACTGTGCACACACGTGAAACAATCTGAAGGCAGATCTTGTAAAGTTATCAGACAGTGCCCCCTAGTGGGACTATTAACACAGTGAGGAATAATATTGACAGGAGGAGAATATTCAAGAGTCCCTAATGAAATTTCAAGAGGCCTAATCAACATGAATTGGATCCTTCAAATCTGATCCCAGTTAGAGAGTGTTAAGTCTATTTCAATTATAAAGAAGGTTTTTATCTCACACTATTACCTCATATGTGGTGTTGACAGTTGTGCAGTAAAATGTGTCAGAAGGTGTCTAAGATGTCTTTACCTTGGAAAGGTCCGACTGCGAAGCTCCTTTATGAAAACCTGGCTGCCATTCTGAACAGCTTTGATGTCTGTGCTTTGCCCCGTGTCATGTTTGCTCCAGTTCTTTTTCTTTTTCACTGAAGGACAGAAAAAACAGACAAACAAACAAACACTCACATTGCAGCACCACAAGTCAAGAATTGACTTCAGCAGACATACAATCTTGTTTTCCTTCAAACAGTCTGATCTGTTTGAGAGTTTTACGTCACGTGACAGAAAGTTGAGAAGAAGTAAGAGGATCACATCACCACAGCAGCTGTTTCACTTTTTCTTAGTTAAGAGATATTAACACTTCAGTCACTACAGCTTGGTACTCACATGTGGATTTGCCGTGGGTCTTCTCGCAGTTTGGACAGTGATATATGTCAATATCTGGAGCGTCATCTTCATCCACCCCAACACAGCTGAAACAACACAAGAAACACTTCTTTAATGTTTAGGAATGTGACCTTAAAGGACCCGTTTTCCAAATAATGTAGATGTTTGTTAGGTTTTCTCTCTATTTCCCTGCAGTATAACAGTCGACTTGACCTGAAAGAGATGTGAAACTTGAGTTTCATAATTGGTCACAGTGACATCATGTAGGCTTCTGTTTTTAGCTTTGTAAGTTACAAAGTGGTCACTGCATTGACAGCAGGGCTGCAACTGACCATGATATATATACGATCATTTAATCTGACAGTTTTTTTTCCATTGATCATTTGGTCAATGAAATGGAAAAGCATAAAATAACTTAAACAATTAACTGATCCTTGAAACAGTTGTTGAAAAATTGTCTGTCGATCAACTATCTGATTTGTGACATGAACAGAAACCAGTGGTGGAATAAAAAAAACACACATTTAAAATCTAAAATACATAATGGCCATGAGCAAGTGTTTGTAATTTGTAGTAAAATGAAATATGGACCCTAAAAAAACACTAAAACAGTCCTTTAAAATGAGTCATGGCCCACAGCAGAAGGGCACCAGGCTGTCATATACAGTAAAGTGCAGAACAAGGGGACAGGACGGTGGAGGACAGCACAGTGCGTACACCAGACAGTCGACTATAAATACCCCTCTTCACTGTAAATGCATTAGCATTCTATATTTTAGCGCTGTGGTTTACAGCTGCTGTGAAAGAAGCATTGGTTAAAGTGACACCTGTGCTTTTCATGTAAGAATTGTCTCTACATTTGACAGATTACATCAGAAACATTTCAAAGTTTTGCAGCTACTTATTTCTTAGAAAGCTTGTTGTGAGTAGAAAGCAATCATTGATGCAAAAGTCTCTCACAGAGAAATGAAACTGTATGAGATATGAAGTAAGGCTCGAGGCCCTTGACTGGAGAGAAACATTAACGTGTGACCACTGTAGAACTGAAAGACTGAAAACTGAAAGACTGAAAGACTGAAATGTGGTGCTTCAGGTGATGGAGTTTAGGGCTGTACGCAGTGGCATTTCATTTTTCAATTTGAAGTTTCTATTGAGGTTTTCAAGTGATGTTTCAGATGTTTGTTGTCACATTTTATTACATCATCACCCTTAAAAAACTCCCCAAACAAAATCCTCAGTTTGAATAAAGTGATTTTATCAGATAGGCTGCAGGCTAATCCACAAAGGGCACAAAATAATGATCAAATAATTATGATTATTTTAATTATTTTTAATTATTTTAATTCTATAAGCCATTATGCTACAACAGAAATGGCAAAACAAAAAAATCTGAACATTTAAAAAAAAAAAAAAGTGTTTGGATTTTTTTATTCAAAATCTGAATGGTCCCAGACAAAAGTTCAGTGTGACTGACAGTCACTGTGCAAAAAGGACCAGGGCTGTAACCTTGGCAACACCGTTAAAAAAGTTTGGATCACACGAGTCAGAAACAATCCTCAGCAGCCACTAATGGAACCTCATTTTACAAATAATGTAATGTTAATAATATTAGCGATGCCTAATCTTCATCTGCAGTTGTGCAGAAATACTGGGTGTGATGAAATAAATAGATGTGCCAAAAAAAAAAATATATATATATATATATACAGTTTACTCAGGCTGGTGTGAAAGCTGTCGGCTGATCCCTGAGGTGGACTAAACAACCGACTGAAAAGGTGTGGTGGAGTTAATTTGTGGTGTGAAGGTAAACAAACCAACCGCAGGATTTTAGAATCGCAGATGCGTGATTTTAGCGTGATTTCAAAAGATAATACTAATAATAACTCTAATAAATCCATCTGCTGATCAGGAAATCTGTCCACAATTTTAAAATTGATCTGTATTATATGTACATAACCCTAAATTATAGGTAAAAAGATGTTAAAACCACTGTGCTTGTATCTGACATCATACACTTTGTTAAAGTCTATTAAAAAGTGTGTGACAGCAGTCTCTCAGTAAGTAACCTGAATTACTACTGTCTGTCAGTCATTAGCTGTTTGCAGTCTAATAATATTAACTATGCTTATAATCAGTTATCTCTTCATGAGCTCTTTGAGACACCAAAGAACATAAATAAACATGTCAGAAGCATTAAAGTGCTGCATAAACTTCTGTCAGTCACCAGACTTTGCCCTTTTCCCCATGTGGGTCCTGATGATGCAGAATGATTGCCAAAACTGTCCAGTCAACAAGTTACACATCAGTCTGTTAAACTTAATGTCAACTCCTCTTGGTGTGGTTGTAAAAAAAAATAAAAATAAAAAAAAAATAATTCTTCCTCTCTTTTTTCGCACCAACTGAACCAAACTACGCGTTTGAAAGCACCATTAAAGTTAGAAAGTCAAAGTTGTGAATGAAACTGAAGCTCCTAACTAATTTGGTACAGCCTTAGTGAGGTCATAATAATGTCTGTTCTGTGTGTGTACATTGACAGCAACATGGGACCGCAGTCTAATTCCTTGTATGTGCACACATGCATGTCCAATGAAGCTGATTCTGATTCTAATAACATGCAAAAGCTTCAGCAGTGATGCAAATCACGACAACAACTTAGCAGACAAGAGATTAACACGCACAAGAAGTCCGGCTGATTGATTTGAAAACAATGCGTTTGCCTTGTTTGAACTGATGACAGTGAATGCCCCGCTCTTCCTACTGTTCCAAACAGCAGCTGTCATGGTCTTGTGCACAAGCAAATTCCTCCCATTTGGAGCCGCTGCTCCCAAGCTCATGTGGACTGGGAGTTTCCCCAGAATGTGAACTCCACGGCTTTACTACACCGCCTACTCCCTTTCACTGAGGGCAAATACAACAGTGTGTGTGTGTGTGTGTGTGTGGACATAGTGGAAATGCCTGTTCATGACGTCCAACTTGGTGGCTTAGAGGAAAACTCCTAAAGTTTGTGCTGAACATGAAATGCATAAACAGATGTTTACACACTTTCACTGTCAGCTTTCTGTGGTCGAAGAATTCATTCAGAGTTTATTGAGGTGTGGTCACTTCAGCTTTTTGCTAAGGAGCAGAAAAAGGTTCATGCTGTTTGAGACATGTTTTTACCAACTTAGGAGTAAGTTAGAGTTTCACTAACACTGAGAAATACATATACATGTCACCTTGACAGCTGTGGCACAGCTCCACATTAATTCTGCTGACAAGTGTCTGAATGAGACTAAACACACATCATAAGATCAGGTTTCCTCCACTTCAGCTTCTCTGTATAGCTGCCATGTTGGTTTCAGAATTGATCTTGTGACTATAGGACTTATTTTTAAACCTGCGCCAGGTCTAAACCACATCTGAGTTCCTTCATCACTTCATAAGCTGCAGCGCACCATTGTCTTTGAACATCTGTGAAACTGACTTCAACCACTTACCCTCCTCTGTGGGGGGTAAGAGAAATGACTCCTCCTCTGCAGAGACTGATAACATGTCATATGATAAGTGTCTGTCATTCTACATTATAAGTGATAATAAATAAAGGGAATGTTATGTCTATCACTGTTACGCCAGCACTGTTTGTAAAGATGTACACGTCGAGGGTTTGTCATAGACTTTAAAGCACCTGTTCTGTAACATGTAAATACAGTTCACTCACTGTGGAGCAATCATGTTTAAACAAATTGGAACAAACACACAATTTGTTTGAATGAATTTGAACATGCCACGTAGCCAACACATTTTAAGTTATGCTCTAGAACTGACGTTTTGCGGTGCCTAGGCTACTGTAAGGTGCAAGCCGGCGACAGAGTAACCTTAAAGGATCACTCCTTTCACAGAATAATCATTTGTATATCAATTACTCATCTCGTGCTAACATCAATTCATGAATTTGTGTGCCTCAACAGTGAACAAAAAGAAGAAAATTCTTGATGAATTGGAGTTTAAAAAAAGGCTGTGTTCAACAACAGCAAAACAATGTCAAAACATTTGTTCACAAACTCTCACACAACTCATGAAGTATAATCCAAGTGTCATTTATCTAGTCGTATGCTCAGGGCTTGCAAAACTTGAGCAGCGCCCCTGAACGCACGTTTGCCCATGCACGCTACTCATATGCAGAAGTGTTTTAAATAGTAAGGTTTTAATGACAATGGTTGTGTTTGGGAAGTCCTGAGCAGACGACTGAATAAATGAGACTTGGATTGGAGTTTGCAAATCAATGTTTTGATTGACTTTTGCTGTTGTAAAATACGGCCCCCTATTACTCCAATTCATCAAGAGGTTTTGCGGTTTTTAGATTCTTCATTCCCTGTGGAGGCATGTGAGAAAAACAAAGTTTACTTCATGAATTCAACGCAACATGGAGTGAGGAACTGATATACAGTCATTTGTGGGGTGAAGTGTTCCTTTAATTCACCATTTTTCCGGTCCATGGTGTCAAATCCAAAAAGCTTCCTCCTCAAATTACTTCTCAGATGGTTTGGTGTCATTGTTATCATTTCAGAACAGCTCTCTGTTTCTTTTGCTTTCTCCTTGTTGTGTTAGTGAGATGTGGGACAGTGGGTCAGGTGAACAGTGCATTTTATGGACACCTGCAGCTATAGTACAGGGCATGGCCTGTTAATTACATTAGATTTTGTTTTTTAACAGATTATTATAAATTGTATATTCATTTTTTCATATTTTTAAACAGTGGTACTAATTTAGCTACAAAGCCAGACTGATGCTATCGTGGCTGTTAGTATCTGGTGTCATTTAAACTGAAATAATTATAGACAGGAACACTTAAAATACTTTTAAAAAGTCTTGTGCTAATGATGTATGGAGTACATCCATAGTGTTAATGCTGGTTCCACGAGGTCTATTAGAGACGCACTGAAGTAAAGAGAGGCCGACAATGCTATTTAAAGGGGCAATCCACCAATTTTACACTTGAGGATCAGTCTAGTCGACACAGTTAATACTGCTCAGTCTGTGAAAACAGTTGTATATATCTCTTGCGGCTCTGGGGGAGCTTTTCTAAAGTGGATGAAAATACAGTGATGATGTCATAATGATTTAATCGGGGGTTATCTCAGTTGGGGTTTGATTCTAGGATTTTTGACACAAACTGAGGGGTGTGAAGTTTAAAAGATATTAGTGTGTATCAAGCAGGGAACATTCAAATAAAAATCACAAGTAAGATGCATTATGGGAAGTGTACGATCCAGCAGTTTTGGAGCTTGATCCACACTAAAAGTCAGGACATCGCTCCCTCTGGTGCTTTTTTATCATTCTTTTAAGCCTCTCTCTCAAAGTGCAAGTTACTGGGGTGGCCCTTTAACAGATTCACTGACACACTGGGTGCTCAGTAGCCTAATTACTAAAGGTCAGACTGTATTACATACTGCAGGTCTGATCACAGCATAAGGTAGGAGGTGGACTCAGACATCAAACTGAGACAGACATGATAGAAACAGTCGTACATCCAGTCATGGGGCCCTCATTACAACTATTACTCCTCTTTCCCTGTCCTTCATGGCTGCTTTCTACCACCAACTCTCCAGTGAATCACATATGATTTAAACAAAAAAGGTTTTACTCAAAAGCTACATGTAACAAATCCTTCAGCACAGTCTTCATTTCTATGAAACAGTTCTGCTATCACCAAATTTTCTTTTGTTGCTGGGTTCAACTCCTTCATTGAACCCACAGCCAAGGCTGATCTATAACTGTAGCTCAAACAGCCAAATGTGATAGATAGCACGGTTCAGCCAGTGCCAGCGCTAGCTCAGTGACTTCCTGTTATACCTTCAGTCCCTTGAGACTCTCCCAGTCGCCATTCTGAGAAGGTGTTTGCTTGTGTTTGCTAAAAGTGCTGTTACAGAACAGTTTAGTTTTAATGGGTGTGAATTCATGTAGTCATGTTCTACTGTGTGTCAGCGTGAAAAATGTCATGAAGGTGATGCTGTTTCAAAATGAGTAATTTGGCCTCTTGAGAGAAAATTCAGCTCGTAGTGCTAGCTAGTAACTGACTTGTTTATTCAATAGCAAGCAAATGGTTTTTATTTTACTGTAATAAGATGTTATTTGAGATGCATAGGGCTGTCTCAGATACCAGTTTTTGGGCTCTGGAGTTTCGGTGAACATGACTCGGGAAGTACTCAGCCAGACATTCCTCTGTTCTTGGCTGAGATGGACGCATAGAGCTGCAACATGTGTCTCTTAATTTTTAAGTATTCTGTTTTTCTACAGCATTGCTGTTATTATTATGATTTGCTAATTAACAAAATCATTTAGCAAAGGTTTGGTGTTTTATGCATGTTGGTCGAGCGAGGTAGTATCTGTACATTTTTAACAATTTTTGTTATTACAGATAAATCATGACCTAAATAAATGCTTACAATGATAGTCTCCAAAGCCAAAACTACGCCCGAATTCCAAAATTGAAAACCGAATACCTCCCCAACTAATGAATATCTTAATAGTTGAACATTTGGGCCCTGCTCTATAGACACAGTAGGTAATGTCAGGTATTATGTATATTATACACACAAACAGTATGGTTAACATGAAACATGCTATATTGTCTGATGGTAGAATTCGTCAGGGGAACAATCTGTCACTAATTAAAACAACACATACATGTCTGTGCTAGACATATTTTTGGGAATCCTGTGGGTCGCAGGATTCCTGTGGGATTCCCACGGGACGGGATTCAGTTTCACTAATCATCACGTGACTGGAATGGGACAGGACAAAAAAGTGAATGGGAGGGTGGGGCAGGAATTAAAATATAACATTGGGCTAACAATGTGAAGTCATCAGCTATTAGTTCATTTCCACAGAGCATATGGAAAAATATGCCTGTAAGTATGAGCACACATCATTTTATGTTTAGCATGTAAAGTGAAATAGAATGTCTGTTAAGATACAATATCGGAATGCTAATTTCCGTTAGTGCATTAATACTAATTCCCATTATGTGTTAGCATCTAGCTAACGGACTAGGCACTAGTTATTTGCCACATGGTAGTGGCAGTCAGAATCAAAATAAGGTTTAATCCCAAGTAGGTTTTCACTAACAATGGATTTGCCTTGGTGTTTGGTGCAAACAATAAGCATATTATGAGAAAATAAAACTGAAGGCAAAGTACAAGTGCAGAGTCAAAAGTGCAAAAGTCAAAAACACAACTGTGGGCCTAAAAAAGAAAATTACTGTACAAAATATTACAACACAACAAAAAATATATAGCTGGGTCAGCTGTTATATTAGGAGTTATTTAAACATTACACTATAATGATTAAATGTGCTTAGTTTTTCCTATATAAATATGCAGTTTTAACATGAATAATCACAGTTTTATTTATTACTTAAAAACACAACACAGGAATGGGATGGAAGAGAAATCATTTGTCCAAGAATGGGATGGGACAGAATTTTTTTTTTGTGGGAGAGGGATGTGACAGGAGTGAAAATCCACTCACCATGTCACCCTTTAGTCTGTACTCAATACAAGGACAGAATCAGTGTTGTTGAGACAGCTAGTATATACAACACTCTGCTGTTCTCACCTGTATTGTCCAATATGGCTAAGACAGCACGTCACATCGCCTATAACGTTTCTACTAAAGCTTGTTACCTGAAGCTTAAAGAATGACTGTGGTAAGGATGAGTAGAAATAATCATAGATAGTAGCTCCAGTGGAAATCTGTTTACAGTGATTCCACTTTTTCTGGAAAGACAAATTGCTTGTGTAAAATCGTTTCTAAAAAATGGATAATTTCAATGCTGTGAGCACAACAAATGAAATTCCATTTACCTCCACTGTATTAGTGTGGCAAGAAAAATTTAGAGATGCATCCTAAAACGCGGAGCAAATAAAACTAAAACAACCCGGCCTGATGCCGCTAGGCTGGGACCATTAATGCATTTTAATACAGTAGCTTATTAACAGCCAGAACCAAAACACTGTGATGTCAGTGTGGTGAAAGCCCACAGCTAATCCACTGACAGTCAGGCTTTGTGACTTCAAGTCAAGTCGAGACAGATTCAGGAACAGAACAAGAACAGAAAGGAAAGGTACATAGTTTAGCTGATTTATTTTGCCAGTATGTCATTATGCGTAATACAGATAGGAATTAGTGCTATAACTCTCCTAATTACACCTAGTAACAAGCTTAAACACTTTATGTTTTAGCTCAGTGTCTGTGTCATATTTTACATTATATGTACTCTGAGTATATCTCCACTATCTATCTATATATATAAATCATCAGGATAGTCCATACAGGTGAGTCACAGACTGCAGTGACAAGGAGCAGTGAGAGAAAAGGTACGTCTGCACTGATACCTCATCTGGAGTGAAATGCTGCCTGACAATGTAAAGCTTGAAGGAGGAAGCATCCCTGTAAGACAAGGGTGCCCAAAGTGGGGCCCGGGGTCCAAAGATAAACCACAATCTTTGATATGATCAACCAAATTATAACTGAGGTATAATTAACATGCCTCTCCATTTGTGGTGCTTTTCATATGTAGGCATTAGAAACTGATGCGCTGTGTCCAGTGACAATTCAAGGCCAAGAAAGTGTTACATCATCCTCAACAAGAACAGCGCCTCCATCGACTGTCAGACACTATAAGTCAAGATCCTGTTTTCTGTCCCTGAAGGCAGTTCTGACATGGATGTGCAACTATATGGTACCATGTTTACATTAGAAGTACTACATGATTTCTGCTGTTTCCATATTGAATGATACTTAGTATTACAAAACTGATCATGATGTAATCAGGCATCCTTATTTAGTTTCAGTTCTTTATTTGAGTAAAAAAAACTTGGGGATATAGGACTGCTTGGTTTTTAAAAATGAGTGAAAATTGATTTTGTATCCTCTCACGGTGGGAAATTTTCCATGCACAGGAACAAAAAGATTAACATATTCGAGTTATGTTTCACCACAGATCAATCTGGAGGATTTTTGTTAGTTTGTTTTAGATAGACATGGGACAATATGAAAATTTCATGTCCCAATTATTCTGGCCTGGATTTACGATATGATCCTGACAATCATTAAAATCTACTGAAAATGGCTCTAAACCATGCTGGAATCACTTTACATTGCATTTTGTTAAGAAATAAATATTTTTTATTGCATCACTGTTAGGACACACATCTTTTTTTAGTGAAAAACAATAAACAATATTTAAAAGTCAGCTTTTCAAATATTTGAAATAGTATCATCATGTCTTTGGATATGAAATATACCAATGCTTGATTAAGATCTTTTGTGCTTTTTGAGATTGGTCCATGAGCAGCCTGTTTTTGCAGAGTCTCTTTTATTGATGGTTGCCCAGGAGACTCTTTGGGTGCTGCAGGACGCAATATCCACGATGATCACGATAATGGAAATTCACCATGATCAACTTGTTATGAGTGTGGATGACGGATCCCATAGGATCAAGGCCATATCTAACGTTACTTGACCAAAAACAGCTGAGTTGACATCATGGTGACTGATCGCTTCATTGTATGGTTGAGTAACAAGAGTGAAGGTGCAAAATCATGATGATCAGCTTCAGTAGTTTTATAACTCCTACATATGTTAGCGGTTGATGTTGGTTGGAGGTTTCACTTCTACTTTCCTGTTCTTACGTTCACTCACTTTTTCTGTTCTGTGCTATCAGAGCTGCAACAAAGTCTTAATGTCCTGCTGTTGCACACTCAGCACTTCATCAGGTTCTCTTCACCAGTGAAGCACCAGAAGGCTTTTATTGTGAAGCAGCTGCAGGAAGTATTGACTTAGGCCTATTTTATGCTTGGCAGCTCAACACGTGTTGACAATTGTTTCCCAACAGAAGCTACTGTGTCTGTCAACTGTGCACATTACCCTGCGGACACAGTAAATGAGATGTAAAGCTGCATTAATCAATATTGAATAATAGCAATAATGTGAAAGGGGTTGCTCATAGTAAAAAATCCAAAGAGAATATTCATCCATCTGTGCGACCTCTTTTAGCACACTGTTTTGGTTTTACAGCTCATTTACAGATATTCCCAATGGGGATCCTGGACACCAAAACAGAGACAAAAAATGTGAATATTGAAATTCCATTTGTCTAGTGGCCAGGACCTCAGGGCCAGTACGATGATAATCTTGCTTTGGAGGTGCAAGTAGCCAACTCTTTGCTAAGACGTTAATCGCTGCAACTTTATAAGGTGATAATACAGAGCCCAAGGGCTGGTAGCTTCTGTGACTCAATTCAGTCTCTCTTTGAGCATTTCTTTTACTGGTCTTTGGCAGAACTGGCACATGATCTTTGGGTTTAATATTAAAATAATCTGTTGTAGCACATTCATAACTATAGCAAAACCAAACAGTGATTTATTTTCTAGCATTCAGTTCCCCCTACCGACAACGGATGTCAATATGTCGTCAGAAAGACGTTGGACTTTTATGGTGGACAGACGTTAAATTTTCATTGCAACGAAAATTGGGTTTACAATATTTTAAATGTCTAATAACGTTTGAATGCCACTTTGTAAGGACTTAAAAATTCTAAAGTGTTGCAGACGCTGTTATGTCAACGTCAAGATGACATTGACATAAAATGTTCGGAAGTCGCTGGATTTTGGTTACTTAATGCAATTAAAAACCAACAAAATACCAGCATCATCTGTCATCAGCATTCTACGTCAAATTGACATTGAAATTTGGTTTAATTTAGGTTTTGACGTCAGGTGACTAAAATTCAATGTCAGGACAATGTCAAAAGCCAAAGTTGTTGGCGGTCAGCTGGGCCCATGACATTTTCCTAGCTCAGTCACATGCATGTCAGATGTCATTATAACTTTTTCTCATATATTTCTTTCTGCGCTGTAATCTCTGCTGTCACAGACACACTGTGCAGTTTGTTAATTGTGTGGGCTGATGTTGGCTTGGCAAGAGGGCCTATATACACTTAAGAGCTTATATTACTTAGTGTACATACTTAATGCACAGCAGCTAGAGCAGAGCAAAACTGTGGTGTTAATTAAACCTTTTCAAGAAGATAGAGTTACAGTATACCAAATCTGAATGCAAAGATCGGTGAAGACCAGGTTAGATACTGAAGTAAGCAAGAGAAAGCTAGAAGTCTTTAATAACCTGTTTTCACTTCTGGGACTGGTTATCTCTGAGAAATCTACAGTCATTTAAAGAATGTTGGATTTGAATGGGATTGGTGATCTGTGAAAAGTCAGGTATGTGACAGTACATAGTATATAAAGAACAAACTGTAGAGTAAGTATTTGCTAGGTAGTAGATAGGTAATTATTGAGTCTTAATAAGTGATAATTGTAATAAAATCAAGTTGCAGTACCTACTGGCATCAGTGAAATGGGACAGTAACAAATACTGTGTTTTTGCTATTCATGGCAAAAAAAAAAAATTAAACTAAAGTGATGATATTCAGAGAAATGGTGCAGTTACTGAGTGACTTCTTGTGGTACCAACAAAAAAGGGCCCACTTAAAACAAATTTGAATTTTAAATGTCACAACTGTACTGACTGACTGTAATGGAGTAAAAGCTTCACACGTCACATAGAGGCCCAATGGGAAGAGATACTGTTGTACTGTTAAATTTGCAATTGTTATTTCCAACACTAGGCCACTGATGGTCCCTAGTATGTGTAGTTACTGCGACACTACGGTGTGTCAACGTAGTATTTTATAGCTACTGTAACAGACATGAAAGGAACAGGACAAAATTGTTAGCAAAATGTTCTTACATACAAACAAATGGCAAGATATTAATCAGCGTGTGCGGTCCAGAGATATGTTTGGGGTGAGTTGAGCCTAGCTTAGCACAATGACTAGACGCTAGCTGCTAACTTCTGGCTACATTCATGCTTTTTCACCACTAGGGGGCAAAAGAACCCCAAAACAAACTGACAGATACACGGTCTTAATGTATAACTGTTGCATTAAGGTAACATTTTACACATCCGATAACAACATTCTCACCCTACTGGAGTCACGTTTCTGGCCAATGCACTGTACGCTGAATTTGACAGATACGTATTTTTTTATGCTGATATTGATATTGATGTGTGAGTTCATTTATAAATGTAAACACTATAAACATTTTCAGTTTTGTGATGAAAGAACTGTGACAAAGAGAGACTTAGCGGGCATCCTGCTGTAAAAAAAAAAAAAAATGTTGTAACTATGTTACAGTGACAACCTTTCTAAATTACCCCAAAACATATTTGGCATTTCTGTGTTGCAATGTTTTGCTACTCATCAGCCAACAGGAGCCCATAGTGACATATCTGTTTCAGGCTAACGTGGCAGACAATAATGTATCAGTCATCTAATTTATCAGTAGGGCTCCAATGGTGAGTTCAATACTCACTCTCTTTTAGCTGTGGTTTGGTCTCCACCAACTACTGAGATAAAATACAAGACTCTTTAGACTCTGCAAGATGTCTGATTTCCTCACCAGCTACCTTAGCTGCTAACAGCATATAGTGGATTTATCAGAGGATGTCGGCTGATAACAGCTGATTGCTGCTTTGGTAAAGAAGGGTTGATGAGAGCAGTGAGAATGAACCCTGCAGTGAACTGGGGGACCAGTAAATCAAAAATAACGAGCTAAAAGAGGCTAAAAGGCTCAATGGAGCTGCAGAGTTGGGCAATAGCTCTCTGTGGGTTTGTCATTACGGGTGACCCTTTTCACATTCCACACATTCATTTAATACAATATAAAACATATTGACTAAAGTTGAGAAATTGAACAACTTCAAAAGCTGACTTATGTGCATGTTGGACCGTTCAGTCCACATGGGCTGAAACAGAAATGTACAGTAAAAGCAAGACATTGTGGTTTTAGGAGCAGTTAGAGTTTGAACTGCTTCCTGATCAACAACAGATGGGCACAACAACTGCAAGCAGCATCTCAAAAGCTCTCTCCTGAATGCTGTTATGACTCAAACGCGGCGGAAACCAGGATGACTCTTTTAGATGTAAATAAGACAGAAGTTGTACAAAGGGTTGTTGTTCAGTTTTGATGGAGCTGGGCTAAGAGAAATTCATACCTGTCTTCTTACCAGACTCTATGACAGCAACATGTTCCCCAATATGTTTCATTTTTACCATATTTTGGAAATAAATGAACATAACTACTCCATGCTCACTACAACACACGTGTGTTGTTACAACCAGTGTAATCATATTTCCACACCACACAAACTATTCCCTTGATATTTTTATAGCTTAACAAAAAGCTTGGCCGCTGTCAAGGTATTGCGGTATACTTGGGTATTAAGGAATCCTGAAGGTATGATTTTCAATACCGTCAAAATTACAGACGTTTCTCTTTCTTCTAAACTGATACAGAGATGCTGTATTGAGGTGATGTAAGTGCACAGCATGTGACACCAGAGGTCAGTCTCTACTGGTGGCACAGGCAGCTGAGCTGAGAAAGATGACAACTGCGAATGGTGAGGATAACGTTACAGAACTAGGGAAAAAAATACCACATATAACTATCTTAAGACAACCTCTTCCATCTACAAGTGCAATTTTTAGCCATGATATTATTCAACACATCATTTCTGTTCAGCCCACTGATGTGTCTGTATCTGCCGCGGCAATGAGTGTCATCGGGTCCACAGGTATCCAAACAAGACTTATCTAAGTAGGCAAAAACACAGCATTGTAAGCAATGACTTCTACCCTCAGTAATGCAGCTTTTACATTTCTTAAACACAAATAACATCATGTACTGTATATCCCTGTGAAATGTCAGGAAGGTTTGACGGTATGAAAAAATAGAAACTGCCCAAGCCTACTTGACAGTGTAATTACCACTTATTAACTCCTCTTGCCATATGCATGTGTACATGTGTGTGAACATGTCAGATAACAAATGCTACCCTTTGCCACCTCCAAAGCAAATACAGTGCATATCCAGCTCATCACAACAGACTATTTAAATGGCTGAGGAGAGACAAAGTGAGGTGCGTAATATTGTACGTGGGATCCCACAGGGCTCCATTAATGGCTCCCTGCTTTTCAGTTTGCAGATGTTGCTGTGTACCAAAAACCATAATTATGTTGATGTCATGTAGGACTAATAATACCGTAACAACCTCTACAGTGACTTCATCTCAGAACTGAGTACCACAGATCCAGTTTGATAACATAATAGGTGCGTTAAGTATTATATATTTTTTTCCCCGCTCTAAATGAACATAGCTTAAGTGCTGTTTTTATTTCCATTTATAATTTGAGTTAAGTAACCTAATTTTTCACTTAATAGAGGTCAGCTGAGGCCAGCTCAGGTTCCTGAATGATTTGATTTTATTATAAGCAACAATCTTATTTAACAGGGGACATAAACCTTTCAGATTTGAACTCACAGAATTCCCTGCTGTATATAAATGATATAGTAAGCAGCATCATGCTGATATAGGAATATTTAGGATATAAATTTTCAATAGGATTTTTTTTTCATTATACTGGTTGTTTGGCTCATGTTGATGCGTGACTGGAGGTCATGGCTTATCTCCAGCCTTTAATTCGCCCCTACATACAGTGATAAAGCTCCACACAGCGCAGGCAGCCAGGGGGAGCATTAAAGGGTTAACGTTCAGGCGCGTAAATACTGTTCATCGCTCTGAAGGGCTTGTTCACCAAAACGAAACACGATTAACAAATGATCTGTTCCCAAAAAGACATGCAGAGTGCAGCCGAACAGCATGAAACATGGCAAAACAAAGACGGGTGCAGGGACTGACTGGTGTAGCAACAACTCCAACAACAGGAGGCAAATATAACATGATGATAACAGGGATCATTACAGCTCATGGACGGCGGAGAAAGTGATGAGCGGCGGCGGAGCATACGTCTCCGTTTAAACGCAGTGAAACAAAATAGCAATCAGCCGAAGCTCACAGAAGTGACAAAGCTGCTGGCCGTGTGTTAATAAGTGTATTATTTCCCCCGCTAAAGCTTAAGGGCATCCAGTCCGGGCTATTGTCAGCCATAGCTGCTGCCTGGCAGGAAGGCTGTGCGGAGCTGAGCTCAGACTCGGGTCGTGATTTTCAGCCGTGCTCCGTGAAAACACTCGGTGAAAGCTCCGAGGACGGTTAAAGCGTGACAACATTTACAGACAATATAAGCGAAATATCGCAGTGAAAGCAGCCATGAAGAAGGGAAATGGGAGACAAATGAGCAGCGAGACTGCCGAGGCTTCCCCCGCTGCCTCTGCCGCCCGCTCACTACAACGGGGACGGTTTAGTTTGGGGCTATGCGGGGATGTTAAATCAGCATTAAGTGCAATTATTAGACGAAACCCACACCGAAATCACTCTATTAACCACCGTAACTTTTTATAAGAGCAATCTGTTTTGTGTTATTCGCGAAAAAATGTCACAACCCCGGTCGGCTATATTTAACTCCGCCTTCTTCTTCTTCTCCAAGCGGCCTCTCTTCAGATGTAGACGGGCGACTGAGAGCCACAAAGCTGTCAAACGCACCGAGACCTCGCCATTTTTGTTTGTTTAAAACAAATGCAAAGCGCCACAAAAACACCACGGTGAGCAATCTGGCCTTACCTGCCGTGGAACCAGTCCTTGCAAGCATCGCACTCGATCATAAACTGGGTCACGTCGTAAGGTAATCTGCAGATGCAATATACTGGTACAGTCGCCATGTTCAATTCACAACTACGTCGGGATAGACTGGGGGGGCTGCAGGAGGAACAACGTCCTGCAAACAATATGATCCAATATGATCTTCCCCAGAAAAAAAGCCAGGGGCAGACCCGCCGGACACATGAAGCTAAGCGCACATCTCCATCACACCACGGCCGTGTGGTGCAAACGATGGAGGCTCGTCGTAGCAGGCTTTCCTGAAATGCATTATTATTATTATTACTATGTGCATGCCCCCTGGTGACTGCTCGGCACCGAGGCGGTCATATTAGGAGCCAGAAGAAAATGTAGCCTCGATGTCGTTGCGAAATAAATAAATAAATAAATGTGAAAGTTACGTCAGGGAGCAGGTTTAAATCAGCGGAGCTCAAATCAGATGAATGAATGTCCGGATCAATCAACACTGCAGCGATCAGCCCCCATCAACACATACAGGCAAAATAAAAGCCTTTTATCAGCAGTCTCACAATGCTTATTGTTAGCTGATGGAAGTGCAGATTCTTATGCTATTACATAATTATGTTTACGTGATAACCGAATGAAATAATGCTGTTTAAACAGTGCAGAATAATAAATTAAAAGGTGTAATAATGTATATTACATCAGAATATATCAGATTGTATATAATTAGGCGTAATATCTATTAGACTAAGAAATAAATACATGTAATTACCATAGAAATAAAATGAAATCAAGCTAATATTGTTTCTATGGAAATTACAGAAGCCATTTATTGTTTGGTCATATTTGTCAAATATCATGACAAAATAAAGAAAGAAAAAAATCTTTTTTTTTTTTTTTCAAGTTTTGCCATTTTTTTATAGGGGTAGGGTCATAGGTACCAAACAGGTTATGGATCAGTAATATTAGGACATCTATGTGTTATTCTACCAATACACGTTATAGATGTTGGGTTTTAAAGACTGAATGTGAGGCTGGTTTTAGATTAAATGTTTAAAAAAAACTGAGGTTTTGTTGGTCAAAAAACAACAACAAAGACATAAAAACATTTAAAAAAAAATGAAGTTTTAAAAAAATGAAATTAAATGTAAAAATCCAAATAAATAAAAAATGAAAATAAATATTAAAAAAAATGAAAATAAATGTAAAAAAATCGAAATAATAAAAAATTCAAACAAATAAAAAATGAAAAGAAATATAAAAAATGAAAAGAAATGTAAAAAAAAATCCAAATAGATAAAAAATCCAAATAAATATATAAAAAATGAAAATAAATGTAAAAAATCATAATAAAAAAATTGAAATAAAAAAAAATCCAAATTGTATTTAAAAAAATTAGGTTTTGTTGGTAAAAACAAAACATAAATAAGTTAAAGTAAAATCCACTCAAATATCTAAATACCTGGCAATGTGAAGATTGAAACAGCATTTACACAATGACCTAGGGAAATAATACCTACAGAAAATATATGATTTTTTTTTAATATAGTTAAATTAATATATCCAATTTACAATTTTGGTGTTAACTGCTTTGAAAATTTGACACTTGGTGTCTAGTCAAAAAATGTAATAGGTTGGTGATATTCTGCAGGAGGAACACAGACTTCTAATCCTTGCAACAGCCCTGTGCTGTACAGGGGACTGTATTGATCACTAGAAAATGACAGTCACATCTTTTGCTTCACAGTAATATTCACAAAATGAGTCCAATAGATCTTTTTGCATGATTATATTCATTTGCAGAGGCATTACAATATTGCAGAAATAATTTGACAGATTTTCAATTAAATAATTGATTAGTCAAATAAATCAAACGACTGCCTCAGTGTCTCTGGTTGAGCATGTCCCAGCAGTATTAGATGTACTTGTATGTGTATAGATTGTTCTCAGACACGTAATATGTGTTTGTATTGACGATAGGACTCGTAATGATGCTGCAGGTCAAAGTTCACCCACTCCTATCAGTTTAGAATTTTAAGTGTCTTTAACTGACACATGCAGTCAAATGATAAGGGAGAAAAATGCAACAAGAATCATCACTCTTAATACATTTGAAAGCTCTGTATAAGATTGGATTGTTTTGTCAATAAAATATCTCTAATTTATATCTCCTTCATCTGAGCGGGTCTTAAAGATCGTTGGATAATCTTAAAATACACTTTCCATTTCCACGAGGCAAAGCCCTTACAAGCCATGATTTTGTAATTTGGCCTGTTAGCATTCAGAGCAGATTTGCTCACTCTTCTGCTTTTAAAAATGAATGCACTGATTTAAATATGCAGAGTCAGTCAGTGAGCAGGGGAAAGGTGAAATATTAATGCCTACATGCTGTTACAGTACGATGAGGGATAAATAAACAAACGACCAACAACTTGTACTAAAAGAATATAGTTTTATTAAGCATCATAGCCTTCACATACACCACACCACAATCCACCAGTGTTCAACCAAACCCCAACAGCAGTTCATTCTTTTACAATCCATGAGTTAAGAAACTGATCAACTTACATAGAAGGAAACCTATTTAGCTCTGGCGGGGGGAATACACCATTTCTCTGATCACTAATGAAACATGAAAAGGAGAATTAAGTCAAAAGGTTAGATGATGATACTGGTGTGGAAGTATGAGTGGAAAAAACAACACTAAAGTAAATCTCAAAATTGATTACTGGCTGACGGCTAAAGTCTTAATCGGGAGTGATTGAGGATGTTGCTTTCAGCTACAAAAGAAGTGACTTTCATCAAAGCTTTTTTATTTTTTCTCAGATATTTGACTAATGCAGAAAACAGCAACAGAGAACAATATTGTGTGAATACACTATTTCAGAGTGGGTAGATAACTTCCTGTTTTTTTGTCTTTTATTAAATGCAACAGAGGTCACAAAAGAATCAAGGTCAGAACAAACGTGTTACTAACAGTTAACACCTTTTATGGGCCATCACTGATATTAGCCATTCGTTAGTTTGCAAATGGGTACTTGTAAAGATGGAGGAAAAAGGACAACATGCATAATAATTACACACCTGTGAAACTGTGAACCATGCAGAAGGTTTTATTGAAGCGGTAATACTACAGCTCTACGTCTGATTCAAGAAACCCAGTCGAGTTGATTTTGAGAGCCATTTCTTGAAATGTTACTTACAGCTTAATGACTGAAATGACACGGAGCTCGTCTGAACTGATGAACAGAGTTGCTTCAATATGACCCGAACCCAAAGTGGTGACCTAGGCGGATGTGTTGCATTCTGTTTTTCTCGTTATACGTTTGGTTTTCATTAAGCAGTTACTGGACAACACAAACTTGATGACAGTACTGTGGCGACGTGGCGCCGAGTAGCGCATCAAACTATAAGAACTAAAATATTTCCAAATTAAAGCTTCTTTAGCTTTAATATTCTAACGAAAAGGAAAAGTATCATTGTCATTAACATGTAGAAATCTTGGTGATGAACAACTCCGTAAACTAGCAGTGTGTCGTGTATCTCATGTTTACTGAGAGGGATCCGAATTTCATCTCTTTTCTTTATCTGACAGGAAAAAGGTACATTGACTGTAGGCTTTCCAGATATCCTAACCCTGTTCCATCATTCATCCTTCACCCTCTCTAGAAAAATAGGCTTATTCTTCTTTTTTTAAGACAGCGGCCTCCAGACCTTCATCTCTATGGCAGCCGCTGTCTACATTTAGTGCATTTAAGTGAGGATTAGAATTGCACGTCTTGGAGTCACTGCTTAAGGCACTTTCAGGTTGGATGAGAGCCCTGCGTTCCTCTTTATCTCCATTCAGCTGGTCCGGCTCTTTGTCCTCCACGCCGTTCTCCGTGGCTGAGTCGTCGCACGGCGCCGCAAAGGATTTCCTCTCCTCTGGCTTGGCCTTCTTTCTCTCCTTCACTGCATCATGTCCAGATGTATGAGCAGGCTTATGAGCAGGCTTGCTCTGTTGCAAAGGACAGACAAAAAAGGATTTTAAACGCATGCCAATGACAGTTAGACTGTGAGTGGTTCTGCTTATAGACGTGTGCAACACGGAGGAAATACAGATGTGGGCTGAAACTCCTGTAACTAACAAAAAGACTGGAGAGTAATCGAGGAGTTAATTAGCAGTGAAATAAAAGGGTTTTAAACAGCACAAAGACGTGCTGAGGGGCTGTTTAGTTCCCACTCATCCAGTGCTGAATGCTCAAACAATGGTTATGTATTCTGTTGTTGCACTGTAATTAAACAGAGAAAGGAGCAACAGCTGTATTTGGATCTTTGTGAAGCACATACAGTCTATGTTGAGGCATAACCACCACTGATGTGATTATCCCACATTCCTAAAAAAGGGATATCAGAGGTTGTCTTTCCAGTTCTTGAGAAATTTACATTTCACCTATAGGTCCATAGGCCCTTTGACTAGATCCATTATAGAGGACCTGTTTGCTCATTTTAGGTTCATACTTGTATTTTGGGTTTCTACGAAAACATGTTTACATGCCTCATTGGTCAAAAAACACTATTTTCCTTACACTGCCTGTGCTTGTGCACCTGTATTTCCCCTCTGTCTGAGATGATGATGGATTTAACTCCCATCTCTTTAATCCCCTCCTGAAAAAGCCCAGTCTGCTTGGATTGGTCGGTGATTCAAGCTCTTCTACATCTTGCCAACTCTGTGTAGTCACTGCAGCCAAGGAACGACTGTAACAGAGAACAGCATCTCTTTCACTCTGAAAAATCACCAATAAAAGCCTCTAAACACAATCCCACATGTTCCAGCAGCAATATGATCCAAAATCCGGGGGAAATTATCAACATCAGCAACCAAGATTACAAGTTTCCCCTGATGTTAGCATGTAGCTACATGTATGCTAGCAATCCACTTGCAGCTGGAGTATGACTGTAATGAAAAACTTACTATTGTGAGAAATCACTAATAAAAGCTTCTAAACACAACTGGACATGTTCCAGCAGGAATACGATCTGAAATCAGTGAGAAATTTACAGCATCCTTGACGTTAACATGTAGCTTCATGTAGCAGTGTAGGCTTTGTAATGTAAGCACTTGCAGAAGCGTGCAAAGAGCACATGACGAAATCCAGCACACTATGATGTCATACTGTATAACCAGAATACTTTAGAAAAAACTGTTGTAAGTGGAGTGTTCAAAATGGTAGGATACTTGAGGTTTTTGCTCACACGGATGACTTTACATATCTCTACCTCATTATTTGAAACCTCTGATACCCTTAACATGACCATTCTTCGTTGTAACACTACATAAGACACAAATTATGGAGAACCATAATAGGTCCCCTTTAAATTTGAACATTCTAAGCTTAATATGATTAGGTGGTGAGATCATCTGCACACTACGCAATCCTCCAGGCCAGGAGGGCCTAAACATGTCTGCCCCTCAAACTCTTTTGCTTCAGCACAAAACTGTAGGTGAGACTGCTGTGAAATCTGAAATGGACATTGATGATTTACACAGGACCATTTCTTAACACCCTAACATCTCCTCTACAAATCCAACACCCAGATTCCCATGACATTTGCTGTGGATATTCCTGGTCTATAGTGCACCAGCTCCACATGTTTTCGCCAGGCCAACACTGAGAGGCTCAGAAGAGCTTCTACCCTCAGGCCAATACAATCCTGCCTCAGACTGCCTTCAAGTTACAAGGTGTTACTTTCATGTAAAACTGACCTGTGCACTCATTCAGACACATTAAACTGCCATCACATTTATGAATTAAATTGCCCGAAAGGAGCTTTATTTCAGGTGTATGGGAAATTCTGAAGGAAATGCTGCTGGTACACTGACACAAAGCTGAATCTGTCTTTGGAAATATGACATGCAACAAGAAGAGGACAACATTTTTAACCTTGGACCCAGCTCTCTGCTTAGCGAAAAAAATGATATGCATGAAGTAACAAGCTGCCAAACACTATTCTGCAATAGGGACACACAAACACAGAGGGTCAAAATGGAAAACGTACACTCCCAATCTGTCTGTAATTAACTGGAATTTAACGTAGATCATTATGAGTGCTTTGTGAAGGCCCATGTCTTCCATGTGAAGAGTGATGCATCACTCACTTACCAGGAATGCTACCTGACTCTTGAAGGCTCGAGGGTGGTACCTGCCTCCCCGACCAAACGTCCTGATGACGGGCGTGGAGATCACACCTCTGGGGCGACTACAGGAGAAATAAATAAGAAAAGGAATTAGGGATGCACAATAATATCAGCACATCATCTGTACTGGCAGATAAAGGCTTTAAAATGAAATACTGTAACTGTCCCGAAATGAACGTCTCTGCTGATATGACAGGCTGATAAGATGATGCTTTCCTTAGTTACTTCAAATTGGTGAAATCTGCCCTGCTTCTGGCTACTGTCAGGACTGTCTCAGGGAGAATATCATCCAAGCCTGTTAAAGTAGGATGACTATAACAGTTTCTTTGGAAAATGTTACATAAAAATAAATGTGGTATCTTTTACATGTAACCTAATCAGTTGTGGCACTTTTCTTACTTTGCCCAGTGAATGTGCACATTTCGAAAGCATTGTATCTTATGTCTGCATCTGCCAGTGGACCATCATGAGAAGAGTAGACATAATAATATGTTCCACTACAGGAAAGACTCAATGTTCTCTTAAGTTGTGTGGAAAAGATATGTGCATGTATCGTCGTTAGCCAAAATGAACCGGAAAAATCAGCATATCAGTAAAAATCCAATGTCATGCATCTTCTTTCTGTACTTACCCTCTATTAGGTCCCCCAACTGACACCACTTGAACAGGGAAGCCTCCTCTTCCTCTGCTGCGTCGAGTGCCAGCCCACTGACCCACCACAGTGCCGGCTATCTCCAGTTTCCCACCCTGTGACGAGATTCCTTGAAGGCAAAACAATGGTGTTAATCTGTGCAAGTGTATCCACAGTAATACACTTTTCTCTCATGAGTGGTGAACTGATGTAGCTCACATGTAGGTACCTGGTCTAGGACACAGCACAGGGAACACAAACTCTTCCACATGTGTCAGGTAGGGTTTAGTTTAAGAGCCGCTGCACTCACCAGCCATCCCTCTGTCTCTCCCCTGAGGTGGCATCATAGGGGGTGGGGGGTAGAAGGAGCCAGAGAGGGGGTAGAAAGGCATCCCGTGAGGAGGTGGAGGTGGTGGCGGGGGGAATGGAGGAGGATGAGGTGGCCGGGTGAAGTTGAGACCTTCCAGGATGCTCTGACGCATCTTCTCCACCTTAGCAACCAGCTCAGTCTGAAGAGAGAAATTGACTGTAAACAAACTGTTCACTCTGCTGGTTAACATTTCTACTTGTCAAAATTAACATTAACATTTGGATGACTTTACTTCTCAGATATTATGGCCATTCCTGGTGTCCACACCGAAAACCAAGTTGTATTTGTTTGTAAAATTAGAATCAACCTGCAGTGTTTCACTTTGGCAGGACAGGGCAGCATGTTTTATTTACTCTGAGACAGCTGTATTTAGCAAAATATCTTGCTTAGTGCAGCTTTAAGTTATTTTCATCTATAAATGCACAGCTGGCCATGTCAGGTATTGGTACTGTGGTATTGGTATTGTATTCCTGACTAAAATTCATGCTTATCTGTTAGACCGTGAGTGGACCGATAACTGTCCTTCACTTAAAAGCTGGAGTGTGGAACTTTTGTCTCCCCCCTCTGGCAACGAGAGTAATTACACAAACACTGTTGACTCGTGCTTACCATGTATAGCTGCAGGTGAACTCACCACATCTCCCCGCCCCCTGCAGCCCTCTTTTCACTTTAAACCTTTCTCTGAACTCAGACTCTCTTTTTTATCTGGGGTATCCACTCTAGAAAATTTCCTTGAATGCTTTTTAGGATTTATTGCCATGCTCTGAGCAGCTGCTCCTCACTAAGAAGGGGGTCTCTCCCCTGTTCCTGCCCAACCTTTGGGCAGGAACAGCTATGGCTGGTTGCCGTAAAATGCATCACCTCTCATGTGCCAGTGTGGGAAAGCCATCACAAGTCTGGTATACTGTGAAAGATGGAGAGATTTCCCTGACAGGAACAGGCTTTATCAGCATTGTTTGAACTTGTTTGGTAAGGGCTTGAATGTAGCAGACATTCATTTGAATGTAAATGTTCTGCACTCTAGCTTTACTATAGATTCAAATAAAGATTATATTTTCAGGTGAGTCAGTCACTTAGCAGCTACAGTGTTTAATTAAAGGAATACTTCACCCATAAAATGACCACTTGTAAATCTATTAGTCATGCCATTGTAACTTGAATTCCTGAAGAGCACTTATATTTTTCTAGCAAGCCTCAACAAAAAACTGCAGTTTGTTTTATTGATTGACTGCGAGACCAAGTTTAACAGCAAAACTATATCAAAACATCTGTTTACAAACCCTGACATAGCTCGTGCAGTAAAATCCATGTCTCATTTATTCAGCTTTATGCTGAAGTGCCCAAGTTCACTTTGGGTTCTGTTTTAAATACTAACGTGTTTAGAAAAATGCATGTGTTTGGGAAGTACTGAGCATACGACTGGATAAATGAGACTCGGATTAAACTGCACGAGTTGTGTGAGAGTTTGTAAACTGAACTTTGATATAGTTTTGCTGTTTTAATTGTGGTCTCCAATCAATCAATGCAACAATCAAATAATACGCCCGCAGATTTCCGTGGAGGCATGCGAGAAAAGCAAAGTTGTTTTTTTTTTTCACGAATTCAAGGTAACACGACATGACTAACTGATTTCCAAATATTTTGTGGGTAAAGTACCCCTTTAACGTTGGTCCAGTATCAGTAAAGTGTTTTTCCTATTTGGTTAAAAGCACTGGAAACTCAAACTCATGAATTTGTAAAAAGTACGAATGTATTTGTAATAAGTGTTAATTATGTATGTTGTTTTGCTATCAGCTCACAGACTGCTGTAAACTACTTCTACATGTTATTATCTTTTTTAAGTTTTAAGCCTGTTTGGTTACAGATGTGAAAAACTGCTCGTCTCCTCTGAAGTGTGACTGACAGGCATCAGTCTAATTAGAGATGACAGGAAGTGACTTCTCCACTTCTGTGAAGTGTGGACAGTGCACAGCTATTGAAGGTCAAATGTATGTTTGGAGGATTTTTCACAATAAAACTTCCACAAGTGACAAAATTTGTGTGTGGCATGAATTTCAAGCAGAACTGGATACAAAACAAACTTGTTGACCTTGTTGCTCTACATATGTTTGTTACATACGCTAACAGCTTGTTGCATCAGTAACTCAGCACTCTCTCTTGCTCTGGGTAATATAGATCTTGCTTTAGATTTTTTTTTGAGTTGTTAAGTGATCTGTTGGGATTACTGACAGGCAGTCAGTGCTCAGTACAAATAAACTTTTTTATTTAGTTTCTTGGGTTGAACTTGGCGAAGCTGCTCTGAAGCGGTCTCATTTATGGTTGATGAGGACTATCCCGGTCTAACATACAGCTGATGGCCATGTGTTGCCATAGCATATCATTGATTTTATCTGCATCTATCTGAAGCGTCCACACTCTCTTTGAGTCTAGACTTGTGACAAAAATCTGAATAGCTGGTTTTCTGTAACTTAAACTTCTTGGCACGTCACATCATTTATTCTTCATAAAGATAAAGATATGGAAGGAACGCACTTCTAAATCAAGTTTGCGGTCACTTTAACAGACTGCTGTGTTTTTACTGCGGGAGCGGCCCTGATGGACAAGGAAATGTTCTAGCACCATAATAGTTGTTTGATCAAATCAATATGGAATCAAGCCATTATTTACCTTGTGAAACTTCTCGTTGTTTTACTGGTCTAAGGAAGCTTCATGAGCTCTGAGACAACAGGAGTCCAGCAGAGAGAGTGAGGGGTAAACTAAATATATGTACAAGTACCGCTTGCTTCCAGTGCTGCAGTGTGTGTCCTCGAGGCCTAACTAATGTGCTGAATGTATTTCCTTCTTCAGAAAACATTTGGAATGTAATGAATTTGTAATGAATAATAACTGCATTATTTACATCATCAGCAGTCGTCTTCTTGCCCACCTGCTGGCACTTGTCTGTGTTTCTTGGCGCAGTACCTCCACTATTAAACAATCTGCAGGGATGTGTGTTGCCTCAAGTTCCATCTATTAAGTATCAATCAGCTGTAAAAAGTAATAATTTAAACAACAATTTCCAAGAGCCCAAGAGCTCTTTAACTCTTTAACCAACCAAGACATGAACTTTTACATTTGTCACTTTTCTGTCAACTGACGAGTCGATTAACCGGATATAAATCATGGACACATTTTAGGGTTAGGGGACTGAATAAATAAATTAAATCTCAGTACTGCAGTGTTAAATATCTCTGTGCAAACTAAAACTGCATATATGATTAGTGTGAAAACTAAGGGCTCATTTATGCTCAGTGTTAGGTAGGGAGACAGAGAAGGATGGAACCTTCCGTCTGTACTCTGCCTTCATATTGTCTGAATTTGTTTTCTGAAAGGTTACAGATACAGATGAATTACGGGGGCAGCGTAATGTAGTTTAAGCAAGATACGATAGTACGAGATGAAGAGGACATTTAAAAGATTGTGGAACAGAGCAAACAAGTAATAAAGTAGGTCACCGAGCCTCTACAACACTGCCTCTGTTTAAAGGTACAATATTACAACCTCCTCCAGCGTCGCCTTGTTTGTTGTTTTAAGAAACTTTTGACTCTGCCCTCTAGTGCCATCTATTGGCTGTATCTATACCATCATAAGTATGAAGGCAGTGATGTTTACAACGTTTGAAACAGATGTATCTATTTTTGAACATAAAGGGAGTTTAAATGAGCCTTAAGACGTGAAGGCCTCAGTTTGCTTCAGACAAACTACTTGTTGGATCGTCTGACAGCTTCGAAACCACCTCTGTGATGGTCGGGGTCCCATCACTGCACCCTTTGCTCAAGGTGTATGGCAATGCTTGAAATGCCCGTTTGTCTAGCCTGAGTATCAGACTGAAGCTCCCAGAACCTTCAGTCTGACATGGCTTCCACTGAAGGCGATTTACAAGGGGGAGGGAATTTGATTTTTCCCTAACCAATCAGTAGAGATCAACGACTCACCCAGAATCTGACGTCATTAGTATCCATGCCTCGGGGGTGCCGAAAACAAGCGAGCATTTCCTGTTTAAAATGTCTCCGTCATCGTGCACGCCCAGCTGCATCGCCGATAAATCCAGTTTAGCAGCTTCCTTAATTTGGTCCTCCACTAACTTGAGTAGTGGCGAAATACCTCGATAGCATTGTTAATGTGGTCTGTAGGATCTGTAGCGGTCGCCATTGTTGCTATCCTCACCAGTTTCCCACCGGTGTACAGCTTGACATCAGTGTGGCGCTGATTGGCTAATTGCTAGACCCCCGGCGATCATTGGTCCGTCCATCGTTTGGACGAGATAAATTGCAAATTCATTGAAGTATGCCAGACCAGAGATGCAAACCTACTCAGTTGAGTGAGCGGGGTCTATGGTCTGGAACCAGGCTACCGTTTGTCTATTCTTCACACAACTTCTGTCTCTTGTCACCCGCTCAAGTGCGAAAGTGACAGCAGGCTTTTTGAGCCATCTTTGAGTGCGTGTTCATTCAGAACAGGTAACCTTTTACCTGTAGACATGGCCAAAACCAGAGTGTCTACAGGTATGAGACACTTTAATATAATGCTTTTTAAGGCCCTTTCAACATCATTCTTAACCTAAGGTAAGAGTAATTTTTGGACTAATCATTTTTTCTAATTCAAGAAATGCAAGAAGGAGCAAAAGGTCTTGTGCAGGGGTAGATTTTATGTGGGAATATGGTTATTAGAGTGAGTCTTAGATCTACATTTTGCCAACAAGTAAGTGCAAATAAAATGGTTTAAAGATTTCTAACATTAGAAATGTGGACTTTGTCAGAGAAGAGCTTGACTCATTTTCACAAAAAGAAATTAAAAGATGGATAAATTAGATAAAATGTTTGTGGATATGAAGACCTCATAGGTTCAAAGTTAGGAAAGTTCAAAGCTAATATTTACAAAATTGAATTTAAGACATTTTGAGGACCTGCAGACTAACATGTTTTAAATCACACTGAGGCCTTGTAAGTGGAGCATGTTTTGCTGACTTGTGTGCGTGGTGTGGAAGAAGCTACCTGACCGTCACAGAGGTCAATGAGCTGGGCCTTCTCCCTGTTGGCCCTGATGAGTTTACTCTGAAGCAGCTTGCCATCAAAGTACATCCAGGGACAGCAGTGCTCCCAGGGAATAGGCTGTCCGCAAGCGTCGTTGGCAAACAGAGCCATGTCCACTCCGCTCATGAACAGAGCAGCAAGCTGGACTCCTCGAGGGTCCAGGTTGTCGATCTGTAGAAGAGAAACATCCAGACTCAGAAAATATCCAGACAAAAAGAAATAAAGACAGTATGTTCCCTCAACAGCCCCGCTGAGCATTCAGATTTATGGAGTGCAAAGCGACGCACAGAGCAAGCAAAAGCAGCCCATTCACTCCCGGCTGCCAAAATACAGCGGTACACAACCTAATCCAGCCAACACAAAAAGCCTGCACACACAACCTGCATGTTCTGGCACAGTGAGTAGCAGACAGGCCGACAGAGATACACACAGACAGACCACGAGGACCAAAGCTTGTGTGGATGGTTTACTGTAAGGCCAAATTAGAAGACAGCTCAGTCTGAGACATGGAGTCGAGAAACCATCCACACACTGACACAAGAACCCCTCTGAGTCACTCAAAGCTCTACAAAAATACATCTTTAGTGCAAAGCTACGGCTTCAAGAACAACATGCTCGTACAAAACAGTGTTTTGTCGAGGAGGTTGTTTAGTCTGCAGAATATGAGGAGTGTCGAGAGAAACACCACAACATGAATGCTTAAAGGATTCTCTCAATCAAAGTGACTTTTAGAGCTGTTAAACACATGAAGATCAAATAAGCGACTGACATGACAGCAGATTAAGATCAGGACATTGATGACGTGTGTGTGTGTTTCTAAGACACTCCTCATATCATAAACACTACACAATCACCTTCAGTTCCTGCAGCTGGTCAGGCTCATAAAGTTTAGGAGAAAGTGCTTGGGCTAGGAACGCGTCAAGTTCGTTACGACGCAAAATTCTTACTCCTGGCCAATGTAACATAAACCTGAAGCAAAACACAGAAGGTTAACAGTGTTACAAACACCAAGAACTGTCTGCAGAAATCCTCACTCCCTATCAGTTCACTTCACAGTGGACTTCTCACCTAAACAGTGAAACCTACAGACTTTATCTGTGTGGATTACAGCTGTGTACTCACCGCAGCACACAACAGAGCACCAAGAGGGGCGTGGGGACGCTGGCAGGGTTCAGCATGGCTGGAGTGTCAGAGCGCATGCAGGCCAGGAACGCTCTCATCCTCCGGTTCTTGTCCTCCACAGCCTTCCCCAGCCACAGCTTCTTCAGGTTGGGACAGGTCCACTCCCTGAAGGGCAGAGCCTCCACCAGCTCTGGAGTGTGGGGAGACTTGCCTTTGTAAGCGGCCCACTCTTTGACCATGACGTGTGTATCTGGGGGACAACATTTGGAAAAGATCAGGGTTTGTATTTATCAAGTGCCTAGAGACTGTGCTCAAAGTAGGGATGCCACAGTGATGAAATGTTCCTACTGGTTAGTTCTGACAACACCAGTGTTACCAGTTATACCAGAAATTTTACAAGAGAAGATCTTTGTCAATGATGCTTATTTTTATTGTTGGATCATTAGATTTTCCCCGTGCTTTAAACAAAATGGAGAAGGACCTACTGGTGTAGCATCACCTGGTTTTCTTTTTAATAAATTTGATGAAGCTTTTTTCATTTAGCTCAGCGGCGCCACGTTCCTCCTTTTCATCTAACTCTTCTCTCACAGGGTTCGCCTTCGGCCTGAGGATGACCACTTCTTCCACAATAATCCTCTTATTCTCCTCCGGGTCATGGGCCCTCAATTATCAATCTAACGTACAAACCAGCACAGATCCGAGCACAGAAATCATCTAACGAGTAACTAAGAGTTTGCGTTTGAGTCGTGAAACATTCTTACCTCGTCGATCACAGTGTAGGAACTATCAGATGTTTATAAGTGTGTCCACTTAAAATAATCGTCATTTAGTATCCCACCCCAACATATTCTCGGTTTAGCGGCCTTGCTCCAAGAGTTTACGACATAAATTAAAATACAAAATACAGTCGAGAAGAAAAATTTTCTCAGAGCTAGAGACGGAAACGCTGATGTTCCAGGTTCAGTTTAACCGACTGGCTCTATTTTGCAGTCTGAAAAGTGGCGTCAAAAGAAGGCAAGAAGAAACAGAAATCACTACTGCATTCAACAGCGTTGCAGTACACAGTCGAATTCCAGCTGAGGTTGGAATATTTAATCTATACATTCATGGTATGTACCGACCTATCACATACATTAGGAATATCATTTGGAATACTATAAGCCTATATTACATAATATTAATATTTTTATAATAGCCTATTCATACAAAAGCTAATAATTGACTCAGACCGAGGAGCATGTGGCCACGAATATCAGTCTGCTTCCATTTCGGGCCTAACAGGTGGCAGAGGAGACACAGACGCACCACCTGTGTCAAAGCCAGACACCAGAAAAAACAGAACCCATGGGCTACTTGCATTTATACAATTACACTTGGCAGAGTTTATGTGTTTCTTTTTGATCTAAACATGCTTTGGTTTTGTAAGTATTAAAAAAAAAAAAAGATAAATAAATAGATAAGAGCCGGACACCAGTTGTGTTCAGCCTTCGGTCAGCCTGAAGCCAGTCTAACAGAGCCTGGCAACTGGCAGCTGAGACAGAAAGCACGCGTCCATGTGGCAACTATACATTTTAAGTGACTAATATGTGGCTGCAAAAACTCAGATGTGAGTCAGAATATGGTCTGATAACAATTCTTCACCTCAGCCAGATTTACTAAGCTGCTCCACATGCTCACGCTGACTCAAACTTGCGTACACAAG
The DNA here is from genome assembly GCF_011397635.1 of Epinephelus fuscoguttatus. Classification (NCBI taxonomy): domain Eukaryota; kingdom Metazoa; phylum Chordata; class Actinopteri; order Perciformes; family Serranidae; genus Epinephelus; species Epinephelus fuscoguttatus. Next base: position 39,392,102 of record NC_064752.1, read on the forward strand.
CCGAAACCTGACATGAGATTTGATCATGACCTCCACTCACATCCACACTGATTAACGTCGTGCTTTGCGTGGAAGTGACTGTTTTCTGTCGTACATTTGTTTCATAGAAGAGGTCCTCAGTCACCCCAGCAGCACGGGTCCTTGAACGCTGCCTTGTCGAGGTCTAGGCTTGCTCCTGGCAGAGTTCTGTGCTGTGACTCTGCTGCTGTATGTGGCAGCCACTTTCAGTTAATAACTGTAGTGTCCATCATCCGACTAAACATTGATAACACGCTTAGTATTTTACAAATTCATTAATTTTTTCAATTTTAAGAACGTGGGTGCTGACACACAAAAATTAACTCAATGGGTTTTACTTCTATTAAAGAAAGCAAAATGATGATGGGGTTGGTGGACAAGTAATGCCCAAACACCCTGTAACACCAGTGACAATGACTACCACGACAAACCTAAAAGCGTTTCTACCTCTGAGTAGTGAAAGCTGTTTATTAAACTTCCTACATTTACTTTGAGTAAGAAGGATTTCTCTTCGCAAAGTGAGACGTGGATGTTTTGTGACACGCTCAGCTGCAAAGTTGAACTGATGATGATGTGCTTGGACTGTTAAACAGCGGTAACATTTAAAATGCAGAATATTAAAACGGCAACAAAATGCCCATTAATCAATCAGCTGATCAACATGAAATTAATTGGAAACTAGTGTGACAGTGAATTAATCATCATATTTTAAGCTAAGATAAAAACTTTCTCTGGCTCCAGCTTCACAAATGTGAGGGTATGCTGCTTGATGTTGGGTTACATCAGTGTAAACTGAATATCTTGGAGTTATGGACTGTTAGTCAGATAAAACAAGACATTTTTATTTGTCATTTTGGGCTCTTGGAAATTATAATGGACATTTTGCACTATTTTGTGGCATGTCATAGACAGAATGATTAATCACCTCATAAACAATAAAATTAGCAGAATAAGTGGTAATGAAAATAATCATTTAGTTGCAGACCTGATTTTAATGCATATGCTTTGTGTGCATGCTGTCAGTAAATAATCTAGGCAATCTTGTGAAAAAACATGATGCCAACAATAATAAATAGCTAAAATCTCATAATGCTATTTACTAATAAGCCACTGACATTAGGCTCTGAGTAAACTCTAAATGTTATGTATGTATCTTAAACAATACATGTACATGTATGTGTCGCTTTAGAAATAGCGATTTGACTTGGCTGGGTGACATATCCTCATCAGCCCTGGTTAATCAAGTTGTTTTACAATGTCTAACATGTATTAGCACTGCATCTTACAGGTCTTGTATAGTACTATTATATTGTGTGATTAAATATTGCTCATGTTAACTCATGACATTTTAAACATGGGGGAAAAAAACTTAATGTCACCCAGAGTTGAGACATTCAGTCTTAAATATAGCTCTGCAATGGATAATATTTTTCCATGATTGAATGATCAGCCAACCACATGGCTTGCTTATTTTACCTGATATCTTAAGTTAAGAAAGTTTATAAACTGGTCCTAAAAGTAGGACCCAAAATGCATCGCAGAGAATTTTTGGCTGGTAGGACTTTCTACTCTGAGACACTTGTTAAACACAGGTGTAAAAACCTCAGCACAGGATGTGATACAGTGACATAAAGGTGCTTTCTGACTCACATTCAGGGAGGCAGTTCTTCCTCATGGCGAGTCTCTCAGCCTTCTTCCTGGCCTCAGCCAGGCTGAAGAGCACTCCGTAAACATATTGACGGATAGGCCGAAACAGCTGCACTGCTGAAGGCAGGTCTTTGTTAGCTTCATCTTCAATGGTGACAGACAGCTTAATCTCTCCCTGCAAAGATACACTGTTACCTAAATGCTGCACAACGCCACAAATAGATACTTCAGATTCCACTCACTAATATGGTGTCTGTGTGAGCCGAGCATCACTTCTGGCTACACATGTGAGTACTTGTGCTTTCTGAAGGTGTATTTTTTCTTTAGCTTTGTGCAAACACAAATAAAAATAAAAGCTACGAGGATCTCTAATCCAAACATAATCAGGATGAGTCTGACCTTGGTGAGAGCATGGTAGATGTAGGGGTACATAAGGCCCTTCTTGTGTCTGTGCTCGGCCACCCGCAGGACCTCGGGGGCCACGGCAGGGAGGGGTGGGATGGTGATGTCCATGTGGTTCCTCGTCGGCATGGAGAGCAGGGAAGGGATTTGGACATTCAGACTCCCAGCAGGGGTCACACAGAGGTCAGCCTGAGGACAGACAGGGCACAGCGCTTTCACTTTAGTCACCTGGTGAGATTTCCAATCAGGTCTCAAGTGTTCCTCAAGCCTCACCCACTTTTGTTTGGTCCCCCAGGTCTCCCTCTGGTGTGTTTTCAGAATGTGGAGTCTCTCCGTTTCCGTCCCATCCTTCCTTATGGTCACTAACATGACTAAAGAAACAGCACATATGGGATTCAGTTGTAGCAGAGTGGAGCCAAACATTGATCACCTTTGACTGGCAGTGGTCCATATAATAAAAGGGAACTTAATGTGTTCATACAGGAAAATAAAAATGTTTACTGCTAGCACAGTGTCACTTTCTTGTATCAACAGGCAACAGCAGTTTGACAGCCTTTGAGAGCACGCCAACTCCTCTTTCATTTGATCATCACTGCCAGACCAGAAGCAGCATTCAGGCAGGTTTTCTGTATAAACCTACCTTTGTCTACAATCTAAAAAGACAAAGATGGACAGCAACACAAAACACATTCAATGTTTATGACATCTTAAAGTGACACCCATTGTCCCAAATTAAATTATGGTGGTCATATCTTCATCCACAGGAGGCAGGGAAATGAAACATGAGCAGAAACAATACTCTTAACAGAAACTGCTGGACATGCTCATCAGCATCCAACCCACCAAGCTGACAACAGTCTACGTTTAGCTCTAAGAGGAACAGCGTTATGATTTCTACACAAATATGTAAAATTCAAACAGCCTATTACACATTTAAAATATCATGTGGCGCAAAATTTCCCATAAGTTTCCTTCCACAGGTGGATACAAATACTAATGTCATGTAATGCACCCTGCTGTGACTGTCTGATTGTCTCAAGCTGTCTCAGACTGATTTGTACCCATGATAATACCAGTTAGCTGATCAGGCTCGTCTGCTCTACTCTCTCGCCAACTTGACCACAATATTGTACTCGGTCAGACAAGCTGGATCAAATCCTTTCCTACTGTGCTCCTCAGTGGTCCAGAGGCAGCGTCTGATGTTTGTAAATGAAGCTAGCCATAACTAGCATCTCTATGCTCAAACCATCTGTAAATGCATTGAAGTGGCCCAAGATACACCTATGACTGTGCCAAATGTTCAAAATAAGGTGATACGAGTGTAACTACATATATGGAAATAAGATCAATTGCATTATATTCACAGAAAATATAAAACCGGTACACGCTACACATTCGATTAAGAAATCTCACTTAAGTGTGAGGGAAATTAGATTATTCTTTGATGTTGGGTTGCTGAAAAACCAACTCCTGACAATGAATGTCACTGTTGGACACTGCAGTCATGTGGAAGAGGCCCTCTGAGACAGCTAAGTCATAAATTCAGGCTAAATTTAGAGCAGAGCAATATGCAGCTTAGATGTGAAACACTTTATTTTACAAAAGGATGGTGTGTTGTGTTGCTGTGGGAACTTTCGTTGATAAATACAGTGTAATGTTGTGTTATATTAAGTTAATTGATATTTAATTTTGAACATTTTCCTATTGCATTGTTGAAACTGTATTCATCCACTACATGTGACATGAAACCCTTTTAGATGAGGAAAAGTGCACAAAACACTGAATTCAGAAAAACTGAAAATGAGAACACAGTCTAAATAACTGGCAAAGACCTCTCAAAACTGACCATGAACACATCACTACTTCAGCTGCCTCTTCTTTGTTCATCTTGAACGATTTATTGGTCCTGAAATTGGTAGACTCTGCTGCGCAGCTCATAAAAACTTAATTTTAATTTGATTCTTGTGCTTTGGCAGGAAGCATCATCTTGTAGAAGGGGTGCATGAATCACTGCTGCTCCGTATGATCATCTTAACACTAGGGGGCTACAGGTCACAGAGACACTGCTGTGAGGGACAGCTAGGCAGGTTTGAACAGAGCTCTGGATAAAGATGTTCATTTTTGTGGATACAAGGTATAAACCCCTGTTACAGATGCTTGTGTTTCTGGCAAGACAAATCTCCATTTACAAGTATCAGGAGGTGTCATGTGTTCAATTTAACCAAATGAGAGTTGAACTCTCCATGACCTCACATTTCTGCCGTAAGCTTCACATTCTTCTACAGAGCAGCAAAGCTTTCCTCCTGCACAATCACTGATACTTGCAGCACAGACACAGTGCCATCAAACCCTGAGAGCTGCTACATGTGAGACTTCATGTCAGTGTTTGTTAAAATAACAAACTTTGCGCGTCATGTGGAGATGTGTGTTCACAGGAACAATGGCTAAAATCAAGAACACAGAACATGTTTGCCAATAGAGACTAGATACAACGCTGCAGTACAATCATTGTGTGCTGCAAAGTTATTTTACCAAATATTAGCTGAGGACATTTGCTGCAAGAAGTACCCATTACCTCACAAGCACTTTAACAAGTTAAAATCTTGCTGAGTGCACTTTTTATAAAAGTGTCAACATTTCTGGTAACAATGTCAGGAAAAATACTTACAGGAAATGAGAACACAAAACTACACCACAATGTATAGCCACTTCCCAAAAAACACTTGAGCAGTAAGCTAACTTTCAGGAAAAGCAGGGACTATACAGTGTGTTGTCACTGATAAGGATGGCGATTACAAACAGGGTGAACCCGCTGTAATAAAGCAGATATATGGAGTGAAAGGATGGTAAAAGATCTGCACTGGTGATAAAATTGTCCCTGTACTGACAGTGTTCCTGGAAAAGACAACATATGACCTGTGGGATGGTGACCATGACAGACTGATGATCTCCGACAGCTAAGGATGAATGGAGACAGTAACAGAGAGGAAGTGTTGTGTTGAACTCACTTGGCAGTTGTGCCTGAGCTGTCTTCATTCTCCGAGGAGGAGGATGTGGAGGAGGCGTTGAAGAAAGCGGCCTCTGTGTGGTTGGGGCTGCCAGGCTGGCCCGGATTGATGGGAGAGGACCTCTCATACAGCGGTGTGTGCTTCCCTTCATGAGGAATGTTGCTGAAGCTGTTCTGCTCTGGGAGGCCTTTCTCCACCGAGTCCAGAGCCAGGCTGCGCTCCATCAGAGGCACCGGGTACGAGTGCTGGACCTGGAGACAGTCAAGAAAAAAAAATAACCATGTCATTCTCACAGAGCTGAAGCACCTGTAGTATTTCACTGTGCAGCACAGGGGATTTCACAGTCTTACCCCAGGTTTTACAGGCAGCGGCACCTGTGGAATGTTGAGCATTTTTGGAAACGGCATTGCAGCAGGTACTCCCATTAGTTTTGGTCTGACTGTGAAACAGATACACAAAAAAATGTCAGCATACAGAACAAAGAGAGGCTGGACCTGCTGCACAAGTTTTATTTTGTAGGACTCGATATAAAGTAGGTTGGCTGAGGAGTAATTTACACATTTTGTAGGTATCACAAACAGGTGCTCTTTAGATCCAAGGAACTTTGTGAACAGGAAAGGAGGGAGAGGTTAGACTTGGAGTGCGTTTTGTCAGAAGGAAGTGTGCATCTACTCATGAATAAGAGGCTCGTGCTTGGAACAGCATGAGATGTAAACATTAATGGCGTCCTCCGCTGCTGAGCTGTAACTTTAGCTAGCAGCAGATGTACACTTCCGTCTGGGCGGTGATACATTAGTGTAGAAGCTGTCAAATGCATCCCGTCAAATGCAACCAAACTGAGACCACCTGAAATAGTGGGCCTTGGTCGGCAGTCAAACAGTTTCTGATGTTGTTCATTTGTGGTGTGACAGCAAACACACCAACAACAAGATTATATGATCTGAAATACATGATTTTAGTGCGATTTCAAAAGCCAAACTAATAATAAATCCATCTGCGCATCTTGAAATCTGTCTGTAATCTTATAATCGATCTGTATTATATGTATATAACCTATTCATAATAATGATTTGGTAACCATGGTAACATGAAACCTGATTAACAGGTCAAAAGCTGTTAAACTGCTGCGCTTGTATCCAACTCTGTGCTCTCAGTTCATGAAGTCCATTACAAAGTGTGTGACAGTGATTTTACATTAACAAGCCCCGAATCATTACCTTCTCTGCCTGTTAGTCATTATTTGCAGTCTATTAATACTAAAAATGTTTACAATCACTCACTTCTTTATGAGCTCCTTGTGACGCCAAAGAACAACACACATCAAAAGCATAAAAGTGTTTGTTTAAACTTTGTTCAGTCAGCGGCATTTGACTTCCCCACGTGGGTCCTAATGATGCAGTATGATTACCAAAGCTATCCAGTCAACGAGTTACCTGTGAGTCTGCATAAATTTATGTTTACTTCTTTTGTTTTGTTCGTAAAAAGCCAGTTTGAACAGAAACAGGACTAAAACTCAAACACAGCAATGTATAATTTGTTCCTCTTGGTCAGGACTAAAAATTCTGCATTATCAGTCTGCATATATTTAGGGGAGTCCAGACATTTTTGTCACATTCACACATTTCCCTTGTCACTGCAGGAAAAGCACAGGTGTTCCTAATAATGTTAACAAAGCATCTGGCACTTTTGACCCACAATGCAGCCATGATTAAATAACTTACATCTGTGTTGGACAAGTGGGAAAGCTATATTTGCCGTAGCCTATTTGTATTGGCATAACTGGCAGTCTAAAGGCACATTAAGGTACTTTTTTTGAAGGAAGTGGAGCATTCTTTTCTCAAAACGGTCAGTCTTTATTTCTTATCGCTAACATTTATGTAACACATATACCAGCCAGGTCAGTGAAGACAAATCTGAGACCCTCCAGCGCCTCTATATAAAAACCAAAGCTGCTGACAAACACTACCAACAATATTCAACCTTAAGACCTTTTAGCATCATTACACACGCACCCACCTAACTGTGGAGGGAAGTGAGGGGGTTTGCTGGCCACTGAGTAGTACTCTACTGCCTTCTTGAAGCGGATGACTTTGTCATCAGTGCACGTCTAAAAGAAAAACATGAAATATGATGAATATACACAGAGCAGACATAGGATAGCTTAATTACTTGTCCATAGAGGAATATATAATGCATGATTATACCCTGAACGGTGGGATCAGGCACATTATCAGTTTTTCCTCTTTTCAGAGGAGCACTTTGTAAAGTTGTGTGTGGAGTCTGTGGCAATACATTTCTCACTTCCACTATTCACTAAAATAGCTGAGGGAGCAAAAATGCAGCTACTAAAAAAATTGAAAATGTCCTGATGCCGATAGAGGACTGCTGAATTTGTATTTTATACCAAACTGTATACATTATGAACTGAGGCCACCAAAGAAGGTATGGGTCATGAGAGTTTTGAAGTGTAATTTCATAAATTCACCACCACCACCACCACCATCATCATTTCATCGATGTCTTTACAAGATTAAGTGTCATGGCAGTACTTCAAAAAACACGTAAAATTTTAAACCTAAATTTAAATCCAACCTCGTATCATTTTATCTTTCCTTTCTTTCCCACTATGTACAATTATTCTGCAGCGCTGTAAATGTATGTGTATATATATATATATATATATGTGTGTGTGTGTGTGTGTGTGTGTGTATGTATGTATGTATGTATACACATATTCAGAGTTCTATTACAGCTCATCTCAGATGTGATGGGGTTCACTCACCTTGTTGAATCTAATACTTCAGCTGGATTCTGCTCAGTGCTTTGCACTGCTACCAACATGGTTTGAATGTGAATTTCATTCAACAAGAAGTATGTGATCAATCTGCATTACATCCACTGTCTCTCAAGAAGACTACAATAAGTGTAAATGCCACCCTGGCCCATCAGCACTGCTCTACCTTACATACTTGTGAATGCTTGAAGATGTCCTTAGCGATGGCCTCCAGGTCGGTGATGTCTGGGATGTTGCGGACGTAGTCAGCCACAGCCTTGATTACAACATCACAAGGTGGAAGCACAAGCTGGTGGGCACGCACCTAAAGAAGGATAACACACAGAGTTCACGACAGGTCAACCACTCAACTTTGAGGGGACAAATTCAAATAAAACTCTTGATGTCAGTGTGTCTCGCAACATCACAGTTTGGCCCAGCACACACACTGGTACATCATAAGTAAGTGAACAGAAAATACAGTAAATCTCTAGAGCAGTTCTGTGTTGACCTGACAGTTACATGTCACTGCTAGTTGAACAACATGAAAATATGTCACAGCTTTGATCAAAGCTAATAATCACAAAAACACATTATCCATGCATCTGAAACTTTTAGCAGACAGTTTTAGACCTGCCAATATCATCTACATCACACATTTATGAGCCTCTGAATAGGCATTTAAAACTGCGTTTAGCAAATTGGTCTAAAAATACTACAACACCCATGAGCCTTGGCCGATACTGCCCTGAAGAAGAAGCCATTTTGAGGCACGAACTAGACGGTAGTGAAATCAAAAACCTTTGGCATGGCTACTGAATGAATCCAAAAATGATCCAGAATTCAAAAGTGTATTCACTTAAACTGCAGATTGTGAAATCAGCTCTTTCAACAGCTTCACCTTTAGCTTCCACCACACAGTTTTAAGCTGAGCGAGTGGATGTTTCATGCCGTAATGCACTTTGGGAGTGAGAGTTAACTTTGTGTACCTTTGCTTTTTATCAGAGAAACATATCTTCTAATGTACTTGTTAATCTTAAATACTGTTGATTAAACTGTGAGAATTTTATGTTTATCCAAGTGCAGTGTAAGTACTCTAAGAGTCAAAAAAAATTAATGGGACTGTCACTTTTACCAGAACCAGCCCAAAATATGTCTTAACACTTAACAACTTGTATGTACCCTGAATGTACACAAGAAAACTCCACAAGACAGTTTTAAAGTGTAAGTGAAGATGTCTTTATCTTCAGTAATGTGACGCATTTCTGAAATAGATTTAAATCAAATCCCGAACATTTGAATGGACCACTCAAAAGTGGGCGTGGCTCAGTGAATACAGTGTGATGCAGAGGTGTAACTAATCTCCAGCTTCGGCTGTGGCAACTCAAATTTAGTCAGCACAACCCTCAGCACCAGGGGTCACAGCAGTACTGGGTCTAACCTGTGTAACAGCAGCAACAGAAAGTTTGCTGATCCAACAGAGAGTTGGAACGGTCTAGATGAGACACCCAACACTGCAATTGCATTGGCTGAATTTAAGTGGCAGAAATGTTATATTGTGTGTTTAATGTTGCACAGGAAGTAAAAAGAAGGGATTTTTATATAATATATTTATAAATGATAGTTTTTACAAATGTTTGGCATTTAATAAGACAAAACTCCACAATTAATGCAGGGAGACAGAAAAAGAACTTTTAAATTGTATTTTTCATTTCTCACTGAGTCTTTAAGTGCCCAAACCACATTTCTGCCAGTGAGCCATGATTTCAAATAAACGGTTTCCTTTTCTCTGCAGCCCTCTGGTTACTCTCCAGATGTTGCAGAGTATCTAAAGCCACACTTGGCTTGGCAGGTGTGGTTGGCTAAACGACAGAAAATGAACAGCAATTAATTTATTGCCTTGGCCTTTACACACTGACGGAGATAAACAACTGCCCATGAGACAGCAGCTGCAGAACGAACATGATGTAAAGTGCAGCTTGGTTTCACAATATTTTCAGTGTAAATGGAATAAAAATTCATTTTTCTCTGTTAAAGATGAGACTGTATGTCCTAGATTGAATACTGACAAAGCAAAGTGAGATTTGCGTAATGTAAATGTGAATATGCATTTATTTAAATATCTTTTCAAATATTCTTGTTGTACATATACCAGCAGTCATTTTCACATTCCTTTGGTTATTTAGTTTTTTAATCCCATACCGTTTTAAAGTTAATATGCCAGTTACACTTGAGACTTAGGGAAACCTAAAAGCCCCCCTTTTTAATCTTTATTACTTTCTAACAGACTGACTGGGTGCCACTGATAGGTGCAAAGACATAACAGTAGAAACCAGTTAAGTCAGTCCTGCAGAGTGTAGTTTAGCAGTGGAATGTAATGTGTCAGTATGGTGGGTAGTTCAGCTTGAGTTGGGCTGCACATGTGAACCAGATGGCCTTCTGTTTAATCACAGCTAGTCATTTCAAAACTAACAGCTGAACCACTTACACACTGTGCCCTAAAACTGCCTGGCACTGTTGTCATGCAACTGTTTGACTTAACCATTCACTGATCCATGAATATCCTATTTCTGTATCACATTGGCCACGCATGCAAATCTAGCCAAATCACTAAGTGCTGCTTGGTGGCAACTTGTGGTTGAGCTCACAGCGTTCTCTTTATTTACAACTTTGGCAATACAGCAGCTTAAATTCAGTGCTTTTCTTGAAAGAGTTTCCATGAAAGCAAGTTTGTGTTCAAAGCTTAATTAATGGGGATCATTGAAGAAAACAAAAGATAACATGTCCATGCCCAAATAAGCCTCCTTAAAGATAAAATATGTACGCTTTTCCACATAAATGCCTTTAAACGACTAGATCAATGAAATTTTTTTTTGTTGATTTGTGTACCTACATTATCTCAAACATTTCCAACAATGTTCAGACCGAGAGAACTCTTGCCATTTTAATCAAGAACACAGACTGTGTCGCTGTCACCTGTCAGTGGCATCACATACATGCATCATGATTGTAGTTGTTTGCCAGAAGCTCTCAATAATTGACTTTTTATCCAGTTTTAAGACTCATTTTTATGACACTCCTCATAGATCTTGGTCATTTTTGACTATAAGTTGTAACTGAATGAAGTATTTTAGTCAACGGACATCTGACTCTTAAGTTACCTGAGAAACAAGCTGAGCAAACAATAGTGGCCGCTCAGCTCCAGCCCCTGCCATCCCAAACAGAGTCAGACAAGTCCTGATTTGTAACATGAAACTGCTTTGTTCAGTGTTTTTACCAGTTTAAATCACCCGTTCCGTTTGTTTTGGAGAGGAAGAGACCTCTCAGGATAATTTGGCTCCCAATAAAAAAAACTCCTGAACATCTGGATCTTAAATTATCAGAGAAAAAAACGTGAGCACACATTAGCTTGGTGCTTGGTTAGCGGCCCCTTCGCAACGAGCTGAACAACAAACACAGATTTTTAACGTGAAACTGCTTTATTCGGCGTTTATACCGGTTTTAATCATGTGGTCCAACAGTTTTGGAGAGGAAGTGACCGCTGCGAATAATTCAGCCCCCGTATAAACTTCCTGAATGTTGACCACTGAAGGAACCCTAACAACTGGAAATTGACTGCAATGACAGCATTGCTCCATTTTTTGTTATTGCTTTGACTAAAAGGCCCGTAGAGGCAAAAAATTACACATTGTATGTTCAACTGATGTAATGAAATCGAGTTTTTACTATTTTTTGAAGACCCAAACAGGCTTTTTTGTCACTAACTTTTTACTTTGAGTGATGGGCTGTTATGCGAACACAGACATTTCTGCCAAAGCTAAAACTGTTTTGGTTGCAGGGATTGAAGCGAAAACAAATGTTCCAACTAAAAAATCTTTTCAGGCCGAGTCATATTCCACAAGGAGACCTTCACATTAACCATCGATGCCTGCTATTGCAGCACCACAAGCATAACCATAGCTGCTGTTCTCTAATGCAGACATTAAGTTGTAAAAAGTATGAAGGCCTTGAGAGCTCAACACAATGCGAACAGAGAAAACAACAGAGGAAATAGAATAGAGAAAAAAAACTGAATCTTATAGTGTGAGAAATACTGCTTTGTGGGTGTGTAAAATTAGTTTTCGTTTTTAACACTTTTGTACTTTCTTTTTTACTTTTCTGAGAAATCCATTCATTAAGGAGGCAAACTGCAGGAGCAACGCACTCACCTGTCACAAAAATATTCGAGCACAGTATGTGCTGAACCGAATGTTCCTCTCCAACTGTCATTCACTTAAAAATCTCACAGTACACTTCTATCAGACTGGATTACCAGCCGTGTGATTATAAAGAAATCCTTTAGATCTTTACCTTCAAAGATGCTAATGGATGCTCTGGACCAAGTAAGCTCCAGTGAAAGGCAGCCAAGTCTTCATCAGGCAGTATGTGATTTCCTATCAAACACACAAGAACCGAGTCGGGTTAGTCAGCGTTGTTTAGACTATCACTTCCAACTACATTCTGCCACATAGTATCACACCAACCTAAAAGTGATGCAAAAATGACAAAACGATTTGGGTTGAGATCGAGCTGCCGAGCCACTTCGTGCATCAGGTACTGGCTGGTGGTGAGGCTTTTGCCGTTACGGCTCAGTTTGAGGGCGTGGGCACTGAAGTAGTATGGGATGTTGCACAGAGCGTAGTCCGAGTCGTAGGCCACCAGGCCGTGGAAGCCATTCTCCCTGCATAAGGATATCACTTCCAGGTGGTGGTCTTCGATGCTCTGGACAACCTGAGGATTGGCGAAGACAAGTTAGGCTTTAGATGGTTAAGCCTCAAAATAAACCTCTTACATAGACATGGTGTATTAGGTACTTGAGAAAAGGCTACAGAAAAAGGATTACGAACAGGTGCAGTTTTGTTTGAGCTGCTCTTAGTGGATAAGCCTTACACAGCTGATGAGATACTCAAAGAAGGAGAGGCAAATAATAGGCTACACTTCTAAAATGTCATCAAGAGTATACGAGAGAATAAACTGATCTTAAAACAGCATTATATGAATACTGACACCATATATAGAAGTGACCATATAACACGTCACTGCATTGTCACGATAATATTTGCAAGGATCCAATTTTTTTCACAATACCTCCACTAAGATAATCACAAATACAAAATATGTATACCACACTGCATGGAACTTACTGGGATCATTTTTATGTGAGGAAACAACACGACATTTAAAAGGTCCAGTGTGCAGGATTTAGGGAGATACAATGGCAGGAATGGAATGTTATAGAAAGTATGTTTTCTTTGGTGTATAATCACCTGAAAATAAAGCTGTTGTGTTTTCATCACTTTAGACTGAGCCGTTTATATCTACGAAGATCGCCATGTTGCACCACCATGTTTCTACAGTAGCTCAGAACAGACAAACGAAAGACTGGCTCCAGATAGGGCCATTCACATTTTTACATCTCATTGTTAGCAGCACATCCGCAGCAAGCGATGTTGGAAAAATACCGATTTTTGTTAACTTGAAACTGCTTTATGTAGTGCTTTTTACAGGTTTGAATCACCTGGTCTGTTTGTTTTGGAGAGAAAGTGACCTCTGCGGGTAATTAGGCTCACAGTGAAAACCTCCTGAACACACACCACACCGAGGGAAGTTTAACCGGGTGAAGTTTCGACTGCTTGCAATCTGCAATCCTCACCGCTAGATGCCACTAAATCCCCCTAAATCTTACACACTGGACCTTTAAATAATATTGATTTTAAAAATTGTATTTAGTGAGGATCGGTCGGTAACCGTTTGTGGATCAGGCATCTGCCCGATATCCAATCCACTGAATAAGGTCAGTATTACCTCTATACTAATATGACATATCAGAGCATCCTTAATTTTTACATGCAAACAAATCTTTGCCCTGTAAACCATTTCATATGTGTGATAACAGTTCTACATTGCTGCATGCAGAGTGAGGTGTAGCTTTTAGTTTTTTGTTTTTTTTTTACATGCTTTAGTATATTAGATACTTCACTCAAATATGTGAGCGTTTCTGCACTTTGTAGTGTTCCTGCATTAGTAACATATAAAGGGGCTGTAACTCACTATTTGTAATATCAATTAATCTGTTGGTTGCATTCTCCACTCATCATTTAGGTCTGTAAAATGTCAGAAAATAGTGAAAGATGTCCGTCACAATTTCTCAAAGCTAAAGGGGAAGTTTTAAAGTGTTTCGCCGACCAGCCCAGAGATACAGAAGTCAATTCAATTTGATAGCCATGAATGGATTACTGAACAGGCCTACTGGGCACAGGATAAGTGTCAGGGGGCTCCCTGGCCTTCCCCTGCAAAAGGTCATTTAAATTATCATGTACAGACCAGGAGGAGACTCAAAATGGCCACGAAGACATGCAAAGGAACTACAAAGAGATACGAAGTTAAAGGGGAATAACAACCACAAAGAGGCACAAATCGACTACAAGGAGACACAAAACCACCAAAAGATGCATAACAACTATAAAAAAGAGGCAAAATCATAACAAAATATGTTTGCCTTGCTCCTAGGTATGATAGGTGGTGGAGCCTCTCACATATGTGTGCCCAGGGGCCCATTGTTCCATAATCTAGTCATTATCTTAGGAGGCTAAGACAAAAATATTGATAAGGTTTGGAGCAGTGAATTTGGGGCATTTCTGTTTAAAACAATTACTTAAATGTTTAATAATGATAGATATGGTTGACAATCAATATGATTTCAGCATTATTAGTACTGTTGTATGTTCCAGAGGGGGCTGGTTTCTTCTCATAGCTTCTCTTTCTGGCCCTCCAAGAGTGGGACAGCTCAGTAAGTCTGTTGTTTTTGTTCTGCTGGGACTTAAAGCAAACACCTGACCTTTGATTAATGATCAAACCCTTTCACAATGTTGATCACATTAATTCATAGTCTGAGGTAATGTCACAAAATCACAATGAGTATTAAGTATTAAAAAGCAGGCCACGGACTCCTCTGCCAGCACTATAGAGGCACACTTGGCCGAGGGTGCACACAGCTTCTATCATGGGTGAAGTTGGCAGAGATGACATGGTGGGCAGCTAGCAGGCTAACCACACAGCCTGCTAATGTGTGCCCGCCGGTAGTCCTCAGTGGCTCTGCTCAACAGGCATCGCCAGGCCGAGTTTCAACTCACCCCGACGCGGAACCTGAGGAGCGCCAGACGGATGCAGTGGGCCATGCACACGGGAGGAAGGAACCAGACTTTAGGCGGAGGGGTCCCCTTGTTCTGGACGTGGCTGATGATCTGCTGGGCGGTCTGCCTCTCGTTCACCTGCCGCTTGACCCACTCGTGAAGACGGCCTTTCTCCAGGGCGCCATTGAAGCACACCAGGAGCTCAATGTTACCGTTGAAGCAGGCCTTGGAGAGGGCAGCCAGGTAGCCCAGCATGTGGTTCCACTGGCCCCCGCTGACCCAGTCGGTGTAGAAGCCTCCGTAGAGCCGGTGGAGGCAGTTCTCCGCGTCCACCAGCAGTCTCAGCGGACTTTGAGGTGGTCTCTGCCGGCCACCTCCAACCATACTCCCCCGGGCAAGTTTCTGGAGCTCCACCGGCACCACGGCACTGGGGCAATGCTTTTCAATGTACTCTTGGAAACCCTGAACCCCCATGTTGAGCTTCTGATAGAGGAGACGGAAACTTCAAAGCGAGATGTCGGAGGAAATTAAACCGAAGGGGGTGCTGTGCTCCTCTCCCCCCGACAGTGACTGACAGCCGGCCGGTGGCTGTGGATATTGCAGGAGTTGGAATAATTTCGAAAAAACGAATTAAGGCTGCTATTTAAGCATCGTCAGTTTTTGGTGAGTTATTTTTTGGTTCATGGCTGCAGGCTGCCATGTGTTGGTTCACGGAGCCATGGCTGAGGTTGTGAATCTGTCCGGAGTGAGAGGGAGAGAGAGCGGGGTACGTGACGACATGACGCACAGGGCACGTACAGAGGCACGCGAGGAAACCAAGAGAATTCGCTGCTGCTTATTTCCGCTGTTGATTTCACTCAGATAAAGCTAAAACCTTTGCAGAAACACGGCCTTGCCATGTCAGAGACAACACTTTACTTTTCTATACAAAAAGAAAGATTATTGCTTTGTCGATTAGGTTCAGCTGGTTCAACTTGGGGTCTAGGGACCTCCTGAGGTCCTTGAGGGAGTTCCACAGGGTCCCCAGGAAAATGGGGAAAAGTTTATTTTCACTTTTTAATTCTCTATAGAATTGAGTCCCATGTGAGAATCACATTCATTCAAAGATTTTAAACTGTTTTTAAAAACAGCAGTTTCCTGTTGTGGGCCGACTCATACTTCCGCCACTCAGGCCACTGTGATGCCTTTCGCCAGGACTCACAACGTAAAGTAAAATGTCCCTTAACCTCTGGCGCTGTGGCTCTTGCTAACTAAATACAATTATTGAATTATTACAATTGCTGAATATAAAGCCTGTTCAACTGCAGACACTTACTGACTGTTAAATGTATTCATTTACATTATTCATTTGCATTAGTTAAAGGTATACTACGTACGATTTCCTAAAAAAAACAAACAATATGGAGTCATAAAGGGCAGCATGGTGGTGCATTGGTTAGCACTGTGTCCCTACAGCAAAAGGGTTTGAATTCGCTGGCCGGCTGGTGCCCTTCTGTGTGGAGTTTGCATGTTCTTCCTGTAACAGCATGGGTTTTCTCAGGGTACTCCAGCTTCCTCCTACAGTCCAAAAGCATGCAGGTTAGGTTAACTGAGGACTCTAAACTCTAATTGCCCGAAGGTGTGAGTGTGAGCCCCTCGGCCCATGTTCCAGGATAAGCAGTTAAAAATGAATAATAAATGAGAAATGAATGAGTCATACAAAAGTAATCCCTCTCGATCATCACTTATGACCCACTAGAAGTGTATGGCAGTGTATTTATCTGCACAGACCCTGGCCTCTGCCTGTATTTTCTTATTTTTTAACTTTTCAAGATGTCTCGGGGCGTCAACCATTGGGCTGCTGCTGGTTACTGGTGGTTAGCTTCGATATCTTGCTTGAGTATCAGCTTTTCCATTATAACAACATTACTACAATGGCAGTTTGCAGTGTACGCACAAGCGGTGCACAGACGCTTCTGGTGGCATTGAACCAGGGAGGAGGGGCCAAGTTTGAATGTTGTGTCTCAAGCAAGCAATTGAACTTATAGCTAGCTAGCTTACTGGAATTTTTACAACCTCCCGAGATGACGTGTTTAATGGAGCATCATAGCTGAGTTATTTCTAGCCAACAATACATTAAACAAAGCCAATAAAGCTGATCCTGATTCTGCTTCCATACTGTCTTAGAAATGGAAAGAAACATGGGTGCCTGGGCTCTTGGTAGCCTCAAGTGCTTTTCATCTTTAGGAGGTGGGTGCAGGTTGTAAAATGTCCCACAACATTCTGACCTCCTCACTTTATTGCCATGACATGGTTGCTGCAATTGCTCTCTCCTCTGTATCCAATTATCATGAAACCTCCCCCTCTAATCATAAAGTATTAAACTTGACATCGTAGCTTTCCTTGATTGTTTGTGGCTAACTAGCTTAGGTCCTCTTAGCGGGATGTGGGAGGACAAATTGAACATGATGGTGTCACCCTCGTTGTTGTGGAAAATAAGGTTAATAGGCTAAGTCTTTAACAATGCTTCATAAGCTATACAATGTTACAGCCAGCAGAACTGGGGTTTCCAAAGGTTGGATGTTAACTATCTTGACATGTTTGGAGCTTTGGGCTTGAGGGTTTTGTTTCCTGATTTGTGGAGAGGTCACAGGTTTATCCCAAGATCTTCCAATGTGGACCAACCAATCAATCACAAAGGTGGTAGTTTCCTCACCTGTTGTAGCAAGAGTTTCAGGTGTATTACATCATCAAACCTAAAAGTGACTGACATTTTGCATATTCAAAAGTTTGTAGGAGTAGAGTCGGCCAATCAGGGCCTCCTCAGCAGACCCGGAGGCTCCTCTACTCTTTATGAATAAAGTAATATGTCTGCTGTTACCTCAGAATGTTTTTTATTACAGGTAAGTATGACAGATTTTTCTACTGACATTTATTAAAGCACTCATGGACCAGTTGTTTAGACCAGAATAGTTTCCTGGAATTTTTCTCTCATCACATGTTAGTCCAGAACATTTAGATTTTTGTTTTAGAACTACAGCTACCTTCATAATATTTGAAATTACGAGAAGCAGATACCTAAATAATGTGATGTAAAAATAGACTAACAATTCATGAAATGATTAGTCATGAAGTAACTGTTGTGTAGATATTCAAAATTTCCTCCAGCCTGAAAAAGCAGCAAAAACATGGGAATAAAGTCATGTGCACACAGTACTGCTAGAGGGCAGCATACAGTTAGAAATTGCTTGTGTGTGCAGCAGTCTGTCAGTGACTGACTTCTCCTTTTCTTTTTTTTTTTGCAAACTTTGTTTTCTCAACATCACAGCTAGTAAAGTGATCAAACGGAGACACAGAGCTACTTACCTTTAATTAAGGAAGCACACTCAAGCCTCAATGAAGAGCCCAACCTACTGAAGTGTGTATCCTGCTTACTCACATCTAACAAAACCTTTTCTGACTCTCATACTCATTGTTTGTCACCCCTTCCCTTCAAATACTCAATCACATGTCTATGACTTTTAGGATGAGGTAATGGGGGCCAGACATCAACACATAAAGTGCACAGCAGAGGGCATACACTCACATCCTCTGCTTAAGATACATTTACAGAGTGACTGACCTTTGCCCCTGTATATCTTATTGATATAAATCTCCAATAAAATGCTTTTTACAGCACCTTACTATCGCAGGCTGTTAAGTTTTAGGATCCTTTCATTAATCTTTAAGGGGGCATTGGGGCAAAATGAGCTGCTGGGCCTGTATTTGACCGCTTGTTCCTCCCCTTCTCTGTGCATTGTGTTCCGTATTCCTATGCTGGAATATTGCATGCCTTCAGGATTATTTTTTATGACGAGACTTAATTTTTGAAGAGTGCAATCTGTCGATATATCACAACTTCATACTACTAGCAGTCTAAAGGTAAATGGCCACATAGTGCTGGTATGCCATGACTGATGTAAAAAGGTGAACTGTAGACAAAACTGTATAGGCTACAGTAGAGCAGTAATACTCAACTAGTGGCCTGTGGGCCAAATCTGGCCAGGGACAGGGTGCCATGTGGCCCTCCAGCCATTTTCTAATTCACAATAAAAATAGGTTGATGCACAATTAGAATTTTCTTTGCACTTTTAATACGAATAAGGTGCCAGATTGCATAAAAAGCATCAAAATAGAGCTTGTTGGCTCCCCCTGACCCATAACAGAGGTCCGGGCTAAGCCCTGAATGTCCCCAAAATCTAGAAACGCCCTTACGTAAACCTGACCTGCACGGGCCTTCTGCAACAGGCCCTTTGCCGCCTGTCATTTTGCAGAAGTGGCCCCTGGGCAAAGCAATTTGAGTATCTCTGCAGTAGAGGGTTAAGCAAGACACTGAAGCTCCACAAATCAATGGGTTCCTGTTCTGTAATGACACTGACCTCTGACCTTCCCTGAGAGGTGGTACAGTGGAAAAGATTATTTCTGCTGCGATTAGTATTAATGTATCACACATTTAAATTTCAGTTATTTGCACTTTCATAAAATTGAGGAACTCCCAAGAGACAAAAAAAAAAAAAAGAACAGACAAAATTGAAGCAGCAGAGGCCAAGATATCCTGACCTTGAGTCCCTAGTATGGGTTAAGATACAAAAAACACACACTGAAAACGGGTCCTACATTTCCCATAATGCAGCTAACAGCATCTTTTAAACCCTCAGTGCCTCAATGCCACATCTTTCCAACTTTAGACATCCAATTTGTGATGCAGGCTTTCTATTATTCTAACTTTGTAGACTCCAGGCTCAAGCTGAGATAACCATGATAGCATAATCAGATGAACTGAGCAGTATTCTCCAGTACTCTAGTTAGGTGACCTTTCTGTGTGAAATGCTCTTTAATGAAATGGCTACGTAAATATCCTTTCTACAGAGGTCACTAAAATTTATGTATGCTTCAGACAGACATCAACATAATCTGAGTTTTCAGTTTTTAATTGCTGTTTGGGAATGCATTACACATTTTTTAGAATATTTACATAGATATTCATAAAAAGTAGACTATCAAACTACTACCCTGGAGAGTATATCTCTTACATAATAAAGTAATAAAATACATAAAACATCCACTTACCAAACAATATTAGGAGAATATAACATTGTTGTAAATTATATAAAACAAATTATTTTATACTTCATATTTTAATTGCATTTTAATATTAACTTGAGTATCCTAAATGTGCAATTTACCTTGGAACTCCACAATGGTGAAGTTTATTATTCTAGTACAAATAAGACTTCAATCGTTCTGCTCATCCAAGCAACTTTTTCTAACATTATTAACATTTAAACCAGTACCTGCATTCATTATGATAACAACATTCAGCAGAAAGCAATGATCTTTTTGGCAAGTGAAGCTTGAATGAAGCTGAATATGACATTAATGAAAAAGGAATCTGATGATGAATACACCCACATCTTGCTGTACAAATAAATCAATATGCTTTATATGTGAGTGCTCAGAGGTCAAGTGATTTCCGAAAGTGCTGTGCTCTTTGGGCCAGTTCCACTGCAAACTCCTCAGCCTCTTGCAGAGCTTGCCTATCTGGGAAGTGCAGCGCTGCCTTCTTGGTGGCCACAGCCAGCTGCTTCAGGAGAGCACACAGGTGGTTGCTCATAGACAGAAGGCTTTGGGTGGACCCTCCAGAGTGGGCCTCCTTGCACAGGGTGTCCACCAGTCTCTGGCCCACCATGATCACCAGCTTGCTTTGTGAGATGAATCTCTCTGGTGGCTGGCCAGCCTGGAGGCTGCCCACAAATCCCCCAATGGCCTTCTGGAGGGCGCCAAAGTAAAGCCGGCAGTGCTCTGACAGGGAGGGTGGGAGATGTTCTTCTGTGCCACTGCTGGACTCAGAGGAGTGACGCTTGTTATCCACCTAAACAGTGGAGAAATAGAACAAAGAAAGGTGAAGATGGACACATAATATGTCTTCCAGACCACAGTGTTTCCTGTCTTTTTCTGACTACGTGGAAAGTCTTGGATGGCAACTTTGTAGATGGATATATAAAAACCAAATTTTCTTAGAGGCAAAGGTGTGCTCATTAAGTAGGAACAAATCCCTTATGTTAATGGGAGATACTTACATGTGCCTTCTTAGAGACTGATGTGACATTTTCTTTTGGCTCCTTTTGCACTTCCATCTGCTGCCTTTCAAAATCGTTCTTAGTCTGAGGAAAAGTAAAAAGCAGATGAATTAATATGCAAGGTACATTATTACATATGCTTTGGGCATTCAGTTACCATAGTGCAAAGCTTTCACCTGTAGCTCTACATAGTCGTTGTCATCCTCCACTAAGTCCTCTCCTTGCTCACTAACATCAAGACCTCTCTTTGTCTCTGTAAGACCTTTCAGATGGGCTTTGAACAGAAGCTTGCCATTGGCATTGATGATGGACACCAGGCGCTTGATGTCCTCTGGAACAGTTCGTGCCACCATAACAAAGCGCTCAAGTTGGTCAGGTGTCTGGGCCTGCCCAGGGTCCTGAGAGAGTGTGCTGAGGGGCCAGCCAGCCATGTTCAGAGCGCTTACTGTTTGTTGTAGGATTACACCTGAGTCTTCTATGATGGACAGCTGTTTATAGAGCCTCGTCTGAAGGTTGGCATCAGTCAAACGGCGGGCATTGCCCTTAACGTCCAGGGCAAAGTTTAGGAAGCACGTCAGAGAACATGCAATCCCGTCAGCTGCTTCTTTGATCTCCTTCAGGTGTTTCTCTAGATGTTCTTTGCTCCTCCAGTGACTGCTGACAAACTCCATGAGACGGGGCACGGCCTTGCAAACAGACTCCTGCAGGTCCAGAAGTTTGCGGCAAGCCTCATCCTGGCTGAGTGTCACTTCTCGCAAAGGCTCAGGAGAGGATGAGCTCAGAGCCAGAGAGTCACAGGAGCTTGTGGAAGAGCTGGAGGCCGTGCTGATTCTTTGACTGTCTGCTGCAGACAAGCGCAGAGTTTTACCTCGTTCCTCGTCATCATGCACCAGTGGCTCCCCGCTTCCAGGAAGGTCCTGGAAAGACGTACAGGCCAGGAAGTTCCTCATTCGCTGCAGACGCACTCTTTTGAGTTCATGAGCTTTGCTCGAGTCGCCTCTGCACTCTAGGGGTATATGATCACTGGAGGGACCACTGAGAACTTGAGAGAGGGGTTCCTCCTTGGGAGGAACCGCATATACCAACTCCTCTGTGTGCCTCTGAGTTGGGGGCTTGTCATAAAGTGGGACCCTTGGCAGCACTTTGGGTGGACTCGGCGTTTCAAGAGAACTAGGCTTTGGTATATCATAAAGCGAGGGACATGGACTGCCTTTTTGAACGGGCCAAGCACGTGCTGGAAGAGTGTCATAGAGTTCTCTGCAAATGGCTTTTGAGGGCATGGTATCATAGGAGCCTTTGGATGGACTTTGTTTCTCAGGACCCACTGGCACATCATAAATCCACTCAGGCTTGCGGGGGTGAGGGAGAGTGCTGTATCCACCCGCCACTTTCTGTTGGGCTTCTAAGGTCGAGGGAACAGGGATGTCATAGTTTGGGTCCTGAGGCAAAGGTGGTGGAACTGCATACACCTGTGCACAAGAACAGAGTTGTTAATATCAGAGTTATGCAAAAGCCTTTAGACTACATTTAAAAGTGAACACATCAAAGGTTCCTTGCTTTTTAAATCCCTCTAAATGTCTGAAACTTACGTAAGTGTCTCCTGGACTGCTACACCTTAAACCGTCCGGAGAGTCAAATCTTTTTTCCAGCTCGGAAATTGGAATCAGCGAGTTTTTTCGTGGCACTTGTCTTGGAGTCGTTGATGCCTGCAAATTGAACATCACAGTAACAGCAAAGACATCAGATGAGTACCTACTGAAGTGGCAGGATATCTACAAATACCCCACTCACTACATTTAGTATACTTCGTGTATATTTTCAGGAGCTTACAGTGTAAAGAGAACCTCGTCTTGCTTGGATCGGGACATCGTAAACTTCCTTTTTTGGACTGGACACCGTGCTGAATGAAGGCTGCAGACAAGATAAATAGACTGTAATATCAGGGTTGGCTAGTTAACACTTGCATTGCTTTGATCAAAGCTGCATCTACCTCATTGACCTCTGCATCAACACATTTATGGGGACAGTGTTTGCTCTGAAGCCTGTTGAGGTTGCTGAAGAACCCCATTATGCAAGCACTCTGCCAATTAACGCAGCTCTCTAATAGAAACCATGCTACTCAGTGAATGTTAGGTGGCTACTGCATAGGGGAACAGGACGCCCCTGGAGCAGGAGAGGAAATGGTGAACATGTGGGTTTATTTCACCCCACCTTCTGCCGCACAGGCACCCGTACAGACACTTCTATCTTTCTGGGGTCCCTGGCGGCATTAGCTGCTGTTTGCAGTTAAAAAGTGTCTGAAGTCTGTGTCTGTTGGTCTTTTATAGGCCCATAAAGACCCCGGTGCTGCATGCCTGTCCCATGGAGAGGCCCCTGGTCCCCATCTGTAAGCTCTTTTGCCAGCAGGGGTTTCACAGCATTGCATTTCTGCAGCAGTCTACCTCTCTAATCACGAGGGTGAACACTTCCCAAGGAAAAGGACCAACTTTGACCCCAGAGAAATAGACAGACTAACAACTACATTTAGGTTGTTGCTCTTCTCTCCATACATCCAGTACTTGTTGAAAAAACACTATGTACCTTGTTTCCCTCGGGTCCTTCTGTGCTGTGCCTTTGTGCTGGCGGGACTGGAATTTTTGAAGCTGATAAAGGAGTATGCGGGACCTTGTAAATCATGTCCATGCGTTCATAAGCCGGGCTGCTGGAGGGTCGGGGCACACTCGGGATCTGGTAGATATTTTGTGCACTGTCATCGGTTACAGAATTAGTTAATTTGGGTTTTTCTGTGTCATGGCTTAATGAGCCCACAGTGGTTCCAGTTTGTGGTAGAAGTTGCAGTCTGTTTGCAGGGGCCAGACCATGCCGCCCATAAAGAGAACACATCCACCATCCGCTGGTGCCGGCCACATTCTGATTAATCACCATGACGATGTCCCCTTTTCTGAAAGCCAGCTCATCTGCACACTCCGCAGTGTTGTCATACAGAGCCTTCGCAAGTTTGTTCTAAAAAAAAATGACAGAGAAAATGGAAATAAGGATTAGGAGGTTAAACATGCCTGTGGGTGGCACATTTTAAATGACAAAAATAAGATACTAGACACAAAGACAACCTCCATTTGCAGCAGTTCCTTGGTAATTTTCTTTGTGGTAATTTGCAAAGTAAAAATCTACATTTAGATGGACGTTTTTACTTGAAACTGAATGTAATGTATTTCTCCTTTTGCTGTCGCAGGCCTATTACACCATTTCCTTTTGCAAAATGTTGCTGCAAGTTGCAAGTCTGGGCAGTCATCAGATTCAAAAAGGAACAACTGAACAGTAATTTTCTTAATCACAATTAACATGAATAGTTGTTGCAACGTCATTTTTTCCTGTCTCGTTACAGGAATTGTGAAACAACAACAAAACTAAGTAGTGCTATTTTTGTTCTGAATGTGACATATTTCTTCGCTCTGTATTTTCACTTCCTATTTGGGCTTTCTGCATTGAGGTATATGAAAAACAAATTTCTTCTTCCTCTTGCAGGCTTGCAAGCATCCTATCTCATCTCATTACTAAATGAAACTGAATTTTCCTTGACATATTTCAAATCTGATTGGTACTTAGCAACTCAAAGAATGATCAGTGATTATTATGCGTAGATACCCTTTGCATGTTTCCCTATGAAGTCACTGCCACGTGTGAGTGCATTCTTCATTATCATTTGTGCAGCACATAGAAACTGCCCTTCTCTTTTCTCTATGTGCAAATCTAAATCAGACTGGGCTACATGCAATGACCACAAACACCGATGTGTGACAACTATATCCCTTGACCACAAACACTGACATGTGGCAGCTTCCTTTGTTTCAATGTCATGAGAAACAAGCTGTTAATGATAAAACCTGTCAAACCAAAACCCCTCGGCAGAGCTGCGTTCACACAGCCAGCAGCATGTGGTTTGACAGATTGTGTAGCTACACAGAGGAAAATTGATCTTTTCAGTTCTCTTGAGAAATATGTGTGTTTAGATGAATGACAAGTGAAAATGCTGTGTTGAAAGTGTGTAATTATGTTGACCTTTTCATGTTTCGTAAAATCTACCCGCGTCCTGTCAGTCTACAAAATGGTGACTAACAGAGGTGCAACATTAAAGCCATCTAACAGTTTAATGCGATGCACAACACAGGTTTCAACCCTGGTAAACTCAAGATATTTGTATTAAAACTGGAATGCAAACAAACTGTGACTGTGGAATTTGGGTCATTGAGAGGATGTGCTGTCTCGGTAATTCTTTGTGGTGCTGAACTAAAATTCATATAGTTCCAACATTTCATACCCAAAGGTGAAAAGGTAGCACACATTCAAATCCTCAGGACTAATCTAATAATTTCCAATTCATTCAAACAATTTATATCAAACAAACATGCTCAGGTTTCGGCCTCAGCTGTACTTTATGTTTAGGGATAGCTAGGAAATGTTAGGATGCTAACATAGTGAACATCAGTAGTACTTTCTTCCACTTGAGTAAAATTAGCAGTGCCAATGATGTAAAAACACTCCATTACAAGCAAAAGTCCTGCATTCAATAGTATTATCAGTGAAATGTACTTAAGAATAAAATAAAATTAAATAAAATTACCCATTTTGCTCAATGGCCTGTTATATATTGTATTATTTGATTATTATTAGTGATACAGTAACAAATACAATGTTATTGCTGTAGGCCTATGTGTAGTGGAGCTAATTTGACCTACTTTATATACACTTTGGAAGCTTATTGTTAAAGTTACTAATATTGATAACTGTAAAATATATGTAGTGGAGTAAAGCCACAATATGTCCCTCTTAAACATAGTGCAAGCATGCAGAAGCAAGAAAAGGGAAATACTCAATTATAGTTCAGGAACCTTGAAATTGTATTTAAGCTCACGGGTAGAGGGACTCGATTACTTTGCAACACAGTGACATGTCTAAAGTGAGATGCAAGTGCAAGACACTGTAGGAATCATGGCAGAGACGGACCTTCGACAAAACAAACACACCCGCACACACACAACACCCTCAGCTGATAAGTGTGTCAGTGTCAGTATGCGTGTGTGTGTGTGTGTGTGTGTGTGTGTGTGTGTGTATGTGTGTATATGTGTGTGTGTGTCTGCTAGCTCTGGCCTCTCTCTGAGGGTGAATCCTCTGCAACAAAGAGCCCATTCACCATCAGAGCCCAACAAGCTCAGCACCTGTTGGGATGCAGGCCTGTGGAGCACACTGACCGCAGCAGACTATACCACCCCCCAGCACACACACACACACACACACACACACACACACACACACACAAACAAGAAGCCTCAGCAAACTCCCTGCCTAATCCTCTGGGTCATGCTACAGACATGCAAGTGAAATACGCAGGGTCAAATGACAATCAGCAACCGTACCACCAAGATTTACGTAGTTTTACTTTCTCTTGGATCAGTGTACACTATCCTACAATGACGTAGCAGCTCACTGGTTTTATGAACATCACTATGAACTCCACCTGTGTAACACTACACTACAATACTTTTTTTTTCCATCCGTAACACAATCATGTGATCAGGTCATGTGACCTGATTATTGATGACACTTTGTCCAGATTTTATACCTATTGAAATCAGGTCACTTGTCCCCTGCCTTGTACTGTGTTTACTCGTCTGTCCCTGGTTCTGTGTCTGCGTGTTGATCACTGTGTACAGTAACAAAGTCAGATTCAGCTGTGACTCTTTTGGATTCCTGCACACGCCTGCTTGTGCAGATCAGCCCCTCTGACAGCTGGCCTTCAGCACTTTAACAGCACAGCTGTCACTGCCTCTCCCGTCTCTCCGCTCCATCCTGTTCACAAATTAACATCGGCCTGCCAGACACAATGCAAGAAATGCTTTTAAAAGTCCAGGATGGAAGCTTCTGTCCAGGCAATCAGTCATCTCAGGCCAAAAAATTACGCTACTTCAGTACAATGCTGGATGTGGAGTGGATCATTGTTTTCATCCCAGTTCTATTTTTAAATTATAGTTATATAATGTCAAAGTGTTTTTACACCAAACACTCAAATAGGGCTGCAACTGCTGATTATTTCCATTATTGATTAATCTGCTCGATCAGTTGTTTAGTCTGAAAAACAAAATGAAAATGTAGAAAATGCTTATATCAGCTTTCCCGATCCCCATGGGGATATCTTCAAATTACTTTTTTTCCAACCAGCACTCCAAAACCCAACGATATTCAATTTACATGATACAACACAGAGAAAATGCACATTTGAAATGCTAGACAATGTCTGCCTGATAAATGAATTAAAGCAGGACTATTTAACTCCATGTATGCTAAATTGTACTGTGACAGTAGCACAGGTAGAGAACAGTTATAAAGTGAGTTAACTGGCTCAGTAACGTCTGTAATACAGTAGTATTTACCTAAAGATAGTTAACATTAGCTAACATAAGCTACTGCAAAGACAAGACTGGGTAAAGCTGTAGCGACAAAATGCTTGAGTGTATCAAACTGAGCACAGTTGTGTTTTACTGCTCATGAATTCAACTTTTCATCTGTAAAAGAAACAATATGTTATTTCTACTTTGAGATTCTACTTTCATCCTTGCACTTAAATCAATTGTTGATTATCAAAACTGTGTTTAAGAGACTCGCTTAAAGGCATTTTGTCCTCAGTGCATTTATCTTCAAGCTGATAATTTTGTGGTGTTTAAAGGGACAGTCAGTCTAGATTGTTTTGTTTTGTGTTTTGTTTTGGTGTGAGTTACCAAGTGTTGGCTCTACAGATATCTGCCTTCTCTCCAGTTTAACGGAAGTAGATGGTACTCAGCTTGTAGTGCTCAAAGCGCCAAATTTTTTTTTTTGAAAACTCAGCAACAATGTGAAATCATGACCCAGTTACTCAAGATAATCCACAGACCTTGTTGTGAGCAATTTTATGTAGGAACTATTTTCTTTCAACCGAACCACACGAGACAAGCTAGCTGTCATTATACTTCATCTTGCACTATCGTGAGTAAGAGCCTCTTGTCCATGAGTAGATGCCTGTTTCCTTCTCCGCTTCTTCATAAACTGCATAATTCCTCTAATTAGGTAATATTTCTGTAGCCATTGACGTGCATTAATAAGGTATTTTGTAATTTCACAACAGAATGGAAATCCCAGCAACGCTATTGGCTAATTGCAAACTTTTTCCATACAATCAGAGAGCACCTGTAGTGACAGTCAACATAATAGGTGCGTCCAGTCCCAGAGAACCACTGTCATAGGAACCAGTCCAGGAAGAGGTTCCCAGTGTGGGAACGACACCCTCTTGGTTCACTCTAACCTTTTGCCCTTTGATGACTTGGTCACGACCCCGGGGTCAGGTCAGCACCTCATCCATTATACATTCAGACACATGCCAGGCCCAGCACAACACCCACGGTGGCGGTGAAAAAATCGACTAAAAGTTCACTCAAATTTAGTAGAATGTTCATTTTCCCAGACAGAATGGTGGGAGCAGGGTGTTCAAGATGAGGCAGAGCACATAGTTGAGATAATTCCTTTTCTTGAATTTGGACAGGAAGTCAGCCTGTAAATATGACATATTAGACTTTCCCACAGTATCTTAGATCCAGAGACGGGGTCAGGGGGAGAGATGAGGAGGAGAGACTGGGACAGACAGACAAACAGAAGGAGAAACACTGGGAGACAGATCTGCTATCCCTGTAAATTATTTTCTGACATGTTGGGAATTCGTTCCTGGTCGATCAATTTTATCATCTCAAATGATCCTCAGATGTGCTCCATGGAAAATCACCTCTATCATCTCACTCTCCAACCCAGACAAATCCAAGAGGAGGCTGTGGAGACTGATTCAGGCTCCGTGGCAGTGACATTGACTCGCTACAGCTGCCCTGGTATTTCCTGTATGGGAACTGGTGAGAACTATGTCAAAATCTCATAAACAAACGCACACACACACTTGATGAAAACTTCCTAGGACCATTTAGTGGACATTCCACGTAAACAGCTAATCTTCTTATGACAATATAAGACTAAACAAACCGTAACTAGGTTTAATATGTTTCAAAAGTAAGCAAAAAGGTCTATTAGGGATAGGTAAATTGATATAATCTCCAATAGATTATTTAGTTCTTTTTTTTGGAAGCAGAGATTCTCAAGATTTACTTTATTCCCATCAGTTTATGGACTGTTAATGTTAAAATTAGTAAGTCAGTTTGACTTAAAGCAACAAAACACTATTTGTTTCTTTTAAACACTCTATGGTTTATCTGCTACAGCTTCACATAGTCTGGTATGACCTGTAGCTTATAGTAGCTAATGTTAGCTAATGTTAGCAAACTTTAATGGTCCAGTGTGTAGGATTTAAGGGCATTTGTTTGCACAGATAGTGTGTAATATTCATTCCTATGTTTTCATTAGTTTATAATTACCTGAAAACAAGAACTGTTGTGTTTTCGTTACCTTAGAATGAGCACTTTATATATACATACAGTGTGGGTCCTCTCCAATAGAGTCGGCCATATTGTTTCTACAGTAACCTATCCACCTTATTTTTCACGGAAACACGGAGGCAAAACAGAACGCAGCCAGCTTCCGTTTTTTTGTGCGACACTTCAGCACTCTTACCACTGTGTAAATGGGAATCGCCTTGTTGTTTGCCTTGCTGAGTTTAGCTATATATATGTATATATCACATTTTTCACGTCACTATATCACTGTTGAGACTGATCTGATGTTTGTAAAGGCTATAAACACAATGACTGAACAAACATTAGTATTTTCTCTGTGTAATTAATAACATGGTTATCGTAGATTAGCTGGGCTAACCGTTAGCTGTTAGCCGTTAGCCGTGTCTGTAATAACTCACTAAATTCACAAAGTGGCCCGTGAAAAAAATATTTTCTCCAGCGGATGTCTTAGTTACAACATGATTGAGCTAACTGGAGTAGTTTCATGTCGTATCCGACAACGGGAGGCTTTTAACGGATGACGATCCTGATGTTAGCTTTGCTGCTAGTGTTAACGTTAGCTGTCCCTGTCAGCTGCAGCCACTGATGCTTTCTAGACAT
The DNA here is from genome assembly GCF_011397635.1 of Epinephelus fuscoguttatus. Taxonomy (NCBI): domain Eukaryota; kingdom Metazoa; phylum Chordata; class Actinopteri; order Perciformes; family Serranidae; genus Epinephelus; species Epinephelus fuscoguttatus. The sequence continues at coordinate 39,422,303 of NC_064752.1, forward strand.
TGTGATTTCCCAAAACTGAATAAATACCACACATAGCAACACAAAACTGCTTTGCTAGCTCAATCATGTTGTAACGGCTGGATGGTTGATGCATACATGCTGATTCAGGTGCTATCAGAGCTGATCCGTGCATCACTATGGCTTAATGATCAACTCAGTCAATTAAAACAACCCGTCCTGTGTTAGGAATGTATGTCGCTGACAGAAAGAAAGAAAGAAAAGGGGAAAAAAAGATAGAAAAGCAGCGTACACCTCACATATTTATTTCTCACAGTTGCGCATACGTTTGGCTGGCATGCAGAAGCACCGTCTGTGTGTCGAGGGTGCAAGCCACAGCTTCAGTTGCTCAGGTAGAGAGGCTTAGCCCGGTGTGTTTTTTCGCTGATTCAGTTCTGCAGGTTCTCTGCTGGTACACGGGGATCAAGCAGTTTGTCTCACCCGGGATAGATTGTGCTTTTTTGGTTCATAGTTTATGATTGACGTGCGATTTATTCGTGTTTAGAGGGAATAAATTTCCGTTATAACGGAAACGTGGGCACAGTTATCCATACAAAATACACAGACTAACTAACTAACTAACTGATTGACTAACATCAACAACTGAAAATTGAAAAAAAAAAAAAATAGCTTGCACCGTTAGCTCCGGTAAGGGAAAGCATGAGGGAAAGCGGCTGACCGGAAGTCACGCACAAAAAAACGGAAGTTGATCACTATTTACTTCCGTGTTTGAAAATAAGGTGGATAAGAGAAAAAAATGGCTTTACATAGGGACATTTCCATTTTTGTATCGGCCACCATAGTTCTCCAACACGCTTGGCATGCAGAAGAAGTTTCAGTTCTACAACCTCACCACTAGATGCCACTATATTCTACACACTGGACCTTTAATTTATAGCTGAACAAATGAAATTCATAACTTGTTTCTCCCTTATGGTGCAGTTTTACTCTATTTAATATGTGAGAGATAAACATTTTAATGCTCTTTTGGAAAAGTAAAACAAGAATTTAACAATTTAACACTTGCTTTAACATATGAACAAATGAAGACAGTGAGATGTTTTTTAAATCTTCCGAAGCTAATATGTGAACCTTTGAACTTTTGCATGCTAGCATTTAAGTTTTAGCTATACTGCATTATTTGAGTGACTCATAATTACAGCTGCAGAGTTCAGCAATAGTGATAATGAAAACAATGGAAAACAGAAATGTAACTACTTTCAACAAACAGCGTAGGAGATTACTGGTTCAGTTTTTTATAAGATTTTAGAGAAGTATGAAAAATGGCGAACAAATAGATCATTCATTTCAGTGTTTGGTTACAAGTACAGGTTTGAGTCCTATCTTGTCAAACTCTATCTAACACCAAACAGAATAAGAAGAAACACTGTAGGATGGACTGTAGTGAGCAGGAAGTTCTTGCTCTGTGGCAGGAACTTATCTCACCGCTCACATTCTGGTTTTATTTATACTCACACTTCCTCAGTCTCATCTTCTGCCTTGTGTCACAGTGAATATGTTTACTGTGTGGTCACTTTGATGCTTTACTTGTAGCTTATACTGTTACAGGCTTAAGGAGCATGTTGGGTGGTTGACTTTTAACCAATGCTTTGTTAGAGTGCAGATCATTGTTGGATCTTTCTCCCTGCACAGACACAAACGGTATCTTTACCTACTGGGAATTTAACGGGGCTTGAGTAAACATTTGAAGATGAATCTCTCTCTTTGAGACAATACTACAAAACATTAAACATATTGGGGAAATGTGGCATTTCCTTCATGCATTTACACTGCTTTTAACATTGTGTGTAGCATGGTCGGGGTTGCAGGAAATCTGATGGATCACTTAAAGTTACACTGTGGAATTTTTGACCAACATTAGTGCTATGGAGCAATGACATCTCTGCAAACAGTGAACAAAAAACGTAGTTTCCAACCCTAAAAATAGAGATTGTTTTATAGCAACTAACACCATGTTTTAAGTGGCAGCACTACTTTTGCAACATAAAGCAATAGGCTATGTATGGCATATTTGGTGTGTGGATCACTGGCACCAACGATACACCACCAGGTACACACAAACTGCCATGCTTTAGTTTGCCGCTTGTGACTCATTTGGAGTTATGTTTTTGGCCACCTGAAAAATTCAATGCATCTTTCACACACAGTTCCCATAAATTACTGGGATAACAATTCAGGCACTGCCAGGGATTTTCACTATTCAGACATGCTCTACATTTAGGAACATTTCCATCTTGCACCATTTCATACGTGCCATGGCGATGCTGGAATAGATGGGGCAAGGGGCAGTCTAGCACATGGTGGTAATGCACGTCTGTTATTACTTTCAGGAACATGGTGGACAAGGAGCCATTTTTGTCCCGTGCTAATGTTCTTGTAATGTATTTAATATCCCACGAAAGCACTGGCGTAAATGGTAAACAGTTAACAATTTGCGAATTCAAATACGTCATCAGCGGAGTCTGGTGATTGGTTCGCTTGCTTCGTCTGACAGCATTTTTCGTCAGTCGGACATCATCCTTTACATGCTTGTCCCTGCAATGTTACTGCTTTCATTCACAAAACAGCCATACCGACGTTTTTTCCTGAAATGTAACTGAATCTTGAGGTGGGAAACTGGTGGTATAGATTTCCCTGCATATCGTTCTCTGCTTCTATTCATTCGTGACCCCATGCAGGAAATGTTCCTGAACATGTCGGGGATAGACTTCGTGTGTGAAAAGGGCTGTTCACTCTTCGTTTAGCTCTGTTTTTGGTCTCCACCAACTCCTGAGAAAGGTTTCAGGCCTGTTTTTTTATCTAACCTCCCACTAAAACCAAACATGACATTCAGAGAAATGGTTGTGGAAAGCCCCAGTTGTTTTGCAAGCCATTATTGTGCAATATTTATTCATCCATATATTATTTCCCTAGAAATCCAAGTCTTTCTTGACGTGCTTAATTTTGTTTTCATACTCTGGCAAGTGTATTCAGGAGCCTATAGCCCAGTTGGCACGTATCCTCACAGAATGGACGATGGGGGCCTCTCATGTCTGAGGTAGCTGAATAATCCCCAGCAGCTCAACACACAGACAGCGGCTGGATAACATACAGCACAGATGGAGAATTAAACTTATTTGAACTTCCCTGAGTGGGATACGAAGAGGATGCTGCCACTTTTCCATGCCAGCCTCCCGCTGCTTAAGCCCTCATGACTGACTCCTGCTCTCAGATGACAAAAACAGACAGACAGCTACGCAGCACACGAGGCATCCCAAAATAGCTCTCAGTGAACTAAAACAAAAATAAATTCCAGCACCAAATACCCTTATAGAACGGAAACGAGATTGCTTAAACTGACTCTTAGTCACTGGCCGAACCAGTCATTGTTGCATATTTGCTTTGTATGGGAAAATGTCAGGATGATGCATATCCTCTCCCTCGACTGCGAGCTACAGATAGGACCTGAGAAGATTATGCTTCGCCTTTACATCAATCACGTGGAGGCTTTTTAAACATTTACAACCTAAAGACCCCCAAACCAAATAATAACTGGGCTGGTAGGCCCCAGTCAAGTGTAACTGCTGCTGTGCAGAGTTATTCTCTACTTGTAGCCAGCAAATAAATTCAAAACTAGTCTAAGCAAAGATGTGGATAAATTGTAGGAGAGGAGGCAGACATTATCTGATTCTCTTGAGCTAAATGTAATGTTTTCTCCATCTGCTGCTGGCTACCTTGCAGTCCCATTTAGTTGCTCTGGGGGTCCTTTAATAAACAATGACATGTGGAGACAAAGTGCTGCAAATGCATGCACTGATCATTTCTTGGTCAAGCTGCAAAGAGCATCAGAAAACAAGTCCACCAATGATAAGCAGTCAAACTTAAAGGTCCAGTGTGTAGAATTTAGGGGGTTATATTGCCAGAAAATGAATATAATAAGTATGTTTTCTTGGTGTATTATCGACGGAAAATAAGAAATACTGTGTTTTTGTCACCTTGGAGTGAGCTGTTTATTTCGGAGCGGGTCCTTGTCTGCGGAGATCGCCATGGTTCACCACCATGTTTTTACAGCAATCGAGAACAGGCAAACGAAACACTGGTTCTGGATGTCGCATTTTTGCGTCAGAAAAAGATAGATTTTTTTTTTAACATGAAACAGCTTCATTCCATGTTTTTATCAATTTTAATAACCTGGTCCATTTGTTTTTGAGAGGAAAAAAACCTCTGCGGATGATTCAGCTCCTGGTAAAAACCTCCTGAACAATGAACACTGACATAATTCTAACCAGGAGAAGTTTCAGCTGGTTGCAATCTGCTGTCCTCACCGCTTGATACCACTAAATCCCTCTAAATCCTACACACTGGCCCTTTAAAACCCGACACCAATTTTGGCAACATCCAGGCAAATAAGTGAGAGTCCAGCTGAGTTAAAGAGGCATCAAGCTGGACGGAGAATGTGAGGTTTCAACGACAGACAATTAAGGGAACCAAACCAGCCACAAAAGGTTCACTCAACAGATCCCTCAAACAAAAAGTACACGCAGAGCACAGCAACACGTGTACAAGGTTTAGAAGCTCAGAAACTAACATGCAGGCAGTTTGATCAGCTGTTGTAAGGATGTAACAGTGACACATTTATTAGGTTTTATCATTTATAAATGATGCACAGATTCACATGTAACGCCCCAATTATCTATTTCTGAGCAGCCTGAGTTGATCATCTCACTTCTAAAGGCTTGTGTGTTAATGAGGCTCATAAAGTTTCACTCTCAGCTCTGTCAGGATCTCTCAGGTTTCAGCCTACAGTGGAGCAGGTCAGTGAGGCTGTGTGTAGAAATAGGCGGTAGCTGACACCGCAAGTTTAAGTGAAATCCAAGCAGGTGGTCTACAGGGACATTCCTTTGGACGGGCAACAGTACACAACAGAGCGGATACATCACAGTATACATCCAAAACTGAGATTATAAATCATTCAGGAATAAACATTAAATTGAGACTAAAGTGTAACTATGTCAAAGGCAGCTGTAGCACTCACCATGTTTGTTAAAGCAGTTGTGTCCACACAGAGAAATAAGTCCGTCCACAGAGAGTCAGTTTTTCAGTGAACCATCTCATCCATGAGTGTGTGTGTAAACTGTTGGGGATTTACTCCTGTCTGCGTCTCAAGCATATTGTCTGAGCTGTCACTGAGAGCCACACTGTTGTACACTCTGGGCGGAGTAACAGAGTACCATGTCATTGACAAAGCTGCTTTCCTGCAGCCCCATTGGCTGGAGACACCTCCTCTGTGCAGCTGCTCCAGCCCACCACTTTTTTCTTTTTGTTTTTTTCACTCAGCTTCATGTCACTCTATGCTTTTACCCCCCCCCCCCGATCTTACCAATAAAGCAGAAGTGCATCACTTGTCACTGGTTTACTTTTCCAGCTAACTGAGGGAATTTTTGTTGTCTCAAATTATTTTTGCTTCCTCTTTTCTTATAAGTCTGACAAATTCCTCCATATGCGTAACAGATTTATAAGGCAGGTTGGGGGGTTGAGGGGGGCGTCAGTTTGTTTGAAGCAGAAATTCTTGTGGCCTTACTCGTTGTTGTCGGGACAACACAGACAGCAGCGTCTGGGAGAGCTGGGTAGGGGGTTGGGGAATGCAGACGAGTGATGGGGGCACGGTGACCTTCTGCTGTCAGGGTGCAGGCTGAAGTAGAGGAGGAAATCAGGAGCTTTGATATGTTTTCTGTTGTTTTTCTTTCATTGTTCTGATTCTTTAAGGGTGTCACTAAATGCAACAAAGTATTTTAAAGGGCAACACCACCTAAAATAAGAATTCCAATATATCGTTTTCATGGCCGAGGAAACTTGAGTCAATATTTGTGAAGATGAGCTTCACATGAGCTTCAGATGAGATGTCATCAAGCATTCATGTATTTCTGTTGTCAAATTCAGCCATATCTGTAACGTTTAGATGTGCTTATTATATGTACAGTTGCTTTGCGAGCACCTTTAAAAACTAAATCTACTGACACATAAGCTGAACAATGTACTGCAGTGATAAAATGTATTTTAGCCACCTAAATAAAAATTTAAGTGTACGCTGTATTTTCTCTGCTTTACATTACACACTTACCAATCAAGGCAGCACCTGACCAGCAACTCCAGTATTCTGCAAAGTGAAATGACTGTTTTTGCCAGTTGTGGCTGGTGGCTTTGAGATAGCGACTTTAATTCCCTGTCAGAAAGGGCTGTCTGATACCAAGGTAAAACATCATCTAAAATCTTCTGAAAATAGTGTACACTTAGACCATTTATGTTTATGCACGGGATGCTGGGGTTTTCTACACTACAAGTATTGAAAACAAACACTGTGATTCGATCTATACTTAGGACGTTCCCCTGGACACTCTGTGTCATCTATAACATCTTTCAGTTTAATTCAGTTCATCAATGTTGCATGTTAGACCATAGGAATAGCATGTATGTATTTTGAAAATAGCTGTAGTTCCCTTTTAAAACATTTAAAGTTTGGGCTTCTTCTATGTTAATGAATTAAGCCACAGACAGAACTAAGTAAATGTATTTCTACAATGACTGTTGCGTCTGTGTGTGTGTGTGTGTGTTGTTGCATATCATTGCCCATTTGTGCTCCCTGCAGATTGCTAACTTTCTGCAGCAACAACTGTGGTCTTAAAATATCAACAGGATATTACCATAACTGTGGTTATGAGTTCTGAAGGGGACTTTTAGCCAACAAATTCACAGAAGACACTTGTTTAACTTTTTAATAAAAATCTGAATTACAACAAAGGACGTAGACAAAATATAAAAGTGGAAAATCCAACAAAACAACTCTGTTGTTATTAATGACATAACTGAGGAATATGAGGCATGAGAAGAGTTGAGGTTTCCAAACAGTAAAAGGATTTTTAAGTCAGACTTTAATTAAAACAAGTTGTTGTCAAACGGAGAAAACATCTACGGAAATACTGCTTTACTCTGAAGATGGTGCAATGACAACTCCTTTTCGTAAGTACTGTCCCATCAGTTCCATTGCAGGTTCAACGAAATAAAAATGACGGACACCACAGATCACAAAACAGCGATGAGTTCACTGAAAACAACTGAGCCCAGCATCCTGTGTATTCTCAGAAAGAGGAGATGAAGTGAAGCTGGAGAGTAGAAACATGGTGGCTGGATGTGTTTCAGTCTGTGGTGGTGCGGCGGTACCAGAAGCGGGCCCTGAAGTCGTCGCTGCAGGTCATGAAGCCGGGGTTGGTGGGTGAGTGGACGATGCAGCGGACGATGTTGTTGTGTCCCAGAGACAGCAGGTTTTTCCTCTCGGCCGTGCGCGAGTCCCAGCAGCACAGGCTGATGGTGCGCTCGTCTGGCAGCAGCACGTAGTCCTCCGTGTGGTTGAACACGCCCTGTGTGCGGTGCATCTGACGGCCGCTCAGCCCTGCACCTGTAACAGACAGGACGGACGTGTCACTAGGAGGGTTTGCTTGACCACCACCACACTATTAAATCAGACATTTTAGTGGATGACTGTTTTTGTTGCCTGTGTTCTAAGCATGTCGGGTCAAAGACAACTCAAGACTTAATTGCTACCAAAGGTATTGGTACAAGGTACTTGTTTCTGTGTGATATGTCACCTTGTAATACATTTGCAAACAATTCTAAAATTCTTTTTTAGTGTTGTCATTTGTCATATTGAGTGTAGATTAATGAGGGGGAAAATGAAGCACAAGACTGCAACATGACCAAATGTAAAAAAAAATAAATAAATAAAAAATAAATAAATAAATAAATAAAAAAGTGTAGGGTCTGAATACTTCCTTAAAGCACCATAGATACAGATAAAAGGTTGCAGAATGCTAAAACTCAACGGAGCCAAACCCAAAGTGACTACTCCGGCTGGGTGATGTGGAGAAATTTAAATATGACAATATTTTTAACTAAATACCTCGACACTGAGAAGATATTGTGGGGTTGACCATTGGTGCGTTCACAAATATTTACACAGTGAGTTTTTGGATAAATAATCATCAGTAATGTGGATACAGTAACTAAGTGCATAAAGGCAAATAAAAGAACAGCTAGAATAGTCTGGTAAATTACATCACTTTACTGTAGTGCAGCCTGTAAAACCAGGAAAAGACAACATTTGCGATTAGTCCAAAATCTAAGACAATACCTAGTCTCATATCACAATATTAATATATTATCAATATACTGCCCAGACCTAGTGTGGGTTCATTTGTTTCACTGCTCAGCTTTAAATTATGTAATTACTGGAACAGATAAAAGGACTGTTGAGGAAATGCCAGCTGGGGTGTGAGTACAGATGAGGAAGTGCTCACAGACAAACAAGATGCCATGTCTGTTGTGTGGGCTCACTTTGGCTACACTACAGAATAAAAAGAAACTAAATGTTAATGGTGTCTGAAAATAGCTCTGGCTTCAAAGGAAACATCATATGAAACAAAACTGTGTTCATACAGCATGATGAGTGGCCAAGAAATAATACTAATGGAAAACTGCACCTGCACTGCACTTGATCAGTTCACTTTTCAGACGCAGCAGCTCATCGCACAAGCTGCAAATGAGTTTCAATACATGCAAGAAAATATCCCACAGATTGAATGAGATATCAGAGCCAATACAATTGTTATTTAAATGTACATTGCATATTTTTAAAAGTTTGAAGGGATGTAAAATAGGTGAAACAGATGTTTTTCAGACTCATAATATTACTATAATAAAAGATGTCTACTGTGAAGATGGAGAGAGAAAAATGCTTAGTCATATTTTGCCTTTTTTTGCATTTGTGCAGGAAAAAAGTAAAACACCCATTAGATGTTTATACTAATCACAGTGTTATTTTTAAAGGTCAGAAACCACGGATATTTATGACCTACACCACCTCATGTGCATGAAGCGATCCAACAACAAATTTAACACCTCAGCCAACACCTACGATAGCTGCTGACTACAGTAAAACAGAAGCGTATACATCTGGCTGAGGGTTACTAACCAACACACACTGCAGCCGTTAAGTATTAAGACACTGACTTGTCTTTCATTGTTTCCTTGCTCTTTACCTCAGAACAATGAATTGAACTCAACAAGTACAACAAGGTTTAGTGCTTGCTTTCAGCTTTAAAGAGATACTTCACCCCCAAATGACCATTATCAATTACTCACCCCATGTTACACTGAATTCACGAAGATAACTTTGTTTTTGAATGAGAAATCCAAAACTAAAGAAAATTCTTTCTGAATTGAAGCCATAGGGGGCCATGTTTAACAACAGAAAAACTATATAACACCTGCTCATGTGCTCACATAACTTGTTCCCAAACAGACAGCTCTTTCTGACAGGGAGCTGAACTAAAAGTTAAACCTACCTATGCTCTCTTTAAAGCCAGACTACACTGACAAAAACAGAAATTTTACCTCACTATCAAATTCATCAAGAATTTTCTGTTTTTGGACTCTTCGTTCACTGTGGAGGCATTTTCTCCATGAATTCAGCATAACACAGGGTGAGTGACTGATATACAAATGGTTACTTGAGGGGTAAAGTGCTTCTTTATGGGTAGTAGGTGTTCACATCCATATTGGATGAACAGTGTAGGATCACATCCATTTTGAAAATAAACTCTGACTGCAAAGCAGCAGGACAAAAATCCCTGATATACTGCCCAAGTGTATCACAGTCTTGACTCTTCAAGTCAAATACCTGACTTGTGTTTTTCCGATCATGACTTTCAATTGCTGAAGACCAGACAAAATAAAAGTACAAGAGGCCATACGAGACAGAGCATCACCACGGAAGATACCTAATGTCTGTGGGAAACAGGTCCCATGGTGAGGAAACAAAACTCACAATAGTTCTAAAGAACCTTCCATCGATCTTGTAACACATTAACAAGGTCACGGTTACATCACTCTGACCTCACTACCATTACATCAAGAGTGTTGCTGCTGGGGCGTCGGTGGCTTAGTGGTAGAGCAGGCGCCCCATGTACAAGGCTGTTGCCGCAGCGGCCCGGGTTCGACTCCAGCCTGTGGCCCTTTGCTGCATGTCCCTCTCTCTCTCTCTCTCCTCCTTTCATGCTCATCTGTCCTATCGATTAAAGGCTTAAAAATGCCCCCCAAAAATATCTTAAAAAAAAAAAAAAGTGTTGCTGCTTCTGTCATTTCTCTTGTAATTATAATTATAAGAAAGCTTACAGAGCTCGACATACAATGACATAATTGTCTTCTTACCTAAATATTGAGAAAGACACATCCACGCTGTCTTAATTTGCGCAAAGATGTACAGACATGTCATTCCCCATTGCAACAGATATCTGCAAGCACTCAGGTGACGCCATTGGTCACTGAGTTTGGAGGGACTCACAACAATTATGAGATGAGCAACAGCTGAGGCTGCAACACTCTGCATGTTCCTGATGATGTGGTCAGTGTGACGTAACAGTGTTAGAAGATTTATAGTCACGTCCCATTTGAAAATGTCGACACTTTTCCTGCTCCATAAATTATATTCCTGTTCAGCCTGGTTTATGTTAAAAGTGGTGAGAGACTTTAACAGTATTACTGAAAGCAAATGTGGGTGACAATGAACCAGTTAATATACTTAATAATATTTATCTATAATATCAATACATAAAATAATGAAAAAAATAAAAGCTACAGTACTAATCACTAAAGTCTTCACTGCTTAACTTTTAAAAGTCAAAATTAAAGCACTTCTTCATAACTTGCCTAGGGGGCACTGCTGTCCCTTATAGACTTCACCTGCCAGTGAACACCACAAACATCAACCATTAAACACCTTCACTCCCCTTATTTCTAATTATTCTTGACTCGGCACACTTTGTAGTTACACTAAAACATATTTAAACACTACAAGTGTTTGAATATATTTTTCTGTTTATATTTCATTCTACTCTGTGTGCATATCTATCATTTATTTTGACTAATATGTACACAGTGTTTTGTTTATGTTGTCTGTTTGGGTTTTATTGTGTATATTGAGCATCGTGGCCACAAATTGTTCTTTTGTGATGAATAAAGCGATTTCTTACCTTAACAGAGACTGTAAAACATTTTTCATAGTCCTTGTACTATGAGCCAATTTTTCAATGTCAAACACCAAATTTAGATGGGTGACATTGACCCTGGAACTGAAGTAAACAATAACCAAGTGCAATTTACTATCGTTTGTTGTCCTTTGGAACTGCCCAAAAAGTTACCCTATGTATCTGCTTGTTTTAGGGATGCACGATCCGATATCTGAATCAAATATCGGCCCCGATATCGTCAAAGTAGAAGGATCAGGTACTGGAAAATGCAACCGATACCTGAGGAGACCCTTTCCCTTTAAATCTATTGCGACGCCAGCTATGTCATATGTCATGGAGCAAAGGAGAGAATCTGCTGTGTGGAGGTATTTCACACTATTTCAACTGCTGTTGCACAATTGTTTATCTTTGTTAAAAATAGATAGTTCATCATTGCATTAATCTGTTTCATCTTGTTTCATTTTATCTTAAGAACTGTGTAGTCATCAAGATGTCTCTAGTCTTTTCTGTTCTACATGTAAAGGAATATAGCTTTTTAGGTCAACCATGGTATTGGATCGGTATCAGTTTATCGGCTGATACTCAAAGCAACAGCATCGAGATCGGTATCGAAACTGAAAAAGCTGAATCGGTACATCTCGAGCTTGTTTATGTTGTTTGTGTGACAACAGAGTTGAGTATTTGGAAAAATACTTTGAAAAAAAACCCACAGTTTTTAACTTGATTACTTACAGTCAATCAGTCTTTTTTCAGCATTCGCAGTATAAAAACAAAATCGGGGAGTGCAGCAAAATGCAGCCTACTTACTTTTTGTTCATACAGAATGCGCCTTTTTCAGGGCAATGGGTGGTGTGAGCAAGTAACAAAACGTGTAGCTCAGCATGTGACGTAAACAGTGACGTGGGAAGGAAGCTGCGGCTGGTCAGTCCTGGTCAGCAATTCTCTCGTAAGTTGGCCATTCTTCACCGTCTCCGTCATCTGACGGCTAATGGCCTCTTCGCTTGCGAGGGCAAGGAGGGTGTGCAATTCTTTGTCTTCCCAGTTGCTCATCTTTACAGTGTCTGTCAGGTTTGCGTTTCCCTCTTGCTACTAGCTGCTAGGGTTGTCAAAAGTATTGATACTCTGAAAAGTATCGGTACTCAAACGCTGTATCTGGATACAATACTAATTTACAAAAGTATTGATACTAACAGTGCACGCCACCTCAGCGCCTGTCGGGTGCGTGCGACGGGTCCGACGGACACGCGATGTGCAGGCAGCGTCTGGCAGGCACAGAGCCCTCGCTGCAACCTGGCTTGCTGTCGTCGCTGTGCATGCATGCACACATTTCTGTTGCTGTAATATGGCTAGCACGGCTGCAGGAGGATCAGAGCAGCCAGTTTTGGTAAAAAATGATAAAGGAAAAGGCGCTCTTTGGAAATATTTAGTGAAGTGAACACAGCACGCTGCAGACGGCAGGTACAGCACCTCCCCTCACTAGCAGCCGAGCAGCTGGTGTTGCCAGCATCAAACTAAAATATAACTTCTTATGTTAATGTGGGAGCTAAGCAAAAAACTTTATCAGTCATGCCCGTCTGTAACATTAATAGACAATGTTAGTTTAACAGGACAACACAATTATGTGTGTCTGAAAAGTTATGTTAACTGCAAAGTCACAGATTGAAGCTGAAAAAATGTTTGGTTTCTCCCGTAACCCCTGGTTCTCTGATCACATAGTGAGGTAGAAACAGGAGCATCCTGAGCCTAAACTACCAGCGCTATTTGATCAGCAACGAAAATATGGTGCCAATTCACCAGAAGCACAGAAAATAAACAGGGCTGTAGATAAATACATTTGTATGGACAGATCTTGTTTCTGGTTGTTATTTATTTTGGGGGGACTTTTTGTTGTTATCATTGATGTTACTGTTCTGATCTTTATTTAAAAAATGACATGCCTCTTAATTTTTTGCTGCTGTATCAAAAATGGTATCGAGTATTGAACATTTTCCTGGGTATCGATATCGAGTTTGAAATTTTAGTATCGTGACAACACTACTAGCTGCTCGCTAATTCCTGCTATCAGCTGTTTCTTCTTTATCCACCGCCAGTGGGTCGCATGTGCAGCATCATCAACAGCTCCTCCCACAAGTCTTCAACAGCCCCTCCCGAGGCAGAAGGCCATCTTGTTCTCTTTAAACCAAAAAGGTTCCGCCAATATGTCTACCCTACGAGGCGGAAAATTGGGCACCTCAGATCAACTTGCCAATCTGGCTCTGTGTGTCTAAACGCTCGCAGCTTGCCGGCAAAACGGCCCAACATTCACGGAAAATCTGGCAGTGTAAAAGGGGCTAATGACTGAAGCCTGGAGAAACCAGCCTAAGCTCAACCTAAAATAAATTTTACCAACATAAAAATAGAATAACATCAAAATTTAACTGTGCATACATGACTTGGTTGAGAATATATTTTGGGATAAAAGAATCTGTTGAATAACATCTAAATGGAAACATTTAACTTTGCAGACATGCTTTATCTGTCTTAGCAAAACAAACCAAGTTAGCTTGCCTTGTCAGTAAATTGTTAAAATAATGATGTGGCCGCTGGGATGGTACCTAATCAGGTGATGGAAAAGATTAGTTGTATTTCCTGTTTTGGCTGGCACAGATAAATGTCTTATTTTGCAGACCATCTTAATCTGCACTTTTTCCTTTTCAGATATCAAAACCATCTTCATATATATAGCTTCATCTTATCTTTATGTCAACAATTTCCTCAGCGTTGGAGGATAATGCGAGTTCACTTCCAGCACATAAGCATAATGAGCTCTGTGGCTATGTAAAACAGAGCAGGTGTAGACTGAACGGACACAACAGGTTACTGTGAGCAGAATGGCTGATTACATCACATTTCTGCAAGTTTGTGTTCTGCTTGTTCAGCAGGTGGTTTCATAAATTGATCATTTATCCCTCCCTTTCATTACATTAATGAATAATAAGCATTATTGTTATTGATTATAGTAAAATACACCCATCAGCCAAAACATTAAAACCACTGACAGGTGAAGTGAATATCTTTGATTATTTTGTTCCAGTGCATTGTTCTGCTGGGAAACCTTTGGTTCAGGCATTCATGTGGATACCACCTGACATGCTCCACCCACTCAAACACCGTTGCAGACCAAGTACGCCCCCTCATGGCAACAGTATTCCCCAATGGCAGTGGCCCCCCAGCAGAAAAGGGCAGCATGCCACACTACAAAAACTGTTTCGAAATGGCCTGTGGAGTGTGACAAAAAGCTCAAGGTGTTGACGTGGCTTCTGCAACGGTACTTGGTCTGCAACAGTGTTTGGGTGGGTGGAGCATGTCAGGTGGTATCCACATGAATGCCAGAACCAAAGGTTTCCCAGCAGGACAATGCACTGGAACAAAATAATCAAAGATATTCACTTCACCTATCAGTAGTTTTAATGTTTTGGCTGATGGGTATACACACCAGAGTCTGTTTCATTTTCTGTGTGCTGGGCACAGCCCTGCCCTCCTGCAAACAGCAGCAGAGAAGAGAGGCAGCAGGCTGACTTGCTGTTGTCACTTTTACTTCTGTTAGATCAATTCATGTTGAGTAAGAATATCCATGGCTTATCATCATTAACAACATAAATGTTATCAAAATTATCTGTGCGAGATTGTTTTAACCCTATGGGCCCTAGGTGTTTCTGGGGTATTTTTACTGCCTTTACTTTTAAGCTCATATCACAGTCATTATAAAGGCTACATACACATGCTATATCTTGTTTTTTTCAAGACATATTCTGCCATATATGAAGGGGAGGGGAGACTCTCTGGAATCTGGCAATATAAGAACCATGATGCTGGGACATTCTGTCACTTTACAGCTGTCCAAAACATGTGGTTTGTGCCAGGTGGACATGATTGCCAGTATTTTTTCATTATTGCAAGACATTCCATTGACTCATTCACAAGTCAAAAATGTGTTTTATCTGAAAGAAACATGCAATATTTACATCTAAGATAATAGAAAATAGTCAACCAAGTGCAATGATGTTCTCCAAGATAATATTTGTTTTTCAGTTTCAGTTATATACTGGGGGAACATTTTGGGCATTGGTGGGGGGGCACAGGTCCCCCTCAATGTATATGGTGACTACGGCCCTGTCAGCATGCATAATTAGGCTACTGTTGTCTGGGTGCGCAAAGGTGAAGTGCGCTGGTCTTGTCATACGAAGTTTGATGGAATGTCAACTGGACAATATGGAGATATTTGCATCTTGAAAGCCGGACTACAAATGTGGACAGACAGGGAGAAACACACACAAGCCTAAGACGTGGTAAGATACGATATTCCTCACTATATGAAGTGACTGATAACAAAATCTGTATAATGGGTTGTAAAGAAATTTGTCAGGTTTTTATTTTGTAGACAATCAATCTGTATTTATAGCGTGATGGGATGACAGCACAGTGATGTGTGTGGTATCACTGGAAAGCTCTGCTCCTGCACTTTCATGTGATATGCGTGGCATTTCTGTGCGAGCCTGCGTTTGCGAGTAATCCATCCAAGAGTAATGTGTGTGCAAAGCTGTATGAAAGCTATGTTATACATAATTTTAGTGTAACTTTATCATTTTTTTCGCTGTGAAAACATTGGACTACCGACAAGTGCTTGGCCTTTTCGGAAAGCTACAGTTCCGCTATTTCACGTGATATGCATGGCTTCTCACTATGGCGCACGGTCGCGGAGAAAATCCACAGAGAACAACGGGTGTGAATTTGGACGCACTATGCGTCGTTCAGGCCCATAGGGTTAATGTCCAGCATGTCTAGCATGTTAAAAATAAACCATTCTAACATATAACACTTCTGAACCTGCACTGTGGCTCTAGCTCAACACATCCTCCTTACCTGTGTACTTGACCAGTGTCCGGCCTGTAGAGATCTCCCATAGTTTGACCACAGAGTCTTTGCCACTGGACAGGATGTACTTGGAGTTTTTGGAGAAGATGGCGGAGCAGACCTCGGCTCCATCGTGGGCCTTCTCGAAGGTGGTCACGCAACGGTTGGAGACGCCATCCCACAGCTTGATGCTGCCGTCCTTGCTGCAGGTGACATAGCTGTTGGCGGAGGGGTTGTAGCTGACGCCGCTGATGGTGTCTGTGTGCTGATCCAGCGGGTTGCAGGACACAAAGCACTGGAAGGTGTTGACATCGTAGAGGCGGAGGGTGGGGTGCTGTGTTCCCACTAGCAGGAAGTCACCTGATGGGTGAAAGGAGATTGAACGCAGCATTTCTGCTTCCTATTCGGGAGAGATAAAGACAGGATTGAATTACAACTGAATACAGTAGTCAGCATGGATTAACAAATTAAAATGTTGCAGTTTTCTAGCCTTGTGTGCGTTACCTATGTCAGTTTATATGTAACTTGGCATCTCCACTTTCAATGGAACAATTTTCCCACACCTATGACAAACAATATATTGTGTGAGGTTCTGTGTGCAAAATCTGACCTGTATATATTTAAATGCCCTTTTTGCAGAGGGCTTTGAGTAGTCAAACAGTTTGAGGGTGTAATCTCTTGAGCCGGAAGCTAGAATCTGCTCAGTCGGATGGAAGGCGAGGCAGGTGACTTCATCTACGTGGTCGTACAGTGTTCGAATCACAGGGTGATTCTCCATGTTTTGCTGCGCCGTCTCATTCATCATCACCTGAAATATAAAGACACACACGCAAAAAGAAAAACAGTAAAAACAAGCCCACTGGATTAAGAAAGTGCAGTGTACTGTGGTAAAAAATCTGCCTCACCTCAATAGGCATGGCACTTTTTGCCAGCATGCGTTCAGTATCCAGGATCTTGATGGAAGCGTCAGCAGAGCCAGTGGCAATCAGCTGGCCATCCCGACTGTATGATGCAACGCGGCATGGACCCTTATGGGATGTTACGTAGCAGGTCTCATACTCTGATGCCTCTGGAGACATGGTCTGGACATCGGCATCAAATTCCAGATCAATACCCACACCAGGTGCCACTGTGTCTGAGCGCCCAATGGCATACTGAACTGCACTGTCATCATTCTCCATCCCTGAAAAAGTTTGGACATTGTACAATTAGGGCCTATTGAACCCTCATGCTGAAAACACACAGGTGGCTGCACGTCAAGTGGTGCCCCTAGCACACACCTGAGGCATTGCACTGCAGCTCCTTAACATATGACCACACAAAGTTACTGCTTTTACTGAAAGATCTGTACCTCTTCACCTCTAACTAAACTTGACTTCTCACCCAAAGAGTCAACTGCTAGAGCTATGAGTCGCCAGGCCATCTTTTTGGCCACTGTCTTTATACTGACAGGATTGTAGGTCATTTAGCTTGGGATATTTCTCTGTCTCAACAACTAGTCTCTCATCATCCAGTCTTTGTCACACACGAGACAGCAACAGACTATGTACAAGCAGAGAGCGAGTGGGGGAGCTTATCTATGTTTCCCGGGTTCTATGTTCCCCACTTAACCCTGCAAAAAAGCTTCTATGTTCCCCGCTTACACAAAAAAGGTTCTATGTTTCCCGCTCAACCAAGCAGTGTAAGCGGGGAGCGTAGCTTTTTTTGCAGGGTTAAGTGGGGAACATAGAACCCGGGAAACATAGAACCCTGGGAACATAGGGATGACCCCGCGAGTGGGGGGGCGATGCATTTAATTAGGGATGGAAATAGGTGTGTTTTGGCCTTCACACATGCAGCCAGGACATGGAGGAAACAAGTCTTACCTATCTTTGCCAGCTGCATCAGCTGCTCAGAGGGCGACACTACATTCTGTGGTTTCACCTCGTTGATGAGGCTGTTGGCGATGCTTGTGTATCCGTCATAGAGCAGCTGGCTTATGATGAGCTTATACAGTTGCTGTCGGTCCTTCAGAGTTGGCTTGGGGCGATACATGATGGGTCAGTGTGTGACCGAGACAACTTCGCTCACTGAAACAAAAGACACCATGACAACAAGTCATTATTTGGACTACGCTGTTAACATTAATTGTTTCACAAGACGACAGAGTTACCTAACACGGTATTACAGCAAACTAACGTCTGCTGTTTGCTACCATATATATATACCGTAAGTTACAAACACAGCGTTAGCTGGGACTGCACTAACGTAATGGCCAGGTACAGCAAATGAATGGAACTTAGTTAGCAGTGCCACTAGCCGAAGCAAAAAATAAAAATAAAATAAATAAATAAATAAATAAATAAAAGTAGCAGTGAAGCGCAGGTTTGCAACCCGAACTCACTGGGCGAGGGCATTATCTGCCGCTTAAAGCCATGAGCTGAATATTTGAATTTAAAGAAATACACAATACCTTAGCCGCTTATCTCCCCTAAAGTTTCAATGGCGGACCTGAGCAACACGCGCTGCGTCATTTCGTATGAAGTATTTGCGTGCTACGTCACAGCACTGTAAGGCCGTGCACGTTGTTCACTTCTGTTTTTACTGGGGAAATTTTTCAGTTAAATTTAACTCAGTGTTAAACTCTCTTGCTCATACGAACAGATTTTTAGAATATTACAAAAAATATTTGATGAAACCCCTGATGTGAAATTAGTTTGTGTTTTTTGTTGGTTTGTTTGTTGTTGTTGTTGTTGTTGTTGTTATTTTCTAATGTCTATCATTACTTTATTATAAGCATTCTAAACGTATTTGTGGTGATATTATAATTATTTACTTTCATTCTTTTGTAGAATGACATTCATCTGTCATTGTAATTTGTTTTCAGCTGTCATGTATTGTGTTATTGTTTTATAACTGACATTTTTGTACATTGTATTGTTGAATAAAGTATTTTCAAAAAGTTGCTGTCATGGTAAACAGAATTTTTCCATATCGTAGGCCCAACTTTAATAATCAAATACAATTGTGTTTGTTTTTTAATTTAATTTTTATTTTATTTAATTTTTTACCCAGCTAAACTATAAAATAAGAGGTCTGAGGTTAGAAAATGGTGGTACAAGGTACGTAAAGGCAACACACCTAAGGTAGGTGACTTCACCTGCATGGTCATACAGTGTTCGAATCAAAGGGTGATTCTTCAAGGTTTGCTGTGCTGTGTCATTTATCATCACCTGAAATATAAAGACACACACATAAAGAAAAACAGTTAAAATAAGCCCACTGGATTAAAAACGTGCAGGGTATGACAAATGAATCTATTTGGAGTTTGGGAGTGTTGCAAAAAAAAATCTGTGAAACTGTGATGAGAGGGTCCCTCTTGTTTCTAACATTTTTATATAAATGATTTTATTGGGAAAAGCAACAACAAGAGATTAATGGGTGATGCAAAATAGCTCTTAGTCAGTCCAGCTTTAAATGTGTTGATATGCTATGAATTTTCCTGTGTGTCACTACCTAAATTCTAACACATGAATCATTTCTATGTGTATGTGTAAAAGCCTTAATATACCTCAGATATGTAGGCCTACATTAAAAGCCCAGCAGATGGTGCACAAGTACAACATCAGCAAAGACATACAGAGACGAAAGCTGTAAGCTTGTGCTCAGATTTAGGCTCAGCTTTGTTGCTATTATTGCAGTCTTAGTTTCACAGTTGTAAGCTTGAAAATCACTTCTGCTGAGCTACATTTTGAACACAGCAGCTAAGACTGTGTTATAGAGTAAATCAGAGACTATTATGGTTTGGCACCTGACTGTGTTTGGCAGCTGGTAGTAGTGTTGTTATTGGTGGTGATGCCGAAGACAAAAGTGGGGCATGAGACTGCTATTCTTCATCCACTGAAAAGGCACAAGTGAACATGTAAGTGGATATAGGCCTCCAGCAATTCAGCACCCACCCACACACAGTCTCTCAGTTGCCACTTCCTGCAATGTGGTTGATCAGTTCAGTGTAATACATGCAGATAGATGGTGGTAGCTTAGCTTGTTAAAGAGATGGGCCTATTCAAATGATACATCTGTCATTTGTTCTTTCATGTGCAAAAATGCAGTGAGGGACCCATTCAAACACTAATACAGTAAGGTGGATATTTCCCTTGGGTGCCTTCAGTAGGGCCATGACTTGAAAGAGCTTGTACGCAACTTTACAGTCCTCACAAAATTAAGTAAAATTTGAGAGTGAAGGGGGAGGAACTGTTTGTATAAAATGATTATACAATACACAAACTGCTGTATCAGAATGTCTAAATACCAGCAACAAAACAACTAAGTTCTTTTCACAGTGCAAAGTTCAGCAACTGGGAGACCAGGTGGATAGCAGAACAGATTTCCTTGGTCTCTGGTCACTGCTGATGATCAGCTGTTAAACTTGACTCAACCCTGTATCCTAGTAACCTGAGTAACATGGCCAAAATATAATCTATCCACACTATTAAACGCCTACTGACTGTTTTGGGGAGGACATCTGAACAAATCCATGCAGACTATACACATACTGTGATTTAAAAGCATTTCATCTGACTCAGTCTTTAAAGACATGCAAACATGCCTGACACTATGCTTCCACCCTGCAGGATGTGAGCTGTGTAAGGGTGGTAAAAACATGCGTGGTAGGAGGTGTCTTGTTACCATGTCAACACAAAGCATGCTCTCAGCGGACCAGCCTGCAGTTGCCTTGGAGACCAGCGAGAGTCTGTAGCAGTGAAATGATATAAAAAGTATTTGTTTTCTTTCAGCAGATGTCATCTGATAATTGCACAGTGGATCCCACACGATGACATACTGTTCAAAAACATCTGAGCTTTGAAAACATCACTTAGATCAGAGGTATTAAGGAATGTTTTGAAAATGTTTTTTTAAAATTGTATTCACATTTAAAAAGAAGATAGAGTAAACTTAATGCAGCTTAAGGGCTGGTTCATAATTTTGTTATAACAATGGCTCAAATGACTCAGTGTAATATGGAAACAGTCGTTCATATTGACCAACACAGAGAGGATTAATTACCACCCAACCCTGCAGTGCCCTTCAGCTTTATGGAGCACTTTAGCTTCTTTTAGCTCATCGTTGCACTTTTACAGCCCTCAACTTTACTATTTTGGTTCAGTCTCACAGCTGTCATTGGCACAGAGGGATGATGTTTTTCTGTAGGCCAAGTTAGCATCACACTGGTTCCCTCATCAAAAAGCCTGTGGGATTTTTCCATTGGATTCTGGATTATTGCAGAAAATAAGATCTGTGGCAAACAAAAGGTTATGATATTTACATATCTTCACAAATGAAGGTTATTTTCATGATTATTGGTGCCTAAATGCAATTGTCAGAAGTGAAAAGCTAACATTAGGCTATAAACTAATGACACTATTGTCACATGAGATAATGTCATTGCCATAACAAAACTGTAAAGCTGTGTTTGCCGTGGCTCGGCATGATGATGTTCTGTAGCCTCTTTTAGCCACTTGTTAGCAACCGACTTTTTAAAAATACATAGAAGCTTCAAAGTTCACGAGTGGGGTATTTACTGATGTATTTTATTTCGTAGAACAAAACGTGAAAGCTTGTGTTAACCATGAACATTATTTCAGGCATCTAACCACAAACCCATTCAAACAACCTGTTGACTTTGAAATGAGGGAACCAGTTCCTGGCAGACCCCACTGTTTCCAGCAGTAGCATGCTGCTGTATTTAAAAAGAATAAATAAATAAAAAACTCAGATAAATCTACAGTACACTTCCTGACCCAACACCAAACAGCAGACAAAGTTAGAGATTAGCATCTTGCTGCCAAAGAGCCAGAATTTTTCTCAGGAGGTGGTTGAGACCAAAACAGAGCTGAAACAAGAGTGAATGCTGACTACATTTGTCAGGTGGTCAGACAGTTTATTAGGTATGAATGCGGACGTTACTTGGTATCTGCGGGATGTGTGCAATAGTAGTAATAGTTTGCTAACAAGTTAGCCATTTCAACTTTGTAAGGTGCGGCAGGAATGAGTGCTAAAATGTGGAAATGAGTTAGTATGAATCCCTCGTCCTGAGGTCAGTGGTTTTTTTCAGTGGGTTAAGGTCTGTGGTTAACACAAGCTTAAGAGACTTTCTTGTTTTGTTCTACAACATAGAATAGGCTATGTCAGTAAAAATCCCACTTGTTAACCTTGGAGCTTTTATGTGTTTTAAAAAAGGCAGTTGCTAACAAGTGGCTAAATGAGACTTCAGAATTTCATCCCACCAGACACAGATTTACGGCCTTGTTGCGGTGGCGATGTTGAAGTCATGCAATTGTGTAGTTCGTCCATAGCCTAAGATTAGCCTTTTACTTCTGGTGATTGCAATTACGCTTCAAAAATTGTGAAAGCAGCAATCATATGTGAAGAAAAAGAAGAAAAAGTCCAACTGAAAAAATCCATTGGCTTATTGACAAGGGAACCAGGGTGATGCTAGTCTCGCTCACCAGACCTTTCTCAAGAAAAGAAAGGTCTGACTGGGCCGACTCACTTTAAGATTGGAGAAAAAAAACGCCCCAGCTGTTTGTATTTCTTTCAACCAATCACAATCGTTCTTGGCGGTGCCACAGCAACGGTGCGCTTGCAAAAATATTGCTGGGGGGAAACAGGTTTTGGTGTAACATGCCCACAAAAATATTGCCTACAGGACGCAAACCATGGCAGAAAAATGGCTACATCCCCGCAAGATCAAACACTGTTAATGTTAGTAAAAGACGTGTTGAAAACTGCAACCGGAGGTAGTAGGGCGGGACTTCAGCGGGTGGCTCGTTCCGCCCAATGAGAAGCTGATCTTTGCAGCGAACTTCCACCCACTCAGAGTAGGTTGATGCTAACGTCCATGTCAGCCTACAAAACATAATCCCTGAGCACTTTATATGTCAGAGTTGCATTTACAGCTTGTTGTGCTGCCACAAAGAGGCCAAAAATATTTACAATTTTGTATCCAGTGCAGTCATGAGTCAATTAACTGACACACAATGATGTCCAAACTGTGTCACTTGCACACACTGGCCATTGGGTGGCACAGCTATGTTGACTGGGTGTGTGTGTGAAAAAGTTTTGCAGCATTTGTTGAAAAAAAAAGGATTTGTTCCTTGACAATTCCCAGCTGGCACCAGACATCAACTCTGAAGTTGAACAGACGTGAAATTTTGGTTGGAATGAAAATTGGGCTGACGATATTTTGAAAGTCTAACAATGTTAGAATTTCGCATTGTGTGGACGTTAACATTATGATGTTTGCAGATGATCGGTTTTGTTCTTAGTTTGGTTACTTAACAACACAACTTAAAATCAACAAAATATCATCTGTTGTCAGTATTCTGCTAGATTGACGTTGGCATTAGACGTTATCCTGACATTGAAATTTGGTAAAATGATTTTTGTAGGAAAAATAATCAAACAAGAATTTGCTAAAACTAGTGCATGTTGAGTGCAGGGGGGACATGAACTTTTTTTTGGCTTCTGAAGAGAGGTATGGCAGAATAACTCTGACAGCCACTGTCATATGAAAACGTTACAAGGATAAAAAATACTTTTGCTTTTACCTTTTCAGTGAAGCTGATCATATCTTTTGTTTACTCTTTGATACACTGAAGAAAACTGCTGCCACAAAGGACACATCATTCCTCAGTTTTTTTCAGTTTCTTGAGTTAAAAACTGAGCAATGCAATCTGTACTATGTTTTAAAACCAGCGAGAGTAAATGCAGCAAAGAAAAAGGGCTACTCTACGACTGTATAAGCATGTGCGGTGTGAGCTGGTGTACCCCACGACAAAATGATACATACTGTAATGTGGTTGGAGGTGGGAAATTCACTCCAGCCACTCACAACTCATCCATTTGTTCTGTGCCTGAGAGAGTGAGAGCAGTGCACGTGCAGCAAAGCAGCCACATCAACATTAGCTTTGCTGCGCCCTTGTCTTTGTGGGTGTATGAAATACAGTGTGTGGGAGGAAGAAGGTAGGTGGGGGAGCAAGCATATAAGTGAGCCAGAAGTCAGCTGCCTCAAACTGTTGATGGTAAAGTCAGTCAGTCAGCCAACGTGACTGTTGAAGGTAAGCTCGCCTCTGTCACAGCACTTCCTCTGCCAAGCAGTCTCTTTCACTTCTGCACAGCACTTTGTATTAACCTTAAATCCTTCCATCTGTGCTCAGGGCCTCTGTGCTCGTTCACTCCTCCTGATCACTCTGTGTACTCTATGTTTTCAACTTGTCCTCCGGAAGTCTTTGTTTGACAGCCACACACCCACCCAGCCAGCCCTGCTCCTTCCCTCACTCTCCTCCTCTCTGCCTCACTTTCACAGTGCATCTTCTCTCTCATTTGCATTTGTTCCGCTTCCTCAACAAGAAACAGTTCATGTGAAAGAGCTGTGAGAGAAAATAAGATTGAAGAGGAACACACGGCCTGGATGACAGAACAGATTGAAATGAGCAGGTACACTGAGGATGGGGCTGTTCAGTGTAGAAGACTTTCTGAACTGGATTGTTGCTGATTGAAGTGCAAAGCACAGAGGTAAGTGACTTCTGTACGACTGTTTCTTTTTTATAGTTGTGTGTTGCGTCTGAGTTTGGGTATGTGGTTTCTTGTGGTGTTATTCTTACCTACACTCGGTGATGGCAACACCATCAGATATTTCCTCTTTTTAAACGTTTGCTCGTCAGAGCAGCAGCTGGAAATCAGATTTATAGAGTAGATAAAATGAAACTAGAAATGTTCTGACACAAGAAATCAAGAAAGTCTTCCTTTTTGTTTACATTTTGGTGCTACACATATTTGCTGATGCTTGTTCTTAGTACAAACAGAAGCTGTTTTCCAGCACAGTTTGACCTCTTTTTAAGCCCAATCCACTGAAGACACACTTAATTTCAAAGTGATTACAAGTGAAACATCCCTCTTAATCACGCAAAAGGTCTTCACTACAGTTGCACGTGTAACAATAAGACATATTTACATCATACATTTATAATGGGAGGAAGTGAAAGCACATTACAATAAAAGCGTAGATCTAGTTCCTCAGTAAATGTTTGAAAATTATAATACACTTGGACAATGCTTCTCGTTTTCACTGGAATATAAACAGAGACAAACTTTCCCCAGTTCACAGTACCACAAAAAGTATCTGACGTGGGCGTGCTCATGCTGTACAACTAACAACAAAGCATGTGCTCCATGCCAACTGTACCTCTGTGGGTGAATTATGCAAAATCACCATACATGTAGAAGAAGCATCACAGCAACAGGAAATGAAATCTAGTTGACCTAATATGAAGCTATTTATCTTTTCACGTAGGTGGCTTTACGCTTCGATTAGAATGCTGCATGAATATGACAGTCTGTCAGGAGACAAAGCCGCCACATGCCACTGGGAACATCAAGGGTATGCCATTTAATTGGTGCCGACTGGTGACAGAGGCAACCGCTAATGTCAGCAGACACATTTCATTTGGGGAGATAAAAGCCTCTGATGTACTGTATGAGTATCTGATCTCACTCCCTCATCCCTCTGCTGATGTGAGTCACTCTCCTGGATCATTCCCTGCTTCTCTCTACCAAATATATACATCTCTACCCATGTTTTGTCTCATATATTTCCACTGCCTGCACACAAAGCATATCTTAAGTGTTGTATTCCTGCACCACCTGCTCTTGAAATTACACAGCAGAGAATCAGATGCCTCTACTTTTCTCTGCTCTCTGTAACCATGGATATTATTGCTCATCACAACAATGGCATCACTCAGATATTATTTTATTTTATTATTATTTTAGTGCTGTAGAATGTGGACATCTTTGCAAATCATGTCCCCCTGGATTTTATCTCCGTGCAATATCCAGACTGGATTAATTGTTTTATTAGCCATCTGTCCTAAAGGGTACAGCATATCTGTCATCATTAACTGCTTTGGTATATTTATTCATTGCTATTCTCCTTTTCTCTGTTCCACTGGTGCAATAGCAAAATGAAAGAAGTCTTATTTTCCTCCTTAAGAGCAAGACCTAGAAACATCCACGCTCAAATAGATGGATCTGCCCCGTTTGATTTGAGGCAAAGCAGAGGTCTAATGCAAACTGTTCTTATCTTACAGGTAATTAGAGACCTGGCACTGGTACATCACGACAGCAGCAGTGTTACCATGGAGACTGGCAAGCCAGGATTGGCGAGTGCTCCAGTGCACATCAGCTCCGTCGCAGCGCAGACAGAGAAAAGGATGGACATCCAGGCCCCGCTGACGGCTGTTTACATCCACACAGTGCCTGCTCTACCCGCACAGCCTTACCCCCAGCCTCCTGCAGCCGCTCGCGAGCCAGCCACACTCCATCTGGCCATGCCTCCGCTCTACTCCAAGGAGACGCTTCCCTTTCTGACACTCCATATTGCTGGTGGACTGCAGTCTCAGCCGGGATTGAGTCTGGCAGCTGCTGCTCCTGCAGCCAGACCCAAGTCAGCGGGAAAGCACGTGTGTCCTCACTGTGGACGGGACTGTATGAAGCCCAGTGTGCTGGAGAAGCATCTCCGCTGCCACACAGGGGAGCGACCTTACCCCTGCACCACTTGTGGAGTTTCTTTTAAGACTCAGAGCAACCTCTACAAACATAAGCGCACTCAGGCTCATGCACGACAATCTTCTGAATCAGACCAGAGCAGCCTGAGTCTAGACAGCATGTCCAGCTCCAGAGAGACTTGTACCTCTAGTTTGTCTCTGGATGAGCGCAGTCAGGAGTCCGGCAGCACGGAAAAGGAAGCCATACTACCTACTGCTGAGATAACCACTGCAGCCAGTACTGCAAAGGTCTACTCTGTAAACACAGAAGGTTCTGTCGGTGAACAGAATAACTTGACACTTGCAGGTCAGAAGACAGAGGCAAACGAAAGTGCAATGGTATCAAAAGAGGGAGAAAAACAAAGCCTTGAAAAAGAAAAATCTCTGTTGTCTGCCGGTCGACATCTTCCTCTTCAGAGACAAGAGGCCACTCTGTTTTCCAAGCAGTGGGAGAGCTCTGTATCCAGAGGGAAATCCCAGAGCCACGAGAGCACAGACTCAGGCTTCAGTGAGAGCAGTGACAGCGTTTTACCCGACCATAGTATGGATTCCCTCACCGAATCCACTAAGGAGCATCTTGAAGAAACCGCCAGCACACAAACACCTTCAGAACCAAGCCAAGGTGGACAACCCAAAGAAACTGCAAGGGAGCAGGAGCAGAAGACACTGGAGGAGCGCATATCAAAGCTGATTTCAGAGAATACAGCTGTTGTTGAGGACAAACAACTGGAGAATGTAAGGCCACGAAAGACAGTTCTGTCAAAGCAGGGTAGTATTGACCTCCCTATGCCGTATACGTACAAGGACTCCTTTCACTTTGACATGAAGATCAGTAAGACTCCGAATGTTGGGTTACAGAGAAACAAGAAACCTGGCCTCTACAACTCTGTGCCCACTCAGCGATCCAACACCATGGAGCACGCCCCCCTGACCCGCAGCAACTCCCTCCCTTTCAGCGTTACCCTCCTGCAGCCTGAGAGGAGCAGCCCGACCTCTTCCTATCAGAGTGATTATGTAACACTTGTTCGGAGGGGGAGCTCGGGCCAGATCAATCCAACAGGTTTTGCAATCAAGCCTGTGAACCAGCATTCATCCACCCACCGCCCACTGGTCCGGCAGACAGCCGTAGACTGCAACCACGCAACAGACGGTCTCTTCGTCAATTCATCTGTGGAGGAGGCATGCGCCGGCAGTCTCAGCTGCGATGGGGACGGTGGTGACATTTGTGGAGAGCCAAGCAACAGAAAGTTCCGGAGGAAGAAAGCACAGAAGTTTGCTTACAACAAGTGGTACATGTACGGGGGAGGGACTTTTAAGAAGCTCTACAATGTGGAGAAAGGTGGTGATGGCAGCGTTATCAAAGGCAGGAAATGTTCAACAAACCCAGAGCACGAGGTTGCGCAGGGCCTGCAGAAAAAGCTGCCAGCAGTTCATAAAGAAACAGTAGCAACAACAGGCTCGACAATAAACTTCACAACCTGCGGTACAACAGTGTGTCATCCAGGCTGCCCTACTGCCAAAGTATCACTCGTCTCTGCTATGGATTTTAATCTAAAAACTAGCCAGCTTCAAACATCATGCAGCTCTCTTAAGACTCCACTTCGGAGAAACCTGTCTTTGTCAATACTGCCACTATCTTCAATCGGATCATTGGTTAGCAACCAAACGGACAGCATGAGCAGAGCAGAGGGAGGGAGAGTGACTGATGAAGAAAAACATACTGACTCCACCTCGCAGCTCTGTGGAGCCCAGATTCCCTCGGACAGAAAAAAACAGAAAACTGATTTTAAAATAATTTGCCCTCTAGAGATGGATACCGACCCAAACACAGTGACTCATCCCCTCCCCTCTGTCACTGGCAGTGTGCCTCAGCAGGATACAAATCTCAGTTATATCAATGTCCAAAACAATCCAAAACACACTCAGCTCAAAGCGGCTGTCTTTCCAACATGCATAATCAATGCAAATACACCGTCTGTTAACACCTCGCCGGCCACTTCCACACCCTCCACTGCCAAGGCCAGCTTCCTGCCAAAGTACCAGCTCAAGTTACCTAATGCTGCCGAACCTGATTCCAATCCTTCACCACATGTTGTGGATAAACCAACAGGAACTTATGGCTGCACTCTCACCTCCTCTTTGTCATCTTCTTACCCTGAGCAAACCTCA